>NC_050578.1:199612295-200812295 GCF_011100635.1 Trichosurus vulpecula | reverse complement strand
GGCATTTAAAACCTTTATTCTGAAGAGAGGTTTGTAGAATTGGCTAGAGCAGAGGTGTCAGACACAGAGCCTGGCCACTCCTGCTGAACAAGATTAAAATGTAATTGGAAAACAGTTATCAAAATAAACAAAAATACAGTAAAGCATTGATAACATTACATTTTAAAACTCAATTTGTGGCCTACTTTCTTACGGTTGGATTAGTAGGTGCCCCCTTTCTATTTCAAGTTGACACCAATGGCCTAGATCACTGAGAGGTAAACAGATTTGCCCAGTGCCACGCAGCCAGTAGGTGTCAGAATTGGGACTTCAACCCCAGGTCTTCCTCAAAGCCCTGACCAACTCTCAGGTTATCTCTTTATACAGAATAAATCCTCATGTCAAAAGTAGTACTTGAGCTGAGTTTTGAAGAATGAAGGATTCTTAGAGGTAGAGGTAAAGAGAGAGGAATGGCGCATAGCCTTGCAGAACCCCAGAGACAGGAAATGGAAAGTTGTGTGTTAAGTACAATAGGGAGGCCCCATTAGCTAAATGAAGAATGTGTGAATGGAAGGACTATGTAATAAGGCCTAAAAGGTAAGTTGGAACTGGGTTGTGAAGAGCTTTTGATGCCAAATGGAGGAGTTTGGGATTGATCCTCTGGTAACAGGGAATTAGCCACTGCAGTTTACTAAGTAGATCAGGACTGCACTTGAGAAAAATCACTTTGGCCGTTGTTTGGAAGATGGTTTGTAGTGATGTCTCTCACCTGAGAGACTTGAGTCAGGGAGATCAGTTAGAGGACCCTTGCAATTGACCGGGTAACAGGTGATATGAGCCCAATTTAGGGTGAGGGCGTTGTGAGTAGAGAAAAGGGAATGGATGTGAAACACTGAGAAGTAGAATGAAGAAGACATGACAACTTTCTGGTTGGTGAGGTGAGGGAGAGTAAGGAGTGGACCATTAAAGTTTTTAATAATACTAATTGTAATCATTATATGTTAATTTCTGAGATTAACATTGGGATCATTCCTACTTAAAACATTTTTAGTCACATTTTTCTAGTCTAACTATCCTTTAAAAGATGCAAGAACTCTGCCTAGGTCAGAAAAATCATGGTGTTTTTTTTTTTAATTAAATGAGTACTAATTAACTACTTGTGTCATTTATGAGGGGAAATGGGGTTAGAAATGTTAATTCAGTGCCCTTTTTAAAAGAATTTCAGGTGAGTATGAGAGATTTTGGTTTGGTATACTAGCCTAGTGCTTTCTTGCTTCCTTCAGTCTTATTCAGTAATATTTCTGGGTGAGAATATTTATGATCCAGCTAACTTATCATTTTAAAGACTATTCTAAAAGAACCTTCTAGGTATTTATAGAAAGGCAATGTGCTGTTTGCTTTGGCTTATAACCTTAGGCTAATTTTCAATTCTTTATTCTTCTTTTCTATCTAATCTTACACTAAATACATTTGATTCTTTTTCCAGAGTGTTTCTTCTCTCCAAACTTTACTTTCTCATCTCATAGCCACCACCCTAGTCCTTATTCATATTACTTCATGCTTAGACTACTGTATTAAATAGCTTCCCAACTCATCTCTTTTCTGTTTTATTTATAACTGCTAAAATAATTTTCATTATTTTTTCTTGTCCAGGAACCTGATTTTTTATTTTAATTAAAATTTTATTTTTTTCAATTGCCTATAATTTATTTTTTCTATCCCCTGAAAAATAAAAGAAACCCCTTATGATAAATATGCTTAATCAAGGAAAGCAAATTCCCATATTAGCCATGTCCAAAAATGTGTCTCATCATGCACTTTGTGTCTGTCACCTCTGTATCCTAGGTCTTCTGGAGTCATGGTTGATCATTGTATGATAGAGTTCTAAAGTCTTTCAAAGTTGTTTTTCTTTACATTGTGATTGTATGAGTTTTTTTGCTGGTGCTGCTTATTTCATTCTGTATCAGTTCATATGTCTTCCCAGGTTTTTCTGAAATTGTTGTTTTCATCATTTCTTATAGCAGAGTAGTATTCCGTTACAATATTCATATACTGTAGTTTTGTTCAGCCATTTCCCAATTGATGAGCACCCCCTTTGTTTCCAGTTCTTTGTCACCAAAAGAGTTGCTATAAATATTTTTGTACACATGAGTCTTTTTCCTCTTTATTTCATCTGTTTTGGGCAGATTTCATGTATTACTGGGTTTAAAGGTATACATAGCTCACAGACATTTTGGTCATAATTCCAAATTGCTTTCTAGAATGATTGGATCAGCTCACAGTTTCACCAGTAGTAAAGTTAGTGCCTGGTTTTCTGGAGTTCCTCCAACATATGTCATTTTCCTTTTCTGTCAGCTTCACCAGTGGTGGTTGTGAAGTGGAACCTCAGAGTTGCTTTAATTTGCATTTCTTTAATTATTAGTATTTTGGAGTGTTTTTTCCATATGGTTATATGTAGTTTGTATTTCTTTCTTTAGGACCTGCCTGTTCTATCTTTTCACCATTTATTAATTCAAATCCTTTCTTTTTATATCTTGGAAATGAAACTTTCATCAGAGAAACTTGCAGGGAAGGTTTCTTTTTTCCTCAGTTAGCTATTTCCTTTCTAATCTTAGCTGCATTGGATTTGTTTGTGCAGATTTTTTAGAAAATTACGTAATTAGACTTGTCTTTTTTACCTTCTGTGATCCTCTCTATCCCCTGTTTGCTCAAGAACTCTTCCCTTATCTACAGATCTCAAAGGTAATTTCTTTATTCCTCTAATTTATTTATGATGTGACCTTCATATGAAGGTAATGTGTCCATTTAGAGCTTATCTTGGTCTGTGGTGTGAACTGTTGATTTCAGCCTGATTTCCAACAGACCAGTTTTCCTACTCGTTTTTTGCCAAAGTCCTTGCCACAGTAGGAAGGATCTTTGCTCAAACATTAGACAGTGTTTCATTTGTTTCACTATTCTATGTGTACCCAATCTGTTTCATTGGCTGACCATTCTATTTTTAAACAAATATCAAATGTTTTTGATGATTGTTGTTATTCATTTGTTTTAGTTTTGCCTGACTCTCTGTGACCCCATTTTGGGTTTTCTTGGAAAAGATACTTTGGGGTGGTTTGCCATTTTCTTTTCCAGTTCATTTTACCGATGAGGAAACTGAGACAAACAGGGGTAAGAGATTTGCCCAGGGTCACACAGCCTAGCTCCATCTCTCAATATCATTTTGTGTATATTCCTCTAAGTGAACTCTACTTCAGTTCAGCACAATAGTTTGCTTTTCCAACACATGATTTAGACTCTCCACTCACATTAAGATGCACTCTCTTCTTGACTAGTTATCCATGTCCCTTTGCATAAAAATGCTAAATTCCTCCCAAAGCCTTCCTTTATAGAGGATCAGCATCTGAACTATCCAGCTAACTTTCTACTTTCCATTAGCAGCTTTGGTTTCAGCTCCAGGGAATTTCATGCCCTACCCAGGATAAGCCAATTACTCAGTTTTTGATAGTCAACACCTTCTCAACTCCCTCAGCCAGCACTCTCCCCTTTGATTTGAGGACTGGAGGGTACAGCACTAAACTCTTCGCGCAGCCTTCCTTTAATAAATGTTTATTGAATTGAATTAATTTCATGTAGTTATTTCCATGCCCCTCTGTATTTATCATGTTAGTAATTTCTCATAGCACAGTAATATTCCTTTTATATTTTTATACCACAATTTTTTCGCCATTCCCCTATTGATGGGCATCTATAGTGTTTCCACAGTTAATTTGCTATCACAAAAAAAAAATATTGCTACAAATTTTTTTTTTTTTGCAGGGGGAAAGCAGGGCAATTGGGGTTAAGTGACCTTGCTCAAGGTCGCACAGCTAGTAAGTGTGTCAAGTGTCTGAGGCTGGATTTGAAGTCAGGTCCTCCTGACTCCAGGGCCGGTGCTCTGCTCACTGTGCCACCTAGCTGCCCCATTGCTACAAACATTTTGATGTATTATGAGGACTTTGATCCTGTCTGTGCTTTCTTTAGAGTATAGGTCTAGTAGCAAACACTCTGGGTCAGAGGGTATGGACGTTTTAGTAATTGTGTTCGCTTAATTCCAAAATGCTTTCCAAAGTTAGTTACATTACTTAACAGCTCTGCCAGCACATCAGTGTGCCTCTTTTCCCATAACTCTTCCTACATTGGCTGTTCCTATCTTTTGTCATCTTTGCCAATTTGTAAGGTGTGAGGCGAAACCTCAGGGTTACTTTGATTTGTATTGCTGTTATTATTAGTGATTTGGAGAATTTTTAGTGTGGTTCATAACAAGTTGTTAACAGTCTCTTTTGAGAACTGTTCATTTAAGAACTATTTAATTACTTTGACCATTTAACTCCTGAGGGAATGGCCTTTGGTGTATCTGTTTATCTTATCTATAGATCTACCATATAACTGATCTGACTTAGGTTATTTGGGGGAGTCAATATGTAGTTAGATAAAGTGGTTCTGAGAATCATTTCTAGAGAAAGTATAGTCAGGATATGAGGGCTAAAAGAGAAAGAGTAATAAAAAACAACCTCAGGATTTTAAACCTGGGGGGACCCTGGGGGTGATTCCATCATTAATAGTAAGAAGGATGTCAATAAATTGTTCTTGGTCCATCCTTAAAAAGCCTTGACTGGACTCTACCATCCTCCCAAGCTGTTTTCCTAAATCTCTTCTTCCTTTCACATCCAAAATCTTAGGAAAAGCTGTTACATGTTCATTATCTCCACTATTTACCTCCCTCTCAGTTTTCAGTCCATTGCAATCTGCCTCTCATCCCTGCCACTAGACGGAAATTGCTGTATGGTCACTACTGATCTTTTTATTTGCTAAGCTGAATGACTTCTCAGCCACTATTCTTGACTTCTGTACATTTGATGCTATCTAATAATCCCTTCTGTATACTCTTTTTTTTAATAGAAATTCTTATTTTATTTGGTGTTTGTTAAGATCAAGATTAAAGCTTAAAAAAATTAGAAGAAAACCAAACTTCTCTGTATTTTCTAAAATACTAAGTGTAAAGTAGTGACAATTCACTATCATAACATTAGGATGATATTATCTTGTTAAGAAGGTCTTATCAGGCCAAACATTTCTTTTTAAAAATTTACTCCTTTTAAAAAATGTACATATTAATTTGAACAAAAAAAATCATGTTTATATTTCTCTTGTTCTCATTGTGTATAAAATTTTTGTATGTTTTTTTGCTGCTGTTTATAGTAGGTTTTATAAAATCAGAAGGTATTTAAAAAAACACTCCAGGGTTGGGGTTCTTAACCTGTTGTCCAACAACTTGGTTTTTTGTTTGTTTACTTGTTTTTTGGAGGCAGTCAGGCTGAAATGACTTGCCCAGGGTCACACAGCTAGTATCTTTTTTAAAAGTTTTGCTATTTAATATTTTTTATCATTTATTTAATATTTTTAGTTTTCAGCATTGATTTCCACAAGATTTTGAATTACAGATCTTCTCCCCATTTCTACCCTCCCCCCACTCCAAGATGGCATATATTCTGATTGCCGTGTTCCCCAGTCATCCCTCCCTTCTGTCACCCCATTCCCCCCCCATCCCCTTTTCCCTTACATTCTTGTAGGGCAAGATAGATTTCTGTGTCCCATTACCTGTATATCTTATTTCCCAGTTGCACGCAAAAACAACTTTTTGTTTTGAACATCTGCTTTTAAAACTTTGTTCCAAATTCTTTCCCCTCTTCCCTCCCCACCCACCCTCCCTAAGAAGGCAAGCAGTTCAACATAGGCCACACATGTATCATTATATAAAACCTTTCCACAATACTCATGTTGTGAAAGACTAACTATATTTTGCTCCCTCCTATCCTGTTCCCCTTTATTCAGTTTTCTCCCTTGACCCTGTCCCTTTTCGAAAGTGATTGCTTTTCATTACCTCCTCCTACTATGTGCCCTCCCTTCTATCGTCCCCCCTTTTTATCTCCTTCCTCCTTCTTTCCTGTGGGGTAAGATACCCAACTGAGTGTGTATGTTATTCCCTCCTTAAGTCAAATTCTGTGACAGCAAGATTTACTCATTCCCCCTCACCTGTCCCCTCTTTCCTTCCAATGAACTGCTTTTTCTTGCCACTTTTATGTGAGATAGTTTACCCCATTCTATCTCACCCTTTCTCCCTCTCTCAATACATTCCTCTCTCATCCCTTAATTTGATGTTATTTTTTTAGATATCATCCCTTCATATTCAACTCACCCTGTGCCTTCTGTCTATATATATATATCTATGTAGATATATAGATATATACACATATATATATATATGTATATATATATATATATATGTATATTCCCTTTAACTACCCTAATACCGAGAAAGGTCTCATGAACTACACACATCATCTTTCCATGTAGGAATGTAAACAAAACAGTTCAACTTTAGTAGGTCCCTTATGATTTCTCTTTCTTGTTTACCTTTTCATGCTGCTCTTGATTCTTGTGTTTGAAAGTCAAATTTTCAATTCAGCTCTGGTCTTTTCACTGAGAAAGCTTGAAAGTCCTCTATTTTATTGAAAGTCCATATTTTGCCTTGGAACATGACACTCAGTTTTGCTGGGTAGGTTATTCTTGGTTTTTATCCTAGCTCCTTTGACCTTTGAAATATCATATTCCAAGCCCTTCGATCCCTTAATGTAGAAGCTGCTAGATCTTGTGTTATCCTGATCGTGTTGCCACAGTACTCAAACTGTTTCTTTCTGGCTGCTTGTAGTATTTTCTCGTTGATCTGGGAGCTCTGGAATTTGGTGACAATAGTCCTAGGGGTTTTCTTTTTGGGATCTTTTTCAGGAGGTGATCGGTGGATTCTTTCAATTTCTATTTTACCCTCTGGCTCTAGAATATCAGGGCAGTTCTCCTTGATAATTTCTTGAAAGATGACATCTAGGCTCCTTTTTTGATCATGGGTTTCAGGTAGTCCAATCATTTTTAAATTATCTCTCCTGGATCTATTCTCCAGGTCAGTGGTTTTTCCAGTGAGATATTTGACATTGTCTTCCATTTTTTCATTTCTTTGGTTCTGTTTTATAATATCTTGATTTCTCATGAAGGCATTAGCTTCCACTTGCTCCAGTCTAATTTTTAAGGTAGTATTTTCTTCAGTGGTCTTTTGGACCTCCTTTTCCATTTGGCTAATTCTGCCTTTCAAGGCATTCTTCTCCTCATTGGCTTTTTGGAGCTCTTTTGCCATTTGAGTTAGTCTATTTTTTAAGGTGTTATTTTCTTCGGTATTTTTTTGGGTCTCCTTTAGCAAGTCATTGACTTGTTTTTCATGGTTTTCTAGCATCCTTCTCATTTCTCTTCCCAATTTTTCCTCTACTTCTCTAACTTGCTTTTGCAAATCCTTTTTGAGCTCTTTCTTCCATGGCCTGAGACCAATTCACATTTTTCCTGGAGGCTTTTGATGTAGGCTCTTTGACTTTGTTGACTTCTTCTGGCTGTACATTTTGGTCTTCTTTGTCCCCCCCAAAAGATTCCTAAGTCTGAATCTGAGAGCGTTTTTGCTACCTGTTCATATTCCCAGCCAACTACTTGACTCTTGAGCTTTTCATCAGGGTGTGACTGCTTGTAGAGTAGAGAGTACTTTGTCCCAAGCTTGAGGGGCTGTGCTGCTATTTTCAGAGCTACTTCTACACAGCAAGCTCTGCCACACCAGTGCTCCTACTCCCCTAAGAACCACCAACCAGGATTGTGGCCCAGATCCAAGCAGGGCAAAGCAGGCTCTGCACTCCTGCTCTGATATGCCGCTTAATTCTTCCCACCAGGTGGGCCTGGGGCCAGAGGCAGCTACAGCTGTAGCTCTGGAAGCAGCCTCAGAGCTGCACCACCTCCGCTGCTCCCCCCCCCCCGGGGGGGGGGGTGGCTGAACCGCAAACTCTTTTCACTCTTTCCAGGCAGTTTTTTCTCACTAACCTTCTCTGTTGTCTTTGGTGTTTTGGGGTTGAGCAGTCTGGTAACTGCCACAGCTGTTACCAGATTCTGGGCGCTAAGGCCTGTTCCACCTGGCTCCTGGCCTGGTTGGTCCTGACGTGGCCCATGCTGGGCTGTGCTCCGCTCCCAGCTCTCTGGGATAGACCCTTCCCAGGGATCATCCAGGCTGTCTTGAGCTGGAACCCTGCTTCCCTTTGCCATTTTGTGGGTTCTGCAGCTCTAGAATTTTTTCAGAGCCATTTTTATAGGTATTTGGAGGGACCTGGGTGGGGAACTCAAGCAAGTCCCTGCTTTCTAGCCACCATCTTGGCTCTGCACCCCCTTCTGTATACTCTTAATGGATAAAGTGCTGGACTTGGAGTCAGGAAGACCTGAGTTCAAATCCCACCTTAGATAGTTTCTAGTTGTATGACTTTGGGCAAGTCACTTATCTCCTTTTCGTCTCAGTTTCCTCACCTGTAAAATGAAGATAATAACAGAGTTGTTGTGAGGATAAAAGGAAATAATAATTGTAGAGTGCTTTGTAAACCTTAAAGTGCTATATAAATGCTACTATTATTATTATTAATTATTATTATTCTACACCCTCATTTTACAAATGCAAAACTAAGGCCCGGAGAGGTTGTGATTTGTCCAAGATCACACAAGTTGTGGTAAGCCATATTCAAACTCAGATCCACAGGTGCTCAGTTCAGTACTCCAATTTCAACATTTTTTTCTTCAGCAAGAGGACATTCTTTTTCCCTTCTCCATTAATTTTTCATAGAATCATAGGTTTAGAGCAAGGAATCTTTAGCCATTATCCAATCTTGATATTTTCAGATGACAAAGCTGACACCCAGAATAAAACAGTGACTTGCCCAAGGTCATGTAGATAGCAAGAATCTCAACCCAGGCCCTCTCATTCCAAATTTAGTGCCCTTTTCACACCATCTCAAGCTGCCAATCCCTGACAGTGGCAGATTCAGCAGTTACTTCTGCTAGTTATTTTAGTGCTCTCTCATATAGTGCACCTGGGCCTAGTGATTTGAATTTGTTGAAAATAGATCATCACCTTGCTTGTCTTGAGTTTGTTTCCTCCCAACCATTTATCTTCCATCTTCCACCACTCAAGATTTTTTTTGGTAGAAAGTTCATCTTCCTACTTGGAGAACTTATTGGTTGGTTTGGAAGTTTCAAGTTTGGGTGACTAGTAGACTGTTGGTACCATTAACAGAAATAGAGAAGTCATGAGGATGAAGTGATGTGGTATATAGGTGGGACTGAGGGGGAATGAGTTCTGATCATATTCAACAAGTAGTTGAAATTGTGGGTCTTGAGCTTGGAAGAGGCCTGGAGATGAAGTTTATGACCGCTTCCTACCACAAAGAAGTTATAGTTGAGGATATTGGAATAGATGAAATCTTAAATGCAAAGATAAAGAATGAAGGTGTAAAGGCAATCAGTGAGTGGGAAGATCTTTCCCGTCCATTTGAGTGGACTTCGGGGACGGGGCTCTCAGGGTCCTAGGGGGCATGGCTAGGACTGGAGCCAATGGCAGGTACCTGAGTTGTGGTCCACGTGATGACATGAAGCCTGTGGTGGGAGGAGATTGTTGAATGGTTGGAGCAGAGCTAAGAGGCAGTTGGTGAGAGCAGTTAATAGCTGAAGGAGAGAGGAAGCAGTCAGAATGAAGGGGACTGGGAGGTATACCCTGGAGGAGGAGGAGGAGGAGGAGGAGGAGGAGTTGAAAGAGAGTGGTCTACTGGTAAATCTAGGGCTGTAGAATGCCATAGAAGCTGAGGGACAAGAGTAGTTTCATAAAGAAGCATCTCTTCAGCAATGTCGGATGCCATAGAATGATTGAGAATGAAGATTAAGAATAATCCATTGGATTTAGTGATTAATTTATTGTTCGTGACTTTTTAGAAAGAGATTTCATTTAAGTAATGGGAGCAGAAGCAAGATTTGGCAGAGGTTAAGATGTGAATGTATAGTAGAGCCAGTGAGTATAGATTTTGAGAAGTCTGATAGTTGCAGGAAAGAATACAACTTGATTGAGATGAGGTCTGTAAAAAAAATATTGGACTCAAATTATTTTATTTCTCCCCTCAACCTTTGTGAAATGTTTAAAATTTGAAATTGTCACTGAATTTTCATTTCAAATTTTGAGTTGAATTTGTATAATAATGTCTTCGTATTCTCATACTGTCATATTTTGGGGTTTTATTTTTGAATCCAATTGGAGACTTTGTAGGCAAACATTTGGTTTCCTGTTAGCCCACAAATTGGGCAAAAGTTGTTCAATTATGGTCTTACTTGACTTAGGCAAAATTGCATGTTAAAAGTATATTCTCTTAGTGGCTACAGAGCATATTGACTGTTAATTCTTTGCCCTATATGTCCAGAGGTTACTACCTAGCAATATCCATTTCAAAAACCCATCAGTGGTTAAACTAAATGTGTCAGCCAGATGTACTTGTGAAAAAGGTTAGTCAATATATTGCCAAATCTTTGTGCATTTATCCATATGTGATTGCATTTACTTGGAAGCTCACTTTTTCAGTCTTAGATGCAGAAGAGAAAAAAGAAAAGAACTGAGGACAAGAAATTGGACTGTGGCTGTGATTATGGAGTGGAAAGAGGCCAGTGAAGTGTTAGAATGTAACATATAAAATCTTAGAGCTAGAGGGTACCTTTGAGGTCATCTAGTACAATTTTTACAGCTGAAGAAACTGAGTCCTAGAGAAGTGAAATGACTTACCCAAGGTCACACACCTAATTAGTAGCAGAACTTGAATAAACACAGAGCTACTGGGAAGAAAAATAAAAGTGATCATTAGAACCAGATGTTCCTATTTTTTCTGCTTTAATTTTTTATAAATAAAATTTTAAATCTGAGACTTGTTGCTTTTGTATTGTATATGTCTTCTCTTCCCCTGTACCCAGTTCCTTTAATACTTTATATGGCATTTTCTTGGAAGAAGAGCAAAGAAGAAAACAACTACAAAATAACAGATTAAAGTTAACAGTTCTGGTTGTTTCAGTTGTCTTAAGATAAAGCAGAAACCTTTTAACACTTAACATTTCTAAGAGTGGGTAAATTGGACCAGTGCACCATCAGTTAAAATTGGAAACTACTTTTCAGTTTAAAACCATCTTAGAGTAGTTATTAGAAATGACTGTCAACAAATGCCAAATGAATGAATAGATGAATGCATAAGTGCTTTTCTGTCTTCATTTAACCCTTTCAAATACATTCCTTCTTGAAGATCAACAGATCATAAGACCATGGACTGAGATCTAGACATGGAAGGGACCTTTAAGATGAACTAGTTTAACTGCATCATTTTACAGATGAGGAAAGTGAGGCCTATAAGGTGGAATGGTTTGCCTGTGGACACATAGGTAGGAGGACGACCACTAGGAACCCTGGTCTCCTGTTTCCACATTCAGACTGTTTTCCATTACACTATGTTGCTGACTGTCAACAAATTTTTATTTCAAGAAGGGCGAAACCTGCTTCATATGCCATCTACTTTGAATTGATTACATTTTTCCAGTGACTTTTTGAATTACTAAAGGAAAATGTTTTAAAATTCCAGGACAATATGCTATACTAGTGAATTACTTGAATTTTTAAAGGTACAATGGAGTCTTCTACAAGTAAAGTTATTTCACTCAATAAGTATTACTTTAACTTGTTAATAAAACTAACTTTACTTAAGTGTTTTGTTTTATTTCTCTAATTATATTACTTGATAACTTGTTCAGTGTGTTTATTAGTTTTAAAGGTTCTTCCTGGGTTCCCTGTACAGGTGGTTCTTGGTAATATTTATAATCATATATAACATTTCTAATAAGCTAAAAAGTGGAAATAGCTTTTCTTTGGGCTGCTCATTCCCTGCCCCCTCCACCCCTTCTTTTGTATTAAGATTTGTTAATGGATAATTCTTATAAGTATACAATAGCAGATATTAAAAGTTTACTCTATTCTTTATTGTTGTAAACAAATTAACATCTATAGAATTTTTGAGGCATCAGGAAGAGACTCATACTTAAATGCAGTTGTAGCTAAATAAGTGATAAAGATTTGATTTAAATTTATGAGTTAAAACTTAAGGGTTTTAGAAATAAATGTGATCACAACAGGTCACTTAGTTTTTCTTTTAATTCTCAGATTCATAATACCTCAGTAGCATTTAGGCGGTTTCTTTATTTTTCCAACACAAAATCTAATACTGACATCTGATTACCACGCAATACTATATTTACCCAGGAAACTTTATCTTAGATAATAGCATCTGGTTTTCTGTGAAGTCATAATTTTGGACCAAAATTTCCAGCTGTGACATCTTAACTTTATGGAGACTGAATTAGGAGTCAGAGATTAGGTCAGGTATTTGGAGTGAAGTGTGAAATGTTATCATTCATTTTTTAAAACATTCTGGCAGTTGTATTTAAATATTTCTAATTTGGGGTTATTGTTCATGATTTGCATCAAGAGAAATGAGGTTAAATAACCAGCATTTTTAGCGAATAAATTACATTCCATTCTCTGTGTCCAGAAATTTTAACATGTGCTTATTAAAATTTTTTAAATGTTAAAAGTTTTAAAATTTGCTAAGTAATCATAAAATTTACGTTTGGAAAGTGCCCTAGAGATAATTTAGCCTGACATCCCTTCATTTTATAGATGGGGAAACTGAGGCTAGGAGAAGCTAAATGATTTGCCCACGATCATTCATCTCATTAGTTTAGGAAAATAGAGCCAACATAGGCCGTTAGGGTGTATTTAAGGATCATTGTTTGATTTCATATATTAGAGTTCTGTCAGGCTTTAATTCTCCAGGATTAAAGCTTCCGTTAGGATCTGAGCTCTTTGAGGTAAGAGATTATCTTTTTTCTGACCATGTCACTCTTCTACTCAGTAAAATGCAGTGGCTCCCTATAGCTTTCAGGATTAAATGTAAAATCCCCTGTTGGCATTCAAAGCCTTTCACCTAATCCCTTCCTACCTTTCCAGTCTTCTTACTCAGTACTTTTTGATCCAATGACACTGGCCTCCTAACTATTCCACAAACAAAGACACTCCATCTCTCAGCTCTGGATTCTAGCTGTCTCCCATGCCTGGAATGCCCTCCCTTCTCAGCTCTACCAACCAATTTCCATGACTTCCTGTAAAACTCAATTAGAATCCTATTTTTTTCAGGAAGTCTTTCCCAACCTCCTAATTCTAGTGCCTCCCCTCTGTTAATTCAATCCTGTTTATCCTGTACATAACTTGTTTGTATATATTTGTTATTTTACCCCTTTTGTTATGGACTTTGAAGGCGAGGATGTCTTTTGCCTCCTTTTGTATCCTCAGCACTTAGGCACATGTTGTTGAGTTGTTTTTCAGTCATATCTTACTCTTTCTGACCCCGTTTGGGGTTTTCTTGGCAAAGATACTGGAGAGATTTGCTATTTCCTTCTCTAGTTTGTTTTACAGATAAGGAAACTGAGGCAAGCTGGGTTAAGTGACTTGCCCAGGGTCACTCAGCTAGTAAGTGTCACAGGCCAGATTTGAACTCAAGAAGATGAGTCTTCCTGACTCCAGGGCTGGCTGGCACATAGTAGGTGCTTAATAAATTTTTATTGCTCGATTGATTTTGGCTTTTCTTTGTATCCCCCAACACTTAGCACAGTTGCTGGGATATGCCAGGCACTTAATAAATATTTGTTGATCAATTAAGTGATTGCCACACCAAAAGACAGAATGGATTTTATTTTAATACAGCTGTGTGTGTTCTGTTATCCCTATACACTGGAAAAGCACAGTATGGGAAACCAAGGATGACTTACAGGTAAGACTTGTATCGCTTATAAGATTTTCTGGTGATTATAACATGTCTCTTAAGAACAAGTTGGTTGAATGGAATTGAACCTCACTTCCAAGTATTCTTTATTTAGTCATCTTCCATTATTCAAAAATCTTTCTTATTAGTTATTATGTGAATATTATGATGAGAGGATACCGAAAATTAACACTTTAGAAGACCAAAGTCGTAAAAATTATGCTAGATTGTTTTGCCATGATTTCCTGAGTTCAGTATAGCATTTTGTTTTCCTTGTAGACTTAATGTAATAATAACTATATAAATTTGCATTTATATGATGTTTAGATATTTTCAAAGTTTTATATTTATTCTCTGATTTGATCCTGACAACATCCTGTGAGCAAAGTATTATAGGGATTAATATTCATATTTTACAGATGAGGAAACTGAACCTCAGAGAAGTTAATTTAACACAACTACATAAATATTGGAGACCCTAGAATTATGGCAAAGCATCATATGGTAAGAGCAGTAGATTGAGAACCAACAGTTAGGTTCTGTTCTTCACTGTCCTTTGTATTAGGTGATCTCTAAAGTCCCTTTGATTCTAATTTTCCTTGCTTCCTTGTTTGTGACAAAATTGTTGGAAAAGCGATTGTTATGACATAAGCTGCCTGATTAACTACACTCGTGATGATCAGCTCCTGTAGTCTCCTAGTTTGGGGATCTTTCCAACTGCAGCCCCGGTTCTTCTAGCAGCATGTTTTATGATCCTGGTCAAACCACTCAATGTCTCTGAGCCTGTTTCCTCATCTCTAACACGTGGATAATAAGACCTACTTGTCTATCTCACAAAGTTGTCATATTCAAGTGACTTAATATATGTTAAAGTATAAGGCACCATACAAAGCTAAGAGGTTATTCTTATGTCAGTTTCCTAGAACAATCTATATGTAGCATTGTAGTAAGTGATGGGAAATACAAGGCCTCCTGAAAAGAAACTGCAATATATTTGAAGAGACAAAAATAAAATAACCATTGGGAAGTTCTTTAAAAAGGCAACATTGGAATTTTAGACAGGGATATACCATGCTCAGACATCTTTATATGAAACATTTTCATTATCAATTTTTTTTTGATTATTGTTATTATTATAGTAGAACATCTAAAATCATTATAATTTTAATGATTAATGTTATGGGTATTAATAATGTCTAGGACTACTTTGTTGAAGTTTCTTGAGTTCAAGTGATTTGTTTGCCTACGACAACAACTGACTTCTATATGATTCTTAATAGTTTATAGTATTGCACCTATCCATATTTCCAAACTTGATTTACAAATAATATAAGGTTAGGTATGAAAAGGGCCTTAGCTGTCACCTAGTTCGTTTACTAATTTTACAGAAAAGAAAATTATATGGGTAAAGTGACTTGTCAAAGGCCGTACAGCTAGTCTTTGGCAGAGCTGTGCCTGAAACTTAGGTTTTCTAAGTAATTTTTCTATTGTATCCCAATGCTTCTGACTTCCTTTTTTCTCTTGCTTCAAGGTTAACGTAGTTCATTTTTTAATTCAGTAAACATTTACTAAGCACCTGCAGTGAGCCATGCGTTGCTCTAGACCTGTGAAAATTACAAAGATAAGTAAGACCTAGTTCCTGTGTACCTTATAAGTACTTATAATTTGATGAGGATAATAAGACACACAGACAAATATAGTTCTAATTAGAATATTCTTAATTGCATAGGTACAAAGTACTGTTCGATTAGACGAAGGGAGAAATATTTTCCAGCTTTAGGCGTCAATGAAGATGTCTTGGAATATGAGCTTGGGTTTAAAGGTTAGGCTAGTCAGTAAGTGGAGATCAAGGGGACAGCATCCCAAGGGGAGTGGAATAGTATGAGATTTGTCTATGGAGCTGGAAGTATGGCTTGCTGAGGACCTGGAGTTGGAGAAGGAGAGGAAAATGAAATAAGGTTAGAAAAGCAGGTTGATAAATTTTCATCTTTATGATTAAAATAAATTTAATAGTCATTAACTTGAAAGCAGTATGCCGCATTTGTGCTTGGGGGCGTTTGGACTACCCTTCAGAAGAAAAACTCTCTCCAAAGTTACTAGTGATCTTTTAATTGCCAAATCTAATGGCCCTTTCTCAGTCTTCAACTCTCTTGACCACTCTGTAGCCTTTGACAAAGCCATTCACCCTCTTCTCCTGGATATTGTCTTCTCTAGTTTTTTGTGACACCACTGATCTCTGCTGATTCTGCTCTTCCTTCTCAGGCTCCTTTCCTATATCTTCATCCAGATTATGCTCACTAATGGTGGGTATCCCCTAAGGCTGTGTCTTGGGCCCTTTTTACTTTTCCCTCTATCCTGTTTGGCTTAGTGATTTCCTCAGCATCCATGTCTTCAGTTATCATCTCTATGCAGATGATGCCGAGGTCTATATTTCCAGCTCTAATTTCTCTCCTGAATTCTAACCTCACACCACCAACTTTGGATATCCCATAGATGTTTTAAATTCACCATGTCCAAAACATGGTTAATTATCTTTTCACCTAAACCCTCCCCTCTTCTGAACTGCCTCGTTATTGTCAAGGGTACCACCATCCTTATGGTTACCCAGGCTTGCGATGTTGGTATTATCTTTAACTCCTCACTCACCCTCCGTATCCTGTCTGTTGACCAGTCTGGTCATTTCTGCCTTTACAGCATCTCTGAGATGCAGACACCTGCCACCCTGGTGCAGATCCTCATCACCTGATGCCACTTGCATTAACCTTTTGGTTGGTTTCCCTTCCTCAAGTTTTTCCCCACTCTAATCCATTCTCTAATTAGATGCCAAAGTAATCTTCTAAAGTATATATCTAATAATTTAATGCATACCCCACTCCATACCCTTCCCCTAAATAAACTTCAGTAGCTCCCTATTACCATTTCTCTGCAATTAAAAAAAACAGGAATAATAAGAGGAAAAAATCCATTTGAAATAATTTTGAAATGTATAAGATCTGTATTAATGCAACTACAAAAGAAATGCTCTCGACTGGAAAAAAAGAAACAAATAATTGGAGATAGTTTTACTGCTTGAAGTTGGACTATTCCAGTATAATAAAAATGACACTATTACCTAAATAAATTTGCATATTGACTACTATACCAATTAAGCTACTAAGGGACTACTTTTTTTAAAATGAAAAAAAATTTAATTTAAAAGATGAAAGATCTAGAATCTCAAGAGAAACAATGAGAAAAAGCACAAGTCAGGGGAGCATGGTAACAATCAGACCTCAAAATGTATTATAAAGCACTAGTTATGAAAACTATTTAATATGGGTTAAGAAACAGAAGTGCAGCACAGATTAAATAAACAATAAATAAAAGTAATAGTAAATAGTTCAGTATTTGATATACCTAAAAAAATAAATTACTGAAGGAAGGAGTTCCTTTTTGAACAAAAATTGCTGGAAGAAAAGAAACAAGCTTGGCAGAAATTATGTAGACCAATATTTTACACTATATAGCACAATAAGGAAGGAAGGAAATAAGCATTTATGTAGTTCTTGATGTGTGCCAGGCACCATTCATGAGAACAAGTTCAGATACCTCTCATAATTTTGGCTGAGATAGAAAATTCTTAACCAAACAAATGGTCAGAAGTTCATAAAAGATGAAATAGATAATTTTGACTACATTAAAATTTTTTATATGAATAAAGTCAGTTGAGATAAGATTAGGAGAAAAATGATAGGATTAGAAAAAAAATATTTCTGTCAAAACACTGATAACCAAAATGTACTGGGAACTGACACAGATATCTAACATCCAGAACTTTTTCCCCAAACATACACGATAAAAGGATATGAACAGTTTTCCAAATAACAATAATAATAATAACAATGTAGAAATTCTCCATGCTTGGAATACTCTCCTTCATTTCTACCTCCTGGCTTCCCTGGCTTCCTTCAAGTCTCAGCTAAAATTCTGTGAGAAGCCTTTCCTGATTCCTCTTAATGCTAGTGCCTTCTGCCTATAGGTTACCTCCAGTTGTACATACTTCTTTCGATATTGTCTCTCTCATTAAACTGTGAGCTCCTTGAAAGCAGACTTTTACCTTTCTCTGTTTCCCTATTACTTAGCACGATGCGTGACACAAAGTGGGTATTAATAAATGCTTATTGACATACTGACCACATGAAAACTTGCTCCAAATCACTAATAGTAAGAGAGAAAAATAAAATAACTCTGATTGGCAAAGATGATGAAACATGGGAATAGCCATTTCATAAATTTTCATTAAGAATGAATTGAAAGCCCTCTAAGGTCAGAGATTGTTTTATATTTATCCAAAACACCTACTACTGGACTTTTGTCAGGCACTTATAAAAGTGTGTGTTGAGTTGAAATATGTAACTAAAGTGCTGTTTCGATAAAAGGTATAGTTTTTTTTAATAAAGCCATATATACTTACAAACCTCAAATTCCACTTCATAATTTCAGATAAATGATTTATTACTAGTGTAATTTCATACTTTTTGTGCTGTCATTGCAAAGAGTATTTACTGGAGATTCCCTGTATTGATTTCAGTTGGTATTTTACCATATGCAATTACGGTTTTCCACTGCACAAGGTATAACTCAGAGCTATGTTTCAAGTTAAAGGCTTTAAATGGATTGTTTTAATGAGACTACTGTTTTAAATTTGACACAAAATGTATTCTAAGGAAAGTTTGATAGATTTGGAAATAGCTTATGTGAATATTTTTGGTAAATTCAATAGTGCCGTGTTTTGGTGCCTCTCTCTTATTCCAAAAAAAAAAAACCCGAACCCATTGTAACCATAGAGTTTTAGAACTAGTCTGTACTTGTTAAAATCATGGGTACCATGTAACATTTGGTCTGTCCATCATTTGACTTCGCTCCTTTCATATGACTGTCCAGGTTCCTCTTTCAATCATACATTTCTTGAATGGCATTGCTTATGTCATGTCTTCTGCATAAGTCATCATTGGAAGGATGATGTAGCCTGCTTGTGCCTTTTAAATATTTGTCTTTTAAAGCCCTTCACTGTCTCACATCAGCCTGTGTTTTCAGGCTAATTACACTTTCCTCCCTTTCATCTGCTTTTGTTTTCTAGCCAGGCCTGCTTGCTCTTCCTTTCTTGATATTCCATCCTTCATCTCCGTACTTAGCACAGGCTGTCTCCTAGGCCGTGAATGGTTTCCTGCCGCTTAGAAACCCTTGCTTCCTTCAGAGTTCACCTCAAGAGTCACCTCCTACATAGACTTTTCTCATCCTCCCAATTGCTCCTGCCTCCCCCAAATTATTTGGTATATATTTTGTATTTATTGTTACAGTGCATATTGCTTACCTGATTAAAATGTAAATTCCTTGAGGACAGAGACGATTTGATTTTCTTTATGTTCCTTACTTACATCTATCATAGTGACTGGCACAGGGTCAACATTTAATAAGTGTTGTATGAACTATGGAACTGTCTATAAACCTTTGGGTCACCTGTACTTTTGTTCTTTGGATGTTTCTTTTGATTCTTTGTGATGTTATAAGATGTACAACCATCTATGGAGAGGAGAAAATTTTTATTTGAAAGTTGTGCTTGGGATCATTAAGAGCACTTGACAGTTTCTCAAATATAATACAGCTCTCTCTTCTTAATTCAGCTTAGTGCCCAACTTCTTACCTTTCTTCAGAGTCTGTCCAGCATATATCAACCAACATAATAACTCAGTGGACCCACCTTTCAACTTCGTCACAATCTGAACAATAGACTTTTTTTAAAATCTAAATAGTTTTCCCTCTGCTAATAGTTAGACTTCTCTTTTCTGAGTAACAATCGATGCTATTTAAGAAGCTCAACAGTGTTATGAGCCTTAATGTAATCAAAACATTGTCCTCTGTAAACAAGTATTAGAGAGTTTTACTACCTATAGGGAATATTTCTTTGATTTGAACCCTAGACACCCTTCATGACAACTGCCTACAGATCTGCTCACCTGTCCTCTCATCCTCAGGAACCCCTCATTTGATCCCTTCATCAGTACTGTCATATAGAATCTTTCCTCTCTTAACATGGCTAAACTCTTTTTTCTGTTTTCTTTGCTGGATCTTCATCCAGGTCATGCCTGCCCACTGTGGATGTCCCCCAGGGCTCTATCCTGGGCTCTCTTCTCTATTCCCTCTACATTATTTCACTTGGTGATCTTATCAGTACTCTCATTGGATATGTCAAACTGAATGTCCTATAGACATCATAAATTCAATGTATCCAAGACTGAACTCATTATCATTCCCCCCAAATGCTGCCCTCTTTCTAACTTTCTGATTACTGTTGAAGGCATCGCTGTTCTCCCAGTCGCTTAAGCTTGCAAGGTAGGTGTCATCCTCAACTCCTCACTCTTTCTCACCCTCTGTTTCCAGTCTTTTGCTAAGTTCTATCCATATCTGCCCCCCCCCCCCCACCTCTTCTCCACTGCCATCACTTTGGTGTAGGTTCTCATCATCTCACACCTGGACAATTGCAATAGCCTGCTAGTGGGTCTGCTTGGCCCAGGTCTCTTCCTACTCCACTCTGCCATCCAGCCAGCTGCCAAAATGATCTTCCTAGCCAGGCTGACAATGCTATCCCTCTATTCCATACACTCCAGTGGCTCCCTGTTACTTCTAGGATCAAATGTAAAAGCTTTTTGTTTTTTTGGTTTTTAAAGATATTCATTACATGTCCCTTCTATCTTTCAGCCTGCTTAAGCCTTATTTCCCTCCATGTGTTTTGCAGCCTAGTGGTTCTGGCCTCCTTTCTGTTCCTCCAAAACAGCATTCTGTCTGTTTGCTCTGTGCATTTCCATTGGCTGCCCCTTATGACTGGAATTTCCTCTTTTCCTCAAATCCCAAGAAGCCTTTCCCTAGGCCCCTTTATGTTAGTACTTTTCCCTCTGAGATTATCTCCAATTTAACCTGTCTACCTTTTGTTTGTACATAGTCATTTGCATATTGTCTCCTCTCATTACATTGGGAGCTCCTTGGGAGCAGGGACTGTTTTTGCGTTTCCTTGTATCCTCAATGTTCAGCACAGTGCCTGATGCATAGTATGTGCTTAATAAATAGATAAGTCAAGATATATAAATAGATAAGATATATCAATAGGTAAGTCAAGAAATAAACATTTCTTGACTTAACAAACATGCTTGGCAATCTTTATCCATCTCTTTCTTTTATGTATCTCTTAGTAATAATTGGAGATTTGTTGAACAAAGTTATATCTGTGGTTGAATTTATCAGGGAATCTTGTATGATGCTGACATGCATGAAACGAAACTTCTTTTTGAAAGAGAGCCCAAAAGATTGTTTTGCTTTATCAAGGAAAATGCTTATTTGTAGTCAGCAAACAATAAGTACAAAGAGATCTTGCATTCTCTGTGCTATTCAGTTAATTCTATGCTATAAAGCTGTCATTGACTGTAAAAAATAGACATGATTTGGGGGTCATTAATGTTTTTTCTTGGTTGCCTTTCTGGGATAATACCGGCCCTGATTTTGTCCATTCTTTTTGGTACCTTTCATTCCTGATATCATTTGTAAAATAATCTTTTTTTTAAGATTGTGTATAGCTTTTAGCATAGATGTAATTGATCTTACTAAACTGTTAGTTAATAGTCACAGGCAATAAACATTTATTAAGTGCCTAGTATGTGCCAGGCACTGTGCTAAGTGCCAGGGATACAAAGAAGCAAAAGAAGGACAGGCCCTGGCCTTCAGGAGTGTACAGTATCATGGGGGAAGGCGGCACACAAAAGGAAGTGGAAAAGTGATGGGGAGAGTTTATCTTGGTGGAAGCATGATGTGGAGAGAGTCAAAACCAAACAAAGAAGCTGATGGAGAATGAGGAGTTAGTCCTCCACCGGTATCCTAAATGCCATTCCACTTTCCTTACATAGTACATGAGAGAAAGCCATGTTCACGTTCAAATGTGGAGGAGCCACAAGGAAGGAGCTGGGCTTCTTGTGTTTTCTCCTAAATATGATTAATTCTTTTCACTCTATTCTCATAATTACAGCTAGATGATAAATTGAGTAAGAAAATTGTAGCTATAACCCTAAGGAAAAAATCTGACTAAAACTCTGGCTTTTTAGTATTCATTTTTGCGTGAAACATTAGTAAGCCAAACCCTGCTTTGGTTTGCTATTTTCATTTAGTTTTTCTTTTCCAACACAGTCTAATTTGTAATGGCAGTATCAAGGAATCTTCTTACCACCTCGTTGAAAGGCTGTATAAACCACTGCTTCCCACACATATTGTACAACTATTTCAAGAATCTCTTCTTTGTGCTTATTAAGCATTTAAGGTTTATACATTTTTAGTCATTACTTTACTGTTTTCATAGTTGAATGTGTATTTTTTTAACAACCAGTTCAGCAAGTTATTTATTTAGTATGAAAAAAAAACCCCAAATGGGTAAAAACCATCAATCTTTGTAGCCATAGTAATAATATCAGTTTCATGTTTGAGCATTGTAAAGAATTTAGGTAATTGCTAATTCTAAGATAACATAGTTACTGGATGTGTAACCATTACATATACTGTCAGACTTAGTTGAGGTTTCTGTTGAATTGCTTTATTTCTCTTTTAATTTTTAACAGAAGAAATGAATGTGATATAAAAATTTTATCAATAAAACAAGATTAAAATCATACATAGTTTAGTAATATTTATTATTTTTCTGTTAGATTTATAGAGTTTACCTCCAGGGAGCTGAAGATTTTGTACAGAAGTGAATAAAGTTAGAAGTAGGAGATAGAGAGGAGGAAAAGGTATTGGAAAAGTGGTTAAGATAAGGTCGAAACTCAAGGAAAGTGACCCCGATCAATTTGGTTGTTGGTGATTATGAGGTAGCATGTTGTTATAGAGACCCAACACCTTGGAGGAGAGGAACCTCAAGAATGACGATTGCAATACAACTTAAATATACAAGTTACCTGATCCTTGAAGATCTCTAAGGTCCTTTCCAACTTGTGGTGTTTTGTGATTCTGTGGTCAAATGGAAACTCTGTGTAAGTCATGCACTGTATGAAAACATGCTATTATAGTATCGTAGTGCTTGATAAATGTGCAGTAAGGATCACAATAGGAAATATAGTTACAGAAACATGAAATTTGATCCTAATTTTTCTTCATTAAGGGAATATTGAAAAACCGAGCCTAGAGACTTAGTGAATCTTTTAAGGAATGAATGAAACTATGGAACTGGAAGTTTAGCTTTTGTGATGACCTGGAGTATGAATAAGGAAGCAGAGGCTTCTGGCATTTTAGGCCTTCTTCACTGATTTCATTTCTGTTTTTGCCACTAAAGAAAGAAATCATGCATTATTCTACCTACGTGCTATTTCATTTTTTTTAATTAACTTTTTCCTAACATTTAGCATATGTCTGAATTCACAAAGTTGTCCTGGGGCCTGGCTGTATTTGGTTCTTGAACTTGAAAAGTAATCAGAGAACTTCTTTACTTCAAAAGCTGTATAGACACTGTCGCAAACCCTACTATATTTCTTAAGTCATTTTGAATTTCTTTTTACTTGTACATTTTAAATTTTCTCATGGTGAATTGGCCACCCTTCTCATTGGAGTGTTACAAAGTTTACTCCAGAAAACTCATTTCTCCTGTTCTGAGTTTTTAGTTTCATTCTGTAACATATTGTATGTTTGTCAGATTTAGTCCAGTATCAAGGATGCAAATAAATAGTTTAAGGCAACATTACTATTGTGTGAGGGGGAAGGCACCTTAGAGGTCATGTAGCCTTTCCCTCAGAGAGTATTGCTGCTTTAGCTAGGCTGGCTTGCCTGCCCTATGTGTTGCAGTTGGTTGGAAGTGGATGGTGATGGTATGCCTCCTTCTCTCCTCTGACGTTGCCACCATCTTGTTGCAAGCTCATCACCTCCTTACTGGAGGTAATTGCCGTAATCTGCTGCTTGGTCTTGGTGGTGGTAATAAAGAAGGTAGGCCCCTCTCCACAATGATTTCTCTCCTCAGTAGTGGCTAGGAGGATGGGCTGGACGTAGGTCTGGTGGTTTGGCAGGGAGAAGAAAATGGGAGCTGCCTTCCCTAAGGTCTTAAGTTCAGAGTCCTGGGCTGCCCCCATCAGGGCCTGAAAGGAGGTGGTGATTAAGGTAGTAGTGGAAATTTGACTTGCTTGGCCCATGTTGCCTCCTGTCTTTCACAAACAGGGTACCTTGTTGGTTCAGCAAATCTGGCATTCAAAATACTGAAACAGAACTTTTTACTGCAAATAGTATTTATCAGACCCTTAATAGAGTAGTGTCCTCTTTTAGGCTGCATATCTGGGGGAGACTTAAATGTAGAAGGAAACAACAAAGAATAAAGGCTTAGGAAAAAGAATTTATGGGAAAATGGTAAATGTAAATGGTAAAGATAACTTAATCTGGAGAAAATAAACCCAAGAGCCATTTTACTTGGATGAAATATTATTTCTTATGGAGCTAACTAAAATACTTCACAGGGAAAAGAATTAGAAGAAACTGAAATTTCAAGAAGGAATTTGTTAGTCATTAGGAAGAAGATTCCCTAAGGAAGAGTTCATAGTATCATAGAGTTAGAGCTAGAAGGGACCTCAAGGGTTATATCTAGTTCATCCAGCTCCCTCATTTTACAGATCAAGAAACTGAGGCCCATACAGGTTACAAGGAAAATTGTGGACTCTCCAATCCTGGAAGAAGGAAAGTTATTTAATCAACTAGTATTTACTGGTCAAGGGCATCATGAAGAATGCAGAATATAAGATACATTACTTGACCTCATGGGACTTAAAATCTTGTTAGGGACATAAGACAAACATGTTGTTACACAAAAATATAAAAGTTAACTAAGCAACATTGCAAATGTGACAGCAATAAAAGATGTCAAGGCAGTATATTATTAATCACCAAAGAAGTGGCAGAGATTGTAAAGGCTACTGAAGAGGCAATGTGGCCTAGAATATAGAGAGCTAGCCTGGATCCAGAGCCACCTGGCTGGGTTCCAGTCTTTCCTCTGACATATACTGTATGAAAGACACTGGCAAAATCACTTAACCTTTTGGTGCCCTAGGCAACTCTTTAGAACTCTTAAGTTGCCAAGAAGGTGCCAGCCTACACTGATAGAAGTTCTCATGAGGAAGTTCTCCATACTGCTGAAATTACAGGTCCAGTTCTTATCTTGTAATTTGAGAAGAGAGAGATGATTTGGGGCAATGCTGGAGGACCCATGGAATATGTATTGCCCCCTCCTGAGGCTATTTTGATAGCCTTTTAACTTGCATTCCTACATTCTTCTCTTTCCTTTTCAGTCCTTTCTTCACACTTCTGCTAGAGAAGTCTTCCTTAGGCTTAGATCTTGACATAGTATCAATAGTAGCTCATTTATACAGCACTATTTATGTGGCACTTTTTACTATTTGCAAAGTGCTTTACATACATCATCTCATTTGAGCCCCACAACACTCCTGAGAGATAGATATTGAAGGTATTATTATCCAGATTTTTTACAAATAAGGAAACTGAGGCTTGGAGAGATAAGGTGATTTTCTTGTGGTTGAACAGCTGGTAAATGGCTGACACAGGACCAGAATGCTCTGTGAGCTGTTACTTTAATGATGTCAAACTCAGAATCCTTCAGTGATTTCTCATTGCCTTGCCAAATGAAGTTAAGATTATTGAATGAGACGGATATAGCACAGCTCTCCGTATCACTCTCTTTCCTTCCATGCTCACTGTGTTCTGGCGGTACTGAGCTACCTGTCCTGGAGTTTTTGCCTCTGTGCCTTTGTTCAAGCTGCTCCCTGTTCCTCAAGTGCCTTCCCACACAATCTACCAATTGGAATTCTGTCTGTCTGGTAAGACAGGATTCAGCTGCACCTTCCTGCATGATGGCTTCCTTGATCCCTCCAGTCGATAAGGACTGTTTCTTCGGGGCGTTGGGTTTGCACCTCTCCTTCACATCTATCTTGCATTTTTGGTATCTTCGTTATTTGTGTATGTGTTGTACCCCTATTAGAATGCATGTTTCATGAGAGGAAAACCTCTTCAATCTTTGTATTCACCTTAGGACATGGCTGTGCACATAGTAAACACTTATCTAATGAAATTGAAGTTTATTTTGTGATAATGGAATCAAAATTAAGGAATTGAATTTTCTTACAGAAAATTTCCATCATTGGTTAGCTTGCTGCATTAACATTGTACACTTCTAGGGATTTTCTATTGAAAGAACCAGTATTATTTGACTAAAATTAGAATTTCTTCCCACTAGACAGTTTGATAAACAGGGACAAAGTTTTACGATTGACCTAAGAGCCAGTATCCTTGCAATAGCTCTGAAATCCACCCCTCCTCTCTATTTCTGTTGCCACCATTCTAGTATAGATCCTGATGACCATGTATCTAGACTATTGTAGTAGCTTCCTAACAGCTCTGTCTCTACTCCTTCCCCTCAGAAATGTTTTTTTCCACTTAATAGTATTTTATTTTTTTCAAATTACGTGTAAAGATATTTTCAACATTCATTTTTGTAAGATTTTGAATTCCAGATTTTTCTCCCTTCCTCCATTCCCTCCCCCTTCCCCAGGACAGCAAACAATCTCATATGTTATACGTGTACAATCATTTTAAACATAAAAAATATATTTTTTACTACTTCTAGAATATTTTTACTTAGGCATAGATCTGGTCATAACCATCTCGGCTCAGAAGTCTTCAGTAGAGTTCCTTACTGCAGACCTAGTAAACTTTTTGCTTGGCATTCATGGTATTTTACAACTTGGAACCACCATACTTTTCTTTTTATTTTGTTTGTTTGGTTTTGGGCGGGGAAGGTAGGGCAATTTGGGTTAAGTGACTTGCCCAAGGTCACACAGCTAGTAAGTGTGTCAAATGTCTGAGGCCGGATTTGAACTGAGGGCCTCCTGACTCCAGGGCAGGTGCTCTATTCACTGTAGCTGCCCCTCCACCATACTTTTCTATACTGATTAGACAGGGTGTCCCAAAAGTTTACTACAGTTTTAAGCTTTAATAAACTTAAACTGTACTAAGACTTTTGGGATAGTCTGTATTACTATCCTCTACCCACTAGGTACTGGAGCTAAACTGGATAGTTCTTTGCCCCCTAAATGTGTGCTACTACATTTACGTCTCTGTTTTGTCCAGCCAGTATCTGTTCCCAGGAAGTTCAGCCTGTCTCTTGTCCCTAGTACAGTGCCTTCTACATAGGAGGCATATGATAAATTTTTTAAATTGAATTGTTGAATTTTTTTTTTACAGACTTTAAAACTCTACTCAGGTGCCACCTTCTTGAAGCCTTGCTTCATTTCTCTGTACTGACCTTCCTCTTAGATCTCAGTAGCAATTGGTTTTGAAACTCTATTGTGCTTGCCATGTAATATTGTATATTCTAGCTGTCTATTGGGGCCTTATCCGTCTACTAAATTATGAGCTCTTTGGGGAAAGGAATCATATCCTACTTTTACTTTGTGCCTACCCTAGCAAAACTAGCACAGTGCTTTCTTACAGTATTGTTATGATGTATAAAGAGCTTTTGTTTTAAATCAAAGTGTTCAAATCCTGGTTCTGTACTTAGTACCCATCTAACCTTAGGCAAATCTCTTGACCTCCCCTGCTGTCAAGAGGAAAATTATTTTTATCCCCTGTAAAACTAGTTGGTTTGACTTGATAATTTCTAAATGTTGTTCCAGCCCTAAGTCTTATGATCTTTTTTCTAGACTTTGTTCAGACTATTTCCCTTCTGTTTTGGCACAACATTACCTGAAACATGTTGGAACTGTGTAGATTACATTAGTTAAATTTCAACTTGGTTCCTAAGTTGGTTTCAAGTGACAGACATCCTTGTCCTTTGCTGATTTGGGAGATACCCTCATCAGTAACAATTTCATAAAGGATTGGTTAGGCACCTCAGTGGCTGGCCAATTTTATTTTTATACTTGATTTTTATTCGCTTTGGACAGGGACTTTTTTTTTTAAACTTCATCTCCAACATCTGGGTACAGATGTACCCTGTGTAGGACTTGGCATCCCTCTAAGGTCCCTTGCACATAGTAGCTACCCAGTAAATATCTGTGGAAGTATTTATTGAGTTATTGACCAACTAATTGCTGATATCATAAGATAAATAATATAAGACTGATCTCTTGGACAAAAGAAAAACTCAAGAAACAAAAACTGTGGTCAGTAGTAACCATAAGACAGTTGCAATATAAAAATTACTTGAGCCTGTAGTTAATAATATGTCCTTTTGAAAGTCCCATGTAAATAATTTACTTTATGAAAACATGCAATAGACTACAATAGTGCTTAGTAAAATTTTTTGATGCTGTTGAAATAAATCCTGGTGAAGCCCAATGAAGGAAATTTGGTTTAGGAGACATATAAGATATAAGTCCGAATCCTTTCATGTCCTATCCCTAGAATACTTTAGAGCCTTTTGATAACTAACTTTTGCTACTTTTTGGAGCACTTTAATTTTGGAACTTTAATTCATTGATGTGCCCTTCTCTAAAATAACAAGGTTGAACTAGGTGATCTCTAAACTTCCCCTCAGTTCTAAATCTTATGACCCTATGATATGTAGTAGTTTAAAAGAGCGTTGGGCAGGTGGAGTGGGGTACAAAGTAGGTCAGCTGTATTTCTAATAGATTGTTATTTTCTTTTTGGGTAAATAAACTATTGGTTTTTTAAAGCATTATAATCTAAATTTATTATATATGTTATATATTATAATTTAAAGCACATAAATCCATTTTTTATGATTATAAATGTTATTTTTAAAAGCAGTCTATTTCCATTTTACTGTGAACAAACTTAACGTTTTTAAATGGTGCCTCTATAATGCTTATACTTTTAGCCAAGTAGTGAAAAAGTATCTATTGGAACTATATAGAATGGAGTATAGCAAGAAGCTGTACTGGAAGTTAAGAGTTTTTGTTCTAGTCTTGACCTTTTCTCTATCTGTGTGACCAAGAGCAAATCACAACTTCTCTGAGCCTATTATCTGATTTAAGGGGAGGTAGCTGAACTATTTGACTTTTGAAGTCCTTCCCTTTTCCCTCCTCCCTTGCCTTAGAATTCTATGATTCTTACAGTTATGGCTAAGGTTGTGTGCTTTTAAAAATGAAGACATTGTGCCTGTAATTTGATGTTATGTTGAGAATTTAAAATTTTTCTGAAAAAATTAATGCTTGACTCTAAAAGATCAAATTCTAACTACTGAAGATTTTTGAGACTTAATTGATGAATGAGGACTAAAGCATTTATAATATATAATCCTTTAAACACAGTGAAGCTTCATGTTATTACAATTATATTTTCTCTCAATTTATTGTACCACAAGTACTTGTTAAATATTTCCATTGTTAGATATGGAACTAAATTTAGAGAGCAAACTTAAGTTTGTGATCTTATCTGATAATGCATCTTTCATGTTTTTTACCATGTAGCTTTCTGCTAATAGTCTCAGATGTGGAGGGCAGGGTGGTAGATGGCTCACACTTACACAAAAGTGTCAAATGCTAAGTACAGACGATAAGGTTAAGGAAAGGAATTTTAAAAGTCAGACCTTTTAAAAAGTGCTGATTTTGCCCAAAATGAAGAAAGCCCATAATTACCACCACCACCCCCCCCTTTATTTCTGGATTTGTAAATTTTTTTTATTGGGTGTTGAGTATTTGAATTCACAAGGTGATTTGTACTATCATTAATTTCCTTAATGTGCACTTACCTGAACTTTTCGCTATTTTCATTCTATTTCTGAGAGAATTATAAAATAGAAGCCTCTTTTTATAAGTAGAATGCACATATAAATGTTTCTTTTAAGATTATTTTATAGGAAAAGAGGAACCTGAAAATGTACATTTTGGATCTATTTTATAAAACCCTGAAATTAATAAAATGTGATTGGAAATCTCTACTCTCTTAAAAATTGTATCTGTTCCTCCAAAGAGAAATTTAGGTTCATCATCCAATGAATGTGTTTGTCTGTACATATGTATGTTTATTTAAAATACTCATAATAATATGGCAACATGATGGAATAGTTTTTTCTTACAATTCTCGGAAGTATTATGACTCTAAAATGCTTCTTTTTAAGGGAAAGACTGGGCTAAATACTTTTTGTAAAAATGAAGTATTTTAGATATGGCATTCAGCATATGTGGATTGAAAAGTAATGGTTAGCAAACATATAATTTGAGTTAGTACATGCAACAAGATCTTGATATGTGTATAGCATTATGTAAACTTGGAATGCTCTTTACTAATCAAGATAACACTCTGGTTTTCCCATTAGTTATTATCACGGTGTCATAAAGTCATTGTTGGTTAATTAGTTCCTTGCTGTTCCTTTTTTCTATTCATTTTTACGTACAATGAGTAAGCACATATGTTTGATTTTACAATTGTCTGATCCCTGCTTTTTAGTTCTTTTTGCCTGAGTGAACTCATGAAAAAAATTAAGTGAACATGATTTTCCAAAGTTTACCAATTTTAAAAGTACTCTAATTAATTTGCACACACCGAAAATTGAATATTTGATTGGAATTAGTAGTTAGATTGATTCATTTGTCATAAGAGGTGATATCTTAAGTTTAAAAAAAATTCTGCCATTATGAAAGGCTCTTTCTGTTCAAAATAAGGTCCTTATTTGTAATAGCAGTGCTCTGATTTTAATTAAATAAAGAACATTTTATGCAATTTTTCCTTAAGCTTAAGATTAATTTCTATGGTTACTAGGGATATAAATCTCTAGATTGCTTTTAAAAAAAAGATTTGCTGTTCAAGAGAGAGTTGACAGCTCCCCTTTAAGAGAAGCTATTACTTAATTTTACTTTCCTATGTTTAAGTACATAAAAATATTTGTAATGATACCCCCAAGGCATTATAAAAATGTAAAATAATTGTACTCTAAAATATCTAAAATTACAGGAAATAGACCTCATTTTAAAAAAATGAAATGGGATTCATGGCAGAGAGACTGGAGTGTGACATTCTTCAAAACCAGACTCTCTTGTGGAGAGACTTTTATTCTATGATGTGCCCATTTTTCAAGGGGAAAGAATTTATTTCTTTTGGTACCCTTCCCTTTGTATTATTACCTGCAGAATAAATATTTGATTCTCTTTCTGAGACAAATTTCTACATCTAGATTTAAATGCTATCATTTGGTTTATGAGTTATGAGGCGTTCTTTGAAATGTATGCAACAAAGAGTATTTGAAAATATGCACAGTAAAATTTTTCTAAGTAGCATTGAATAAGAGTACCAAAAATGGCATCCAGGACATATTAATAGTTTCAGTGACCTGTATTATCCAAAAAAAATCTGTCTAATTTTGCAGCTAAAAAGATTGTTAAAGATTTCTGTTGTGAAAGACTTGAAAGGAAAAAAAAAACAGCTTTACAACTAAATTTAATTAGTTAATCTAATTAGTAATTTCTTCTTTCCACTCTGCAGTATCTCATTGATTCCATTTACTCATTTTCTTGCAGTATAATTGCAGTTGTTACTATATTCAGTACTGTATTCTCATTTTATTATACAGATTTGAAATATTCAAACTCAGGTTTGAAAGTAAGAGCATTTAGTATTGCATCTGATGCTCTCGAGACTAAATGTACTCATTTTAAAACATTCCTAATCCATGAATGCTTTGCATTAAATTAGTTTAGATTTTGAAAGCTAAAAACTGCCTTTTTTTAAAAAGGATGTAAGCAAATTAGGTTTAATGCAGTTATTGAATGTGCTGTAAAGCTGAGTGTTTGAACAACAGAAGTAAACATTGATTATTGCAAATGCACATTTGAACCAAGTTGCTTTTATCTTTCATCTGAAACATTTCCCACAATTTTTGTGGCTTTTTATTTTAGTCAGGGAGGTTTTAGACAATTGTGTGAAAACATAAATATGTTTGGGAAAGTTGTGATTAGAGTTTGATGATAAACATGAAAAAACAAATTGGTAAGCTCTATTAAAATCAAATGTAATGTTTATTATCTTTCTCTCTTAACAGCTTGTTCTGATAGAGAAGAAAATACAGATTTAGAAGAAAGAGAAGGTTAGCTTTACTCGAAGAGAGAAGTAGAATCTGATAGGTTTAGTTTAGGCCTAGAATTGATTGAGATCTTTAGTTCTCAAAATGTCCCTTTCCTTTTTGTCAAGACAGAAGACATATACATTTCTTTATTATGCCATTTTAAAACATAAAATATGTAATTTAATGCCAGTGAGATTAAAACTGTCCCCAAAATAAGCAGTTAGCTATGACTTATTATGTTGTTGATAACTATTTTGAGATATATATACATATATATATATATATATTCAATTTCATTAGTAGATGTAATTTAGATTAAATATATACTTAATATAGAATATTAGCAAGTATGCAGGGCATTTATTAAATTCTTTTAAAAATTAGTGACTCAGTATTTGAAAATTTTTTCAGAATTAAAGCAGCGATTTTTTTAAACATTTAATATCAGTAAGGTTTACCTTGTGAGTTTGGTTGGAACTAAATATATTCTATCTAGATGCTCTTACTAGAATCCTTAGGAAATTTAAATCATTTTTCATGATCTATTGAAATACTAGAAGTAAGGCACTATACTACAAAGTGTAGTTTTGTTCACTTATTTTTTAAAAGTAGTTCTATGTTTATATTTCCAGAGAGATGTTTTTTAGTATTGTGAGATTTCAATTCATGAGTCTATTGTGCTACTAAATATTTCCCAAAAAGTAAAAGTGTAGTGCTAAGTTTTGTTGAGAATTTCAGAGTTAGTAAAACAATGTAAAGCAATGAAGTAAGATACTTTAATGATAACATATTTTATGTTATTGGTTTATTTTTCAAAGCATTAGTTTTATAATCTGAAAAGCTGCTTAATAGGAGAATTTCAATTAGCTATTATAATTAAGGTTTTTAGGCTTTCAGACTCTGAGCTGAGCATGTAAAAATCAAAACAGTGCATATAAACAATTTTGTGGCTAAGTGAAGTCAGTAATTACTAATGCAAAACAAAAAAGATGAAGCATAACTACAAAAATAGAAATTGCTCAGGGACATGTATCTTAAGATTGGCCCTTTGGTTTTCTATGTACATGTCTGGGTTTGGGAGAGTGAGGAGAAAGTTACTTGCATTTAAATACTTTTGTCAGTAACTTGCTAACTTGTTTTATTTAGAAAATCAAGTAACAAGGTAGTTTGGTTTTACCTTATAATGTTTGTTTTATAAAACTTTTCCACAGTCTATAAACCCTCACATTTTATATTTTGATTCTTTTCAAAGAAGGAAACTTAAGAATGTTTTATAACCTAGTATATAGACAAAGGCAAACAAAAAGTCTGCATTTCTGTGCATATATGAAGTGCTTTAAGTTTCATGCCTTATTTACTTTGAAGAAGACCACAATTAGGGAAAGGAATGCACATTTTTTGAGGACATGGAATTATGAAATATGCATCTCAATTTCAGTTGGAATTTGAACATTTGTACCACACAAGGCCCATTTTATCTCTCTTCAGAGCCTAGAGATAAAATTGGAGGCAAATCTGTGAGCATTTTAAGTGCTTGATGACAGAAGTTCACTTTCATTTTTTTTCTTTTTAAAAATCAAATTTCATAGCCTATGATGTTTTCTCATCTGGATTTAAATGTTAGGGAACAAATTTTGTGTTTTAGTAGTTATTCAACTTTCTAAATTGTATACTTCCATAAGTAATGTGAAGGTCTGATATATTGTCTGCTTTGTACTGTTGATGTGAATTTCTTCTGCTATTGTATTCTATTACTGATGTAAAGCAGAAACTGAACAAGGTAACAGTGTTGATGGTGAGATTAGAGGTAGCCAGGCTGACTGTCTCCTGCCTCCTGGCTTCTCCTTCACAGGGCCACCCCTATCCTCTTGTTTAGATATTACTTGCTCTTTTGAGTTTCAGATTACAAGAGCAATTGATCTGCTTGACCTGGCTTAAGGACTCTAACTTTGCAGTAGAAAACAAAACCAAATGTATATCCTCAAGAGACCAATCATCTTAAAACCAGACTGTTGTCATTTTGCTATACTGTACTCAGAGCACTAGACTGTAAATGGCACCACCTAGTGGAATAAATATACACAGGTCATCTCACAGACCCTGCAAGTGTTGTGTTTTTCTCACACATGCACATGTGCACACGCGCGCTCACACGCACACACACACAGTGAGATTGTATATTGTTAACTCCCTGTTGATATTCAAAACTAAATTCCAGGAATTTATTTACAAATTACGTACAGTTTTAAGTAATCACTTTAATTTGCTGTGTTCTTGTCATTTGTAGGTGTATTTTTTGCTGTCGTTTGGTTTGGTCTTAGTGCTTAGTAGTCTTCTTGTTCTGGATGTGTAACTCATATAAAAAAGAGTTTCTTACAGTGCTTTTGGTTAAAATAAACCTGCTTGCAATTTAATGCTTTCAAATGATTATATTTAACTTTAATAATAAATGGCTGCTTCTTTACACTTGTCTTGCAGCCCTGCAGAAGAAGGCAAAGCCATTGAGTGCAGGGACTGTTCCATCTTTGTCAGTCTTCCAGTACCTAACACAATGCTTGGAATATAGTAGGGCTTTAATCAAGGTTTGTTAAATAGGATTGTTGATGTCAAACCTTTTGTCCTTAATATACTGTATATAAAACTCTTACTGAATGATTTACTTTGTAAAAGGAAGTGTTATTTTCTATTATAAACTTATCATAAGGTATGTGCAAGTGTTTTGAACCTTTGTAACGTTTCATATCAAATGTGTGTGCATGCACAGCCAACTCACCTGCAAAGGATACTTAAGAAATTTCATGTAAAGGTGAATCTTTTTAACATATTCTGACAGTCCTCTTAAAAATTATAACTGTGCCCTAACATTTATTTCAGAATGGAGGTTCTCAGTATAATATACACTTAGTGGACTAGTTGTTGCAAACTGTTTTAACTCCTCAGTTGCTCTACTGAAGAGAGGGAACAAAAGTTTTTCTAGGAAAATGCACTTCCCTTTATGTGATGTTATTACCTTTATTTGTTTCAGTATTATCTGTCACAAATTAGGCATTTGGAGAAAGAAATTGTATCTGTTCATTTTGCTCATGGTTGTTCAATTGGTCTTTGTGGTGTTTGTCTCTTCGAGACCCTCTTTGGGGTGTTATTTGCAAGGACTCGGGAATGGTTTGCCATTTCCTTCTCCAGCTCATTTTACAGATGAGAAAACTGAGGCAAATAGGGTTATGTGACTTGCCCAGGGTCGTTCAGCTAGTGTATGTTTAAGGCCAGATTTTAATTCAGGTCTTCTTGACTCCAAGCCTGGCACTCTGTCCACTGTGCCACCTATCTGCCCTGCTCATTCATGCTACTTATCAGCAAATGTCCTTACAAGCAAGATCAACTGATTTTTTTCATTGTTTTATCCTAAGTTTGGTGTGGGGGAGGGGTTGTAGAAGACTGAGTGTTAACTTTTTATTCTCATCTATTTTTTAGTGTAATTCTTCTAACAGTAAAAGCCAGAGTTGAAAACATCTTAACAATCATACCTCTCATTTAACACTATCCTCTGTCTTGGCACAGACATGATCATATATATCTCTTCCTACTTTAGGGTGCAATCAGCCACATTTTCTCTTTGGTTCATTTTTTTTTATTTAAATGTTTTTTCAGTTAGCCCACATTTATTTTCTCTACCTTTCACGCACTCTCAATTTAAAAGAAAAGCAAAAGCCTTTTAACAAATATGCATAGTCAAGTAAAACAAATCCCCATGTTGTCCATGTCCAAAAATGTATTAAATTTAAAGAATGGCCAGCAGCTGTTAGAAATGTATCTACTAAAATACTCCCTTATGAATCTCGGCACTTGTAACAAGAAGCTTTAATCTACCTTATTTTCTGAGCCATGTTCTTAGTGTTCATGTTTTTTTTTTTAATAAGATTTTGAGTTTCATATTTTTTTCTCTCTCCCTCTCACCTCCCTCCCAAAGAGGGCATGCAATCTGATATAGGCTAAACATGTACAGTCATATTCAGCATGTTTCCACATTAGTCATGTTGTGAAAGAAGAATCAGAACAAAAGGGAAAAAAAGAGAAAATAGTGTGCTTTGATCTGCATTCAGACTCCATAGTTCTTTCTCTGGATGTGGATAGCATATTCCATCTTGTGTCTTTTGGAGTTGTCTTAGATCATTGTATTGCTGATAAGAGTTAAATCCTTCATAGTTGGTTATTGCACAGTGTTGCTATTGTTGTGTATGGTGTTCTCCAGGTTCTGCTCACTTCGCTCAGCATCTGTTCATGTAAATCTTTCCAGGTTTTTCGAAAATCCACCTGCTCATCATTTCTTATAATAGTATTCTATTATATTTATATACCACATGTTCATGTTTCTTTCTAGAAACTGTCTGATGGCAATCAAGGGCACTTACTAGTTTTCCCATGAACCATAATCTGATGCTAGGAAATAATATCAGAATTAGAAATTTATGCTATTTGTTCTTTTAAGAAACATGTCAGTCAGTAAGCATTTATTGATTACCTATTCCGTGCCAGGCAACAGCACCAAGAGCTGGGAATACAAAGAAAGGTAAAAAGACAGTCCCTGCTCTCAAGGAAATCTCAGTCTAATGGCAGAGACCATATACAAATTCTCTAAAGAGTAAATTGGAAATAATTTAAAGAGGAAAGGCACTAGAATTATGGGAGATTGGGAAAGGTATTCTGTAGAAGGTGGGGTTTTAGCTGAGACTTAAAGGAACAAGGAGGCTAGTGTCACCAGATTGTAGGGTATGTGGAGGGGTGTAAGATATAAGAAGACAGTAAAGGTAATGCCAAATTATGGGTTTTGAATGCCAAAGGATTTCAGAGGTGATAGGAAGCCATTAGATTTTCTTGACTAGGGGGTAAGGGCAGAAAAGGTGATGTGGTCAGACCTGCACTTTAGGAAGATCACTTTGTTAGATGAGTGGAGAATGGAATGGAGTAGGGGGAGACTTGTAGCAGGGAAGCCAAACAGCAGGCTACTGTAATAATCCAGATGATGAGGACCTGTACCAAGATTGTAACAGTATCAGAGGAAAGAAGGGGGGATATGTGAGAGATGCTGCAAAGGTAAAATTGGAAGGTCTTGACAACAGCTTGGAATATGGCCTTTAACAGTGTCGTTCACCATCTGCTGGATGGTGGAAGGATATGGAAGGGTATGGATATGGAAGGTGAGAGAGAGTGAGGAGCTGAGTATGACATCTAGGTTAGGAACTTGGGTGACTGGGGAGATGGTGGTAGCATAAACAGAAAAAGGACAATTGGAAAAGATAAAGAGTATAAGGGAAGTTAGGAAGAGGGGAAGATTTTGAGGGAAAATAGCAAGTTGAGTTTCATATACATTAAATTTAACTTGTCTATGGGACATCCAGTTTGAAATGTCCAATAAGTAATTGTAGATGCAAGACCAGAGGTCAACAGAGAGACTAGAACTGGATAAGTAGATTCGAGAATCATCAGCCTAGAGATGATAATTGAACCCCTGGGAGCTGATGAGATCGCCTAGTGAAATAGTATCAAAGGAGAAAAGAAGAGGGCTCAGGACAGAGTGAACCCTGTGGCAACACCCAGAGTTAGTGGGTATCAGCTAGATGAAGATTCAGCAAAGGAGACCAGGAAGGAGCAGTCAGATAGACGAGAGGAGAACCAAAAGAAAATAGTGTCATGAAAACCTGAAGAGAAGAGAGTGTCAAGGAGCAGATGGTGAACGACACTGTTAAAGGCCAAAAAAGAGGTCAAAAAGATGAGGATTGAGAAAAGGCCATTAAATTTGGCAATTAAAAGCTTATTAGTAACTTGGGAGAGAGCAGTTTTCAGTTGAATAATGAGATCTGAAGCCAAATACCTAATAAATTTGATGACATACTTAAAAGAAATATGGACTCTTCGGATTTTGAAGAGACTTTAAAGGTTATTTAAAACCCATGTCCATTGTGTGAATCCCTATTATAACACATATACCCCCCCAAAAATTGTCATTTAAGTGATTAGAACCTATCTCCAAAGACAGCCCTATTCCATTTTTGCATAATTTTATTGGTTATACACTTTTAATACACTGAACATGTTTCCTTATAACTGTTACCCATTTGGTCCTAATTCTTCCCTTTTGAGCTGCGTACAATACATTGTATCTTACCCATACTAGTTCATCATATGACAACTTCCTCATAACAACTTTTAAGATATTTAAAGGTAGTTTTTTACTGTCTCCCTCCAGACACCTCCACCATGCTTTTTTATGGATTAAATAGCCCTTTTTCCTCCTTCTGTTCTTTCTTATAAGATACAGTTTCTAGCCTCCTAGTCATGCTAGCCACCCTTCTAGTATGTACTTCTCTTTGTTGTTATCCTGTCCTAATTACCACATGACCCTTTGAAGTCTTACCTTAAAGCAGCAAGGTGTTTGAGGAGACTTGGGGTTCTCAGATATATGCTAGTGTTCCAAAACATCTGACAGTGCCTGTTAAGCCAGAAATGCTTTGAGGGCGAGCCTGCCAGCATCCTGTTGTCCAAAGGCCAGCCTAGCAATGTGACAAGAGCTTCCTACATCTGTGATAGGTAACCTGTCATTTAAGTATTTGACTTGGCAAATGGAGGAAAATATATTGAGAAAGAAGGGGCCAATGAAGGAATGAAAGCATTCATTAAGCACTACAATTTGCAAAAGCACTGTGCGAAGAGCTGGGAATACATGGAGAAAAGTAAGACAGGCCCTCTCTCAAGGACTAATATAAGACATAAAAGAAGTTTCAGCTGCAAGTCAGATGGAAAGGTCCAGTGGTCTTTGAGTAGCAAAGCATATGGTAATGCATCATCTTTAATGTCATTTCTGTGATAAAATCCTGTCTATTTCTGATGTTGCACCATTTGACAATGCCAAGGACTTTAGTATCTAGAGCTTCCTTTTCCAGGTTTTCAGTAGCTGTGGCTGCTGAGGGAGCAGGGCTGTTGCTTTCCAAAATGATTACTTGTCAGGGGGTGAGAGTGGTGGGGGAGGGGGGAAGGGAGATGGTTGTGCTACCACTCCTGAGGCCCTTGGGCCTATAGAGTTTGGTGGCAATTGGTAGGCAGTTGATGATCATGGTGGCAAGGAAGTGTATTTTCTTCTCCACTGTGATTATTCTTGATTTTGGCTTTGGGGCCTGAACTGGGAAGAGGGTCGCTGTCTGAGGGACATGTCGATTCCGAAAGCCTTTGGGTTTAGGTTCAATCTCCATCAGAGTCAAAAGGGAGGTAGTGGTTAGGGCGATTAAACTCTTATTTTGCATGTCTTCTCCATAAAGATGCATCATATTTAGACTGTATTAGATAGGAAAACATATAGTTTACAGGAAATTTTGAAGCTCAAAATAAGAAAGACAATAGTAAAAGAATCACCTCCCTGTTTGAATGAGTTGGCAGATGTTAACAATAAAACTGTAATCCACAATCTTCAAGAAATTATAGAGACTAAGCAAAAGACAAAAGTCAGGCAAATACCCCAATTTTCAAAACCAAGTAATTTCCCTAGAAGAAAAGTCTGTACAAGATTGTTAAAACAGATGGATTATGAGCACTTAGAAGAGAAAGCACTGATTCCTCAGAAGCAGGATGGGTTCACTAAGAACAGATTGTGCCAGACCTAACTTTCTTTCTTTTTTGGGATGGAGTTATATGGCATCTTATTGTTTCTAAAGTGCTGTCCTCACAACAATGCTGTGATGTAGCTAGTACAAGTGTCATTCCCATTTTCCAGGTTGTGAGATTGAATGGATGGATGGATGAATGAAAAAGCACCAAATGTGTGCAATTGTACTTTTTCTAAGTGCTGGAAATACAAACAGAAAAACAAGACACTCCTCCTTAATTTCAAGAAACCCATGTTTTATTAAGGAGAGACAACACATATGTTGTAGGAGCTTTCAACTACAGGGCCCAGTAGTTCTTAGGGTATAGCAGGTGGTAATACATCGTTATTGTCATTTTCATTAATAAGAAACATCTCCTTATCTGGTACTGTGTGCCTGATAGCGTAAGGACTTTGGTATTGAAAACTTTCTTTTCTGAGTCTTCAGTACCTTGAAGTAGTAAAGAGCATAGATGGTGAGTCTTCAGAGGCAGTATGAAGCTAAATCTCAGCAGTGGCAGGGGAAAGAGGCGATGAGGGAATAAGCACTTATGTAGCACCTACTACGTGCCAGGCACTGTGCTAAGCAGTTTACAAATATTGTCTCATCAGATCCTCACAACAGCTCCAGGAGGTAGGAGCCATTATTATGCCCATTTTATAGTTGAGTAAACTTAAGTAACTTGCCCAGGATCACACAGCTAGTAAGTGTATAAGGTTAGATATAAAGTCAAGTCTTCCTGGCTCCAGGCCCAGCACTCCATCCACTGTACTACCTCACTGCCCCTGGATTGATGTTGCTTTCCTGAATGATGGCAATGGGGGCCGGGTATTAACATTTGTTGAAGGGCAGCTAGGTGGTGCACTGGATAGAGCATCAGCCCTGAAGTCAGGAGGACCTGAGTTGAAAACTAGCCTCAGATACTTACTAGCTGTGTGACCATGGACAAAAAACAAAAACAAACTATTAGTTGACTTGCCTGGCACATGGTGCCTCCTGTTTCTAGGTTCTTTGCTGCTTTAACTAGGCTTCCTGCCTCTTTGGCCTAGAGAGCTTAAGAGATTTAAGGTCACATGGCTAGTAAGTGGTAGAGTCAAACTTGAATGCAGGTGTTCTGATGCAAAATCCAGGACATTTTCCACTGTGCCATGAAGTCTGCCTAGATTGAGGCAGTATAACTTCATTTCAGCAAAGGTTTTGGCAAAGTTTCATGATATTCTTGTGGACAAGATGGAAAAATGAATGCTATCGACACAATTAGGTAGATCTTGTGGCTTATCGAATCAAACAGTATCCATTAATGGTTGAAATCAGAATATGATGGTCCATCAGGGTGATTGTGTGGCTATCTCACCACCTCCCCCTGCCCAAATAATCTTGTATTTATTTCGTATATTGTGTATAGTGGTGAAGCAGGCTGCCCTCTTCTGGATTTCTCCATCATCCCCCAGAAATCTCTTCATTCTGGAAGATCACTTCAGCCTTGGCATTCACACCTTGGAATGGCCCTCCCTCTGATTGGGTGGCTTTTCCCAGAACCTTCATTTAAGGAGAGTGCCCAGGACAGCCATCTCTTCATTTCCTGCAAGCTGCACTCCTCCTTACTTCTCCATCATAGCCCTCTGCCATGTACCTTTTCTTCCCTCTTACTGGTTCAGTAAGGAAGGAATAAGGAAGGAAGAACTGGAGATGAGGAGGGGACACATTTGTGGTATGTGGGACAGGCAGTACAAGGACAGAGGGAAGAGATGGAAGGAACTGGAGATTTATACTTGAGAAGATCTGAAGGACATCATTGCTTTCTCCAAGGATGTGGAGGTTTCTCATGTGGAAGAGAGTAGAAGAGCAGTTAGACCTCAGTATTTCTCTAGAATCCTGAACCAGGATCAGTGGGTAAAAATTACAGGGAGACAGATTTCAGCTCAAAACAGTTGGAAAGCTGCTAGTGAGCTCTCCATTACTAGAAGTGCAAACAGGCTACTTGACCAGTCATGCCTTGGAAAGGCTGCAAATAAATTGGATTAGATGGCATCTAAGTTTCCTTCTCATTCTTAAAATTTTATGATTTTGCTCTCTTCAGGCAGAATTTAGCAAGATTCAGTGTAGTAATTTTAATGTAAATAGAAGCTGGCCTCAGCAATTATTTGTTTGATATCTCTCCTTTCCTTTACCAGGTTATAACAGGAGAGAGGCACATGAAATGTGAATGAAGGAAAGGAACAAAAAAAGTAAGATTAAGGTTACCAAATATGTTACAATAATTTAAAACTAACTTCCTGTTACTTTTTTTTTAAGTGTTTTATTGATATTTTCTGTTTCTTATCTCACCATAGAATCCCATATGTCCCATCCTCTTCCAGAGAGCTATCTTGTATGACAAATAATATTTTTAGAGGAGAAAGAAAGCCAGTCCAACTGATTAATACAGTGGAAAAGTCTGAAAACACATGCAATATGTAACACCTGTTGGCCCCCACAAGCGGTAGGGTGGAGGTGTCTTCTCATGTGTTTTCATTTGAGTCTCATTTGATCTTTATAATTTTTTATATTCATTTTTGATTTTTGGTGTGTCATTCTTTCCATTTATTGTGTATATTGTTTGCTTGCCTCTGCTTACTTTCTTTGCATTAGTTCATATAGATCTTTCCATGCTTCTCTGTTTTCATCATATACATAATTTCTTATTTAGCACAGTAATATTCCATTGCATTCATGTTCCACAATTTGTTTAGCCATTCCCTAGTTGATGGGCTTTGTTTCCAATTTTTAGCTATCACAAAAAGTGCTGCTATAAATACTTTGGAGTATATAAGGCCTTTCTTCTTATTGATGACTTCCTTAGGGTTTAAGCCCAGTAATGGAGTCTCTGGTTCAAAGGGTATGCACATTGTAGTCACTTTATTTGAATAATTCCAAATTGCTGTCTAGAACGGTTGTACCACTTCATAGCTCTACCAATGGTGTATTAGGGTGCCTGTCTTTCCACAACCCTTCCAACACTGACTTTTTTTGGGTCATTTTTGTCACTTTGCAGAGTGTGAAGTAAAACAAGCATTTTTTCATGTAGTTGTGAAAACTGTGCAGTTCTTTCGAGAATTGTTTGCCCATATCCATTGACCATTTATCTATTAGGAAATAGTTATTAGTCTTATATATTTATTAATTGTTTATATATCTTTGATACCAGGCCATTATGAGAGACATTTGATAAAGATTTTTTTTCCCATTCAGCTACTTCCTTTCTAAAATACAGTAATGTTGTCTGTTCAGAAACTTAAGTTTCAAGTAATTAAGTTATGTCTTTTATTTTTATAATTGGCTCTGTACCTTTTTTTGGTTAAGAATACATATCTTATCCATATCTGTGTATGTGAACTATTTCTCTTCCCATTTTTTAAATAATATGATCTTTAATATTAAGGTCACATCCATTTAGAGAATGTATTGTATAGCGTGTGTAAGCTGTTGGTCTAAACCTAATTTATGCCAGCCTCCTTTCCAGTTTTATCAAATAGGGTTTTTTTTCCCTAGGTAATTTATGTTTCCACTTTTATCAAACACTGGGGTTAGTGAGGATTTCTTTTGTCTAATCTATTCCATTGAAAGTGTAAATTAATTTTGGTAATATTGTCATTTTATTTATATCGGCATGGCCAAACTATGAGCACCGAATATTTCTCTAGCTATTTAGGTTTTTCTTTCTTTAAGGAGTATTTTGTAATTGAATCTAAGTCTTTTATGCTTTGTAAGGTTGACCCCCCAGATATTTTATTGAAATGAAATTTCCCTTTGTATTATTGCTTCTTGCATTTTATTATTGTTATATAGAAATGCTGTTAGACCTGTATCTTTTTTTTTGTGGTCCCTGAACCAATTTCTAATCTTATTGCATTATGGTCTGTAAACTCTATGTTGACCATTTCTGATGTTTTACATTTGTTTGCAATGTCTCTGTGCCCTCGAATGAGGTCAGTTTTTGTAGAAGTTCCATGCGTTGCAGAGAAATATGTATATTTTTTTGCCTTCCCATTCAGAAAACATCATACAATTCTTTTAAGTCTAGTTTCTCCAGAAATTTGTTCATTTCCATATATTTTCTCTTTTGTTTATCTTTCTATTATCCAAAATTGACAGATATTAAAGTTTCCTGTAACTATTGTGTTACGCTCTATCTTCTTGAAGCTCAAATAGTGTTTCCTTTATGGTTTGTTTACTCATAAATTGTTCTCCTATCCATAAGAAGTATGCTCTATATTCTTCTAATTTCTTTTGATATCTCTCTTTATATCTAGGTCATGTGTCCATTTTTACCTTATCTTGGTAAATGGTGTAATATACTGGTTCATGCCCAATTTCTATCATACTATTTTCCAGCTTTCCCAGCAGTTTTTTAAACCAAATCATGAATTCTTAACCCAAAAGCTTAAATTTTTACATTTGTCAAATACAAGGTTACTACAATCATTTTCTACTGCATATATGTCTACTCTGTTCCACTGATCAGCCTTTCTATTTCTTAACCAGTACCAGATAGTTTTGATAATTACTGCCTTATAATATAGTTTAAGATCTGGTGCTGCCAAACTTTCTTCTTTACATTTCTTCATTAATTCCTTTGATATTTTTGATTCTTTGTTCTTCAAGGGGAATTTTGTTATTTTTACTAGCTCAGTAAAATGCTTTTTTGGTAATTTAGTTGGGGTGGCATTGAATAAATGGATTAGTTTAGATAAAGTTGTCATTTTTATTATATTGGCCCTGCCGCCCCCCATGAACAATTAATATTTCTCCAGTTATTTAAATCTCACTTCATTTGTATAAAAAATGTTTTATAATTGTCTTCATGTAGTTCCTAGGTTAGTTTTGGTATACTCCCAGGTATTTTATACTATCTAAAGTTATTTTAAGTGGGGTATCTTTTACTATCTTTTCTTGCAGAGTTTTATTGGTGATATATAGAAATGCTGATGATTCATGTGGGTTTATTTTATATGCTGCTACTTTACTAAAAATATTACTTCCACTAACTTTTCAGTTGAATCTTTTGGATTTTCCAAGTATATATCATCATGTCATCTACAAAAATTGCTTTCAGATACTCCCATTTAGTATGTTTTTCAACCAGCTGTAGGCACATTTTATCTAATGGTCACTGAACTCAACAGAAGTTTATTTATCCCCCCTTAAATAAAGTGGTTTTCCTTCATAGGAACTAGGAGCCATCAAGTGAGAAGAATGTTGGGTTTGGAGCCAGAGTACCTGGATTCACACCCTGGTTCTCTCATTGCTCTTGCTAGCATTTCTAACCCAATATTGAATAATATTGGTGACAGTGGGCATCCTCACATTTCCTTCTGCTGTTACTGTTTTTCCTGTTGATTTATCTGTTTATGTTCCAGGTCTTTGACATATCTTCTCCTTTCAATCTTGGGTATTTCCAGACTTCCTTCCCCCCACCCCCTGTTTTCCTTGTCACTTTTAGACTCTATTCCCCTGATTATGATTTTCTTGGAGGTTGTATCTCAAAGAATCTCAGCCTTCTTTAACATGGGGCAATTCACAGTTCACCAGCCTAGGTGTTTGCCCCAGCTGACTTTTGGGTGGGCAGAACTGGTCCTTCCTGGGTGCTTGCTCTTTTCCATAGGCTTGGTAGAGTTCTGCATGCCCTTCCACATGCATAGTGTCCTGTCTTGGTGATCTATCCTACTTCCTCTGTTCCTCAGTTCTTTGGCCTGGCACTGACAGTTCAGAGCTTATATATCTTGGCACTGGAAGTTCAGAACTTTGCAACACTGATGTTTCCAGGTTGCATCCTCCTGCAGGCTTTTGTTCCTGAAGGACTGTGGTCAAGCTGTTTCTTGAGGCCCCAAGGAAACTTCCACAGGCTCAGCCTGAAGGTGGGGTCTCCATAGCAGCACTAGAAAGAGGGAGATAGGCCTGGGATGTAGGGGGTTTTGATATAAGCCTGTGTTATATGTTTGGATCTGTTAGTGCGACCTCACTGCCAGTCTGGGCGATAGGGAAGGAGTGCCAAGTGAGGTTCAGAGTCAGTGAGCATTAGCTCTTGTGTTTTTATTTTTTAACTTTCTTTTAGATTCTGGGCATCCTAGACCATGGAAATAGCTGAAGTGGCTTTATCTTTGGTGTATAATTTGTGTTTTGGAGTCTTTTAAGAGGTCATGGGGATCAGAGAAAATGTCTAGTCCACCATCTTGTTCACATGACAGTCCTTCCTGTTACTTTCTTTCGGAAAAACTGTTAAGATTTTCTAAAGTAATTCTTTCAAATTTTTATAGTATATAGATGGACGCTGATCAGATATAGTGGAGAACAATTTAAATATACTTGAAACACTTAGTAATTTCCCAAATATCCTCCTAGATGCTGAATTAATACTTTTTTAATGTTATCTCTATTAGTTTTCACAGTATCCTTTGAGGTATATGAACAATAAATGTGCCTATTTTCTAAACAAGACACCTGAGTTATAGAAGGTTTGTGATGAGTCAGCTGATAAAATCAAAACAGGATAGTTAGAACCCTATTGCTGAAGGTACACTATCTATTCTGTGTTTAGTCTGCAAAAATGTTTTTACAATGTACTTGTCATAAAAATGTTACATTTGCAGTGCTGACAGTGAGCATATGTGAACTCTAGTATATAAAATAAAAACCTACTATCATGTAGTATGCTATTTTGTAGATTTTTGTGGCTAGAGGTCAAAGATACTTGCAAGATTAATACATATGTTTTTTTTTATGATACTAACAGCCCACAGTATGGTGGTTTTATTTTTCTCCGTCCAAATAGTTCACTAGACTATCAAATTGATCATTTAGAAGATCTGCAAACTTTTTTGATCATTCACCTTGATCAACAAAAAAAAAATTTTTTTGATCATACTTCCCTAATATGTGTAAATTTACTTATTTACAAATTTTATTCATGTATTTACTACTAATGTATATTGTTAAACTTAACAGAAATTAGTGATTTTAGAAGAATTAAATAAAGATGAAATAATTATTGATCTTAGAGGCAACAGAGAGTCACAGGAGTTGACTAAGTAGGGGAATGATATAGACCAGTACTTTTTGGCAGCTGTGTGGAGGATAAATTGCAGAGGAGAAAAATTTGAGACAGGCAGTGTCATTAGGAAACTATTGTGATAGTCCAGGCAAGAGGTGATCACGAGTATCTGTACTAGGGTGGTAGCTATGTGAGTGGAAAGAAGGGGGCAAATCTAAGATTGTGGAAGTAGAAACGACAAGATGTGGTGACTGATGGAATACTTGCAATTGAGGGAAATTGAGGAGTCAAAAGTAATGTCAGCGTTTCAGACATGAGTACCTGGGCAAGCCAGGGGGAAGGGTGGTGACTTTTATTTGGAGGCAGTTGATGACATGGTGCTGGAGCTCGAGAGAGGTACCAGGACTGGATATTTTGTTGTACCTACGTAACTAGATGTATAGTTGTAACACACCTAGGTGGGACTTATGATAACACGAACAATAATAATAGCTAAAACTTATATAGTGTTCACTATGTGATCCTTACAACAAACCCTGGGAGGTAAGTTCTGTTATCCTCATTTGGCAGATGAGGCAATTGAGGCAGTTGGGTTAATTGACTTGCCAAGAATCACAGAGTTAGTAAGTATTCTAAGGCTAGATTTGAACTCAGGTCTTCCTGACTCTACTCCCAGCACCATATGCACTTCATCAGCTAGCTCTTACGGATAATGATGTAGTAAAGGGAATGGAGAAGAGATCAAACAGGTGGGAGGAAAACCAGCTTCTGCCATTTACTACTTGTATGACCCTGGACAAGTGATTTACCTGTTTGGGGTTTCTATTTTCTCCTGTCTTTAAAATGCAAGAGTTGGATTGGGTGATTTCTGAGATTTCTTTTCAGTTCTAAATGTGTGGTTCTCTGACATTATGAATTATTTCTTCAGTTTAGAAAAGCTCTAGGTTTAAAATTTTAACCATTGTTGGTGTTGATGTATTTATCAGTTTAGATGAAGAGGATTAAAATTAAGTTGGATTTAGTGGAATATAAAGTTAAGCTTTGTTGGTAATGTGAAACTTTAAAACCTGTAAAAGAAAACACCAACTTGTTTATCTGTAGTTTCCAAGTGCGAAGTCTACAGTGGTTGCTATAGCTATGTTTTTGGTAACATAATAAACTGAACGTCATGCTGTGCCTGTTGATTGATTGGAAATAATCATATTGTGTTAAAGGGAATATTCTACAACATTCCATTGAGGCCTACTGGAGTCTCTTTCATCTTACACAAAGCTAGTTTCTTGCAAAGGCAAATTATGCAAATCACTGCTCAGTGTTTCATAATCAATTAGTTCTTTGTTGCAAGTGCAGTGTGTTCTAGGAGAACAAAAATCCTATAATTTGGTGTTTTTTAGGAAGTCAAGCAACTGCTGTGATAAGAAAAGTATACTTGTCAACTGCTTTGAACTCTTTATATACTTAAAGCAGCAGTTGTCTTTTGAGAAATGTACTCCCAGCTTTGTAGCAGGAGTTTTGTTTGACAGTGTATGCTGGGGAGAAGGGGAGGCAAGCCCAACTGTACCATAGTCATCACGTGTAAACAAAGCTTTGCAAGCTGCCTGTGATAACAGATGGCAGCCGGGCACAACTTCCTTTGTACTGAACCATCCTTAAGTGCTACAGTTTAAAATCCGCTTGCACCCATCTAGAAGACATATTTTCTAAGAGGAAGAGCATGTCTGATTAAAATACCATCGCTATTAAGTGAACCTTTCATTTTAAACCAAAAGAGAAAGGTGAAAGGGACTTTCAAAGCCTCTAAAAGACAAAGTGTAAATACCATTTGGTAGAAAGTTAATTCTACAATTGTGAAACTTGTGTTGCCATCTAGTGGCTAATGTGTCATATCTGCCAGCATGTTTCATTTTGATTTTGCTGCACATCATTCTTTCATTAAAGAAGTAGTAGTATTTCATGAGGATAATTCCAACTTAGGGATTTAGGAAGTTATGCTTCCATACTTCAGCAATCCATGATTTTCTTAATGTGAGCATTCCACACCTTCCACTGTCTTGGATTGCAACACCTCCGAGTCTTCTTTCCTTTTCTGAAGTCCATTGTCATGTAGGCGGCCCTGATTCTCAAAGGTTATGCAGTCCATAGAACTCTGTCAGGTGTTTCTACCAACCGGGAGAGGCTTCTCGTACAGATTGGGCACATGTAAATCACTGGACCTTTTTGCACATTCTTGTTGTGTTGGTACAAATGTTGAGGGGAAGGGGACATATATGTACAACAATGAAGTAGTTGTATCCCAAGAAGAAAAAGCTAAATTAATCAAACAATACACAACATCCCAACTCCTCTTTACTCACACAGCTACCACCTTAATTCAGGCCCTTATTACCTCTCACCTAGATTTTTACAACCACCACCTATTGATTTCCCTGCCTTGAGTCTCTCCTCATGCCAGTCTAATCTCCGTAATGCTGCCAAAATGATTTTCCTTAATTGAAGATCTGAATGTCACTGCCCTACTCAATAAACTTCAGTGTCTTTGTCTTGCCTCCAAGATAAAATATAAACTCCTCTGTTTAGCTTTTAAAGTCCCTAACAGTCTTATCCTAACCCATCTTTCCAGCCGCATTGTATGTTACACCACCTAACCACACTCTTGGCCTTCCCTTTGTTCTCACACCTGACACTGTGTCCAGGCCTGATGCCTTTCTTTGCATTGTCAGTCTATCATGTGTGGAATGCCTTCCCTCCTCACCTCCTTCTTTTCGCAATGTACCTCAAGTACTATCTCCTGCCTGAAACCTTGCTTGATCTTGTCGACACTTAGTGCCCTTCCTCTCAGAGTCCCTCATATTTAGCTACTCTGTTTGTATTTATTCTCTTTAGCTTTATTTTTATGTACTTTTATTTCCTCATTATCTCCTCAGAGGAATGTGTAAGCTCCCTGTAAATAGGAATTGTTTCATTCATTTTCTTTGTATCCTGGCACCTAGCACTGTGCCCAGCACATTACATACACTTAATAAATAGAAGTCGATTGATTGGGCTATGATGATAGTCAGTGCTTGTTGGAATTCCACACTGAATTCAATTCTGCCTTTACTTTTTATTTCTTTTGGTCTATATAAACTTTAAGTGTGCCTTACCTGAGAAACACCTAGCTTTTCCTGTGCTTCAGAATCTACTGGATTTCATGTATTGAATTTACTGATTTTTTTTCGTAATTATCCTAATTAATTACTTCTCTGGTGCCACTAATGTTCTCACTTTCCTTATTAGTTTCTAATTACAGCACCGGAAATTAAAAGGACAGTGCCCATTAAAATGCAAGAATATCTGTGGCAAATGTAATATTTTTAAATTGCTTGACGTAATCATGGGTTCTCCTACTAATTCTGCCACTAATTACTAGGACCTTGGGCAAGTCACTTAACTTACTGGTTTTATCCACAAAAATGAGAACTTGAACTGCTAGCCTTACAGTCAAGAGAGAACTAGGTCCAATTCCTGACTCTGGCATTTAGTAGCTTTGTGACCATGGACAACTCATTTAACCTCTCTGAGCCTCAGTGTGCCCATTGGTAAGATGAGGATAATTCCTTTATTATCTATATCACAGGACTATTGTGAGGATCAGATAAAAATGCGTATATATAGAAAGAGTACGTATGTATGAATATATACATGCACACACAGAGATAGATAGAGTATTTGCAAACCTTAAAAGTAGGACATAATATCAGTTGTTTCTGTCATTTGTTAGGATTCTTCCAAATGAAGTTTTGTCATTCTTTTTACGTGAATACATTTAAGGAGCTTCTTACACACTTCAGCATGAGCATGGGTTTGCAATGACTAAGGCAAGTAAGTTTTATACTTTTTGCTTTAGTTGTCTTTTAAATTAGGATCTGGATGTTATCTTTGACCTTTTTTTTTTTCCAGTCTGCTACCTGTGCTTAGTCTTTTAATTGTCACCTTGTCTAGCCTTACGTGACTGATTTACTTAGAGGCACTATTTTCTGCCTATGACAGTATAGCAGTCTCTCTTCCAAAGCAACTTCATAATGTCTAAAACCTTGTTCTTCCAGACCAAACCTGTAAAAGTGACAAGGGGTTTTATCTCTGCTGATATTTATGTAAGCCACTTGTCAAGTGCAGTTGATTAGGAGTTAGAAGACTAGGTACTCTCAGTGCACTGTGACCTTGAGCAAAACACTTAATCTGGCTGAGTTCTACTTTCCTCGTGTGCCAAGTGTGTATGTTTGGGAGGGTGGGAGAGGAGGTGGATTATATAATGGCTAAGGTCCCTTCTAGGTTTAAATCTCATTCTCCAGTTCTTTTTGGTTACAGAAAAATATACCTTTCCTGGACCATAATATTTTTAGGCTCTTGTGCATAACACAATGTATTCTATCACGGTTAAATGCTTTCTTTAAGATTACATCCCAAAATAAGATTTTAAATGAACACTTCATATTAATAAGGAACCAAATGTGAGTTTACTCATCTGAGAATGTGAAAGCATTTTTTTTTCTGAATATGATGTACATTTATTTAGAATTATGTTTTAAACCATAGATATAGAAATCTGGTTTTTTTTCCTATTTTATTCTCACCCTTCCCTAAGTTAACCAATCTTCTCAAAACTCTGTATTTCCATAGCAACAATGAATTAACAAAATGCTTCTCTGCACAACTAGGGTAGTGATGTTACTGGTAAGAAAGAAATCACCTAGGTTATAAGAACAGATTCCTTTTTAATGCAGTGTGACAGTGGTCAGAGTCTTAATAGATTTCACATAAAGAAATCTTTTATTAATGTATGTCATTAGACTTTGGTCTAATGACCAACCTCATGACCATTAGAATTTGTTTTTGTATCATTGGTCTCTGATACCATCCCAAGGAGTGATCTCCAATCAAAAGAATAGGATCCTATACCTTCTGGGGGAGGTTTTGGAACTTTACCTGATAGAGACCTTGACCCCTTCCCACTGAAATTACCATCAGAGAGATTAACAACATTGGTAGCATAACCCCCTTTCCTGTCTTGGTCGGAGCATTTACTGTCTTTTGCCAACTCCTGCCCTCCCCATCTGTTCTTCTCATCCTGGAAGATCATTGATGGCAACCTGAGTAATCGTAAGGCTTTAGGGACTTGAAAAGTAGATCTTTTTCACAGTTTGGGGACCTCTAAATTTTTGTTCTTAAATTTCCTTATCAGTTGCCAGACTTTTCTTCTATGATGAATTTGAGTTACATGTTCTTCACACAACTCCTTATGGACCTTTGTGTCATAATTATCTTATCCATGAGTATTGAATATGAAGAAATGTATCTATCATGTGATAAACCTAAGAAGATAGAAGCTACAGCTACCTTAAGATTTAACAGTTTTAATAATGATAATTTAATCATGCAAAATATGACACCATTGAAAATGAGCAGTTTGCTTTATTCTTCAAGTTAGAAGTAAGCCTAATGTGTTAAAAAGTTAAGATTATGCCTAATTTAGTAAGATTTTACTTGACTGAATTCCCAAATAGCTCTTTAGAATAAAATGTTGATTTATGTGATTTTCAGTTCATTTATGCGATTATCAACGTGTACTTTCTCCAGTGGTACAGACTGCAGCCTGGCCAAGCCTTCTCATCTTGTACAATTCTTCTTCATATCCTTCTATGTATTTTTGGGATAGAGAATTTCAAAATGTGATTGTTCTTATCCTTTGTATTGACTTCTTGTAAACTCTAGTGTAAATTAACCTAATAGAAAACCCAAAGATGCCAAGTGGCCAAGATAAATGTCAGGACCTCTTATTTCCTTTTTCTTGTTGGATTTTTGGTACCTATTATGCTAAATGTTAAATTTACAGAAAAGTGGATGTGTATTATACTAGAAATAATATTAAATCAGTAGCTGTTATCATTTAACCTATCTTGGGATTCAATGAACTCCAGGACAAGTTTCACTCATTTTTAACAAATTCAGTTTACAGAAATGTGCTATTTTCCAATATATGAAGTATGAATCAAAGTAGCTTAATTTTATTTGAAACTTCATAAGGTATAATTCTTTATGAAGATTCCAGAAATTAACTTCACTTGGTTTCTAGACTTTTAAGTCAGCAGCATATTCGTAGAATACATTACAGCTTTTAGTGTGCTATAGGGCCAGATCTTTTACTTTTCAATCCTTCATTTGCCAAGATTTTTTTTAATATTTCATTTTTTTCTCCAATTAAATGTAAAAACAGTTTTTGACTTTTTTTAAGTTTTGAGTTCCAAATTCTATCCTTCCCTCTCTTGCCTCCCCCCTCCCTAAGGATGGTAAGCAATCAGATATAAGTTATACATGTATAATCTTATAAGGCGTATTTCCATATTAGTCATTTTGTGGAAGAAAACTCAAACCAAAAAAAAAAAAAAGAAAGAAAATAGAAGAAATGAAAGTGAAAAATAGTATGATTCAGTCTGTATTCAGATGCCACCAGTTATTTCTCTGGCGGCAGATAGCATTTTTCACCATGAGTCCTTTAGAATTGTCTTGTATCATTGTATTGTTGAGAATAGCTAAGTCATTCAGAGTTGTTCATCGTACAGTATTACTGTTACTGCGTATGATTGTTCTTCTGATTCTGCTTGCTTCACTCTACATCAGTTCATGTAAGTCCTTCCAGGTTTTTTTTTTTAAATCATCCTGCTTGTCATTTCTTATGTCACAATAATCTTCCATCACATTCATATACCACAGCTTGTTCAGCCATTCCCCAATTGATGGACATCCTCTCGATTTCCAATTCTTAGCCACCACAAAATACTTGGCAAGATTTTCAGATCTTCTCAGAATTACAAACTGTAAACCCTGGAAGGGACTTGAGAAATTATCTAATCCAACCCCCTCCTTTTTCAGTCAAAAAGTCTGAGGCTTAAAGAGATTAAGTTACTTAAAGAATCATAAAAAGAGCTAGAGCTGGCAAAGGACTGTATGGGTCATCTAGACAGAGGTTTCTAAACCCTTTTGGCAGTCTAGAGAAAGCAATGACCCGTTTCCAGAAAACTATTCTAAAAGCCCAGAGTGGGATAAATACTTAACCAAGGTCACAGTTATTTAATAATGAAGATCACAATAGTTTTTACGTTTTACATACATTATATAGTATATATTCCATCTCTATGGTACTGCAAATTTTACATAGTTCTTTCCTCATATCAGGTTTGTGGGGTAAGTAGTGCAAGTATTGTCCCTTGAAACAATAACAGGAAAAGGTTAAGTGACTTGCTGAAAGTCAAACAACTACATCTTGAAGGTGTGACTTAAAGCCACATCTCCTGAACAAAATCCAGCTCTTTCTGCTACATTGTGCTGCCTCTGACCACCCAGGATGAGACTCTCCTTCTGAAATCATTACCCATCCCTGGCTATTGCTATTCTTTCCCAGCATTTGAGCGCTGCCAGAACAGACCCTGGCAGATGCATACGGTAGGGGTCAAACCCAGGCATGGAAGTGACATGGCAAGTGGAAAATCTGAGTTTTGAAGAGCAGTAGGCAGGTTATGTACCTGAGAGATGAAATTTGAAGGCTAGGTTGTCAAATGCAGAGCCTGGGAAAGATGAGAGGCTTATAGAATTTGAGAAAAGTGTAGAGAAGAAGGAAGACTGACTATCTACCAGCTCCTAAAATACCAAGGCCCAAGAGACTTGCAGGCTTAGAGCCTAGTATCAATGATATGATGAGTGTAAAGAAAAATGCAGTTCTAATTAGAATTTGGTAATAATGCTGCTGGTGGTAGTAGCTAATATTTATATAGTACTTACTATGGGTTAGGCACTGTGCCAAGTGCTTTATAAATATTATCTCATTTGATTTTCACCACAGCCTTTGGAGGAAACTGCTGTTATTATCCCTTGTTTTACAGATGAGGAAACTGAGACAAATAGGGGTTAAGTTGTCCAGGGTCACACAGCTAGTAAGTGTCTAAGATTGGATTTGAACTCAGCTCTTCCTGACTCTAGGCCCAGCGCTCTGTGCATTGTGGTGCCCGCAGTTACCAGTAGGTGGTGCAGTGAATACAGGAAAGGATCCATACATAGGAAGTTCTGTGAGATCAGATGGAGCAATAGGAACTTCCTGCTGCAAGGATTAGAGCTTGATGAAAGATATCATTTGAAGGTTGCCTTGAAGGAGAGGAGCTTTAACTAGGCCATCTGTAAGACTCTTTCTTGTTGTTAATTCTATCTTCCTAGAGTGTGTGGTGGGCTGCAAGGGAGGATGTCTTAAATGGGAGATTGGTAAATTATAAGAGTACATGTATAAAGTAATGCATTGGACAGTTATTGCTTTAAAGTAATTTTGTGGTTTCTGGACTTGGGAGTGTATTATTACATTCCTGAAAAACCCCTGAAAGCAGCACATGATTTCTTCCTATCCCCATTTGGAGGTGATCTTTCCCTTTAAACTCTCAGACCTCTCCTGTAACCTTTTTCCATCCTGATATAGTTATTTGGGGACTCTTGCCCATCCCTTAGAAGGCAGGGACTTTGTCATTTTTCATTTTTGTGCCTTTCAATTCAACAAATGTATTTAGAGCTTACTATACACAGACCACTGTGCTAGGCAATATGAAAGATAAAAAAGTTTAGGTAAAATAATAGTCTCTGCTTTCATACAACCATGGTAATACTAGATAAACACAATATAGAGTTGAAAACAAAGTGCTACCTGAGGTCATTGCTGACTAAAACTTCATAGAAAGAGGTTCCGTTTAGTTGGGCTTTCAGGGATTGTCAGGAATTGACCAGGTCAAATGTGGACATTCCAGGTATTTGGAACAGCATTAGCAGGGAATATTGGTAGAAAAGGAGAGTGTGTTTGAGAGATACAGGGTAGCCTGAATGTAGAATATATAGCAGCAAAGAGTAGCCTGATAAAGTGGCACCAGCTTCTGGGAGCCCTTGAATGTCAAGCTAAGGAGTTTGAACTTTACCTATTATTCCATAAGAAGCTACCAAAGATTTTTGAGTAACACAGTAAGTTAAGCAGATCTCTCTGTACAAAACTTACAAGTCTGACTGACAGCAATGAATGAAAGATCTTTTGTGGAGTGAGAAACTGCAGACTGAGAGATGGGCTGTGATGCTATGATTTTTAAGCAGGTGGTAATGAGGTACTAGGATGGTAGGAAAGGGATGAATGTGAAAAGTAATGAGAAAGTGGAATCCACAGGACATCATGAACCATGAATTTATGCTGAATGAAATCAACTCAGTTTAGTGATGTTTGCAGAGTTTGAGCTGAATTGAATCAAATCATATGATAATGTAATTGAGAATGATAAATTCTGGGATCTGAGGGAACAAGCAGAGTCAATAGTCCAAGGCCAGCAAAGTTGGATACCAAGGAGGTAAAAAGAAGGGCATTACTTTCCCTACTGAACTCCTTGGTATTTTAATTTAATACACACACTATCAGCTCTGTAGTCTTATTGTTTGGAAGTTGGATAGAGGTGGCTCTTTGTACATTTTGGAGAGAATGACAGATAAATTAATTCAAAATTTACTTTAAGCACAGTATTTTCTTTTTTTTTTTTCTCTTTTAGATTTCCCATATTGGGAAGTTAAGAGACTTTCTTCTGGAACACAGGAAAGATTACATTAATGCTTATAGGTAAGTAAATAGCATTTTTCATCATGAGTCCTTCAAAATTGTCTTGTATCATTGTATTGCTGAGAATAGCCAAGCCGTTCACAGTTGATCACCACACAATATTGCTGTTACTGTGTACGTTGATCTCCTGGCTCTGCTCACTTCATTTTGCATTAATTCGTATACGTCTTCCCAGGATTTGCTGAAACTATCCTGTTAGTCATTTCTTATAGCACAATAGTATTCCATCAGAATCACGTGCCATAGCTTATTCAGCCGTTCCCCGATTGATGAGTATCCCTTCTATTTCCAGTTCTTTGGCACCACAAAAAGAGGTGCTATAAATATTTTTGTACATACAGGACCTTTTCCTTTTCCTTTGATTTCTTTGAGATACAGACCTAGTAGTGGTATTTCTAGGTCAATGAGTATGCACAGTTTGATTGCCCTTCAGGCATAGTTCCAAATTGCTCTCCTAGGTAGTTGGATCAGTTCAGAACTCCACAAAGAGTGCATTAATGTCCCAATTTTTCCACATCCCCTGCAACATTCATTGTTTTCCTTCTCTATCATATTAGCCAATCTGATAGGTATGAGGTGGTACATCAGAGTTGCTTTAATTTACATTTCTGTGATCAGTAGTGATTTATAGCATTTTTTCATATGACTATAAATAGCGTGGATTTCTTCTTCTGAAAATTGCCATAACTTCTTAATAAATGCTTGTTGACAGATGTCAGTGAAAGGAATATAGCTTTCATTTATATAGCGTTTAAAATTTACAAAATACTTTTTTCATAATACGCCTGTGAAGTAGGTAGCTTTCATATTATTATTCTTATAGATAGTTCAGCCAAAGCTCAGAGGGGTGAAGAAACTTGTGTTGAGATCTCACAGCTCATAAATTTTGGCCTATGAGTTTGAGCCCCAGATCTCTTCCAATTGCAGGTTCTTTTGCTCTTCCCCTTGCTGTACCACGTCATGTCTCCTATCAATCACTTTTGTTTAGGTAGCTCATTAAGATTTACAAAATGCTTCCCTTACAACAACCACATTGGGCAAGTAATCCTTTTTAAAAGTAAGAAAACTGGTTTTCAGGAGTGTAAGTCATGTACCCCGAGTTGTATGGTTAGTAATGATCAGAAGTGAGAAACAGACCTAGGTTCAGTGTTCTTTCACTATACTGCCTGCTAAAATAGGCTTTGATACATTTTAAAAATTATCTTATATGTAGCATCCTTTTTTTTGTTATCCAAAGAGGTCTTTATTGCAATACTGTACTAATAAAATGTTTAATAACTGTCTCTCTGACCAAGAAAAGTGCATACAACACACTTTTGAATGTAATATGCATTATCATTTTCCCTATCACATTCTCAAGTTTAGATAATCAAAAAACAAGAGCATTTGTAAACTTCTGAAGTGTAAATGAATTCTCACACAGAAAATTTAACAATTGGCTCTCCCCAGTGAGCTGGTTCAAGCTGGCTCTTGTACATCCCTGTTTTATGTCTATAAAAATAGTCTATCACAGGCCCCTAGTTTATCTGTTAGCCTACTTTTTAGGCAGTGAAAACAAAGACTCTCTTATGCTGTGTTGTGGTAATGGGAGACCAGTAAACTGTTTTGATCTCAGTATGTAGCATCTTTATAAAGGAAAAGAGGCTTATATTCTAAATGTAGCAGGTTCCTTCAGTGTTCAAAAATAGTTGAAGTGCTTCCACACCCTAAGCAAGAATATAAATGTTTTGTTTGTCAAAGAACAGAAATGCAGTGCTTCTGGCAAATTATGACGTAACACCTGCAGTTTTGTGTATCTAAACTTAATGATTGAAATTTGTAAATAATTTATAAATTTCATAAATTTATAAGTAGTTGAACTTATATATCCAGTTACATAACCGTAGAAAGAATATCGTTACTTATTATGTTATTCATTGTTCCACAAAACCAGAAAGTAAGTATTTTAAAGAAGTTTAAGTAGCTAATTGACTGTAGGTGGCAGTGTGTGTGTTGGGGGCGGGGTGGGGGGGTTAAAATGTTGATTTTTTTTAAAAAAAATTGTTGGCTATACCAGTAATTCTCTTAGCCCCGAAATGAAAACTAGAAATTGTGTGAAAATATTTTTTAAAATGATAGTCAGTAGCCATTTCTTTCCTTCACAATTTATTTGAAACATCTGGTTTTAAACTTACTTCACACAAAGCGGTACATACATAAACACACACAGCCACATTTTAAAGATTTAGTTATTTTTCAAATTGTAATTGTATCTCCCAGGACAGTTACAAGGAGGGTCATGGACTATTTAATCTAACCTATTGTAGCTGAGCAGTATAATGGATAGTGTTGGACTTAGAGTCAGGAAGACTAGAATTCTCAATTTGAAGCCTTAAATATTTGCTGGCTGTGTCATACCCTTAGGCAAGTCGTTTAATCCCAGAGTCTCCTGGAGTCCATTTGAATCAGTTGCTGAGAGCCAACTGTTTTCACTGTGAACGTTTGCTCTTTGGAAATCCACAAATACTACAAATCTTGGCTTGACTTACTGTTTTGTTGATTGTCTAGACTTAGAGAGTGATGGAGAAAATGTTAATGCAGACTAAACTTAAAAAGTGTTTCATGGATATAATTTTTTTTTTCGTCCAGGAGAGCCAGTTGTTAAACATTTATCAGCATCCCCCCTGCTTAACTCTCTTTTTCCTCATCTATAGAATGAGGGTAATTACAGTACGTGTCTCCCAGGGTTATTGTGAGGATCCAATGAGACAATATGTTGCAAGATCTTCAAGTGTTACATAGATGCCAGTTGTTGTTGTTGTCCATTCCTGAGTGGTCTAGTTTAAGCCCTTTTTTCTGTCCCTAATTCTCACTTCCAACCATCCTAGCCCATCTTAAACCCTTCCCACAGCCCCACAAACATTTAAGTGTCCACTGTGTGCCATGTGTTGTGGATGTAAAGATGGCAGATGGCTCCTACCCCTAAGGAACTCAAAGTCTAACAGTGTTTCGCAAACCTTAAAGTGCTGTCTAAATGTAAGTTACTGCTTTTATCATCATATGTGGGAGAATGGGATAGGGAAAAGGAGAGATCCAGATAAAGTGCTCAAGGACAATAAGTGGCTCCCTTCTCTTGGCGCAGTGCAGTTGTTGTGGATTCATTCTAGCCTTCTTGTCTCTTTGAAGTCAGTGTACCAGCCAGCTCCCCTGAACATTTTTGAGGGGTATCATCAAAAAAAACAAATTTTGGAGATCCTCTTACTGCCTATAGGAAAGTATGCAGTCTCCTAAGCCTGACATTTAAATTACTCCATAACAAGATTTCACCGTCTTACCTTTCCAGCTTTACTTTACAATCCTTTGCATATTTTACATTCCAGTCAAACACAAATACTGGATGTATCCTAGTCTTGTCCTGTGCTCTTCACCGTTCCTTCCACCTCACCAGACTTTGAGATCTGTAGATTTTATACTTCGCTGATCTTTCTTTTTTGTGTGTGTTATGATATTTCACTAAAGCAGAGTAGTATGCAGTATACGTGACCTAATTTTATCTCAGAATGGTTTCAATTTAAAATAATTTCTCTAACATTAATAAATATACCTATTCCTAATCTTCACCTAGAAGTAAACGGTGCCAGCTTCACAAAAATTAGCTGTCATCAGTTTTTGTTATTGTTGCTGGGATACACATAGCTTATTATTTTCAGTTAAAGAAGGCATGTGTCATTATGTCTCAAATGGAAGCTTAGAAATTGAGTCTGTCAGATTAACACTTAGCCCTCAAATGTCAGTTAATTCGAAGTGTAGAGAATAATGAAAAGTACTGTGCCAGTAAAGTCAACTCCTGTATTTTTGTGATCTCTGATTTATAGGCCTTCTGTTAAAGGGGCTAACGTCATATTGGAAATAGGCATCTTTTCCATTTAACTTCTTTATTGCTTCCCTCTATTCAGAGAATAATAATTATAACAACTCATTTCTATAATACTTTTTACAGCCCTGTCTAGTAGTTAGTACAAATATTAATCCCATGTTGCAGATGAGCAAACTAAGACTCAGAGAGGTTGTAACTTGCTTATGATAATAGAGCTAATAAGTGGAAAAGCCAGAGCTTAAAACCAGGTTTCCTTGACCCCAAGTCCCGTCTTTGTTGTACACCTATCTACCTCTCAGCAAATTGTTGTTTCCATCATTCCGTCTCCAATTTCCATAGGGCTCTTTAAACTAATTACAGAAGAAATCAGTAAAATGCAACCCAAATAACAAATAGTTTTTGAATACCTACAGCAGGCAAGGGCACCTACGTGAGGTGCTTTGAAAATTTTAGTAATTTTTTCTACTTTACTTGTTTCAGTGTTTTGATAAACATTTAAGTTCAGAAACCTATTTGTAACTTCGTTAACCACCAGGTAATGAGATTATATAAATATGCTTGTATGAGCAAAGAACTTCACTTTGTATATTTTGGGGGTTAGAGTATATTTTCTTTTTAAAATAGTGGAAACTCATATCTTTACTAAATATTTTATATTTTCTTGTTTTTTTCCTTGGTTTGGAGAAAGAGAGGCTAGTCAGGGATTATGTTGTTTTGGACTTGGAAAGAGGGGCTAGTCAGGGATTGGGCAAAACAACCATGTACTAATTAGGACTTTGCCTATTAGTTAAGAATGAATTTGGGTTTGTATAATGACTGAATGGATTGGATTTAGAGCACCAAGATAGGCTTAAATTGTTGAGCAGTTTCCTAAGGGCAGTTGATACTGTATTCTCTTGTGGGACCTAATGGTATCAAGACCTTCAGCCATAGGGCTTTTAGCAAGGGTTAATGTAGGTCTGGGGAATGTTAATAAACATAAAATAGAGAACTTAGGTAACGTCCAGTGAGGAAGAAAATAGTTTTCTTTTCCTAGTCATTTCTAGTTGCATTATTCTTATTTAGAAATACTAAATTTGTATTTCTTTATTCATGTAAATAAACCTGGAAAAACATTCTCCAGATGTGTAGGAAGACATGGGAAAGAGAAGAGAGAATGCTAGGCTAGTATACCTAGTTATGGTGGCAACAAGAGGAAGAAAAGGTGGGTGCGAACCAGTGTAACTGATCTTTGAACTCAGGGACCAAGAAAACTTAGGTACCCAGGAAGTTCCAAACTCTGTTAGATGTTCACTACCTTGAAATGGAGGTTTGTTTAGTGAACACAAAAGATTTAGAATGTAACAAAAGGTAAAAGTCACAGGTCCCCTGGATCAAAAATTAACTAGGTGAAATGTCCAGAAACTCACTCAGGTTATTAAAACCCTAAGGCCAGTGTTAGTTCTTTCTTATTGCCAATGACTTTTTTCCTTTCCTGTTGGCATATTAAAATGTGCCTCTAACAAGACATTTTAGAAAGCAATAGTCTTGTTTAGAGTCCTACTACAACATCTGAAATTATATTTTTATGGTCAAGAGAAGCATGTGAGCTGGTTTCTTATAATTCATAAGAATTATCAAATACAGGACTGCTGGATCTCTTGAACCCTCGAAGCTCTCATTTACCTGTTCATTCTTTTAATGTCCTGTTTATTCCATTTCTGTTAGGAAGATCTTTGTCTTTAGGAAAAGTGGTTTGGCTATAAGGTATATTTGTTATGGTAATAAGAATGTACCGCAAAAATTTTTTAAATCTTATTGTCATTTCCTACTTTTACTTTTTTTTTTTTAGCCACATTATGTCTGACTATATGAGAATGACTGATACAGAACGGGATCAGATTGATCAAGATGCCCAAATATTTATGAGGACATGTTCAGAAGCAATTCAGCAGCTAAGAACAGAAGGTAAAATATTCTAAAAATAATGCCTCTTTAACAACTAAAAGAAAACATCACTGTTTATATACCAAATGATCAAAGAGTAATTATGTAATCAAAGCAGTTAAAAATTGGTGGCATTTTGTTGTTACTTTGGGTTTCTTATCTATGTTTTCTGTTCACTGTTGTGATACACACTGTTATAGTAGCAGTTTGGTTACTTTTTAATCCTTAAAAAAGTAAATGGGAGTAACAGGGTGTGAAAGTACATTGAATTTTTAAAAATTTATTAAGCTTCTGTGCTGTTTTCAACTTGGAAACAAAGATAAAGTAAAACATAGTCCTTGTCCTCAAACACCTTCTGATCAATTTGGAGAGGTAAGACGTAATCACAGATAACTAGAATTCATGTTTGAATATAAGTACAAAGATCCAGAGTGCTGTGATAATAAATATGAACAGTTGAAAGTGATTTCCCAAGTCACCTAATCTAACCCAAACTGGTCAAGAACCTTTTGTCTTTTAGAATGAGGGAGAGCAGTTACTTGCTTAGTGGGGGTGGCAAATTCAGTCCAGAAAGAAGGGAAAGAATTTGAGAAGGAGAAATTTCAAAGCAGGTCCATTCTAGACAGAGTCATAGAGATGGGTGAGGAGGTAATGAGGAAATGGTGAGTGGCTTAGTTTCCCTGACATTATAAGAATGCTTGAAGTGGAATAGTGTGAGATAGACTGAAAAAGTAAATTTAAACCAGATTCTGGAGGGTCTCGACTTAACCTGTAATTCTGAATAAGAGTAGGGAGGTAGCTGCAAACTCACCTCAAGAATGAAAAGTCACATTTTCTTCATTCTTTTAAAATTTGCCCAGATAAAATCCTACTTTGCATAAAAAATCCTTTTCCTTAGATCCTTAATGCTAATTTTCCCTCTGTTGATTATCTCTAATTTTAGTTATACATGTCTTCTTTATACGTAGTTGTTTGCATGCTGTCTCTCCCGTTAGACTCTGAGCTCCTTGAGGGCAAGGATGTTCTTTTGGCTTTCTTTGTATCTCCAGTGCTTAGCATAGGACCTGGCACATGTTGTTGGTCAGTTATTCAGTCATGTCCATCTCTTCATGACCCTGTGGACCATAAGGTCCATGGGGTTTTCTTGGCAAAGATACTGGAGTGATTTGCCATTTTCTTCTCCAGTGGATTAAGCAAACAGAGGTTTAGTGACTCACTCAAAGTCACATAGCTAGGAAGTATCTGATTTGGACTCAGGTCTTCCAGATAGGCCCAGCACTGGCACATAGTAGATGCTTAATAATACTTATCAATATTTGTTGTTGAAAGAGCACAAAGAATATCAGTCTTCAAGAATTAGGGCTTAGGAGAGAGGCATTAGCGGGAGGAATGAGGAATATGTGGAATCAGTCACGAGCGTTTGTTAAACACTTATGGGAAAGGTATCGTATTAGTCACTTGGTATACACATGCCGAAAATTAAGTGATCTCTAAAGAAAGTAAATTTGGTGAGGGGAGGAGAGAACAGGGGTATGTGTGGGTGTGCGTAAGCATATAAGGCCAGGGACTGCACCTGACCTGTGATTTCCTTGGTATAGGTAACTCCCAGGTGAGGAAACTCCTACAAATTTAGTTTGGACTCTTCCCTGCAGTTTATAATAGTTTTAATTTCCTAGAGCTGAGGTGTCAGACACTTTACTGGCTGCAAAACTAAGTGAGGCCAAACCAGATTAAAATGTAATTGTGAAACTTTAAACAAAATAAATAAAAATATAATAGACCACAGCTAATGGTAACACGTGCTTTTCTAAGTCAGTATGTGGTCTGTATAAGTAGCACTGGAGAAGAAGAGAATGTGAGGAAGAGCCCTGGAGGAGAAGTCTCCCTCATTTGTGGCACTGGGTCATAGCATTGTTGATCAAGACAAGGGACATGAGGGCATTGCTTTTTCTGGATGTTTAGCTGTGAAGGAAAGGAGAAACAAAGAGTGATAGCAGGGTCACAAAAGGGCTTTTTGGTGCCGAGGAATATAGAAGACACCTAGCCTTGAAGAGAGTAAGGAAGGAGCCAATAGAGCGGAAGAGATTGAAGCTAAGAAATGAAATGTTTAGTGGAGCAAGGTTCTGGGAGCTCTAAGGAGGGCTGGGATTAGTGGGCGGAGCGTTGGACTCTGAGCCAAGAAGACCTACATTTGAATCCCACCTGAAATATTTACTAGTTGTGTGACCCTGGACAAAATGGCCATCCCTCCGGGCCTTTGTTTCTTCCTCTCTAAAATGATGGGCACTCGGTGGCCTCCAAGGGCCCTTCCAGTTGTACATCTGTGGTCCTAGGATTTATGACTCTGTAATCCAACAAGCTTTTATTCAGGGCATGCTCTTTGTGAGTATTGTTACATATACATACACAAGATATTTGGGTTTTTTTTTTTGAGGGAGGAAAGTAGGGCAATTGCAGTTAATTGACTTGCCCAAGGTCACACAGCTAGTGTGAGGCCAGATTTGAACTCAGGTCCTCCTGACTCCAGGGCCAGTGCTCTAGTCACTGCACCACTAGCTGCCCCTAGACATTTTTTTTTTAAATTCAGCCCGTCTTTGAGGAATTTAATATCAAATCTGACACAATTAGGGAATAATATGACAGTATATAATTATTTACCAAAAGATCACATAGTCAATGTCTACAACAAAGTTTAGAGAGAATAAGACTGGGAGGTATTAAGACTTGTACAGGACCTTGTTGGATGGAAAAGATTTGTGTAGATTCGGAGAACATCCAATGCTAAAGGATGACAAAAGTAAAGGAATAGTAAAAGAAGTGGAACTCCCCACCCCCCAGCCCTCCCTTCTTCCAAACTCCCTTATTACTGTCATGGACACCAACACCCTCCCAATCACCCAAATCCTCAGTCTCTTTCAAGTCTTAGTTAAAATCCTACTTTCTATAAGGAGCCTTTCCCATCCTCCCTTAATGCTGCTGCCTTCCTTCAGTTGATTATCTCCACTTTATCTTGTCTGTAGCTTGTGTGTAATTGTTTGCATGTTGCCTCCTCCATTGTACTGTGAGCTCCTTGAGGGCAGGGACTATCGTTTGCCTTTCTTTGTATCCCCAGTGCTTTGCATGATGCCTAGGGCATAGTAGATGCCTCATAATGCTTTTTGACTAACTGAATAGTAGTAAAAACAGCCTGATTTTAGACCTCTAAAGTCTTATGTCTGTTCCTCAATATGACATAACTTGGAGCCTAGGCTCTTGAAAACTTATGTTTACACATCTTGAGTTCTAGTATGCCCTACAAAGCTAGAAAGCATATGCCTACAGATCTGTCAATGTCTTTCAGCCAAGAACTAGCCTAGCCAAATTTGGAAAGACTTATAACCAGAAGATTTTCTACAAGTAATAATTTTTCCCAGCCATAGCATGAAGGCCGTGAAAGCCCTCTCCTAAGGGATTCATGGGATATGATCTTCAGAGATTGGGAGAGAATCCACAGCATTCTAATCAGACATTACCAAAGATTCATATACCTATAATCCGGCATTGTAGACTGATGATATTCATACAAATGGGGTCAAGATGCATTAGCAGACTTCTGCAGAATATTATCTGAAAATGATCAAATTTCAATTATTTGACCATAATTTCTGTTCTTTTTTAATCGTTAGCTGTTATGAAGCCCAATAAATCTTATACTTATGAAAATGTAATCTGTCATTTTACACAAGCTTCCTACATGGTTATAAATTTTAAATGCTTTATTCAAATAAGCTGCTGTAGAAGAAGCTAAATAATGTTTCTTTTCATATGATTAAGCACAGAGTAATAAAGTATTGTCCTTTTTCATTACAGCACACAAGGAGGTACATTCCCAGCAAGTGAAGGAACACAGAAGTGCAGTCTTGGATTTCATTGAAGATTATTTAAAAAGTATTTAATTTAGTTTCTCATAAAAATAAAATATAACATTTACCAGTTACTTGAAAAAATGTAACTTTTATTTTAAATACTTTATGGATAATTTTGACCAGGAAGCATAATTTTAAATTTGAAATTGTTTGAACTTTTGTTAACAGGAGTTTGTAAAATTTATTCTGAGCAGAGAGCTATCCGAGTTAAACGCGTGGTGGATAAAAAAAGATTGTAAGTATTATCTCTATAAGAAATAGGCATTGCTAATTATGACTGTAATTTCCTAAATGAAAAAATATGTAAGCAGTACATAAATTTTTTGAGAATTAGTCAGGCACATGTATTCTTGGCACTAAAAATACATAGTCTCTCTACACTGCTTATCAACTAGACTTAAGTTTAGAAGTTATATTTCCAGAAAACATGTAACTGAATTGTTGTTTTAAAATAAATTTTCTTTATTGTGATGTTTTCCTAAAATGATGATTAGATAAAGCATTTATTAAGTATTTACTATGTGTCTGGCACTGTGCTAAGGGCTGGGAATACAAATACAAGAAAGAAAAAAAAGATATTCCTTTCCCTCAAGGTACTTACAGTCCAATGAAAGGAGTCAGCACATAAAGAGAACTGGGGGTAGGGGAGGGGACAGAGTTTTAGGAAGGTAGAAAAGTAGTCTGAAGAATTGGAGACTGAGTTGAGTTATAATTGAATGGGGCTGGCATGGGTATTTCCTCAAACGCAGGTTCTTCCTGGGAACTCACCAATCAGAGGATAAGGCCAGAGGAGTGATGGTGTCAGTGTGAGTGTGCTGCTAGGGTATAGGTGGAAAATAGTCTGGTCCCTTTTAATCAGCTTGTTTGTACACAGGTGTTTGTATATTGTCTCCCCCATTAGATTGGAAGCTCCTTGAGGGCAGAGAATATCTTTTACCATTTTTTTGTATCCCTAGTGCTTATCACAGGACCTGGCACATAATAGGTGCCTAAAATGTTTATTGACTAAATGACCTGAGCCAGGTTAGAAGTGGTGACAGTCATTATAATTTATGATTTGCAAAATAGCTTTTCCACAAGAACCCAGTGAGATAATGCAAAGATGATAAATCTTATTTCTAAAATGAGGAATTTAAGGCTCAGAGATGAAGTGACCTGCTCATCATCATTTAAGTAGTAAGTGTCAAGACTTGGAAAAACCAAGTAACATTGACATAAGTGACCATTAGAGGCATTATGGTATCATAGGAAAATTGGTCAGTCAAACATTTATTAAGGGTTTACTCTGTGCCCAGCACTATACAAACTAATGAGGATGCAAATACAAAGTATGAACAGTCCCTACTCTTAAGGATCTTACGGTGTGATGGGGAGGTGAGAAGTACATATCTAAGGATATATGGAGCTAATATAAAAAAATAAATACAACATAGTGTGGAGGGCCATGAGCATTTGGGTTCTGGAAAAGCATCGTACAGATGATAGTTGAGTTGTATATTGGAGGAAGTGATGGGGTGCTTGTGTTTAGACCCTAATTCTAATGTCACATTTCCCCCTGGCCTCTGCCTGGGTCCCTGTGCCTTGGCAGAATTCCAATTTCAGAACACATCTAGTTCTCAAATGTACTCTTTCCCAGGCAGCCTCTCTCTAGCTAAAGGGCAGTGTGCCCCAAAATTATCTCTGCTTCTTCCTCAGTAAGCAGCTATGCCCAATTATAGATTGATTCAGGATGCTGATAACTGACTATACACTGAGTCTAACATGTATCCTAGACATAGTCAAATCTATACTCCCTTACATTAATCTTGTCTAACAAGACATGCGATGGAGTCCACCTGGACATTGCCAGCTAGCCCTGAACTTTTGGTGACTTAGTGACATTTCACAGGCAAAACCACACCCCCGGGTAGCCTGCCTTTGGGCTATTTCCCAGTGAACTCTGGGTAAGAGACCTGCGCAGTAGATACAAAAAGTGCATGTTCCTTTAAGGACTGACCAACCCCTAGTGACGCCTTGACCACTCCCAGATCCCACCCCAAAACACCTAATTGACAGGTTTCATCCCTAAATCTTAGTACAAGATTAAATTTAGTACAAGTAAACTTTCCCTGTAGCCCTGTATGGTTGCAGGTTCCCTAAGAACTCTTGCCCACTTTATTTACTTAAAGCATGATAAATCTTTGCCTCCTTGACTTAAAGAATGCTGGGGTCCATGAATTCATTCCAGGCGGCCTTGCCTTGGGAATTTTTGTTTGGGATTTCTACATCCCTGGGTTCATTTCTCCCTCTACAGAAGGAAGGATATTATGACATGGAGAAAAAGAGGGCATGTGTTCTAGGCATGCAGCCTGGCCAGTGCAGAGTAACAGAGATGGCAGAGGGAGAGTTATTTGTGAGGAGCAGCAGAGAGAAGGCCAGGTTGGCTGGATTACAGAGTGCAGGAGGGGGAGTAATGTATAATGAGGCTAGAAAGATCCCTCCTAAGTAGAGAAGTTTCTGTTTGCTCCTAGAAGCAATAGGGAGTCCTGGGGTTTATTGAACAAAGGAGGGACATGATCACACCGCTACTTAAGGAAACTAGTTTTGGCAGGTGTGTGAGCAGTGATTGGAGTGGGGAGAGATGAGACAGAGGTCAGTTAGGAGGAGCTGTTGTACTCCAGGCCAGAGGCGGGGAGGGCCTACCTATGCTTCCGGCTTTGTGAATAAAGAGAAGGAGCCAAATTGGAGACAAGTTGTAGTAGTACAAACATCAAGGTTTGGTAACTGATTGGATATGTGCAGTGAGGGAGAGTGAAGAATTGATCGTAATGCCAGGTGAGGAATCTGGGAGACTGGAAGAATGCTGTTGCTTTGTATAGAAATACATATTGTGTGGGTTAACAGACCACTGACTCAAATAAAAAAAACAGAGGTGTCTTGGCTTTCTCAAGGTAGAAACAAAACAGAAACTTTATTTGATCAAGTCTCGCAAGAATTGGGCATCTCCCACTACCAGGGCGGAGATAGTAGTGAAGAGAGGCAAGGGGGAGAAGGCAAGCAAGGGGATATATATCCTTGTACAAACAATTCTAAGAAATCCCACCCCAGAGGCTGGACCTCTGTCCCCATTTGCGGGGACAGGTGGCCTCACAATCTAACCAGGAATAAGTTTTCCCCAATACCAGCACAGAAACTACAGAATTACCTTATAGGGAAACTTTAATGTTAGGATGGTGGTTTGTGAGTAGGCTAGGGGAGGGGGAGAGGGGAATATCACCTGATTTCCCCAAAATCATATGATTTACAGGAAAATGAAACTTAGGCCTAGTGAAGTCCTCATCCTAACTAAAATTGTACTATTTGAGTATCACTTTGCCTGAGTTATTCATAGGGTAGCTTTCACAATCTTGTATTCCGTTCACAGCTGAGGTGACATCTATAAATCTAAAGAAGAAGGGGGAGAAAGACATTCCTAAAGGCTAAATAATCAGATTCCCACAGACTCAAATTTATCCCATTTTCCTTTTCTCTAAATATTGATTCTCAAACATTAATACATATATATATATACACACATATATACATATATATATCTATATACATATATACATACACATATATATACATATATATATATACATATATATACACACACATATACCCTGTGAAGTCTTCACACTTTATTCTCTCACTAACTCACACAATATTTATATGTGTGTTTAAATACATACATGTCTACATATGTACACCCATACATATATGAATGTACACATGTGTATATATGTAAAAACAAATTGTGTGTATGTGGTTTTTACCATTGGGCATTTTTCTCAAGGAAGTATCAGTTTTAAAGCTGAACGGATGAGAAAAGAAAGTGCTCTCATTCACCAATTGAATATTTCTTTTTAAGAGTGATACAAGAATTTAAAATAATCAGGTTGCTTCCTCAACTAAAAACAATGCCTTTTCTGCACAATGGAAGAACACCACTGAGTGGTGCCTTAAAATGTTAACCACAATATTTAACAGTAGTCTACAGTGAGATTATAACAATTACTGACACTAATATAGTTGTTTAAGGTTCACTAAGCAGCGCTTTCGATCAAGATAGTGAGTGAAAGCTGTTCATTTCTCACACATATACTCTAGAAAAGATCAAACAGAAGCAGCCCAGCTGCCCCTAATGATCATCGAAGAGCTCCGTGTTCTGTACTATGAGGATACAAATAAGCTTTACTTTGTGTACAACAGGCACCAGCATTGATACAGATCAATGTATTACATTACGTACAAAGTCTAATCTCAGAGGATATGGATGATCTTGGGTCAGGGCAGTATTTCAAACCCTAATATTTAAGCGGGGGCAGCAGAGTGGTGCAGTGGATAGAGCACTGGGCCTGGGGTCAGGAAGACCTTCGTTCAAATCCGGTCTCAGTTTCTAAAGGAAAGGCCAGCCTCTCCAGTGTCTTTCAGAAAGCCTCAGAAAGGAGTCATGAAGAATCAGATGTGGCTGAAAAACAACTAAACAGCAACAAAAATAGTTAAGCTATTATTGAACTTGTAACAAATTGAAATTGCTTTCAGATGCTCCCATTTATTATGTTTTTCAACCAGCTTTAGGCACATTTTATCTAATGGTCACTGAATTCAACAGAAGTTTATTTATCTCCCTTTAAATAAAGTGGTTTTCCTTCATAGGAACTAGGAGCCATCAAGTGAGAAGAAATGTTGGGTTTGGGGCCAGAGTACCTGGATTCACACCCTGGTTCTGCACGTATATTGGTCTTGGGAAAATCCCTTACTCTGTCTTTAGTCTCCCTGTTTAAAAAAAGAAGGGGTTTGGACTAATGACCTCTAAGGTCCCTTCCAGTTGAAAAAAATCATTCCGTTATCCTACCATTTGAGCCCAGGAGCAGGATGGAAAGACTGAACAATTTCCTATCTCTGAAATTAGATTTCAGGGCAGCTTCATTATTTTGATTAAATCTAATTTATAAATCTACATTCATCTAGGGAAAAAAAATCATAGCTAATTTTAAATAAGTTTGAGTTATCCTCCAGCTTCTGTTGGTATAAATCACCAGGGATTAACTATACTATATTTCCTTTAAAAATAGATTTCTATAACATTACCTGCCCAACTCATTTACTTAATAATATATGCAACCTTATTGTTTTTTGTAACTCATGTATGGGTCTTCTTTCTCCAACTGGATAGTTAAGTCCTTTGATGTAGGGATTTGTGGGTGATATCTCTGTATATCTGATGTTTCTAGTAGATGTTGAATAAATGTTTGTTGGTAAAAATGGATGAACATGATTTCATCAAGTCAGCTTGATTTAAGCAACATGAATTATTTTTTACTCAAATGCATTGTACCTGTGCTCAGAGTAAATGCCCCCATCTGAAATTTACTTTTAAATGAATACATCTACATTATATGCACTGAACCTAAAGCAGTGCTCACTTCACTTAAAATAGGAGACCTATACTTGAATTTGTTTCAAACCTGAAAAGCCTTTTTTAAATTGTGTATGTTTCTCTTTGCCTATTTCTCATCTTGATCAGTTTTCCCTTCCCCACCCCTTTGCCTTTATTTTTGATAAAAATTTAAAATGGAAACCAAAGTATAGGAAGTGGTGTTGGATGTGGGCCAAGTGAAAACTCATTTGATTGCGTCTGTGATAGACTCAATCTTTAGTTAAATCAGTTAAAATAAACTGATCTTTCTGATGACTTTTTCAAATTAACTTTTGAAAAAGACCCTCAACTGGTTGATTTGTAATTTCCCCAAGGATTTCTGTAGACTCTTTATGTGATAATTAGAATCTGTTTTTATTACTTAGACAAAGTAGAGTGCTTTTTTAAAAGTCTGCATTGCAGGCTTTTATGCACTTTTAATTGAAATCTGGTGCATTAGTATACTTTGGGATCAAAAGATTACGAACAATAAAAGATACATTTATTTAAAAGTCAATTAATCTTTCAGTGAATTTCTCTTAATGAATTTTAGTAGGCTTAATGTGCTTGTTAACATACATCTTACATATGTATATACTTTCTTTTTGTATATTTGAAAATTTAGTGTTTGCTTTGTCATTTTGTAGTTTTACAAAGCATTCTCATAATAAAACTTACTCTGTTTATAAAGTTGCACTATGTAAAAACTAACTTCTACTTCTACAACTTTGGTATACCTGTGGTGCTTTTGTGACAGGATCATAATGCTTTTGATAAGGGGGGAAGACTTATTGTTTTTCAACAGTCCTTGTTGAAAATTCCATACCTTAATTTCTTCTCAATCCTAGCAACTAAAGAAGGAGGAGAAAGGACTAATATCAATATACTACAAGATAAGAGCCATGCTGAAGCATGGTTGCCGTGGCCAAAAAACACTAACACTCATGAGCAGAATACTTGGATCTCAGAGGCAGAACTTCTTAAGGCACAGAACTTGAAGTAACTACTGTGCCTACATCCAGTTATAAGAAAGAACTATTATTACATATGTGATTTCTGAAATAAACACACTCTTCTGTTCATTTAGGGTCCAGAAAAAAAAATCCAGGCAAAATTATAGGTAGGACTGATTCTAATGGGGTAGCAGTTGTCATTGGTAGAAGGAAGGAAGACCCACATGAATGCTTGATGTATATGGTAACCCAGAACAGTAATTTTAAAAAAGGTCAAGTTGTATCTACTTTTATGGTTAAAATGGGATCATTCATATTGGCATTTAATCTTATTCTCTACTGCTTTAAAGGAAATACAATTACATAAATGAAAACACTAACAATATTATTTTGTATTTATAGATCCAGGCTTGAACCTGACCAGAGTAGTAAATCTACAGAATCTTCTTCATCTGAGAAAGTTTCACAGAATTCTTCAGAAGAATCTGAAGAAAAATCTACTGCTGAAGAAAATAGAGGTATTAAAAAAAAGTATCCTGCTCATTTTCAGTCCCTTGAGTGGGAGAAAAGATACCTCAGTGTAGTGTGGCCTTGTGTTTGAATCCTTGTTCTGCTGTGTACTTGCTATATGACCTTGGGAAGATTATGTTCCCCCACTGGATCTCAGCTTCCTCAACTAGAAAATTAGAGGGTTAAAATAAATGATCTCTAAAGTCCTTTGTAGCTCTCATTCCTTGATTCTAAAAAGATGGGATGTAGAAGGAAGAGCACTTGGAATCAGGAAAACTGAGTTTTTATTATTGTGCCTCTGAACTAGCCCTATGATTGGAGGCAGATCTCCCCACCTCAGTGAGCTTTAAATCCTCTCATCTTCAAAATGGCGGCAACAATATCTGATTCACTTTGCTTCACAAAGTTTTTCTTTGATATACAAAAATAATGTTATGTAAAAGCTCTTTAGAAACTCTAAAGCACTATTGTACAAATGTAAAATCAAGGTATTATTTATCATTATATAAATGTATGGACCAAAGGAATAAGGAACTTTATTCATGAATTCATAAACTTTATTCATGGTTATAGGGCTTCGTTGTTCTTACTAAGATATGATCAAATTATTCATGTATCTGGACACAGACTTCAGAAACTGTTAGGTAGAAAGAAGAGGATTTAGTTGAGTTGTATGTATCACGGAGAGATAGAAACGTAGTAAGGCTCAGAGTCAAGAAAACTAAAATGAAGCTGCATATCCAAGTCTGTCAATATTACAGCCAGTGAACCCTCTGCTTCTTTTTGTCCCCCACCCCCACCCCCACTGGGCACTGTATTGTGACGGTGCTTGCAGCTTTCACACACGATTGCTGCATCTGACTTTGTATTGGATCTCATTAGCACTGTTTATTAACCAACAGAAGCGAATGGGACAGAATTAAAGCTGTATATGTATATAATACATAACTGCTTTCTATCATCAGGCATATTTTACTTTATTTGGTATTTTGCATCTCATAACATAGAATTTGATATTTACTATGCATGAATTATTAAATAACAATATTATGGAAGATTTATAAAATAATAGAACCTTATAGAAGGGGCCTTGGAGATCCCTTAATTTACAGATATAGAAATTTTATTTTATTACTTTTTAGTCCTGGAAGAAGGTGCCAGTAGAATGATGATTTTCAGATTTGTCCAATCCAAAGACCACTTCTTTTGCTGGGTGTATGGTAGGAAGAGACTCTCCTCTGATTTAATATGTATTGCTTTTGATTAGACACTCTTCATGTATGTCTGGGTGCATACATACATACATATACACACACTCATATACCTGTGTATATATGTATGCATGAGTCATGTCTCATCTAAAGGTATATATGTACACGCATGCATGTGGGTATTATCTATCATATATAATAACTATACCTACACACATTCATATACATATGAATGGATATATATGTCAACACACATGCCAGCAGCTTTTTTAATTAACCTTGTGGTTTATTGCCACATATTATTACCTGACCTTGGAGGTTTGGGCGCCATCTCACCAGTCAGCGGCCTTATTTAACACACTTACTTGGGTCATTTGGAAAGTTATTCCCTTTGTTCCCTAGGATAAGTGATAATAACTGCAAAAATTAAAATTCTGAAAAGAAATCTTTTTTTAAAACTAGTAATTTGTATTTTCTTAAACGTCATTTTTCAATTTCTGCTTGGTTTTATTACGCACATTGCAGAAATATTACCAGTCAATAACTGATGTTGCTTTTAGAACTATTAATACCTATTTGAAAACAAATTCACTGACTTTAGGGACATTCTCTTCTTCTGATATATAAAATTCATTCAAGACTATTATAAAAAACATCTAAACCAAGATTGAAATTGTTTTTAAATTACTTTCTTGATCTCCTATTTATTCTCCCATTTAAAAGTTGTAAACCTGACCCTCAGGCAGTGAAAGTAGTGGCCAGGATTAAGGAAAACTATTCCTTAAATTTCTTACATTTCTTCTCTTAAGAAGTGTTCTTTCTCTAGTGCTTTGTAATAATACATGTTCTACCTTACTAACCTTATAGGAGGGATGTGAGGAAAATGCTTCGTAAACTTTAAAATGCTGTAATGTGAGTTGTTTATGCATTTACACCATCCCTTTGAGAGAGAGCAGGTGTTAATGTCTTCTAAATAAAATAGATACAGAATAGTATCTTGCTCCAGACCAGATCGTGACAAAATTCAGATTCAGAAATTGGACATCTGAATCTTGTTGCTTGGGAGCTGCATTCTGTTGGTCATTTAAAGTATTTTTGAGATTGCTTCTCCCTTGCTCTCTCTCCTGCCACCACATCATCTGCTGCCTATTCCCTCGCCTACTCACTGTCTCTTGGCCTTCCTCTCATTTGTTTCCTAGCTGCCTGTTGTTCATGTGTAATGTATATGACACAATAAACTCTTATTTGGTTGCCTAGACTCTTGAACGGTAATAAAAGTGAATCATCCTTAGTCATGAAGAAAAAGAAAGATACCTTTCTTTTAAAATTGTGTATATAGAGAAATAAAATTATGGAAACATAGAACTTTTCCATGTGACATTATTAACAGTTTCAAAAGTAAATGTAACATGTTTGTTTTTTTACTGTTTCAGAAATTTAGGTGGCATCTTGTTATTATTAGAAAAAAAAAGACCCCAAATTATTTGACAGAATGAGCTTTACAAGGATATATGCTATTAAAAACTTTAGGTCTGGCTTACCAGCCATAGTTTTTACTTCATTTGAAGTGCCTTATGTGTCTAAATTAGGTTTATGGTATTAGCAGCCAATATATTTTCATTCCAAGGGCAAGAAATATTCCATCTTTTTCCTTTGTTCCCTTTCTTGCTGATTCAAAAAGCGAGCTCTAGTTTCAGCTGTAAAGAAAGCTTCCCAATTGGAGTAAAAGCATCATAGTGACAGGTAATAAATGAAAACAAGGGGAAGCCACTATGGGAGAGTGATCAAGTTTCTTATCTGGTGCTTAGTTCATTCTGGGCCCCTGAACCTCTTAATGAGCTCAGTGCTACTTCTTGCCAACTGAGGCAATGCCCAAAAGTAATTGGTTCCAATGGGATAGGAAGGAAATGAAAAGAAAACAATGTTTGCTCCTTTATGTAGGACTTCAGTTAATGTTAGAGTAGCTGTGAATTAAACTCTGTCTGAAATTTTAAATTATATTCTTTATGTTTTTAACTGGCATCTTTCTTAAAATAGTCTTATCTAAGGATTTTCAATTCAATGGAGGTAAAATGCATGCTTTTAAAAATTGCTTGGTTTAACTGTACATTTCAAAAATTGTTATTTTGCCAGTTTTCTGATCTACCCCATAATCATGTTTCAAATTAGCTACTGGCTCCATTAAAGAAATATTTATCTTCATTTATCATTGCTAAAAATCAGAATAAGAAAGTTTTGCTGAGATTGGAGTTGGTATTAATCATATCAGTATGCACATTCTTATTCTGCTTTCTATTTAAGGATCAGAATCTTTGTCACTGGTGATAACTTGTAAAATTTTGACTTCACCCTGACCCTACCTCCCAAGAATCAGCAATTAGGTCAGTTATAGACCTAGAGTTTTTCATCTCCAGTGGTTCTCAAAATATTTCTCTTTTATAGCCTATCCTATAAATATATATAAATATATATCCTGTGAGGATTCAGAAGACCCCACAAAACAGCTGTCCCATCTTGTTGTCCTTTCCAATAAGAATTAATGAATTGCTTTGCTGCTGCCTTGGTTGGGACCCCAGTGAGATGATCTGGGGAACAGTCTACTCATTTCTATGAGAAACAAAAGACTAGATTGAGGTATAAATATATCATGCATGTTGTAGGGACTTGATACATACTGTTAAAGAATTTATTTATGTCATAAACCTTAAATTTGCAAAGAACTTGACTAACCAGGGTACTCTTACAGAGTAGTTCATGAACCATGCTTGATAATCAACAATCTAGCCACTTTTTTTCTGGAAGGACTATGATTTGTTTTTTCCCCCAACCATCATTTATTTATTTATTGATACATTTTGTTTTGACACAACAGACACCCCCAAGGAGCACCCAAACAAATCTTCCTTACAAAGTAACATTCCCCCAAAGCATTCAGTTCTTTGATAAATGAAAAGATGTGCCCTTTAACTTTGGTAGTATGATATTAACATTATTGTATTTGACCAGAGATTTGTTGCTTCTCAGCATTGATTTTTTTTTCACATTATCATAGTCATTGTTAAAGTCCTCATGGCTCTGTTAAAATAACAATCTTTAATAATAAAAAAACAGATATTGCTTGCTGTTGCTGGGGATCCAGCGTCCCCCAGTCTCTCTCCCCACCGCCTTAGTAGATTATCTAGTTTTTAAAAGCTTAAGTCTAACTCAGATGAATGTAATTACAATTTGAACTTGCTTTCTGTTTTCAGGGAATTGAAGAAAAGCTTATCAGTTTTTTTTCTTCTTTTATATTAACTCACATACAGTTGAACAGTGATTCATCTGTGAACCTTTTCCCCTTTAGGTTAAATAATGCTTACAGTTGCATTAATAACCCCATGATTTAAAATTATGTAGTATATTATACTTTTCCCAGTTCTTTCAAGTACCAGGACCAAGCATGGTTATCTCAGATTTATAGATAAGCAAGCCAACCTTCAAAGAGCCTGTATAATTTACCCAAAGGTACATGCAGAGCTGGTAGAAGAATCAAAGCATCTCACTCCTAATCTTATGCTTATTCCACTATAGCACATAGGTTATTCTCGAATTCCTAATTTCATTCTTCTTTGTTGTTTCCCACTAGAATACCTAATATTTCTACTTCTCATTCTTCATGGTTGGTCTTTTTGTTCCATCATAATTTTAAACATCTCGTTGGACATTGTAATTTACTTTGTTTTTCTCCCTATCATTCCTATAGTCTAGAATCTGTCTTTTTTTTTTTTTTCTAATGGAGCTCCAGCATTTGAAATTTCTCATTAAAAAGAAAGACAAACCTAGAGAAAATAGTTTAGTAACCCTGAGTATATCAGGGTTTTTTTCTACCTGCCATATACCCCAGTGAAGCTGTGATTGCATCATCGGGGATACTTGGACAGGCAGCATGGTTTAGTAGAAAAAGTCCTGAATTTGGAGTCAAAAAGGACATGGGTTTGATTCCTACCTCTAATAGCGGTTAGCTTTGTGACTTTGGGAGAGACATGTGATCTCTTTTTATCTCAAGATCCTCATCTGCAAGATGGGAATAATACTGTATGTAGTACTTCCCCCCAGACTTCTTACGAGTATTGAATAAAATAATTTTTGTAAGGCATTTTTTAAGCCCTAAAGCACTATAGGAACGTCACCTTTCGTCATCATCGTCTCTCTTCTTTATCTTCTACCTGTGTAGATTGTAATTCAACATGGCTTCTCTTCCTGTGCAGTTCATATCCTTGGCCTTTAACATATACTCCATAAAGGATATAGAGTCAATATGTTGCAGATCTTTAGATTCTGTGATATTTGGGTCCTTCTGTACCCATTCTGTAACATTTGGGTACTTTAGTACTTGGATATCACTGAGTACCAGTGTCGTTGTGATATTCAAGCTACCCATCTGCTACTCCTAATTTCTTTTACACCATCAGCTCATGTCTTTTCTAATTGGACATGACCTCGATGCTGTTTTTTAGGCCGCTTTTAATGCAAATCATCTTTGCGCTGTTCCTGACTTAGAACTACTCATTCATTTCTCCTTAATATTTGTTCCATGATTCATAACTATATAGCATTACCAGAATATTTAGAAATGTGTTAGCAAAATGAACTTTGCTATAAGTATCTTTGAAAGTACAATGCATTATCCCAAATCCAGTATGACCATCTCTTTTCTCCCTGTTTAATTCCAGGCCTAGTGTATTAACCATCTGCAGTGCCTAACCAAGATACATGTGTTGATAGATGAGCTCCATGAGCTGCCCTTCCAAATAAATGCATTCTTCATTCTTTATGGTTCTCATCATTGAATCATTCGGCTCATCTCCTTTTTGTGGACCTCATTAAGTAAATAGCTATATTGATACACTTTTTTTTTTTGAGATTTTTTTATTTTTAGTTTACAGCACTCAGCTCCACATAATTTTGAGTTCCAGATTTTTCCCTCCTTCCCCCCCTCCCTCCCCAAGATGGACTGATACACATTTTGATGAAATAAGGATAACGTTGTCCACAAACAGGCACGTTTGGTGAATTTCACTTATTTTCCCTTTTGGACTTTGTGTTGAATGTCCTTCATCACAGTCATAAAAAACTTTTGTCTATATGCGTTCTTACTTTATGCTTCATAAAAACAAGGAAGGAAATCTTACTCTAAATCTGTAGTTTTTAACGAGACAGAACCAAAAGTATTAAGAATCAAACAAAAAAAAAGTTTTCTATTTTCCTTTCAGGACCTGCCTGAAGTAGCTCTACCTTTATGCCTTGTTTGAGGTTCATTGAATAAAATTAGGTCCAAATATAGTGGTTTCTCAATCACTGATGATAAATAGAAATGTCATAGGCATATTTAGTTGACACAGTTTTATTTTCCATCTTATTTTAGTCCACCTGCCAGTTTCGTCTTTGAGTACCTTTAGATATTGTGGTTCATTTGGACTTCCTGCCAAGTTTGCTGTAGATTCATTTTTATTTCTGCTTTTCTTGGTTTTATGAAGCCATACTGACCTTAGTCTTCTGTAATCATACTCAATAATATTTTACAAATAAGTTGCTACGTCACTGTTGTCTTTGACTGCCATGTCTTTCCACTTAGGAGAGAGGTCAATTGTTTGTTGGCTAAGCAGAGTGGGTGGAGGGGTTGGGAGGAGAGTCTTGGACTGTTTTGACCTCCTTTTTGTATTAATCATTTTAAATCAATTAAGTCAATTCAACTTTTGTCAGAAATGCTGATTAATAAAGATCAGTATCTACTTTTCCATTTCATTTTTTTACATCAAAGGCTATTTTGAATGGGTAAGTTTGAAGTCACTGTAATCATTTGTAGTTTCTTCTCAATATTACCCTATCTATAAAGATAAGGGGGGGGGTGGCCCACATGTACAAAAATATTTATAGCAGCTCTCTTTGTGGTGTCCAGGAACTGGAAATTGAGGGGATGCCCATCAACTGGGGAATGGCTGAACAGGTTGTGGTATGTGAATGTAATGGAATACTATTGTGCTATAAGAAATGATGAACAGGTGGACCTCAGAAAAACCTGGAAAGACTTATATGAACCAATGCTGAGTGAAGAGAGCAGAACCAGGAGAACATTATACACAGTAACATCCACAGTGTGTGCGATGACTGATTTTGATAGACTTAGCCCTTCTCAGCAATGCAGGGACCTAAAACAATTTCAAAGGACTCATGATAGAAAATGCTGTTCACATCCAGAGAAAGAACTATGGGGTCTGAATGCAGAGCGAAGCAGCCTATTTCCTTTTTTGTTTTTTTTTTCTTTCTCATGGTTTCTCCCATTCATTATAATTCTCCTATATGACATAACTAATGTGAAAATGTTTAATAGGAATGTATATGTAGAGCCTATATCAGTTTGCAGGCCATCTTGGGAAGGGAGGGGGGAGAAAATTTAGAACTTATAGAAGTGAATGTTGAAAACTAAAAATAAATAATAAAAAAATAAAATATTAAAAATAAAAATACACTAGAAAATAAAAGATAAGGGGGCTGAGGGAGAGGTTAAGCAAAAATAACCAATATATCAAAAACCATTATTATGCAATGCCTCCTCCAACTCTGCAAATAAGTTTGAATGTCCATTTATATCTCTTCTCTGGGGCCAAAAAAGCTTGATCATTGTAATATCACAACATTGCATTTTTATTGTGACCAGGATGTTTTCTCATCTTGTATATTGTTTTCTTAGTTCTGCTTACTTCACTTTCTATTACTTCATTTGTCTTTCCATGGTTCTCTGTATTCATATTATTTATAGTTTGAGCATCTTGTAGCATAGCGATATTCCATTACAATCATTTACCACAATTTGTTTAGTCATTCCCATATTGATGGTCATCTACTTTACTTCCATTCTTTGCTACTAAAAAAAAATGTTACTATAAACATTGTGGTGTTTATGTGGACTTTCTTTTTGTTATTAACCTCCTTGGTGCATGTGCCTTACAGTGAAATCTGTGGGGCAAAGGAAATGGCTATTTAGTTACTCTATTCTCAGTTACAAATCCTTTCCAAAATAGTTGGGCCAATTCACAACTTCACCAACAGAGAGCATTAATGTGCCTATCTTTCTACAGTCCTTCCAGCATTGATTATCTATATCTTTTGTCATCTTTTCCTATTTGCTGGGTATTGGATGATAGCTCAAAGTTGTTTTGATTTGTATTCCCCTGATTATTAGAGAGTTGGAGCATTCTTTTATATGTTTAATAGTTTGCAGTTCTTTTGTGGATTATTTATTCATGTTCTTTGACCACTTACCTATTGGGGAATGGCTTTTGGTCTAATATATTTTTATTAGTTGTCTATTTATCTTGGATATAAGACCCATATCAGAGATACTTGATATAAAGATTTTTTTTTCAAGTTGACTTCTTCCTCATCATAGTTACATTGATATTGTTCATGCAAAAGCTTTTCAATTGACACTCAAAGTCTTAGCTTCCTGTGGCACTTAGAAGTTAAGTACTAATTGTACATTCATACTCACTAGTCATGGTATGATGGTAGGTATACTCCTTCTAGCTTCTCCTTCTACTGCTATCACTCAGGTACCTCTCTTCCTTTGAAAAGGAGACACACTATTCAAATTTATCCTCCCATAGAAATCCTCATAACCATTCTCTTTCTACCACAATTTCCTTGTGGCTATTATCTGTTGATGCCAGGACGTTCTCATTCTTTCCTCTCTGAGTACAGTACCTCCTGACATTAAAGTCTTTCCACTCCACCTTCTGTCTTCATAATAGAGGACTTCAGTATATGTATTTTGCTCCCTCAAATATACAATACTTCCATCTCCTCAGTCCTACGCATTCCCATGATCTATTCCTTTCATCTTCCTATGCTGTACACAAAAATGTCTGTTCACTTGATCTTTCCAGCACCCACAAGTGTTCTCCATCCGTGTCTGTGAACTATGAAATGACTTTATCTGATCATACTCTATTATCATTTCATCTTTCCCTATTTGTTATGACCCCCTATTCTTGATCCATACCATGATCTCCAATCCATCTACCTCTCGGTTCTTTCTCAGACTTGGAAACTGGCTACACTGACCTGCCTTCCTTATCTTGACTCCTTGGTAAATCACTTCAACCCTACATTATCCTCTACACTTCAGTCACTTGCCACTTTGTCTTAATCACCACTGCTGCCTTACCAAACCTCAATCTTTGGTTACTTCACCTATCCTACCTACTTTACTCCTATTCACATGTTGAACAGAACTAGAGAAAATCACAAAACCCTGCTAACTGGGTCTATTACAGTTTACCTTACATAATCTCAACTGGACACTGTAGGAAAGCAGTCCTTTTGAATCTCACCAGTAGATTCACTAACCTACTCATTCATCACAGCAGCTATGCCAAACCTTTTTGTCTCTTCTCAAATCTTCTGTGATCCTCTACCCTTTCAGCTGAGAACCTTATCTCATACTTGATCCATTCACTAAGAGCTTCCTTTTCTCCTCATGTCTCTCAAACATCTTCCCTCACTGTCTCCTCTATCCTGCATCCTTGATCCTGTCCCTTCCTGTCTCTTCCAGCCCAACACACTCATTCTCTCTCTCCCTCCCTCTTCCTCTCCCCTTCTCTCCCTCCCTTCTTCTTTCTCCCTCTCCCCTCCCACCTTCCCCTACCCACCTTCTCTCTCCCTCCTACCCCAACTTCTTCCCTTCAACTATGATATTCTACCTTAGTCCTCTGTGCCTTTCACTGGCTCTTTCCATGCCTGGAATTCTCTCCCTCCCCATCTCTGCCTACTGGCTTTCTTCAGTACTCAGCTCAGGTTTCACCTTCTTTTAGGGAGTCTTTCCTAATTCCTCCTCCACTGCTAGTCCTTTGCTTCCATTTATGGTGTATATAACTGTTGTGCACAATTTTGCACATGTTGTCTCCTTAGAATATGAGCTCCTTGAGGATGAGGACTTTTTTCCCTTTGTATCCTTGGTGCTTAGCACAGTGTCAATCACATAGTAAGCACTCAGTAAATGCTCATTGACTTACTAAATGACTTATTCACAGTCACACAAATAATGTGTCAAGTGAGACGTGAACTCAAGTCTTCCTGCTTCTCAAACTGACTTTACTCACTATGCCATTCTACTTTATCATTTTTTTTTTGGTGCAGTAGTCTTCAATTAAATTTTTTTAGCCATTCCCTAGTTGTGGGACCTAAGCAGTGGATTTGGTAAACAACAACAACAAGGTCTTTTTTTTTTTAAGTGGAGAGGGGAGGCCAAAATGAATTTTAGAATTGACCATTAAAAATATACACTAAATATATTCTGACACTCATGTACATTTAATTTAACTAAGCCCTAGGAAAGATTTTTTTAATACAGTCCCTTAGGTCAAATAAAAAAATCCTTCTCTAATAAGATTGGATTTTTAGATTTTACACATTTTTAAAAATTTTAGTACATAAAAATTATGGAAGAATCATTTTGTGCATATTATATACCAGATATCAGCAGTCATCATAATAAATTTAAAAAATTATCTGTAAAGGTAAATGAATTCTTATATTTTATACACTCAAAATGAATTAACCTGCTTTCCTAGTAAGTTTTTTTTGCTATATACCAGTGTCAAATGTTCTGAATAGATCTTTATGTACTTGCCTTGTAGATAAGAATCTGACAGAAGCTCAGTCTAATTTTGGACTGTGGGGAGATGGCAGAGGTGAAGATGAGTTGTCTCCAGAAGAAATACAAGTGGTAATCTTAATTCTATATTTTGTTATTTATTTTTAACAAATATTAGGAAGAGAATATAGCATTAAGTAAAAATCCTTAAGCATGATTTTCTTTTTATATTGTGTAGATGAATAACATGTTTTAGATGAAAGCTTCTACTTGGTTTTTTAATTTTTATTGTGAGATTAGAATTAAACTCACTCTCCTCTGAAGCATTATTATGGCATGGAAGTGACCCTAGGCTCTTGAAGGCTATACTAGTGGAACACCAGCCCTGGCAAGTCCTGTCAAGCTGGAAAGACTTTGAGCTACAAACTTGATGATTAATCCTGTATGTGTTACTCAGAAATCAGCCTAATTATTTGTAGAGAGGCTCATCACTAAAGATTTGTTCACAGGGTGATGAATTTTGTGACACAGAATATATCATGTAGCCATGTGATCTCTATTGGCAGCGGAGGAATCGTATCAGTGAAATCAAAGATCTTTTGAAGTATGGTGGTATAATTAAAATGGTGCCCTCTGTGGGATCATTGTAATGATAATAGATGACTTCATAACAGTAAGATATTTCTTCAGTTTAAATGGTTCTTGCTGCTGTTACTTTTTAATCAATCAAATTGTTTTATATTTTGATAATGTGAAAAAAAGAATAAGTAATGTTTGGATAATTAAAAACAAACCCACATATATTTATTTTAAATGCAAATTTTAAATTCTTTTATCTCCGTTCTCTGATTATTAATCAAGTTCATATCTTTTGGCAAGCTTTTGCAGAACAGAAACCAATTACACTGGCAAGATCCCAGTTTTAGGTATCATAACATTTTTTTTTAAATCATGTTCCTTTTTATACCTGCCCTTATATAGGAAAAAAATCTCTAACTCTAATTAGGAACAAATATTTACTAGACAAAAGATTGTCAATTGAATTAATATCCTCAGACTCACCAAGTACTAACGATACGAAGGAAAACATGATATAGCCCCTTCCCTCAAACAGTGTACAATCTTCAAGGGGAGGCAACATGTACATATACAGAGTTAGATGTAAGATAATTGGGGAAGAAGGCAGTAGCTACTGTTTTCATGTAAAAGATGGTGCTTGAGCTGAGCTTTGAAGAAAGCTAATGATTCTCAGAAGCCTAGGTGAGGAGAACTACATCCCAAGCACTGAGTAAGAGAACCATCTGGCTATCCCATGGAATTGCAGGAAGAAAAACAATAGAACGCCAAGATTAAGAATTTGGGAAAGAGAAGAATGTTGGGCTCTGTACAGAACTAGGAAAGTTCAGAAGAGGGGTGGGCTTTGCAGGAGAGAGAGAGGAAGAAGAGAATGAGTTCTGTTTTGAACATGCTGTGGTTGAGATGTCTGTGGGACATTCAGTCAGCAGTTTATGATGTGAGACTGGCATTCAAAAGAAATTTAGCTGGCCATGTAGATCTAGTAATCAACTCTATAGAGATGATAATTGCCCTCATGACAGCTGATGAAATCAGTAAGTGAGAGAATTTTATAAAGAGAAAAAAGAAGAGAGGCTAGGACAGAGTCTTGGGCTATTCTCAAAATTATTGAGCATTGACATGGATGAAAAATTGTCTGTCTTTTCTCAGTGAAGTATGAGGCAGGGTCATTAGCTAAAAGGGTTGGAGGAGGGACTTGTGGTTGTATTTATCAAGGAATCACCTATGTTCTTAACATATGCATGGATTACACTTTGTTAAAGGAGAACTTTTAAGGCTGAGTGTAGTACTGTACTTTTTTTTATCATCAACAATCAATAAACACAGCAGGATCTGGCATTTTCTAAACCTTCAAGTCAGTCATTAGGAGGGGGTAGGGGGGAGGCAAGAGAAGGGGAAGCCTACCTGTTTTTCTCCTCATTTTCATTATGGATACCCTCAATGTATGCATGGGCCATTTTCATAAAAATTTCATTGAGACAAGAAAGTTATTGGGTAGCTTAATAGTTATAGTTATTTACTTTGGCTGCAAGCTAAAGTGGTAATATGACATGCCCTAATTCAACTCACCTTCCCCAGAATAGATTTAATAGGGCACCAGATGAGATGATGATTACTAAGAGCAAAGAAGTACATGAGTAAGGTCCTCCATATAGTCCAGGACTATACAAGAAAACATCCAGAAGTCTGTGGGCCCTCTGAGCAAGAATATTTCAGCATTGCAAGGGAGAAGGATTGGGGGGGACCGGAACCTGCCTGATTTGTTAAATGAAAAGTGAAGCCCAGCCCATCAGAGCTGCAGTAGCACTTGGGCTCCCTACAAGGCTTGAAGGCACTGTATTGTTGGAGCTACAGCAGGAGACAAGGCCAGTTACTGGTAGGTGAATACCTGGGAGGAAAGATGGCACAGCACCTAGAAAGTTCTAGACAGCCTTCTAGGAGGCCTTAGATTAGCACAATCTCCCTCATCCAATCAGGTCCATAGCCAGAGACAGAACCCATTCCTAGTCAGTAATTACATGTGGAGAATGGGAGAGTAATGGGGCCAAGGTCACCACCTATATTAGCAACCATGAGATAAGGCAGAAACCAGAGAATGAAGCCAAAGGCAGGGCCTGGTCCTAGTCATTCTGTCCAGGACAGTAGGACAGCACCAGTGAAATCTAGACTGCTGGGAACTGTGAGAGGATAGACCTTTTGTATTGAATTTCAAGCCAGGAACTGAGGCTAGATGTGTGATTAAACAGAAAATTGAATACTGTGAAGAGAAGTCCAAGAAGTGACCTAGAAGGGAGTAACTCCACAGTCAGTATAAGTGGAACCTCAAGAAAAGAAAAGAATTTTTGGCTCCTAGGACTTCAAGAGTAGAAGGATAGATAGCCAGAGCTTACTATTTGTTAGGGCCATGTGCTAGTAATAGAACTAAAAACAAGTAAGACAGTCCTTACCTTCAAGGAACTTATATGCTAATAGAGGGAAGACAACACATAAAGTGGTATTGGAAAGAAGGGTGAGGAGGAAGAGTACTCGTATGAGGGCAAGGGGAAGTGACTGCATCAAGTTGTATAGAATATTGGGCCCCAGCAAGATCAGGCAGAAAGCTCCCTTGGGGGCCAGGGGCTCCATGTTTCTCAATGAATAGTTCAGATTTTTCATTGAAAGAAAATGAAGCAAGCAGTAAATGAAATTAGAGTTCTTAAAGAAAAATTTGGAAGCAGAATAGCTTGGAATAGAAGACAGAAAACTTTACCTAAATAGTAGACTCAATAATGAAAAAAGAGAACACATGGAACAAACAGAACTTAATGATTCAGTTAGACAACAAATATTAGAATAAAATCAAAAGACTAAAAGGTTTGAAGAAGATATATCTACCATCAAAAACAACTGACCTGAAAATTAGATTGAAAGATAATAAATTTAGTGTCACTGGACTCCCTGAAAACAATGACCAAATTTTTAAAAATGGGTGCCATAATTCAAGAATTCATAAAAGGAAACTGCCCAGATTTGTTAGAAGCAGAGGCAAAATGAAAATAAAAAGAACCCACCAGTCTTCCAATTGAAGACACCAAATTGAAAACACACAAGAACTTCATAGACAAAATCAAGAGCTTTCAATTTTAAAAAATACTGCAAGCAGTCAGAAGGAATTCAAATAACCAGGAATCAGTCAGGATCACTCAAGACTCTGCCACAGCTGTTTTGAAGAAGAGAAAATCTTGGAATATGATATTCCAAAAGGCAAAAGAAAACTATTTAAAATCAAGAATAATTTATCCTGACAAGTTGATTATAATTCCACAGGAGAAAATTGACCTTAATTAAAATAAAGAATATTCAAACATTCATAATGAAAATACCAGAGTTAGATGTAATCTTTGAAATGCAAAAAGACAAGAGAAGCCTAGAAAGGTAAATACGTTTGAAGAAATGAAAGGGCATAATGATGACCATGTGTTTATATTCTGATAGTGAGAGAAGAGACAAGAATCTCAATGTTTTTGAGCATCATTTAGGAAGTCAAGAAAGAAGTATTCACAGCCTGGGGTATGGTTTTGCTCTGTTTTGTTTGTTTTAATAGAGGAAATAAAATAGAGGGGAAAAGGAATATACCAGGGAGTTGATGAGGTATTTGGGAGAGGAATTTACTATTTCTCATAATTTGGGTGTGCCAGAAGAGTGTTCCAACACAGAGAAGGCAAAAGTAAATATCTCATGAACTCTTCACTCTTATCTAAACTGTGCAAAGGAAGAGTGAACATAGACAGAGAATTTGATATAGAAATATATTCCATTCAACAGGAAAGCAGATAGGGCTAAGCAAAGGGTTGTTTAAGAAGATGGATAGAGTTAGGGATGGCATAGTCACAAAACAAACTTCAGCTTTAGGGAGCAAATTATAAAGGGGGTTATTTTTAATAGCTTCTTTTTCAAATTACAAATGTTTTTTAAAAGATTATTTTGCTCCTGTTATGTCCATCTCCCCAAGTGAGCAAATTATAAAACAAAAATATATTCCTCAAGATAGAGCCACATAGTCTGGCAAAACATTCTTGGAAGTTCTCGTTTGCAGTCTTCATTTGACTAGAATACTAACTATGGGAAGAGGAGTGTGTTGAGTATGACTGGAAAGCTAGAAATTAGATGTCACTACAAAATAATACAGTTGATTTTCTTAGGGGGCTAATGATCTGACTTTGCCAGTGGAGGGAAGAAAGTCATCTTACTTATCTGGTTTACTTGATTACCAGATTACCTGGTTAATGTAACATGTTTTGACTAGAATTATACAGTTCTCTCTAATCCCAGGTAGGGTCCAGAGAAAACCATTCTGATTTCAGAAACTAATAGATCACTTTTAGCCCTCTAAGAATTTTTTTTTTATTATCATGCTGGGATACATAAATGGAGTCAATCAAACAACAACCACTTATTAAGTGCTTCTTATGAGCCACATACTGTGCTAAGTGTTGGGGTTAAAAACAAATGCCCAGTGCCTGGAGCTTCCATTCTAACAGAGGAGAGGCATATACAAGGTATACACAGAGAAGGTGGAAAGTCATCTTAGAAGACAAAGCTTTAGCAACTGTGGGACCATTAAGACTTTGTATAGGACACGCTGTGCTGAGAGTTGGGTATAAAGAGACAGTGTTTCCAGACATAGATGACAGCCAGTGAAAAGTTAGGGAAGCAGGAGATTTGAGTGTCTTGTGTGAGAATCAAGCAAAGAGGTCAGTGTGATTGCACCAGAAGGGAGTGGAGGAAGACTGGAAGGAGAAGGAAGGGCCAGTACCCAAAAGAGGAGTTTGTGTTTGAGGTTAGCGGTAAGAGGAGTTCCTGGAGTTTGTTGAATAAAGAAGTGACATGGTCAGACCTGTGCTTTTGGAAAATCACTTTTGGAGCTGATTGGTTAGATTGAGTGATTGGGCTCCCTACAAGGCTTGAAGGCACTGTATTGTTGGAGCTACAGCAGGAGGCAAGGCCAGTTACTGGTAGGTGAATACTTGGAATACCTCTTTAAGAGGTAGCATTGACTATATTAATGTAGTATTGTATCCAGCATGATATTTTAACTGAATGAGAGATTTTTTTTTACAATAATATATATGTGTACATCAGTGTCATTTAATTTGTTTATGGTACCTGGAGCTTAAAAAAAAAATCAAACACATCTCTTAAATTAACCGGAAGGAATATGGTGATAATTGTAATTCAGTTCAATTCAACAAATTTTATGTCAGGACCAACACTACTCCCCAGGGAATTATCAAGATAGATAAGCCACAGCCTCTGTCTTCAAGAAGTTTATAAACCTAATTAGGAATGGAAACTTTATGCAGAAATAGCCACAAAGCAGCATGTGATAAGCACAAATGATAGAGCCAGAGTACTATGAAACAAAAGGAAAAAAATTATCTTACAGCCCAAGGATCAGAGAAAACTTCATAGAGAAGGCAGCAGATATTTTTGATCTTTATTAGGCAATGATGGGAGAGGGCAGTCCATTCCATACAAGACTCATATTATGAGCAAAAAAACCCTAAAACCGAACAATTAAATGATGCCTAGAAACAGCCTGATGGATTGGTTCTAGTAATGTTAATTTCATGTGGTAGGTTCAGCCTCTTCTCTGCCCTCTAAGTGATTATTTGAAAACAGCAGGACTTTCTCATACTTTTATTGACTTACTGAAAATATTTTGGCTTTAAGGTTATAAGGCAGAAATGTTCAGCACTTTTATAACAGGCTATTTAATGTTCCTTTAACTTCTTCCTTAATACTAGCTAAGTACCATATCTCATAGTCTGGCTAACTAAAACTTTATATAAAAAACTCAACCCTGGAAATAAAAACCAAGAAATATTGTGCAAGCTACACTATTGGTTTTAAATTGGAATGTGTTGTAGCAAATTGGGCCTATAATTCATAGTGTTTCCAGATTCTTCCTTGGGGTAATATAATGAATTAAGCCCTACAACAGCAATTTAATTCATTATGTCACCCATAGGAGGGATCATTACGTAGTCCAAAATGGTTGCAGGCTATTGTATGATTTGCACAGTAAATTTCAACTTATTACCCATAGTAAAGGTATATTAATGCTCTAGAGTTAGCATAAGTCTTGTGGTTGAATGGAACAAAATTGTTTTCTCATGTTATTAGTAGTGAAAATGTCTGATTTTCCTAAACTTTTCATTTTATTTGTCTGAGTGAAACCACATCTATTCATTGAGGGATTAGGAAAATGATGAAAGCATAAATGTTATTTTTATTCATTAAATTCAGGATAAACAGTATATAACTTGTCACCTAGTTCTATCTCTTCTCAACTTTTATTCAGTTGAATTTTTCTCATAGCCTGTTATCTTGCAACCTAAATAATTCATTTTAAACAGCAGCAATACAAACAATAGGAGCTGTTTGGCAGAGGAGGGGGGCAGTCCTCCAGCTTAGGACTTACTCCAAAGATGGAGGAGGGAATTTTTTCTTTAATTGATAAGGGATTTAATTAGAAAATGTTTTCCTTAGTAATATACTCTCAAAGTATATTTTTAGTCTTTAGACTATTAGCCTTTTAATAACAATAATAGGGAGGCCTCCTGAATATTCATGAAAATGTAGTTTTGCCCTAAATGGCATTGTTTTGCAACAGTGTCATTAATACTATATAACCAAACTGATTGTATTGTCATTTGGCCAATTTCCCATGTAGAACTTTGTGCTTACAGTTAACTGCCCCTGTAATGTCATTTTATCTAAACATCATTTCACCTAACATTGTGCCTTCTTGGAAGAAATGAATGATACTGGGTGGGACATCCCTCTAGTTCTAGGATCAGTGATAAAGCAGAATACCAAAACTGCTACATGGAGACCTAAAACAGGAATTTTGTTACCAAAAGAAGACTATAAAATGAAGAGATTGGACTAGATAGCCTCTGAGGTCCCTTCTAACTTTAGTGCCATGCTTCTGTAACAAGTGAGGGAGAACGCTTAGGCAGCACAACCAAGGTTTGAGATTGCTTGGAAAGACACTGGTCAACAGCAGACCAGCATGTCCGCAGCAAACATGAAAAAGTTAAGAGCTCTGCACAGTCATGCACACTGTAGCCTAAAACCTCAGCCAGCCAGCAGATATCTCGCCCAAGTCAGAGTGGGTATATGTCTTGTAACCACTCTGGTTAATCTGGAGTGCCGTTATTCATTAGCTTCTACTTCGAAAGGCATTGGGCTCAAAAAACAAAACAAAAAAATGTATCTCAGATTGGATTACAGCCTTGGAGATGGAATCCAGTGACCACTGTTAGAAAAGTGGCAATCAAGGTATGCAGGGGACATTTTAATGATTCCCCATACTGACTGATTATTACCAGCAGCCATTTGGTTATTGAAACCAGCCAAATTAAAGTAACTCTCATTCACCTTTATAGAGTGCTCTACAGTTTACGAAGCACTTTCCTCACCACAACACTGAAAGAGCTACATGGTCCAAATATACCCATTTGACCAGTAAGGAAACTAGACTCAGTGAAATCAAAGGACTTGCTCATGAACACAGAACTATGTGAATGGGAAGAGAGAGGAAGACCATAGGCTAAGTAGTACATTATTTGAGAAAGGAGGGAGTGACCATTTCTCCCTCCACCCCACATCACTAGCTCCTTTCTTCTGAGATTACTTTCCATTTGCATTGTATCTTGTATGTATAAATTGTTTCCCTCATTAACATGTGGACTCCTTCAAGGCAGAGACCATGTTTTTGCTTTTCACGTATTCCCACCCTTAACCCAGTGCCTGGTACATAGTGAGCACTTAATAAATGCTTGGTGACTGACTGGCTTGGAGGCTGATAGATGCTTGTGACAGGTATCTATGCCTGGTAATATAGTTATTTGGAGTGAATCTCAGAGGAAGAGAAGTTGGTGAATTGTGGTAACATAGCGATGGTCTGTATTAGCAAGGAATACACCCCCACCGACTCCTCCTTCTCCTTCTTCTGGTCCAGTGTGTTAGAGGGCATGAGGAAAGGAGCACCCAGTCACTGAAGAGGGTGGTCAGGGATATAGTGTCTTCCAGAAGAAATCAGGTTTCCATACTGAAAGAAATGTGAAGTGAAGAGGTGTGAGATGAAGGAAATTTTGTTGACAGTAGACTGGAGATTCCAGAGGGCACGGTGGGTTGGAAGGGCAGAGGATGTGAACAGTAGAATCATAGGACTGAGATGGTTCATGATACTAGTCATAATAATAATAATAATAACTGATATTTATATAAAATTTACAGAAGTACTTTATGTTCATTCTTCTCACTTGATCCTCACAACAACTCTATGAAGTCAGCACTAGAGGTATTTCACAATGAGGAAACTAAGACTCAGAAAGTTTGAGAGGTTTGTCCATAGTCGCACAGCTAGTCAGGGTCACAGGCAGAATTCAAACCCAGGTTCTCCTACTTCCAAGTAAGTGTTCTTGTCACTAAATTACTCTGCCTCTCAGTAGGGCAAGGGATTTTCACCTCAGTACATCAACTGAATCACAGGAGTAAGAGATGCTGAGAGTTTGCTGGACATGGAATAAGGGAAGAAAGTCAGTTTGGGGCACCTGCCATCTAGTCCCTCGTGATAGCTAAGAATACATTAATGTAGTCAGCTTCCAAGGTGGGTCATTCCAAACCCTTAGAGTTCTTTCTACACTGGTATTTTGAGCCCTTGGCCCCCTTGTCATGTCACTGATCTTGCCCTGCCAAGCCTCGGCCTTCGATCACTCTCACCATCTTCTACTTTCATTCCTACACATATGCTGTGGAACCACATTGAAGAAAATCACAAAGCTTGTATTGACTGGGTCCGCTGCATATTAATGTTACGTAACTTCAGCTGAGCCCTTACTGTTGCAAGGCAGGCCTTTTATACCTCCCTAATTGACTCACTATCCCATTCACTACAGCACTCAGCTCAATTTTTTCATCCTTCTTCAAACCTCCTGTGGCTCTTTCCTACTCATTTTCTTAGTGGAGATTCTTAAAAAAATTAAGGACTCTCTCTTCTCCCCTTCTCCTTATCTTACATCACCTAGATGCCCTCTGCTACTATCTCTTCCTTTGTCTCTGTCTCACAATGAAGTGGTCTTTCTACTTGTCAAAGAAAACCTCTCTACATGAACAAGCGATCACTTTCTGTCCCATCTCCAACAGATCACCCCCTTTGTCATCCCTACTATCTCACTTATATCCAATCTTTGTCTGCTTCCCTGCTACCTACAAACACACCCATGTCTCCCCCATCCTCAAAAACCCCACTCTCAATCTGTCAATCCTCACTAGCTGTTGTCCTAAATTTCTCTTCTTTGTGGCTCAGCTTTTTGAGAAGACTCTTTACAGTATAATTGTGAGTGTCCCACAGGGACCTCCTGGGCCTTTTTTTTTTCCTCCCTCTTATACTGTTTACTTGATGATCTCATCGGCTCCCATGGATTCAGTGATCATCTCTGTGCTAATGATTCTCAAATCTACCACTCCAGTCCCTCTTCTGATCTCCGGTCTTGCATCTCCAATTGCCTATTAGACTTCTCAGACCATATGTACCATAGACATCTTAAATGCAGTATGTCCAAAACTGAACTCATTGCCTTTCCCCATGCCCTTGCTTTTTCCTGACTTCCATATTATTCTTGAGGGTATCACCTATCTTCCCAGTTAACGAATCTCACAACCTACGTATCATCCTTGATTTCTCACCCCTTTCCCATATCCAATCTCTTGCCAAGGCCTGTGGATTTTACTTTCTTAACATTTTTTGAATATATGTTCCCCTCTCACATGGATGTTATCGTGCTTTCCTCATGCCTGGACTATCACAACAGCCTTCCCACCTCCAGTCGCTTCTTACTTCAGTCCATCCTCCACTCAGCTGTCAAAGTAATCTGTCAAAGATCCAACCATGTCGCATTCCACCCCCCTCCCCCCCACACACATTCTCCCTCTCACCTCCAGGATTTAATTTAACATTCTCTGTTTGACATTCAAAGCCCTTCATAACCTTCTCCCACCCACCCCCACCCCCACCCACCTCTCCAGTCTTCTTACATCTTACACCCCTCCATGTATGCTGTGGTCTAGTTTCACTGCCTTCCTGGTTGTTCCTTGAACAAGATACTCCATTTCCTGACTGAGCATTTTCTCTGACTATCCCTCATGCCAGGAATGCTCTTTCTTATCTCTAGGACCTGGCTTCCCCACCTTTCTTCCAGTTCCAACTGAAACCCCACCTTCTACAGAAAGTCTTTCCCAGTTCCCCTTAATTCTAGTGCTTTCTCTTTTGTATTTCCAGTTTTTGCTTATGCAGTTTGGTTGTACATAGTCATTTACATATTCCCTCATTAGATTGTGATCTCCTTGAGAGAAGGGCTTGCTTTTTGCCTTTTCTTTGCATACCCAGCACTTAGCACAACCCCTGGCAGGTACACAAGCACTTAATAAATGCAGAAGAAGTTAAGTGCTATTTTATCTGCTAGACAGATTTATTAATTTCATGCCAAAATCACTACTTCCATATCACTTTCTTATCAATATGATAATTACTTTCTACCTTTATTGTGATGTTGGTTCATGGATCTCAAGCTACTCATCTGTAAAATTAGGTGGTGGTTCTAGGTCAGATGTGTCAAACATGCAACCCATAATTTTGTGACTTACAACACTCCCAAGTGCATGATTCAGATTAAAATGTAATTGGGAAATATTTGACAAAATAAATAGTAGACAATAGTAACAAAATAAGCAGTAGAACCTAGTAAATATTGATTTTCTAAGTCAATATGAAGCCTTCAGAGATCATTGTGTATAGTTTAGTGGGCCCCATTTCTATTTGAGCTTGATACCAGTGTTCTAGATCAGGGCTGTCCAACCAAAGGTTTTTATTGAAACAATAGTCAGTATATTTTGATTTTCCATTTTAGTGAGAGCTCTGAGGTAGCTGGGCTTCCTTTACTAAAGCATTTATGTAAATTTCTATGCTTGTAGGCAGGCCGCATAAATCACTCTTGGACAGCCCTGTTCTAGGTGATCTCTAAAGACGTCCAGCTCATACATTCTGATTCTTAGGACTTATTTGTGTATAGGTCTTATTGCTAATGTGAGAGTACTATACTGTACTTATCTACCTCAGAGATAAAAAGATTCTTGAAGTTAAGGACTATGTATAATTCTTCATTGTATTTTACCCACTACAGAGCCTAACATAATATTTTTCACATAGTGGATTCTCAATAAATTTTTTTAAATGAGTTAGTAAATAATGGGTTTACATAATTTCAATATTATGTTTGAAAAGAATAAATATATTTTCACTCATTCAAAATGTTAAATCTATATGTTGGAAGATACTATAAAGTGTTAACTGTAAAAAGTGAGGACTTTTTTTTAATCTTATCTTTAAAATAAGAAAATTACTCTAGTTTTCAAGGAGCACATTAAAGCAAATAATCCCCTACAAGTTTTATGAAGGGGATGGTAATCCATAATATTCCATTTTCACTGAGGGCAGAAGAAGAAGAGATGTGCTTAATGTAGAACCAGAGATCATATTTGTAGTAGAGAAAGTATTGAACTTGGAATTGGGAAGGGTTATATAATATTGCCTTCTACCATATGTTTACTCTGTGTGACCTTGGGCAGATCATTTAACCTCCCTTTCTCTCAGTTTACAGTAATACCTGCCTTTCCTACCAGGTGAAATTGTTGAGCATCAAAAGAGAGAATGGATATGAAAATACTGCATAAAAGCATAAAGCTATATGAACAGAAAGTAGCCCTTGTTCCTATATTTCCAGTGCCTGGCAAATAATAGGGACTTGGCAAATGCTTGTCGATTGATTGATTTGAAGGAAAGGCAGAAGCTTGTGAAGATACTGGGATAGGTTATGGGAGAGAAAACCCTGTATCTTTTCACTGATTTGAGGGATTTATGTTGTTTGTCCTTTCATTTTGAAGTGGGACCGGTGACATCACAAGTGATGTCTTGACCTGCACATGAATTGGATTTGTGAGGCAGGGTTGCACAAAGTCTTCAGCCTCACTCTCTCTTCCTGAGTCAGGACAACTGGTGATGGCCCAGGATGCAGTGGATGACCTTAGTGTCTTTGATTTCTAACCAAGCTCTTAGGTGCTCCGTCCTCAATGCCTACTTCAACCACCTTCATGGCCACTGGAGCAAATTGTTCTCATCTGCCCATTTTGCCAGGGAAAGACTTCATATGCTTGGGGTAGACATCTGCCTAACTCACTAACAGGTTTGAGGCCTCTTGGTTTCCCCCAACCTGGTTTAATAGGTCTGCTGAGAAGGATTAGTGGGGTGTGGCCATTGTGCATACTACAGTTTTTTGTAGCCTCTCTCATCTTGGAGATTTAGAGCCCTGATAAGGGATGACACCTGCACTAATATAGTTGTTGTAGTAGAGAATACATGAGTATTGCTGAGGACTTGTGATTTCATCATAGTAGGGAACTCCCTCCGCCTTAGAAGATCCAAAATCTGTCTATAAGTTAAAAGGTAAACCCTAAGGAATTGCCTGAGGCAAAGAGGTTGAGTGGATTGCTTAGGGCCCTATAGCTAGTAAACATCCGATACAAGATTCAAACCCATTTCTTCCTTATTCCAAGCCCAGTAATCTCATACACTACTCCATGCAACCTCAGTCCAGATAAATGAATCTGATAAGTACTGTGTGACTCTAAGAGGGAAGTTCACTAGGGACCAAGAGTGTCAGGAAAGACTTCGTGGAGGGAGTAGCATTTGAGTGGGGCTTCATTTTAAATGAAGAGGGAAAAGCAGAGCATTGTGGGTTTTTCTTTTCCTTTTTTTTTTTTTTTTTTTAGTGAAACTGCCAACATTTCTAAACTTACACTGATATTTTTCAAGCTGTTACAGTGTCCCTTGGGTACATCCTTCCTTCTCTAACTGTGAAAATGACTACTGAAATGCTGATCTGATTTTTCATTGTGTGCATTACAGTATCCTCTGGTTTAATATGTACTTGAATAGAAATCAATATGATGCCATCCGTACGGTGTGTTTGTTTCCTTTCCAGTTTGAACAAGAAAATCAGAGACTTGTTGGTGAAATGAACAGCTTGTTTGATGAAGTGAGGTATGTTTCTTGTTTGTTAATGACAACTTACATCTTTTTCAAAAATATACTTTGAACTTTTCTTAGCAAGTTTACCATGTATATTCATTGTGATACTTTGATGAGAAAACGTACATAATATCATAGAGAAAAGGAATATATGATAAGCTAGGATTCGGACCTTCCAGGTAGCCAGCTGAGCACTGAAAAGCAGAATGCCAGTAGAGTATGTAAGAAATCGTTGTTATTTTTAATAGCAGCAACAGCAACAGTGATGAGGATGACGGTGTAATATTGACTTTCCCCCAATGCTTCATTTTGGCATGAAGGTCCCACTGAGCTAATAAGGCTTCGAGGACAGGCCCAGTAATAGACTCTATGTACTTCACCCGAGGACCAGCCTGCCTAAATACAAGAAGACTCATGATCGGAAGGCTGTTTACCATGTAATAGATACATTTTTTTTTCAGGCATTGGAAACTTGTGCAGACAGGCAGATTCTTCCCTGGAGGAGGGAATACTGACAAAAACCACAGATTCTTCAGATAATAAATATGGAGTCTAGGGAACCTTTTGCACTTTGTGGTTTGGAATTTCCCAGCCACAACTCTTCTGGTGTCAATCAAATTGACTATGTATTCTGCAAAACATATATAATATAAAATTTTGTATCTACCCCCCCTACTTTGAAGAATCTGTCTCTTATAGGTATCAGATGACATATAGTTCACCACTGGGCCAGTACTCAGAGTCCTTTTGACAAATTTTGGAATTCTGTAGCTAATTTAAATTTGTGTTCTTACATGACTTCATAGGTGATCATGCAATGGAAAGAATGTTTTTTTCTTTTTTTTTTTCCCCACAAATGCCAGTTTTAATCATTGGATCAGCATAGATTGCCACAGACAGGGAAAACTAGATAAAGAGTAAAAAAGAATTGAAGTTAAAGCCGTACTTAAAATTAATCTTTCCCGTCATCCTCTCCATTTTTAACTATTTTGAGTTTCTACAACTTACCTCCACCGTCACATTGGAAAGACTTTTTCTTTGGGGGCCACTAAAAATCCAGAATTTCTGGCAAAGTTACCACATTTAGTCCTACTGTGGCGTTTGAACTCTTAACTCCGAAATTTTGTATCTTTCTTAATATATGAATCAAATTGTAATTGACGTAAAATGTATTAAATCCTTTCTTGTTTTTATGAAGGCAAATTGAGGGAAAAGTGGTTGAAATTTCCAGACTTCAAGAGATATTCACAGAAAAGGTGTTGCAACAGGTAAAGATATCCTTGTGTAAAGCTTGAATGTACTTACCACAAATGACTTAACGCATCTTAATAACATTATTTTTCTGATATTGTCTGATACTGTTATACATTCTATAACATTCTAAACAATGTTCTTTTATAGTATAACTAATACATTATGATTAATCCATTATAAGCAAGCCCTTCCATAACTGAATATTGGCAGTGTCATACATTCCATAAGTGCATGAAACCCTTCTGTAATGTCCTCTGCACAATCACTCAAGGTACAAATCAAATCAGATAGTTGAGTCATGAGCCAAATGAATGATTGAATCCCAGTAACTTTAGCTCCATTGATTGCCAGTCTGCTTACTGTCCCCATGTTCAATAATATTCTCAAGGGACAAATATCCCCCATTTCCATTCTCACCTAACATTGTATTTTGGCAGAACAGATTAACAACATTAAGTGGGAATAAGCCTGTAGTATTAATTAGTAAAGCACATTGAAGGTAAAATGCTAGGCATAATTCTCCTGAAGGAGCATGTGATTAAAATAAGACAATTAACAAAATAAAAATGAATCTAGAAACCCAAGGACTAAGTATGGGAGTTTGGCAGAACCTAAATTAATAAGCCTGGTTCCCCCCCCTAAAACTGTGTAGTGCTTAGTAATGCAAAGGGAGTAGGTAAGAAAGGTCATTGTTTTCTGTTAGAATGATTTATACTTTATGTTACGTACTACATAGCTGAAATTTTGAGATTCCCTAAAAAAAGACAACTGATAAATGTTTTGTTTAGAAAATCTTACCTAATAGATCTGCCATGTGTCTCTTAATTTTCAAAAACTAATGATGCTTAAAAGAGAAATGTCTCTCTTTTAGTTGTTAGGGTAGGCAACTTTGACATAAGAAATTTTAACCAAAAAATTTACTTTCTTTAAACCACATGGCAATAATGAACCATTTCTTAAATTTCATTCATTAAATCCAGAAACAAATGGGGTTTTCACTTTCTTCGAACATTATTTTTAACAATGTTTTAAAGTATTGTCCACTTATATATAAGGTTAATATCAGAAGATTAATAGTGATTGCCCTGTGTAGAATATACAGTTGTAGAACATTAACCCAGATTTGTGATGCAGTCATAAATTCACTTTTTTATTGTGGGGAAATCGATCTGTTACATGTCTGCAGTGTAAAAAATAATGTGCATGATTGCTTTATTAGAACAGCTAATAAATACTCCGGACACTGGGTACTGACACAGGTACATATCTTTCCAGCTGATACCTCTCATGTATAATCATTGCTGTTGTTAATTTGTGCATTATAAAAGTGTACCCAGCTTGGGTTGAAGTACAGAAAAGGCATGCACTAACCGATTGAAGGTCATAATTAGTGTAAAGTCTTAATTACAGAATATCTTCAAGTACATTTTGTAACCCCGGTCATTAAATGAACAGTTAAAGTTAACACATGGATTCACTGTATGTGGATGGTGGTGCCAGAGCATTCAGAAGTTTGTTCAGCTATGTAGGCTTAAAATTGCTTCAAAAATATTTGCTTAGCAAGTCTTTTTTCATAGCTAATGTACAAGTAATTGCAACCTTATTCATCTCTAAATTGTCACAACTTCTTTATTAAGGAAATAATCATTTTGCCATGTATGAATTTTGGTCTGACATTTTCTTCAGACCAGACAGTTGTATTCTCCTGGTTTGTTCATAACAGTGTCAATTGTGGGCTCATTTTCTTCAATTCGCCTTTTCCTTTGAAATTCTCCTATCCTGCATGTCATGGTGATCCCTATAAGTTTGGAGGGGATTTTTTAAAATAGAGTATTTAACACAGTGCTTTGGGCACAGTAGGTGCCTCTTAAGTGTTGGCAGAATTACATTGAATTCAAATTGATCACTGCATATAGAGCTTCTCTATTCTGCCTTTGTTTCTGAAACTCAGAGCATGCCTTGGTTTATCTATATGGTGAGAATATTAATATTGATTGATCTCACAGGAATGCTAAACTGCTGGTAACTAATGAGCTTTTGCTTTATTTAAGGTTCTCTAAAGAACCATAATTAGAAGGTAAAAGCAATAACAAGTGTCGATGCTGTTCTTAAGAACGTGTCATACATTCTTTGTAATTACACGGCTACATATTTGTACTCTCTCAAACTGAATATTAGCAGTGTCATACAATCTCAAAGTTGGAAGGGACCTCAAATGAGAGGATGTATGTCTGCTGTTTTTGAAGACCGATTGAAGGAAGAGATACAAGCCGACAAACGTCCACTTATTAAAAATATGTTGATGTTGGAGAGGAGAGAACCAATTAGACAAAAATCTTATTGCATGGTCATAAGACATCTTTTTTTGGTTCATTTTTTCAAGTATATTAGTGATGAATGACTTTTTAAAAATTATTTGAAGACATCTTGCATACTAATATTGGGTTTGGGTTTTTAGCCACTGAATGCTGGTAATATAGAGACCAGAGTAGAATATTGGATCCACGTTTTTTTTCCTAAATGCACATATATATTTTTAGGTTAAAAATGCATTTATCTAAAAATTTTTTGTAATAGGAAACTGAGATCGATAACATTCACCAGCTAGTTGTGGGCGCAACAGAGAATATCAAGGAAGGTAATGAAGACATAAGGGAGGTAGGTAAACATTCTAAAGAATTTTCTGGATAAATTTTCTGACATCTAGTTTTGGATGGGTCTTTGCACTAATTCCCAGTGATGTCCTAATTATTCCCCTGCCCTCACTAGGAAAAGACTAGAGATAGCCTAGATAATAATTATTCATCTTAATACCAGGTGATTGATACTGAGAATTCAGTTGTGGCACCTAAATTGATGTACCTGATTCATATCCAAATATTAACTCTGGGTATGTGTGATTAGGTCTCTATTCTCCACTTGCTGTATTCTGGATTCTGTGGACCCCTCTAAATAACAAGAAAACCTAGAGAAAAGATACTCTTGTGAGGGGCCACACTCACTTAGTACCATAGCCTAACTAGAGGAGTTTGTGCTTGAAATCCATGGCCTGCCCTGTTCATGGTCTATTTTTTGGAAATAATCAAGCTCCTCAGTTAAGTCAAACTTGATTTTCAAACCTTGCCTCATATGATCAGTATTTCAGTTTTCTGAGGGTGTCTTTATTTACTTCTAGCTATTGCCAAATATTTGCTACTCTGAAATTTACTTTCATTACAGTTTATTTTTGTTTTCCAATACAAGTGTTGAATCAAGCTCCGTGGGTATTTGCTGAACTGCTGACTGTCGGCCTGGGTGGTTTTTTGGTTGTGGTGGTTTGTTTGTTTCCCAGTAGTAAGAATATTGTACTTTAGTCTAAATAAATATGACTTCGGATTCATTTAAACATGTGTCTTGCCTTTACTTAGTAATTAAATTTAAAGGAAACATGTACCAAACTACATGTCATTGTTAGCATGGTAATGGGAGAACATTTGAGATTCCCAGGCAACAATCAGAAGCAAATGGAGAGCACTGGATTTGGAGTCCGAAGAGCTGGATTTAAATCCTGGTTCGACTTCTTTGGATATGTGACCCTGGCTAAGTTACTTTGTCTCCCTTAGCCCCAGTGTCTTTGATTGCAAAATGAGAGTGTTGGACTACAGGCTCGCTCTCTCGCTCTCTCTCTCTCTCTCTCTCTCTTTTTTTATTTTTTTTTTTTTTTTTGCTAGGGAGAAGGCAGGGCAATTGGGGTTAAGCGACTTGCCCAAGGTCACACAGCTAGTAAATGTGTCAAGTGTCTGAGGCCAGATTTGAACTCAGGTACTCCTGACTCCAGGGCCGGTGCTCTACTCACTGCGCCACCTAGCTGCCCCCTGACTAGCGGATGTCTAAGGCTTACTTTCTGCTCTAGATTCTATGATACCATCCATGGAGAACAGAAATAATAAACTTATAATTCAAGGTTTGAAAACAGAATTTGACTTAACCATGCAGAATGACCTAGTGAAAAGCCTGGGCTAATGATACGCCATGATGAGAGCCCTAGACTACATAAGCAATAAATAGATTTCTGCAGTAACTCAAAAGCAGAAAGGCTCGTAATAAAATCATGTTTCCCAGAATCATGGAATTTTAGAGCTACAAAGGGAATTTAGAGATCACATACAGAGAAGTAAATAGGATATATTTGTGCTTTTTAAAAATTTAAGTTTGGTAAAGTATTTGAACATTATGTTTTGCAGGCAATTAAAAACAACGCAGGATTCCGGGTTTGGATTCTTTTCTTCCTTGTGATGTGTTCATTCTCCTTGCTTTTCCTGGACTGGTATGATAGCTAGTTGTGGTTGGGGTTTGGGTTTTTTTGGTGTCTTTTTCATTCTGAAGGCCTTGGTGCCTTGCTCATCTGAACATTAAATCACAGGACACTTTGCTTTGAACAAAGCAGAATGTACTGTATGGTGTTTTATGCAACTGTCACACAGTTGTGACTCAAGAATTTTACAATGAAGTCACTTATGGATGTTTGTGTATGTACACACTCACAAAGGGAATCCTCAAATTATTTCAGTATATTTACTAGACACAATGAATTCTTGCACTTAGAGAAGGTTTTAGTTTAGCAATGAAAAGTAAAATGAATTGTTTACTGAAACCTTTTTAAAAACATCAAACTATGCTAAGTAGAGAAATTCAGCTTCCTATCAACATGAGTGATATCATGAAGAATGCTTTTGGTGTGCAGAGAATGCATAGACGTTAATTTGAGGGAGGGGTTGTGCAGGGAGACTGCCTAATTTCCCATCTTGTTAGACCTCAGGGAAAACATTTATGTAATCTCCCTACAAACTGATTATGTCTATTCCTTTTCCTGCTACTTCTCATCTTACTGAAATGATTAACTGTTCATTCACAAAGGCTTATTGTATTTGTAGAAAAGAAAAATGATAGTCCACTTGTTAATCTTATGGGTCTAACATGATTTAACTTATTATAGATTATAAATGTAAAAATTAAGATTTCTAGATCATTCAGAGTACACATCATGTAAAGACAAGGTACTGAAATGTTGCAATGTAACCAAAGATCAACTAGTTAGAAGCCAAACCTATCAAGTATTTATTTCTAGGATAGAATCAAGGCATAAACTCATAAATGAGAACCAGTAGCCTAAGGTAGGTGCTGTTTTTTGACTGCCTCCTAAATGGAAATATCACAGTGTATGCTTTTATGACAGGGCTGGCAGGTAGTTCTTATTAGGCTCAATCTCCTGCTATTACGTTCAGAGAGAGGAGTTCTTTGTACAGAGAAGATCTACAAGGGAAGTCCTGGGCCTACTTTTGTCTCTCAGCAGTTGGCTGCCTAAAGAGTAGAAATTTGAAGGATTAACTATTGATTGAAAGAGCAGACATCTGTGAACCACCTCTGTGTAGGCCACCCCATGACAAGAAGCCTGGCCTTGTCTCAGCATCTTAATGTCCCCTTTGTAAATGTGTTGATGTAACTTGTTCTGCTGTAATATTTGGAAAATGCATGTGGTCTCTTGAAACAGATATTAGGCAGTCAGTGATGTTCTTATTGTACTTTATTTACACAGAGTGAAAATGTCAAAAGTTACATGTGAATGAATTTACATTCAATAAAGTATATAATCTACTAGAAAATACAAACATGGTTTGTTTTAATCATGTGTTTACATGGATTTGAGTTCTTTTGATGCAGGAAAAGTTTTGGCACATAATTTATTGCTTTTTATGCATTCCACATAGCTTAGTGACTTTTACCCTAGTCTTTTACAGTACATAACTGTTCAATGAACACTCGTAGAATTAAGAAAGCATGGTCCTTGTTTAGAAACATTCTTTTTAATAAAATATATTTGTCTTAGAAGAAAAATTAAGGAATCTAGGGTAGGATTGACCATGCTCACCATGTTTGTTTGACTATAAATCTGGGAGAACAACCTACTACTGTTTGCTATTTATTTTGGTTATCTACTAAAAACAATGAAACTTTTGACATATCCACCAGAGATAGCACATTCAAAATAACATGGAGAAAAAAACTGTGTATATTTTTTTATATTTAATTGTTTTACACACTTATCTTGTCTAACTGGCAATTTTGTAAACATATATTTGATGTTCAGAATAAAATTGAAATATGATTTCCTTACAGAGATTGTGAAATGAAATTTCCTAACTGAACTTGCAGATACAACACTGGTCTCCATGTTCTCTTTAACCTGTTCCTTATATCTTGGGGGTTATTATAACCTGGTCTCCCAGTTTTTGCAGTTCAGAAATTCAAAAAACTTAGATTAAAACAGCCACCACATTTTTATCTCCCTCCCAACCCACTCCCAAGCCCTGTAGTGTTTCCTAATTAACTTGCAAACAAAGATCAATGCAGATCCATCTCTAATGGAATATAAAAATCAACCATTGTGAATGAAGACTTCCTTTCCTATCAGATAAATTACAGAGTGTACTATCTACAAAAAAAAAAAAATAAAGATGGGTTTTCTCACTGTCCAGGAGGGTCACCCTAGAGGCCACTTCTAAACAGAACACCCAAATGCATTTACACCTCCAAATACACTCATGATGAAATGTGTTCATGCTTTTTAGTAGCAATCACATGTGGGTTTCAATTCACCTCTTTACCAAGGTGCCAGGACCACTGAGGAAATGCGGTGATGTTCTGTTGATAGTGATAAGAAAACCCCAATGAACATGCCTTGTTGCAGAGAACCTCATCATCACTTACAAATCAGCTGCAGGAGAGGAAATGTGATAAATAGGCCACCTGATCGAATTTTTTCCCCTTAGGTCTCTAAACCAGGTATTGCTGGATGACCTTGGTGTCAGCATTGTTATCATTGAATTTGAGCTGGAAAGAATTTTTAAGCTCGGCTCACTCTGAGCTAAACAAGAGATCACTCTAGTTACGGCTGTGGTGTTCAGTTTGCAAAACAACAAAGCGATTAAAAATATATGTATCAATTCAGACAAGTAAAATGCATGATTTATCTGAAGTCCCAAACCCTGGCCAATCCACTGTACATTTATTTTCTGACAACATCCAATAAATCCCAGGCCATATCTGGGTTAGCTAACTGAAGATTTCTTAACATGGGGAATGGCATCAGAGCTTTTTAAGCAATGCTGATATGCACTTGGTTTTATGCCCATGAATGTTCTGCAGCAAGTTTTATTTGCAAAGCAGTATCAGCAAACAGAAGCAGTTGCACCATAAATGAGTAACCTCTAAATTATCCATAATTATATTTAATGAAATGTTCCTTAAAGTCCCTTTGTTACCTTCAAATGACATACTGGAAATAATGGGCCTATCCCACTAAGCTGATTTCTCAGCAGCTTCCGTCTCCTGCTCTGACAGTTTCTCCTCTGACAAAACTGACATCCATGGAGATACTGAGCGAGTGATGGTTTGCTTGGCCAAGTTGTAGTGGTTTATGACTGTGTAAAATTTCCCCCGGGCATTGGAGTCTTGTTCCGAGTAGTAGTTCTCTAATCCTGATGGAATGCATTGATTATTCTGAAAGAAAAACAAATTATTTAAACACAACCTTTTATCTCAAAACAGACACATGTTGGTGAACTTCCATCACAGTCTCTTGCATCTGCCCTCTCCTTTGTCTTCCAACTGCCATCCAAGTAGCCCAGAGTATCATTTCCCTCTCCTGGACTAACCAGCACCTCCCACTCCAACCTCTCCCCTCCCCAATCTCGCCTTCAGACACTACGATATTAAACTTTCTTTTACACAGATCTGAACATGTCACTCCTTGAACAGTAACAAAAAAACCACCACCTCCTTAAGCTTCTGTTGCCTAAAGAATGAAGTCCAAACTCCACCTTAACAAAGCCCTCTGCAATGTCGCCACACCGCTTTTCTTGTCCTATCTCTTACTAATGCCTGTGTCCTGCACTTTCCCATCAGCCCCAAAAGCCTGAAATGCCCTCCTTCCCTTTCTTTTGAAATCTTATTTATCCACTAAAACTCAAATGCCTCCTTTGCACAAAGCAGGTGGTGGTGCGATAGAGCGCTGGGCCTGGAGCCTGCTTCAGATGGAATTCTAAATTCAAATCGGCTTCAAATAACGTATCAGCTGTGTGACTGCTCCCTCTCACCCTCCCTCTCCCCCTCCCCCACCTTGTCAAGTCACTTAATCTCAGCATGCCTCAGTTTCCCCAGCTGTAAAATGGGGATGAAGATAATAATCGCACCTACCTCCCATGGTTGTTGCAAGGTCCAAATAAGATATTTGTAAAGCATTTATCAGAGTTCCTGGTGCTTAGTAAATAAATGCTTATTTCCTTCCTTCCTAATCCATGCCCCTTCCCCAACTGGAAATGAACTTACTTTCATCAGACTTTATATTAGCACTTTCTCCTTACCATATCATATTACTTTTTTTTTGTACGTGTTTCATATCTCTAAAAAATTATAAGCTCCATTAAAACAGAGACTGTATTGCATTTATCTTTGTATCTCCCTGCACATACCAGATTTTAAAATGCTGAATTGAATTTATTGAAACTTGATATTAGCAGTACACTTCACTGTCACTAGGTGTGCGGTAGATAGAGCACTAGATTGGGGAACCAAGAAAACTCATCTTCCCAACTTCAACTCTCGCCTCATAACTAGCTATGTGACCCTGGGCAAGTCACTTCTCCCTGTTTTCCTCAGTTCTTTATCTGTAAAAGGAGCTAGAGAAGGAAATGGCAAAACCACTCCAGTATTTCTGCCAAGAAAACCTCAAATGGGGTCGTGCAGAGTGAGACATGACTGAAAATGATTGCACGATCACATTAATAGCACGTTCTTCATAGAACAAAGTACCACTTTGCCATAAGATCAATTCACAGACAGGGTTAACTGTAGACTTAAAAAGCATTGTGGGTTCAAGTTGTTGGGCCTGCAGAAAAGAACAGTGGACTTGGAGTCAGAAGACTTTGGTTCAAATCATGGCTCTCGTCCTCACTGCTTGTCTGACCTTGGGGAGGTGACCCAACCTTGAGTTGGGCCTGTTAACCTCATCTGTAAAGTTAAAGCATTGGACCAAATGATACCAAAGTCCCCTCTAGCTCCAAAATCCTGTGCAATAAAATAATGATAAATTAAACTAATAGAATTTCCTTAGCAAAATAAACTGCTCAGCCTGAGGAAATACAAAACATAATTTCATCTTTTTTTTTTTAACAGTCCATTACCTGCAAGTGCCTCAGGAAAAAATGATGATTCTACCATACTGTACATGTAGGCAATGAGAATAAAGGAATACTGGTTCTAGAACATGCCTGGGAAATTGCATTTTGTTTGCTTCTTGTTATTCAGTCATTTTTCAGTCCTGTCCAACTCTCTGTGACCTCATTTGGGGTGTTCTTGGCAAAGGTACTAGAGTGGTTTGCCATTTCCTTCTCCAGTTTATTTTACAGATGAGGAAACTGAGGCAAACAGGGTTAAGTAATTTCCCCCCGGGGTCACACAGCTAGAAAGTATCTGAGGCTAGTCTGAACTCAGGAAGATGAGTCTTGCTGATTCCTAGCCCAATGCTCTACCCGCTGGACCACGTAGCTACATTTTGTTGCTAAATTCTTATTTGAGTCTGTTTATCTTTCCTCGAAGCAGTGTATAGATTACGTGAGCACCCTGGTGGGCTTCTGGTCCTTGAGCTTTTCATCAATTCTTGCCCCATACCCTATTTCTGTAGATGAATAAGATGGGCTCAATTACTTGACCCTTGCTGAACACTTTCCTTGTGATGAGGCAAAACTTGACCTACTATGGATCTTGGGCATGAGACGAGTGAGGCAATTAACTGTCATCTGCAACATGAGTGGAAAGAAAATCCAAAAAAATGTTTTTCCAAAATTGGCCGTTGGCCAACTAGTCAACAAGAGATACCATGTTGACTCTGGCCTACAGCTGACTTCATTTGCCGAATGAGATAATATCTATAAAGATTTAGTACAGTGTCTGGCACATAGACATATACCGTATAAATGCTTATTCACTCACTCTACCCCTTCCCTCTGGGGAAGGAGTGAAAATAAGGCTGGATTTGGAATTAGGAGACCTGGGGTTCAAATCCCAGCACTTAACTGTGCTAACTATATCCTTGGAGAAGCCAACACTCAGATTCCCCACAACTTCTGCACTCTCTGCCTCCAAAAATTGACATCTTAAAGCACAGAAGGGTGAGCACCTCCTGTTGCCACACTACAGTAGTAGGTAAGCGACAGACAGTTAAGTGCCCACTACAAAGGGTGTTACCAGCTGGCTGAGACTAAAAGGGTAGATAAAATCTTGGTAGTTGCCTCTGACGTTGAGTTTCCTTCCTAGTCAAGCAGACGAATAAGATATGAACCCAGATAGCTATAAAATATTGCATGGAAAATACATGAAGGAGTGCGAAGCATGAGGGGAGAAGTCAACCGACAGATCAAGAAAGGCTTCATAGAGGGAGTGGCATTTGAGTTTTAGATGAACCGCAATATGCCCAGAAGGTGGTTGTGTGAGCTCCCACCAGAAAGGTAGAAGCAATGCCAGGTTGTGTGGAGGGTTTTCAACACCAGTTCAAGGAACCACTGAAGTTTTTAAGCAGAGGGGAAAAAAAATGTATTAAGCACCTACTATGTGCCAGGCACTTTGCTAAAGGCTGAGGATACAAATAAAAAGAACCTCTGCCCCCAAGGAGCTTACAGTCTACTGGGGAGAGACAACATACAAATGAAAGCTGGAATGGGGATGGGAGGCAGGCAGCGGGGAGAGGTTACATGACCAGATTTTTTTCATAGGAAAAACTAGAAGTGACATAGAGCAGACTTATGGAGACTAAACGAGATAGCATTCCAAAATGCAAAATGGATAATTTTGATTACATTAAATTGAAAAGTTTTTGTACAAACAAAGCCAGTACAACCAAGATTAGGAGGGAAGCAGAAAATTGGGAAAGAATTTTTACAACCAGTGTCTCTGGCAAAGGCCTCATCTCTAATATATACAGGGAACTGAGTCAAATTTATAAGAATGTAAATTGTTCCCCAATTGATAAATGGTCAAAGGATATGAACAGGCAGTTTTCAGAGGAAGAAATTAAAGATATCTATAGTCATGAAAAAATGCTCTAAATATTGATGGAGAAATGCAAATCAAAACAACTCTTACGTGCCACATCTCTCCTGTCAGATTGGCTAGCATGACAAAACAGGAAAATGATAAATGCTGGAGAAGATGGGGGAAAATTGGAACACTATTTCATTGTTGGTGGAGCTGTGAACGGATCCAACCATTCTGGAGAGCAATTTGGAACTATGCCCAAAGGGCTATAAAAAATGTGCATACCCTTTGACCCAGCAATATAATTTCTGGGGCTTTATCCCAAAGAGATCATACGAAGAGGAAAAGGACCCATATGTACAGAAATATTTATAGCAGCTCTTTTTGTGGTGGCAAACAATTGGAAATCAAGGGGATGCCTATCAATTGGGGGGTGGCTGAACAAGTTGTGATACATGAATGTAATGGAATACTATTGTGCTATAAGAAATGAGGAGCAGATGGACTTCATAAGAACCTGGAGAAACTTATGTGATCTGATGAGTGAAGGGAGCAGAACCAAGGGAACATTGTACACAAGTACAGACACATTGCTTCTGTGATGACGAAGTTTGATACACTTGGCTCTTCTCAACAATGCAAGGTTTTAAGAGAGCTCCAAAAGACTCATGATGGAAAAAGCTGTCCACATCCAGAGAAAGAATTACGGAGTCTGAATGCAGATTGAAGCAAACTATTTGCTCTTTATTTTAAATTTGTTTTGATTTTTTTTCATCTTTCTCATGGTTCATTTCATTAGTTATAATTCTTCTTTACAACTTGTTTATTGGGAAAATAAGTTTAATGTGAAGGTATATGTAGAACCTATATCAGATTACATGCCATCTTGGGCGGGGGGAGAAAATCTGGAACTCAAAAACTTGTGGAACTGAGTGTTGTAAACTAAAAAAAAATAAAAATAATTAACTTTAAAAAAAAGAAATGACATAAAAGACATATTTGAAGAGTTATTCCTTCCCTACTGCCATCAAACATGTCCAAGACTCCCCCAACCTTAAAAAACTTTTAGTAGACTGCACCATCCCCTCAGGCTATCGTCCAGTATCTCTCCTCCCTTTTCTTTTTTGTTGTTGTTTTGTTTTTTCTACATTTGCTTTCTTTCATCATGTTCCAAATGGAACTCATTATCTCTCCTCCCCCTAAACTCACACAGGCGTTTTAATTTCTCTGTTATTTAGACCCCATCATTCTTCCACTCCTCCAGATTTGAAGCCTTGGAGTCATCCCTGGCTCTTACATTCAGCAGGCACCCAGTAGGTGGGGAGGCTACCACATAAAGTGCAGGGAATACAAATACAAAACTCACTTTCCCTCGCTCCCTCTTTGCCAACCAATCATCAGTTGCCAAGGCCTGTGGGTTCTCCCCCCATACCGTCTCTTTCATCAGACCCCTTGTCTCCACTCACAGGGCCACCCCAACCCTGGTTTAGGCCCTTATCACCTCAAGACACGACACTTGCAGCAGCCTTCTGCTTTGTCTCATTCTAGTCTTTCCCTTCTCCAATCCGTCCTCCACACAGCTGCCAAAGTTATCTTTATAAAGCATAGGTCTGCTCATGCTACTCCCTGACAAGCCTATATAAGCCTTCTCTGCTTGGCATTTAAAGCCTTTCTTTCAAAATCTGGCTCCAGCTGACCTTTCCAGATTCATTTCCCATCACTCCCCTTCCCACACGTATGTCCCAGTCAAACTGACCTGCTTGCTGTTCCCTGAACCCAGGAATCCATTATGTCTCTCTAAGCCCTTTCATTGGCTGTTCCTTATAACTGGAATGCATTGGATCCTCACCTCTTAGAATTGTTAGCTTTATTTAAGGTGCAGCTGGGGGGCTACTTCCTCCAGGAAGTCCTCTGGATCACAGACAAAACTGGACAAGACATTATTAGGCCATCCTGTCCAACCCGTCTTCATTTTACATATGAACTAGAGGCCTAGACAGGTTAAGAGATGTGCCCAGAATCACACAGCTAGGAAGTATCTGTACACTGCTGGAATCTAGGAAGTCTAATACTCTTTATCTACTGTGCCATCTTGCCTCTCCAAATTTCCCAGGACTATGGCATAAAAAAAGGAACTATTTGCAAATAGAATTTATAAGATCATAGATTCAGAGTTGGAAGGGTCATAGGAGACCATCTTCCAGCCCAATCTCCATTTTACAGATGGGGAAACTAAGGTCTCATGAAGTGTAGTCACTTGCCCAAGGTTACTCCAGTAATAAGTAATAGAGGCAGGATTTGAACACAGGTCCTCTGGCTCCAAAGCCCACAATCTTCCTATTGTATCAAGGGCTCTTTTCCTCCTCCTTCCCTAATTTATTTTGTATTTTCTTTTTATATAGTGTACTCCACTCCCAATAAAATTTATTCTCCCTAAGGGCAGTGACTTTCTGTTGTCTTTGTTTTGTTTGGTTTGGTGTTTTTTTAATCTTTGTACCCCAGCAACCAGAGTGCCTTGCTTGCCTTTTATAAATATATGTTGACAATAGACAGTTTATCAGATAAAGGTCTTATATCTAATATATATGAAGAACTTTGTCAAATCAATAAGAATACAAATCATTCCCCATTTGATAAATGGCCAAAAGATATGAACAGGCAGTTTTTCGATAAATCAAAACAATTTGTAGACATATTTTAAAATGCACTAAATCCGCCACAGAAATGCAAATTAAAACAACCTTGAGATACCATTATACACCTGCCAGATTGGCTAAAATGATAGAAGGGGAAAGTGACAAATGTTGGAGGAGATGTGGAAAAATTGGGACACTAATTCATTGTTGGTGGAATTGTGAACTGATCCAACCATTCTGGAGAGCAATTTGGATTTAGGCCCAAAAAGTTATTAAACTATCTGTACCCTTTGACCCAGCAGTACCACTACTTGGTCTGTTTCTGAAGATAATTAGGGAAAAAGGAGAAGAACCTATATGTTCTAAACTGTTTATAGCAGCTCTCTTTGTGGTGGCAAAGAACTGGAAGTTGCAGGAATGCCCATCAGTTGGTGAATGGCTGAACAAGTTATGATATATGACTGTGATGGAATAGTCCCATGCCATTTATTATAAGAAACGATGAGCTCAGTGATTTTGGGAAAGCACGGAAAGACTTGCATGAAATAGTGAAGGACTAAATGAGCAGAACCAAGAGAACACTGTATACAGTAAGAGCAACATTGTTTGAAGAGTGACTTTTGAGCAAATAAGTTGTTTTGACTATTATAAATGTTCAGATTAACTATAAAGGACATATGGAAAGATACTATCTGCATCAAGAACTGATACAAAGTATCTATAGAATAATTTTACATATATACACATATACATACATGTATGTGTGTATATACACACACCCCATTAGTGTCTAATGATAGCCATCTCTAGGGTGGGGGGAGAGGGAAGAAAAAAAGAAATTTATTTGATAATTTTGTTGTACATCTAAGAAGAAAAACAAGTTGTACAGAGTAGATTTGCAGTTTCATTCATGTACAGTCATCTTTTTTTTACTATATTATGAAATGCTTGTTTTATTCCATAAATTAAAAATAAAATTTGAAATAAATTTATGTTGAATCCAGTTGAACTAAGTGGGGACAGGAGTACACAAAAAGGTTGAAGCAAGGAAAGCTAGGGATTGAAAAGATCATGGTGTGCGTCATAGGATCATAGATTTAGAGCTGGAAGAAACTCCAAAGGTCATCTAGGTCAACCTCATTTCAAGATGAGAAAATTAAGACCTATCAAGGTTAAGTGACCTGTTCAAGGTAAAAGGTCACATTGAGTTGGAACAGGTAGCTCTGAAATAACAGCTCACATCAGCACTTAATTATTTATAAAGAACTCTACATATGTTATTTCATAATACCACCAGACCCAGTTCTCACCCCTCTGAGTTGGGTTTCCAAATGCCTGGGAGCACATGGCCTCCTTGTCCTATCAGCATTCACACCGTGGGAAACCCCTGGCCCTGGATTACTCTTATTATGTTTCCTTTGTTCCTACTTATATGCTACTGAATGCAGCTGGAAGTCATGAAACCATTTTGACTAGGTCCATTACAAATTTGTTATCTAATCTCAACTGGGTCCTCTTGGCCACACAATGATCTTTCTGCTCCTCCCTAAGTGATCATCCCACTCACCAGAACGGCTGCTCCAAACATTCTCTTCTCCTCAAGACTCTCACAACACACCCCTTTCCCTAACCCTCTCATTTAAAGAACTCACCTTATACTTGAACCTAAGAAAACTGAAGTCATATGCCACAAATTCTCCCTTTCTCACACTCCACTGCTATCCCTCAGTATCTTCTTCTTCATTCCAGTCTCTGATGAAGAAGTGGGGTCTTTTCTCTTGTCAGTGCCAACTCCTCTTTTATATGTACCACTGATTCCATCACCTATCTTCTCCAGCAAATTGTCTCTACTACTATCCCCCTCTATTCTCCCTAATTTTCAATCTTGTTATCTACTTACTGCTTCCCCGAAGTCTACAAACATGCCTAAGTCTCCTCTATCCTTAAAAAAAAAATTCTCTCTCCATATACGTATATATATATATATATATATATGTATGTATGTATGTATGTATAGAGAGAGATATACAGACAGACAGACACACACACCCCCTATATCTATCCCCAACTAGCTATCATCCTCAGCTAAACCCTCATCTATATTTGATGCTGCTTCTTTTCTCACCCTCTGCAATCTGGCTTCCAAATTTATCATTCAAATGAAATGATCTCTCCAGAGAACATCTTAGTCATCTCTTAATTAGCCAATCTGGATGGTCTTTTCTTAATCCTCATCCTTTTTGACTTCCCAGCAGCATTTGACACTGTTGATCGCCTCCTGGCTACTCTCCTCTTTGGATTTTCCTGACATTGCTCAGTTGTGGCTGTCCTTCCTCTATGACTGGATTCTTCTCAGTCATGTTTTCTGGATGGTCATACATTACACTTGTGATATAACTATGGTATATTTCAAGACTCTGCCCTTGGTCCTCTTCTCTCTCCCTCTATACACTACCAGCAGTTTCAGCAACTCCCTTAGCTATATGCGGATGAGTCCCATATCCATATGTCCTTCCCTCGTCTCTAACCCTAAGCTGCAGTCCTGCATCACCAACTGCCTATTGAACATTTTGGACTGGATGTACCATAGGCATCTCAAATCAAAATGTCCAAGACAGAACTCACAACTTTATCACAAACCTACTCCCTTCCCCAAACTTCCCTCTTAATATCAAGGATACCATTATTCTTCTGGTCAAGCAGATCCACAGTCTTACAGTTATTCTCAACTGCTCCCCACATACCTCACATGTCCAGTCAGCCACCAAGTCTTATGATTTCTGTGTCTTTATCTATACATCCACTTCTCTAATCACACAGCCACCATGCTTGTTCAGGGCCTCAGTATCTCTCACTTAGACTATTACAACAGCATTCTGCCTGGTTTCCAGACTTAAAGTCTCTCCTGACTGTACTCTATCCTCCACAAAGCTACCAAAGGGGTTTTCCAAAAGCACAGGTCTGACCATATCACCTCCTTTCCCCATTCCATTAACTCCATAGCTTCCTTTTACCAAACTGACATCAAATTTAAAGCTATTTAAAGCTGGCATTTAAAGCTATTCACAGCCTGGCCCTTTCCTGTCTCCCCAGGCTTCTTTCACATTCATTCCTTCCACACAACACTCATAGTTCAACCATACTGGCTTATTTGCTGCTCCTCACACATGACGTTCTAATCTCTGCTTCCACTTCTTTACAAAGACTCATGCCTAGAATGCTTTCCCTCTTCACCCCTGCCTCTCAGAATCCCTGGCTCCATTAAGACTCAGCTCAAATTGCACCTTCCACAAGAGGCCTTTCCTAGGCTCCCAAGCTGCTAGTCCCTTCCTCTCTGTGATTATCTTATACATACTCATATACCTTATGTATACATGTTGTCTCTCTCCGCCTTCCCACAAGCTATTGAAGGTAGAGCTTGTTTTCACGTCTTTTTGTATCTCCAGTCCTTGGCCCAGTAGCTGGCACATAGTAAGCATTTAATAAATGGCAATTGATTGATAACACCATGTTGGGAAGATCTTAGAAACATTTTCTCCATTTTACAGATAAGTAGACTGAGGCTCACCAGGGTTAAGAGGCTTGTCAGAGGTCGCACAGCTAGCAAGCAGTGCATACAGAATTTTAACTTCCTTCCTTGGGAAGTTCGGATTTGGGGTGAAGAGGTTTACGGAAGAAATTCTAATTCTAACTAGAACACTTATCCAAGTGGAAAATCCACCACATCTCAATTCATTTTAAGCTGTATGGTGATGTCTCAAGATTTGTTTGCATTTCCTCTGTAGCGAATGCATTTCCCTTAAGAGAAGTGATTCAAAAGCTACTATTTTAACTAAATCTTTCCTTTAAATCTTAAATAAGAAATGAGTTCACCTCCACTATTTGTACTACTCTGTAGGCAGGAAGAAATATTTCTCCTTTTCCTAGATCCTTATGATGTCCCTAAATATAGAGAACTGCCCCACACACACCCCCAGAGAAACACACAATTCAGAAGAAGTTCTGTTTTAGAAAAGAACAACACTTCTCATTTGTATAGTTTTGTCATTTAACATGGTACTTAATGCCAAACATTTCAGTTAGTTGAGAACACTGAATTGAGAAAGAAATTCCTAAATTGATGGGCACATGGAACTCAGGGTTCATTTATAGTTAATTCATTTTGGGTATTTTTTAAATCAGCTATTAAAACAAATGGCTGTTGGAATTAGTGTTAAAACTGGAAGAGATCTTAGAAATCATCTACTCCAACCTCATTTTACAGATGAAGAAATTAAAAGGTAACTATCTTGGTTGTTCTTCTCTGGATTTGCTCTCGTTTTTTCAATATATTTACTAAAATATAGGAATCGAAAGAATCCTAGAATTAAAGAAAACATTCCAAATGTTATCTAACCAGGACAGAAGATAATGAGAGCATTCTCAGAATGTTTACAGCCTTATCCTTTCAGACTCTCCCTTATTCTAGGCATTAGAAATCTATTAATGTGGCATAAAAAAATCACATTGGCTTTTTTGGCTGTCAAGTCACCCTAATTGAGGTTGAGCTAGCTGTCCACAAAAACTCCCCAAGCATTTTCATATGATTTATTTGTATTACTACACCCCTTCACATCCCAGGACTCGTCCTGCAGATTCAGTATGGTACAGCAGATAAATCACTGGGCTTGGGAGTTGGGAAGACCTGGATTCAAACCCTGCTTTATTAACTTACTGTGTGACCCTCAAAAGTCACTTATCACTGAGGCTCAATTTCCTTATTGGTAAAAATGAAAATCTCACAGGCTTGTGAGAACCAAAGAGGAGAGCAAACCTTAAGGCTCCATGTAAATATCAAGTATTAGTAGCAATCGAACGTCCACTTGTTTCTCATTAGACAAGAATTTCATGTTTAGAACACCAACAACCATGGGAAGGTTTATAGATGGGCTGAAAAATGTGATTCTTTGTGCACTTTGTCCCCTTTGCCAGCAGTCTGCCATTGTCACTCTAGAAGCAGAAAGGGTCCCTCGGGACTTGGGGCCATTTGGGATTTTTCTACATTTCATGCATCGCCATGATCACAGAATTCATCACCAAGGGGCCAGTCTAGTGGTGAGGAGCCTGTCTGTAATTTTAACTGGGCTGGTCCTCAGAAAGCAGATTTGATCTGGTGCTAGGATCATACTCAAAAACATTTCCAGCCTAATAGAACCTGTTTGGGCTTCTACTCCCCACAAACCCAATGTCACCTCCATGCCATGGTGAGGCATCAGAGTTAGAAATATTATTATTACTAATATGATTATTATTACTTGATAGGTTCATTGGTTGCAAAATATTATTCCTATTAACTTTCATTTTCTTGGGCTCAGTCCAACCTTCTAGACTATCAAAAACCTTTGTGGATACCAACTTTGCTGTCCAATGGATTTACTATTCTCCCAGCTTTTTGCCTTAAGTAAATTTGATAAATATCCCAGTTAGGCCTTCATCAGCGTCATAAATAAAAGTATTGAATAGAACAAGGCCACCGGCATTAGAGACCTGAGGCGCTCCACCAGATACCACCCTCCAAGTTGAAATCAAGAAGGTTTAGGATCCATTCTGCATTTTTAACAACTCATTGTGCCCCGTGGGGCAGCCGGGAGGTGCAGTGGGCCTGGAGTCAGGAAGGCCCGACTTCAAATCTAGCTTCACATACTCACTAGCTCTGTGACCCTGGGTGAGTTCATTGACCTCTGTTTGCCTCAGTTCCCTCATCTGCAAAATGGGGATGATAACAATAGCACCTTCCTCCCCGAGTAGCTGTGAGGATCCGTGGCATGGCAATTGTGAAGCACTCAGCGCCATGCCTGGCACACAGTAGGGCTATATAAATGCTTCCTGTTATTACTGTTATTGTGAATCGATGGAGTTATTGTAGTTTTCCCTTAACAGGAAACCAAAAAATGGGAGAAGCCTCTGAACCCACCTGGAAGAGAAGGGATTTAGGATTAGGTCTAGAATAGGTTTTGGAATTAACAATTATGTCCTTGTTGTTATTCACCTAAGCTTTACCATTGACTATACATGTAATATAGAGCCAGTCTCTAGCTGTCTGGACCTCGTAGGATCGTAGAATCTCAGATTTAGAACCTAGAGGTCACAAGGCCAACCGCAGGTGAAAAGAATGACTCACAAAAAGGTGGAGGGACCTGCCCTGGATCACACTGTTAGTAAATATCTCAAGGGTGGGATCTGAACCCCCATCTTCCTAATTCCAAATCCCAGTGCCCCATCCACTACACCGTGTCCTTGTCTCTAAAATAAGGAAGTTGGACTTAAAATCACAGACGTCGCTTCAACTCTTGATCTCTAATGCTGCAATGATACTTTTTATTGAATGTTTTGTTATTTCTTCCCTTGCTTATCCAATACCACTGTTTTTGATGGATAAGGGAGAGAAACTGGTTTATTCCTGGCCAAGCTAGAAGAGTTCAGGAATTCTAGATTCTCCAAGGCCAGTTATGGAAAGGGAATCAGTGAAAGAGCTAGCAGAGCCACTCGTCAAGAACAGGTCATACCGGACTAACTGGATATCCCTTTGGAGCAAGATTACTAAACTAGCAGGTGGTGGGAATGTTGTGGATAGAGTTTGCCTAAGTTTTCGCAAAGGTTCTAATAGAGTAGCTAATACTGTTCTCATGGAGAAGATGGAAATCTGGAGTCTAGACAACAGTAAATATGTATTCAGATGTATTCAGAACTGGTTGGATGGCTTGGACTCAATGAGTAGTTGTTAATGGTTCAATGGCCATATAGCAGCAGGTCTCCAATGGCATATCCTAGGGATCTGGGCCATGGAACATCTTTGTTAATGATTTGGATAAAGACACTGAGAGATGTTTATCCAATGGGCAGATGACAAACATAAAGCCAAGAGAGATAGCCAGCACACCAAATGAAAAAGTCGGGATCCTCAAAAATCTTAACAAGCTAGAGCATTGGGCAGAATCTAATAAAATGAAATTCCATAGCAATAAATGTAAAGTCTGCCTTTGGCACAAAAAATCAGCACCACGAGTACAAGGTTAGGAAGCTATAATTAAAACAACATGATTGTGCTGAAAAAAGATTTGGGAATTTTAGTAGATGACAAGTTCAGTGTGAGTGTGACACCTCTGGGAATGGTGAAGTGAGAATCCCACTGTACTCTGCTCATCAGTCCTCATCTGGAACCCCGTGTTCAATTCTGGGCACCAGAGTTTAAGAAAGTCATTGGTAAGCTGAAGGATGTCCATAGGAGGGCATCCAGGATATTAAAGAACCTTAAGCTCATGCCTATGAAATTTGGTTGGGATGTTTAGCCTGGAGAAGAAATGACTCAGTAGCTGCAGGATGGCTGTGTTCAGGTATCTGAAAGGCTGTCGTGTAGTGGAGGGACCAGACTTGTTCCTTTGGAACTGGAGGGAAAAATGAGTGAAAGTTCCAAATCTGCTAATTTAGGCTTGATGTCAGGACACAGTTGCTACCACTTAGAGCTGTCCAAAAGTGGAAAGGGCAGCCTTGAGAGGAATGGTCTTCAAGCAGAGGCTGGACAAGTACTTGTCACTTATGGAATAGTAGGGAATCCTTCTGGGCATGAGTTAGACCAGATGGCCACTGAGCTCCCTTCCAACTCTCAAATTATGTGGCTACAGTTCTCAGAAAGGACCTCAGAATCCATGCTGCTCTTTTGCTGCCAAAGGCATTTGTTGACGGGTAGACAACCATGTTGTTACTTTTTTGCATCCCCTGTGCCCCCAGCACACAGTAATACTCAATAAACCTTTTCTGACTAAACACTTATCCTGAGAATGCCTACAGTTCAGGCCATCTGTCCCTCTTCTGTGCCATACATTTTCAATGTGAAAAAAATCCAAAGACCTGCTTTTCTTTCCTAGCTCACATTTCAGGTTTTTACTCTTTTCTTAAAATGTATTTATAACTCATACCTGTATTACTCAGCTCAAGAACACATGAAAGGAATTTGTATGAAAACTCCCTTGATTTGTGTGTGCATGCTACATTAGAAAAAGACAGGTATTAACCTGCACGTACTCTCACTTACAATTAATAGTGGCCATTGCTGGCCGCTGATATCTAATACCCTCCTAATTCACAGTTAGAGTGGGTTTAAGTCTCTTCTCTGTCGATTATTAACCATGTGACCTTGGCCAAATAATTGGAGTCAGGAAGATGTGGGTTCCAATCCACTTCTAACATTATGGCCATGGGCAAATGACTACCACTCTGAGTCTCAGCTTCTTCATCTATATATTAGAGATTGCACCAATACCTGTAGTCGCTACCTTGCCAGGGATATTGTGAGGTTCAAAGGAGATAGCGTATATAAATCACTTTGCTAACTGTGAAGTGCCATATAAATGTCAGTTATTATTATTAAACCATTTCTCCAAGCCTTTGTTCCTCATCTGTAAAGTGAGAATATTTCACACCCCTATCTCAAGGGCTCTTACAAGGATCAAGTGAAATAATAGATATGAAAATGCTCTGAGAATTGTAAAGGACCGTACAAATTTATGATATCCTTATTTTCACAATTATTATAAGATTGTAAGCTCTTTGAAGGCAAGGATTTGTTTCATAGCTGGGTCCCCAGCACGGCACATAGGCACCTGATAACTGTTTGTTGAGTTAAATTAGAACTATATATTATCCTTAGAATACAGGGCATAGAGCGTTAGGGCTGGAAGAAGCCTTAGAACACAGGGTTCAAACCCCACTTCTAGTACTTCTTACACACGCGATTCTGGCTGAATCACTCCCTTTCTCTCAGCCTCTGTTATAAATGAGGGCGTTGAACCAGATTTTCTCCAAGGCCCCTTCCAATGCCAAAAATCCTACGCTCTTATCCAACCCCTTCATTTGCCAGATAAGGAATAGAAGAGAGGGAAATGGTTTAGCCAAGGTCACATAGTGGCAAAGATGGAATTAGAAGTTGAGGTCTTCTGCACATTTCTATATTTCAAACCAAGTACTAAATCTAAATTATTTATTTCAATTAGCCCTAACATTCAATTTATATGTGCTCTCCACCATGGTGAGAGAATTTTAAGTATGTAAGAAATTCATTCCATTTATTTAACAAACATTTATTAAATGGCTATTTGTGCTAAACTCTAGTGATACCAAGGCAAAATTAAATAGACCCTGCCTTCAAAGAGTTTATATTCAAAAATGTTACATCAAGGTAGTATAGTTGTGCCAAAGTAACAAGGGATTCCCCAAAACACAAAGAAGAAGAGGGGAACAGCTTATTTGTATGGACTGACTCCCAAATGGGGAACAATCCCCACAATCATATCTCCTCAAAGGGAAAAATATATGCTTAAATTGAAAAACAATACTGATCGTTGGCTGAACTTGGGTTCACCAGATTTGAGGAAGACAGAAGTACAGCCTATATGGACCGACATGATCATGAATCCCCAGTGGCTCTTGGGTGACATATTGCTTTACCTTAAAAACAAATCCTTCTGGACAAGTGTGGTCATACTTGTAAACCTTGTAGACAACCAGAAAAACAACACAGGTCAGGAATGCCAAGGCAAACAGGACCAGGACTGTCACCTGCAAAGAGAGACAAGAACATGAGAAGAGGGCATTTGTCATTTGGGCTCGTGCAATTCCTATTTGACTCTCACTGATAACAAGAGCTGCGGTAAGGCCTCACAGAATCTCATCACAGAGCTGCAAAGGACCTCAGAAGCCATTTAGCATAAAGTACGTCAACTGGAATTTCCCCTACAAGATCCCTGATGAGTGGTCTTCCAATCTCTACTTGAAGGCTTCCATCATTTGGGAAGCAGCATGATAGAGTAGAGAGGCAGATCATACGAGCCTTGGGCTTTTATGTCCTTGCCTTGTGACTTACCACATGACCTTGGGCAAGCTTTGACCTCTGAGACTCAGTTTCCATATCTGTAAACTTGGAATAATAACACTTGTACCATCTATCTTACACAGCTTTGAGATAATCGATGGGAAAACCCTGCACATTCTAAAGCAGCACACATATTTAAGTGACTATTATTACTGGCAATAACAACTCACATTTGTAGAGCATTGTGAGGTTTATAAAGCTCTTTTATTACAGTGACTTGGAAAGGACACTATAGTTTAAAGAAGAATTTAGGCAGTCTGCCTGGCTTGAGACATCAGGCTTTGAGCAACTCAAACAACAACCAGAATCCAACCCAAAGACATATAACTGCACAAACTGTGACAATCATGAAAAGTTTAAAGAAAGATGTTTAATAGGCACGCATCTGTTTATTGACACCTATATTGAAAGTCTTCCTCTGAAATCTCATTGTGACATGGAGGTGGCCCTGGGTCCTTGAGAGCTGTTGTAAATTAAGTGTAAGGGCTGGCAGAACCTTTCAAGTTGAAAAGGCTTTGAGTATAGGCCTGGTGATGGACTGTCGATCTCTCATCCAAGAACCAGGCTAACTACGGTGGCAGATGCTCATCACCAAAATATTGGTGACGAGGTAATGAATTTTGTTGATTACAGCAACTCATGAAACCTTTTGCTAAGGGACTGAAACTGGTGCCCATACTGATTACATAACAGATGTTTTGAAGTATTCCTTAACACAGATTTTCAGGGAGTCATGAACTTTGAATATAATCTAGTCTATTTCCCACATTTTATAGTGGAATATAGTTATAGTTAAATAAACTGGGGCTCAAAGATGGGAAGGAATATGCCCAATGGTTTTATAGCAGCAAAGGCAGAATCAGAATGTAAAGTACCTGACTCCTAGTTCAGGGCTCATTCTTCTATGCCCTGCTGCCTCTCAGGTAATACGATACCTTACAAAGGTCGTCTTGGGCACCCTTTTTTTCCTCAAAATGTCTCAAGGAACTTAATCATATAATTAGAATCCAAGTTTTTCTCCCCTCTATGCCCAGCAACTGCATCATCTCCAGGGGCAACCGATCAGCTGGTCAGCAGGGGGCAGTGTCACTAGCCCCAGAAATTCAACAGACATAGAAACAAATGAAATCTGGGATTACAAATCAGGCTGTTACACCAAAGGTAACACTACTGGTCTTCTAAAATGTGCCAGATTTTTAACAAAGGCAAGTCAATTAAATTCTCTGAGGCTTAGTTTCCCCATGTGTCAAACAGGAATGATACCCTCCAGGTCCTACTTTGCATCAAATGAGATAAGGAAAGGAGTGTGTCATGGTGGAAAAAGCACTGGATGAAGGGAACAGAAAACCCAAAATTGAGTGCCCAGTTAGGTGGATAAAGTGCTGAGGCTGGAGTCAAGAGGACCTGAGTTCAAATGTGGCTTTGGATACTAGCTGTGTGACCCTGGGCGAGTCACTTAACCTCTGTTTGCCTCTGTTTCCTCTTTGCAAAATTAGTGTAACAACACCACGTCCCTGTCCAGGTTGTTATGAGCACAAAATGGGATAGTATTTATAAAGCATTTATCACAATGCCTGGCACACATTAGGTGCTGTATAAATGGTAGCTATTGTTATTAGCAATGGCTTCACTACTTAATAGGCAAATCGCGTTGCCTCTTTGGGCCTCAGTTTCTTTCTCTGTCAAATGAAGGTGACCAGACTTGAAAAACCCTAAGTCTTTTCCACGTCTAGTAAAGAGATTCCGGCCATACGTAATTTGTTAGAAGCCTGAACAGACCTAACTCTGCTATCTCGGAATGCCCTAAATTAACTTTTAGAATCATCAGTCCTCAACACAATTATTTCATTATTTATCCCGTCTGGAAGCAATATTAAGTCACATTTACTTAGGAAATCTATCCAAGGAAAAGCTATTAACAGCTGGTAGAAGACAAAGGGCTGTCTTCCTGAAGGACAGAGGAATGCACAGACACAGGAAGAAGAGTTCAGAATAAGGGGAGGTTTATTTATAGGGAAGGTGGTTGTTGTTTGTCCTTCATTCTCAGAGGACCATGACATCAGGAAGGTGACACCGTGACATACAAGTGAACTAGATTGAAGTGAGGGAGGGCTGTGCAGAGTCACCAGCCTCACTTTCTTCTCAGGAGTCGTCTGGGTCCAGTGGCCAGATATAGATCAGGATGACTGGAGATGGCCCTGGATGCAGTGGGAGATCTTGGCCTTTTTAAGCTAAGGCCTTTAACGGGTCTCAGTTTGTCTGAGGCAGTGTCCATTCAGTGATTAAGGCTAAATAAGAAATGAGCCAGAGAATGGCCTCTATTACCTAGTGAAAAAAAATTAATAAATCTGGGAGGGGAAGAACATCAGGGTTTCTGACCAAAACGGAAACAATTGCTATTTACATTCACTCTGAGAGCTGAATGCTAAACTCTACCAAAGAGAACCTAAATGGAGAATGGAACAAACCATCATCATCATGTGCTTGAAGGGGGTAAATATCATAGGGCAGTGGCAGATCATTTGCTATGGGACATACAACAGATGAGTTCCTAAAAGCCATATTTAGCTCTTAAATAATTGCCGCTCTAACTGTGAGAGGCACGGTTCCTTCGGTCTTCGAACACTTTTAAACTATGCCCTTTCCCATCACCCGACGATTTTTCCAAATGCCAATCATGAAACTGGAAGGTACCTTGAAAGTAGCTATTCCACCCTCCCACCAAAAGCCAGAGTGTTCTCTACTTGCTCTCCCTCACACACGGCACCCTGCCTCCCATCTCCTTGTCTAAATGAGATAATATTTGTAAAGAGCTCAGCAAAGTGACTGGCACATAGTAGGTGCTTAATAAGGCTTTCCTCCCTCCCTTTCAATCTCCCTCCCTCCCTTCCTTCTTTCTTTACTTCCTTCCCCCTGCTCACTTCTGCCATTAAATGGCCCTGGCTTCCTTTGACACTTGGCTCAAATCCCACCCTCTTCATGAGGCCCTTCCCAGTCCCACCAGACACTTAAGCCTTCTCCTGTGATATCATCTTCCATTTACTCTGTATGTATCTTGTATGCACCCTGGTTTTTACATGTTGTCTCCCTCATCGGAATGTGAGGTCAAGGACTGTTTTTGCCCCTCTTTGTATCCTCAGTGTTTAGCACAATGCCTGGCACATAGCAAGTATTCATTGATTGACTGTTTTTAGTTAAAGTGGCCATGCAGTCCCAGAGTATTTGACATGGAATGGATTTAACCAACATCCTACCTGGGAGAGGGGCAGCTAATATAGCTGTATATTATACATGGTCTACATACATGTCTAGTATGGAGGATCCCAGAAATCTTAATGCTCTTTGAAGCTACTAAAATTTAAGCTGTTAAAATTATATTAAGACTTTTGGAAGACCACATATACATACATATATATATATATATGTATGTATATATGTGTATATATATGTATGTATATATGTGTATATATATGTATATATATATGTGTGTGTATGTATATATATATATATATATATATATATATATGAAAAGATGTTATGGGGAGGGGATTGGGGGAATGAGCAGCTAGGTGGCACAGTGGATAGAGCACCTGGTCTAGAGTCAGGAAGACCTGAGTTCAGATCTGGTCTCACACACTAGCTGTGTGACCCAGAGCAAGTCACTTAACCCTGTTTGCCTCAGTTTCCTCATCTTTCAAATGAGCTGGAGAAGGAAATGTCAAACCACTCCAGTATCTCTGTCAAGAAAACCCTAAATGGGGTCATGAAGAGTCAGGCACGACTGAGCACCAACAGCAGAAACTTGGTGTAGGGCACTCAGGACACATAGCAGGCTTTGTAAACAGAACCAAATGGAATCTGAGACAGCTTAGTTTCATGGAAAGAGCACTTATTATAAGACCTGGGATCTGCTACTAACACACTGCGTGACCTTTGGCAGCTCACCACACCAGGCCTCAGTTTACTCACTTGTAAAATGAGGATGTTTGGCCTAAAAGATCTTCCAGGCCCCTTCTGGCACTAACAGCGTACATTGTCTAAATCTGAGTACTGGAATTGTCCGTGCACAGAATGACAAACTCACCTTATGAGATTCATGGGATTTACTCAGGGCATCGCAAAGGCATTTTTGAGCAATATCGTATCTGCTAGGACGAGCTTGGCTCAAAATGTAATGCAGCCAGTGGAGGGCAGCTTGTCCTTAACGGGGCTCTCACTCACTCTTCATTTCTTTGGCCCTTGCAGAAGCATCAGACTGCATCAGCCAGGACTTCCTGCTGGCACACCAGTCACCCCTTGTCTCTAATGGGCAGCACTGTCATTGTCTGCTCCGTCTTTTTACATAAAGCATCAGCCTGTCTCGGTGGTTTATTTGTTTGTTTGTTTAATAATATGGTTGGTTTAAGCCTCCTTCCTGTGCTTATCGTCACCTAAAGGTACAATATTTTCATTTTCAAAAGCCTCTACTGAGTGCTTATTTTACGACGTGGAAACAAATAGCTGAATGCCGACTCTGCATGCTTAATAGAAGTTGGGGCTCTCTGGAAATGGAAGGGACTGCTAAGCTCCCTGGGTCACAGCACTTGTGCAGGCAGAGGCTGGAGAACCATGTGTCAGGATCAGGTTTCAGAAGAGATTCGTGCCTCAGGTAGGCAGCTGGACCAGATGAATTCTTGGATGGGAGACCTCAGAGATTCTATGACTCTGCTGAGAGAGAAGGCAGTGGGCCAGGTAGTGAGGGGAGATCTGGGGGTAAGCACAGGCGTCATATCTAGGGAACACCAAGAAGAAGGGGTGGGGGAGTGGATGAGATGGTATGTGGGTGGTCCAGTTCACAGAAGGAAAGAAAAGGCCCCACTGGGCTGCTGGCAGTGGACATGGCAAGGAGGGGAGGGATAGAGCAGACATTTCAAAGGGAAAATAGATGGGATCTGGAAAGAGAGAGCACTTGGCCTGGTAGTCCCAGAAGCTGTGTGAATCCTGCTTTGACTCCCTATTTCTTATGTGACCATGCGCTAGTCCCTTCAATTTTCAGTTTTCCTCATTTGTGAAAGGAGAGGCTGAACCACATGATCTTTAGGGTCTGTTCTGGTTCTAAATCCCATGATCCTTGGTGACTAGTTGACTGGCTATGAAGAATGGGGGTGGGGGCAGGGAGAGACTTAATTATCTTTAGATAATTAGATGACTATGTACATACAGCATGGAGGAGTTCAACGTAGATCCAAGTATATGATTCTGCCATTTTGAACAAAAGAAATATGCTGATGTCACCAAACTGGAACAACCCTTAGTTCAACTGCATCATTTTTGACCAATGAAACTGAGACCCAGAGAGAAGTGGCCAGTCCAAAGTCACTTACAGCCACCGAGTAGACAAAACAGGACCAGAGCCTATGTCCAATGCTCATCACTCCCACCCCTTCAACCACAGTTTCTTGGGGATAATGATACTTATACAGTCTCCCCACATAGGGGTTGTGGATAAGAAACAATTGAGATCTTGAACGTGTAAATGCGAAATCTCTCAGAAGCTTTTTTATTTTTTGAAGCGCTATCCACTCTGTGTAGCAGGAATTAAATGTTTGCTTAATAAAAACTGCAGGGCACTAAATATTATAAATTCAAAGGGTAGGAAGGGATGGGAGAAGGTTTATCTTGGTGGATTGTGGGAGAGCCTGAAGGTTAGCATAGGGATGTTGATTATGTATGTAATCAAGCAGGCAGGTGTGTCCCACCTATGTGTGCCACCTCAGCCCCTCTTAATTCTAGGGCCTTCCCTCTCTTATTTCCTATTTCTCCTGTCTACAGCTTGTGTGTGCCTATTTGTTGCTTGCTGTCTCTCCCATATGATGGTGAGTTCCTTGAAGGCAGGGGCTGTTTTTGGCTCTTTGAGTATCTTAGCGCAGTGCCTGGCACATAACAGGTGCTTAATAAATGTTGATTGACAGACTGAGCATTCTGCCTCAACTAAACATTCTGTCTGCATTGCTGTTTCACTTAAGAATAAGCACTTCCAGTTTGTAAAGCACTTTCTCTACGATGAACCTTCAGAGCGGGCAGTATGCCAGACCAATAGGTCCAACAGGACGCCCTCATTCCCTTCATTTACTCAACAGGCATATATTAAGTGCCTACTGTATTTAGTACACTATATAAATCACTGGGGGAAGTGGGGAGGGGACACCAAGCTTAATATAACATCATCCCCATCTTCCAGACATTTACAATTTGATGATATAAACTATTAACTACAATACAAATTAAAATATAGTAAATGCATAAGAGTATCTAGTGTTATGAAATAAATAACTTACAACTGGGTGAACATTTGAGCCAGTCCTTGAAGGATATCAATCAGGTAAAAATAGGGCACAGCATTCTAGGCAATACATCCTAGATCCTGGCAACAGTGGGCACACAGACAAGAAAGCAGAGATGCTATCCTCCATCCCACTGTGGATAGGGGACCCTGGAGTCCAGTTTAATTAGAATACAGCAAAGAGGACTCCGGGGGATATAGCTGAAACAGTCTTTATCCAACATAAGAGTGCCTGGGAGCAATGGGGTTACCAAGAGTTTAGGACAAAATTCAGATGCTGAGAAGGGAGGAAACAAGCATTTATTAAGCACCTAATGTGTACCAAGCACTGTGCTAATTGCTTTACAAATATTATCTTTACAACAACACTGTGATGTAGGTGTTATTATTATCCTGATTTTTATAGTTGGGGAAACTGAGTCAGAGAGAGGTTAAGTGACTCGCCCAGTGTCACACAGCTAGATCTGAAATCAGGTCTTCCTGAGTCCAGGTCCAGCTCATCATCCACTACCTCACTGAGTCCCTCTGGCAGGAGGCAGAAGGTCTCTAGCAGTATACTCACTCTGTGGTTCTGGGTTGTCTTTAGTCCTCCAGTTTTCAGGTCATCCAGGAGCCAGCAAGCCCTTACAGAGCAACTGTTATGTGTTACAGCCCCATTAGTTTGTGAGAAAAGTCCCTCTCAGACCCTCAGGCTTCTCCAGTAAAATAGCCCCTGGATGAGAAGGAAGGCATCCTATTTGAGCCTGTTAAATTGTTCTTCACACAATGTCTGGAGACATTTAAGCAAATGCTAATGACTTTATAGTGCATGGCTTGTACCATCTGGTCTCCCAAGAGCTGAGCTTCAAGCTCATGTTCCTTCAGACATATACCGATGTCAAGGATAAAGACTTGTAAACCATGTTGCTTTTGTAAGTAATCACTTTATTTGCAACGAGGCATTTCCTTGCATACTGAAGCATATTACTAGCAATGACTTGCATGGGGAAAATGGTCTGAAAGACACTGCTAAGGACATAAATGACCAGAAAAAAGGGAGGTGGGCCGGTAAGGAACCAAGAATGGCGTAATGGATGGACAGCCTGACCATGGCACTAGAGACCAAAAACTATTCAAAAAAACAGATGGTTAAAAGCCCCTATGGAAGATTTCTACAAGGGACCAGAATCATCAAGGAATCAATGAAGGAAATAACCACGCCAATGGAATCATGGATCTATGGAAGTGTTTTCTCTAGAAGTAAACTAATTTTCATCCTCTGAATTTCGGAGTGGGGGATGTCTTCTTTTCCCCAAGAATTTGCTACATATTTCAACTTAATATAGTACCAAAAACTTTGCAGAGTTCTCTGGCCTTAGCTTTTGCTGGCCTCATATTACAATGCCATCCAGGAAAATGAGGGAACTCTAATGTTTACACAAAATGGAAAGAGTCCCAGTAATTTCCTAATTAAAATACACTAGAGGCTGACTATAACACCATCCTCAGGTTCTATGTCATCAGACAGCCTTGCGGGTCAAACAAGATCCTTTGGGTATTTCAGTACCTGTGTTCCCTTGGATGAGGACTAAGAAGGCTCGCTGTGGAACCCTGGCTAAGTCACCTCTCTGGTTCTAAGTTCCCTCATTTCAAAAGTGAAAGGACTGGATGATCAGTCAGATGGATGTCGTATTTTTTTTGCTAAAATAAAGGAAAGAGTCGGTGCCTCTCTGCTGACCAAATGATTTAGTACTAGGAACAAGAATCCCTATCTTGGGAGGCCAATAGACCTCAGACCTCAGAGTTTTCTTGCTCTTCCTCCTCTCCCTTCTCCGTTGCTGTCCCCCCCAAAATCCCACCACTTCATTTGGTCTACCCCCATTTGGAAGCCAGTCCCACCCCCTCATTGCTCCTCTCATGCTTCCCCCTCCCCTCCTCTCCTAGCCCTTATCTACAACATGCTGTTCCAGGTTTAAAAGACAACAATTAGATAATCTGATAAACCATGGCAGTGATATGCTAACGGGAGAAAACTATAGGAACTACTCAGGGACCCCTTTCACAAGGGCCTTCTGGAGACAACTGATTATTTTTCCCTCAATCTATTATATTAATTAGAATAATTTAAAATAAATTTTTAAAGCATAAAATCTCTCTAGAATCTACTGAAATATATGGGTGTAGTCCGTGAACTCCACGGTAGCACAGGAGTGACCGTGCATTCTTGAAGGCCAGGCCAATGGACCTCAAGCTCTCTGCATTCAACTATACTGGAAAACCTTTCAATGTGGGCCTGTCGTTGAAGAACCAGCCTGGTTAAGGGCGGAAGGCAGGCCTTCCAGTGAGGAGATTTTTTGGCAACAGCAATTCACTAATTCATACTAAGGTATGAAGGGATTTTACTCATCGACGGAGGAAATACCCATTCCCCCGGTGTTGTTATTGTGCGGTTGTTTCAGTCGTGTCTGATACTTTGTGATCCCATTTGGGGTTTTCTTGGTAAAGATCCTGGAGTGCTTGGCCATTTCCTTCTCCAGTTCATTTTACAGATAAGGAAACAGAGGCCAACAGGGTTAAGTGACTTGCCTAGGGTCATACAGCTACTGCTAAATCTGGGGCTGGATTTGGACTCAGGTCCTCCTGACTCCAAGCATGGCACCCTAACCATTGTACTACCTAGCCACCATTATAATACAATATATACATACATACATATAATATACATATACATGTATACACATACATAGATATACATATACACGGATATAGTGTCCCAAAGTGGATAATTCTAATGTGTGGTTTTCTAAGTCACTGTGCAGCCGTAGGGATCCCTTTCTATTTGAGTTTTACACTACTGGCCTAGATCACCCCTAAGCTCCCTTGCAACTCTAAGATCCTGATGATGTCTAAGGACCACTGCCTAACACAGGCTGGCCCCAAAGTCTTGGTGCTTAGCTTAAAACTGCACTAAGGAACCTCTGTACTGAATCAGACCCTAAAACTAACAGGATGACACGGCTAGCCCAGTGGCCTGTCCTACTTCAAAACATTTCATTCTAAACATCGAGTGCTTTCATGTGCAGCTCACCAAACATTTACTGAGCACCCACAACGTGCAGGGGAGAGGACTAGGGGGTGAGGGAGACCCTAAGAGGAGGAAGATAACGGTTCCTCTATGGAGAGCAGAATATCCACGTAAGAGAGGGCAGGCACACAGGGCCTCTTGGAGGGAGTGGCAGCAGAGGTGGGCCTTTAGAGACAGGGGTACAGCAGCAGCTCCCCTTCATACAATCCTTTATGATTTACCAACCCTGCACTGTAGGCAGCTGGTGATGCAGTGAGCAGAATCAGGAAGATCTGAGTTCAAATTTGACTCTAGACGCAAGCCATTTCGCCTCTGTTTGCCTCAGTTTCCCCAACTGTGAAATGGGGATGATAACAGCGTCAACCATGCAGGGTTCTTGTGAGGACCAAATGAGATAATGTGTTTTAGTGCTTGGTGCATAAAAAAACACTATAGAAATGTTAGCTATCGAAGGAAATACAGCTGTCACTGCCCCATTTTACAGATGACAAACAGAGGCCGCACAGCTAGATTTAGAGCTAGAAAGGACCTTGGAGATCCTCCAGGCCCTCATTTTACAGATGGTGAAACTGGGTCCCAACGAGGCAAAGTCTGAGAACTTCTGCCTTCGAGCGTCTCTAATCGTTAGAGCTAAAGACCTTATTAAATGACCAGCACCATCTGGCCCCAAAAGCAGGTGGGTATAATTAGAACATAGGAAATTGGTGTAACTCCCAGGGAAAACAAACGTGTTGAAGAACAAGAAGGCCAAAGGGAAATTTGCGGTTCTTTTTTTCTTCTTCTTTGGTTGTACAGAGCCCTGCCGCCGCGTCGCTGGAGAAACTCTCCTAAACTTCATTGTCACCTTTTACCGTGACAGCCACCAGAGTACCCATAGTAACTATGCAGGCCACGGTCGCTAAAAGCCCTCTGAACAAATGGAATTATCCAAGAACCAGATCTTTTGTCTGACCTTTGGAAATGATGCATGTTCCGTCTGCTGCTTCTGAAACCGGGCCACAAATACACTGGAAGTGGAGTCAGCGTTCAAACCCAGCCTCTGCCGGTGACTCCCCGTGTGACTTTGAACAGGTTACTTTCTCTCCTTGGGCCTCGGCTTCCTCATTTCTCAAATGAAACCACTAGAGAAGAGCAGCAGAGTTCTCAAAGTGTGGTCCGGGGACCCGGGGGGACCCCTGAGACTGTTTTAGGGGATGCATGAAGTCAAAACCATTTTCAAAATAATACTAAAATATCTTAAATTCTAATATGGTAAAAATATTGATAGATATAACCCACATAAGCAAAAGCTCTTTGGGGTGAAGGGATTCGTCAGTGATTTTTGAGGGTATGAAGGGATCCAAAAATGAAAAAGTTTGAGAGCTCTTGAATTAGAGGATCTCTAAGACTCTTAAAAAAAAAGCAGGCTCTACAGCTCTAAGGTCTATGGTTCTGCTTTTGATAAACAAACTACCCTAAGGCAAGTGCATCCCTAGAAGGCCAGTGAGCCTAGGGAACATCGTATTGCCTTGCCATCCCCACCCCCTATTCTGTATACTAATTTTCAGAATTTTAAAGAAGAAAAGGATCTTGATGAATATCTATTCTAGTTCTTCCCATCTTACAGATGAAGAAACTGAGTCCCAAGGGAGCTCAAATGACTTGCCCAAGGTCACCTAGCAAGTTAGTGATGAAGCCAAGATTTGAAAGCAGGTGTCCTGATGCCAGGCTAGTGCCCTCTCTCCTACACCAAATCACCTTCTTGTTGTAGTTCAGACCCCAACAGCTATAGTGAAGCTCGGTGTTTGATAAATAATTGCTCACTTATAAGACAGAAGATTTAGGACTTCATTACCTTCTACAGGAACAACTGGTATTCTTTATCCAGGTGGAATCAACAAAAGTCAACGGTGACCTTGCAAAGGGTACAAAATGGCAAAGTGTTCACTTGGGGCTGGGGGTGGGGGTGAGGATGATGAAGGTGCTGGTTACGGGACAACCGTTTGGACACAAGCCCCAGTGACGCCAGTGCTCTTCCATGGTGGACAGCTGTGTCCAGAAGACTTTGGTTTCTCCCATTTAAAGCTGTGCAGCCGAAATTCAAAGTGTCAGGCCAGTGCTTTCCACTCAAGATTCCCTCCAAGTAAACAGTGCTTCCCTCTAGTCTTTGTTGGTCTTTAAGCCCAGCATTTGGTATGACACGGCTGAAAGCCTCAAGACCTTTCTCATACTGACTGAGAGTTAACGCCTTATTCTCCCCTTGCTTAGCGGTCACACACTCTAGCCCTGATCATGGACTAGAGACAGCTCTGCACAGAGGCACATTGCCCTGGGCCATGCCAGCAATCTCCTTCTTCCAGGGTCCTCTGGGCATGCTCCACCTCTCCTTAGATGACTGCCTGTTGTTGTTTTAAGTACAGATATGCCACAAGTCTGCTGCCCCTTCACCAATCCCTCCCATGCCTACCCTCAATCCTGGTCCCTGGTCCCACTTTCCACCATTTGCTCTGGGAGCAGTAATCAAATCAATATTACTGTTGCTACTGGAAAGTGTGTGACAATTGACCATTCTAGGTTCCAACTCACCTCACAATCGGTGATTTCCTAAACCAAAATTCCTTTCCCTAGCCCACATTCCTCTATACTCATTGTCTCTATTAGAAAGCAGGGATTACTTCACATTTGTATTTGAATGCCCAACACCTAACACAGTGCTGGTACAGAGTAGATGCTTAATACATTTTCTGCTTGCCTTCCTTCCTTCCCTTCCTTCTTCCTTCTCTCCTTCCTTTCTCACTTTCTTTCTTCCTCTCTCCCTTTCTTTCTCTCTTTTCTTCTCCCTCTTTCTCTTTCCTCCTTCCTTTCTTCCTTTCCTCCTTTTCTTTCTTTTCTTTCTTCCTACCTTTCTTTTTCTCCCTCCCTTTATTTCCTTCATTTTTTCACTTTCTTCCTTAGTGCCTTCTTTCCTTCCTTTCTTTCTGTCTTTCTCTCCTTCTTTCTTTTCTTCCCTCCTTCTTTCTCTCTTCCTTCCCTCTTTCCTTTCTTCCTTCCTCTCTTTCTTTTTCTCCCTCCCTTTATTTTTCCTTCTTTCACTCTTTCTTTCTCAGTTCCTTCCTTTCTTTCTTTTTCCTTCTTTCTTTCCTTCTTTCTTTCTTTCTTTCTCCCCTTCTGCCTTTCTTTCTTTCCTTCTTTCCCTCTTCCCTCCCTCTTTCCTTTGTTCCTTTTTTCCTTTCTTCTTTTTTTCTTCCTTCTTTTCTTCTTCCTTTCTCCCTCCCTTTCCTTCCTTCCTTCCTTCCTTCCTTCCTTCCTTCCTTCCTTCCTTCCTTCTCTCTCAGTTTAAATAGTGCCTTCCTTACAACAAGCCTTCTGTGTAGATAGTGCAAGTATTACCATCTCCATTTCACAGATAAGAAAATAGAGAGGTAGTGATTTACCCAAGGTCACATGGTCCATACATAACTGACTGGGAATTAAATTCAGGTTTTCTGATTTAAAGTGTACTCTCCTCCCCACAAAACCCCTCTGCATTTCTGCTGAGTAAACTCCATCTTTGCAAAAGGTGTCTGCAATCGTCTACCACTATGAATCCTTAAATATTTTAGATAACTACCCCATGGTTGTGCCCAAAAGGCAGTGCGCTCAAGTCCGCTCAGTCTGAGTCTGTCAACAACTTCCCCTCTGCAATGAGAATTGGAGTGCTGTCGATCTGCAGCCGTGTGGGGACTCGAGGGCTATGTTCTGTACAATGCTTAACACAGCTGACGGAACACAAAATGAGTTGCATGGCAAATGAACAGTGAAGGTTATTCAGGATATCAAAATGTATACAAGACTTTTGAGCACCACAGCATTAAGTCTTCCTTACTGTTAAATGCCAAAGAAATGGTATCATCCTCTATAAATATTTAACAAACGCCTCTTGAAATGCCCAAGGGAATTATTATTAGCAAATGTGTTGGGGGGGGGGGTGCCGGAGAAAAGAACAGGCAAGCTCACATTATATTCAAGGTCATTAGGACTCCAAAAGATACAAACCTACCACAAAATCATTTCTGACAAGAGTCAAATTGACATATTCACTGGAGCATCCGCGGCCATGAGTCAAGTAAATGTCATTTTGTCCCTCGAAACATTTTCCAGGCTCTCGCACTGAACTTCAAACAAAAAGTCAGAGGACTGGTTTGGGAAACTTGTCATGCAGACAAGCCAGTGTCGTCAAAGTCAGAATGCCACCAGGTAAATAATATATCTTATAATTATGCCAAATATTTAACTTCCAGCAGGGATAGTACTTTGGCTCTTGGAGGCAGCAGCAGCCCGGGAGCACAGTGGTTAGCAAATAATAAAGACCCTGGAGAAAACCCCAGACTGCTACCCCTCTGCATCTGCATATTTATAACCTACCATCAATAATTCAAGATAGGAAAGGGGTACCTTGAAGTACCCCTGCAAATGCCCTCTGCTGTTGGGTCAGTATTATATTTTCTTAATATTTCTGGTCATTTGAGAAATATCTTGAGGCTTGTTTTTTAATATAAATATATCTTCAATTAATTAAACTACCATTTCCGTAATTGATGTTAACTTCTTCAGAAGCCTGGATGTAAAGCCACCACTGCTGTGTGACGCATGCTGCAATTCCCCCAAGACAAAATCCTACGAAACCTCTTCTCTGATGCAGGAGTTACTTAGCAACGCAACCTAGCAACCTGGTGGGCAGGGATTAATCCCAGAGTGATAATCATAAATATACAAAAGACATTTTTTAAAAGTGTGCCATCCAAAGATATAGACTAATAATATGCTTTCAAGGCCAGTTTTCTAAGTGTTCTGCTGTACAATTAGAAATGGCTACCCAAGAGGGAAACGGTTCCTTTATTTGTTGTTCAGATGCTCCCAAATTAAGATTATATTTCTTGTATTGAAAAGCCGGCAATAAAAAGTAACAAGGGAGTCACCATTTCTGCACACATGTGCAATATCAGGAGTTTCTGGTACTATTCCCAAAGTGGAAAACTAACTGATGAATGGCAAAAAGAAAAAAAAAAGCCACCACCGTATGTACGGCAAGAGAAGCTATAGCATGGTCTCATGGAGAAAGCACAAGCTTGGGAGTCAGGAGACTTGGTTACCAATGAAATTTCCTCATCTGTAAATTGAAACGATCTCTGATGGCTGTTCTGGCTCTAAAATTCTGCAATATCCTTGATTTCTGTCCTAGAGTTATATTTACACCAACTTTTCCCCATGTATTCTCTGACTTCAGGGCACACCATGGCCCCAGATCTACTGCAACGTCACGGAGCTGCTAAAATAAATTAATAGGTCTCATTATTTCCATGGATTCAGATCTACTTTAATACTTCAGAAAAACAGTGATTTAATCAGTGGAGTGGAGGAAGGGGGAAGGGGTGCCTTCTGCTACCAACACTGAACCTAACGCCTCCACCACACAGTCTACCATTTTCATAAGTGGCTACGGCCAAAAAAAAAAATCAACTGGTAATCAACCCTGTGGTAAATAGGATGAGCCCCTCTACACTTAGCTCAGCTGGTCCTCAGACGACAGACATTCTATCTCTCAGTGGCCCCATCCTCCAAGCCTTTCCAACCTGATTGAACCTGGCAGGGCTTGTGTTCTGTTGGCATTGCCTCTAAGAGCTCAAGGTCACCTTCATGCCTCCATTAGACACTGGGCATTGGAGGCCAAGTGGAGTGGAGACATTCACATGTACCCCATGTCAAACTACATCTCCTAAAGCATAATGGCTCCATTTAATAAAAACCTAATGTGAAAAGCATATAAATGTCTCTCTCTGCTCTCCACCGTGCCCCCCCGCCACCCCAATCACTATTAGAGGGAAGGTTTCCTACATTTATAAATGTTTCCAAGTAAAATTAATCCAGAGGCACGCTAAAATACCAGAGCCAAAGCCTCAAAGCAGTAAGGAGGGGCAAAGAGGGACCCCCACTGGAATCAGTGTCAGGAGACCTGGGCTCTTCTCTCAGCATTGTCACTCAGCAGCTGTGTGACTTTAGAAATGTCACTTAGTCACAAGTCACAAACCTCGGCCTCCTCATCTGTTAATTGAACAGATTAAATGGGATGAGCTCTGAAAGTCCCCAAAGATTCTACTATTCTACCGCAATGATTGCTCCCTGAAGTCTTACCAGGCCTCACCAGCCTCAAGCATCCCCTCTCATCCTTAGTTTAAACAGCCACATAGGTCCAGTTAAGTGGAGGAAGCCACACTCCAGGCAGCAAAAACAAGTCACTTCCAATGTCATGGGATCTTTGCATGTGCTCTTCCTCCCACTGGCCTGACAAGGTTTGCCCTAATAAAAGTCAATTAGGTCAGCTGCTTAACTTGTTTTACAATTTCAATAACTCCTTTCAAATATGCCAGGTATCTCATCTTATAAGGCAAAAGCCCTGTACTTGAATCCCGCTTACTAGCTGCATGATCTGGGCCCCTGGAATATCATTATTTATACTGTTTTCCAGGAATGCTTGTTAGGATCCAATAAGATAACATATGTAAAGCCCGCTTTATAACCACAGCATACTGTACAACTATAAATGCAGGCCACTCAACAAATACATGTAGAAGAAGAGGAAGAGGAAGAGGAAGAAGAAGAAGAAGAGAAAAGAAAAGAAGAAAAGAAGAAGAGGAGGAGGAAGAGGAGAAGAGGAGGAGGAGGAGGAGGAGGAGGAGGAGGAGAGAAAAATGGGCTATATAGGTCTCACTTTTTAAATAATTTTTTTCCAGCAAATCCCAGCAAACAACATGGTCTGAAAAGACAAATCATTAGGGATAAGAAGACAGCAAAGAAAGTTCAGTGTCTGTGGCTCACTCTTTGCATTGGCTCTCAGGTAGCAGAACCTAAGAGTCATCAGGAGTGACCTCCCCATCACTTCAGGCCACGAGGGTCCCCCAGAGTCATGGAGGTGATAATTCCACTCTATCCTGTGCTAGTCTGACCAAATTTTCTGTTTAGTTCTAGGTTTCTCACACAAGCCTTTTTTCACACACTTGTCATGAAATGTTAGACATTATGGCTATCTGTATTGCAGTCTTATCTCCCTGCTAATCTGCAAATTCCTTGAGGGAAAAGACCTTTTATCCCCCCAGTGCCTAGAACAGTGCTCTACATATGCTTAATACATTTTTGTAGTAATCCCTTTGAATAAAAGAACATTAAAGGTGACATTCAGGAGCAAAATACTCCTGCAACACCAGTGGAAATCTTGGTAGACCTCAAAGGCATGTATGTAGTTTCTGTCTTCCACTGAGATTCCCTGAGTTATACTATTCAGGCTTTTATATGCATCTTTCTTGTTAGAAAAGCAAACCATTACACATCCAAGGAAAAATGAAATTATGACTGAGAAACAGAGCAAAGCCTTTGCCCAATGATGTCTATTCCAAATTACTTCTCTTCCCTGTTCAGGCATTTGATTCCCATTTTCCCTGTTACTTATGATTTATAAGGAAAAATGGACTTCTCAATTTTAAGGTACTGACCAATTAACTCAGTCAATGTTGCTGCTTGCTGCCCCCAATTCCTTTACTGAAATTAACTCAAATTCTGTTTTAATCCCATTTTCTGCATGGGAAGACACTACCATGACTCATTAATGAATACATTAATGAAATGTCCTTCACTTCCTCCCTGCCTATCCAGCTACTATCTATTCTAACATGAGCTTTCTCTCCTCTGAATTCTTATACAACTCATCTGTACAATTCCTCTGTCAATTAGCTGCACCATGCCTAGGGCTGCTGAGAAGTGATGTCTAAATTTCTAAAATTATGATTCCACTGTCAAAGGACACTGGAGACTTGCACGGTGGCTTTAGGTCATCTGTAGTATGTTTCCAAAGAGTGGTGCAAAGTATGTCAGCAATTGGAGACCTGTATGATCAGACGAGAAGGTGGCTAGTCATGTATCACTATTTTCATGTCTCCTCAACTGGACTGTAACCCCTGGAGGGTAAGGAATGGATTTGATTCTTCTTTGTATTCTCTCTGGTACCTACACAGTAACTTTCCCAGAGCAGATGCTCAATAAATCACTCTGGACTTGATCAGACGATTGACACCTACCTTAAATCTCTCAGAAACGCCTTCTGTGATGCTGATTGTGAATTCAGCTATTTTGGGAGTACGGAATTTCCCTTTCTTTCGATCAGGCTCGTACTCTGTTTTAGTTTTGACCACCACCTTGTGAAAGAAGACAAGAGATAAGCAAGATATTAATAAAAGATAAAAGTAGATGGATGGGTAAGATGACTCTGATACACAGTCATAATTTTAACCATGAAATGAGGTGCTCAGAATTTAATTTTCTTTAGAGAATCAGGAGAATAAGAATGCCAAGATTCTGAGCAAATGCCTTGGTTTTCCCAACTGTGAAAAGTGAAAAAATGCTCTTTCTCTCTCTCCCTCCCTCCCTCCCTCTCTCTCTCTTTCTCCCCTCCCCCTCTCTCTCACTCATTCTTCCCCTCTCCCCCTCCCCCTTCCCCCCCCCAAAGGCTAGCTTCTTATCAAGTGGAATTGGCACCGCAGATAGAGCACTGGATCTGGAGTTGGGAAGACCTGAGTTCAAATCCATCCTCAGACACTTACTGTCAAGTGATTTAATCTCTGTCCATCTCAGTCCCCTCATCTTTAAAATGATTATAATAACACCTGCCTCCCAGGGTTGCTATGAGGATCAAATGAAATGAGAGTCATGAAATGCTGCATAAATGCTGGCTCTTATTAAATCCCTGGTATCTGAGAGCTGGGAGATCCCTGAAAATCATGGAGCCCCTCCCCCCCCACCCCCCTGCTCATGTTACACATGTGACACAATCAGGAAACAGGCTCAGCAGCGGTGAGTGACCAAGGTCATATGGCTGGTCTACGGCAAAGCCCGAGTCTGATTCCCAACCCACTGTGCCTTCCCCTGAAATCAAACTTACTGAGCTGATAGTAAAACTGTGCAAATCACGATTATATGTTAACACAACTATCCTTGTCGTCGTCCCCCCCCCCCCACCCCGCCCCAGTATCCTTGAAGTGCTGGGGCCTGAGAACTGCAGCAATGCTGACCTGGTGTATTCTAGCTTCTCCTACAAAGTTCTGTCTGCATTAAAGAGAGGGAGAGAGAGAGTCATTTGAGTATACAGTCAATTACCCTTGAACTAATGAGGACTTTCAGAGCAAACCACAAGGGCTCACAAGAATTAACAAAGCACAACATGTCTATCTATACTCACACCGAGGGACTGCCCTCCCCTCCTTCTTCCCCACCCACCAATATAAACATTCCCTTTAACTCCAGCGTGGCCCATTCGGCAGAGGCACCAGGTGATGGAAGCATGCTATTCCCACAGATGATACCAAGACAGTCCAAGGACAAGGAGGGAGTCTCTTGGCAGAGACATCCCTGGGGTACCAGAAAATCAGGTGATCCTCCTGGGCTGTGCCCTTTGCCAGTACACTCTACCATTCCACTCCCCACCACCCCCATCAGGTGACTCAAGGAGCTAGATCTGAAAAAAGCACAGAAGGAAGGAAAATGAGAAAGCTCCCTAGCTGGCAGAAGAAAAAATCAAAAGCTTGAGGTTCAAATACACACAATTAACCCGTCCGCTGTCTACCGGCTCTAAGGCCCATCTGGTGGGACACTCAAGTCTCACCAACTAATCATTGAGCTACCCTCCCATGACTTAGTTTTCCTTGTATACATTTTCCCTGGATGTTTATTAAAATGACCTGACCCCTCCTAGATGAAAATAGCTGAGCCCCAAATCTTCAAGGACCGGCCAAGGTCCCCGGGCCACCCGCAGCAATACCCAGCCTTTTGGGTGTCTCCATGGTACCCCAATGTCACAGTCTTAACAGTAGAAAAAGCTACACTGCCCAAAGCCAGGAAAGGGGTAATTATTGCTTTTAGGCAAAGCAGCAGTGGGAGTGGCAAGGAAGAAGCAGATGGAGGAGATACTCTAGGGACATAATGAGGACACTCGGCCACCAACTGGATTGGGGAGAGGAGGAAAGAGAGAGGGGGGAAATGGAAGGTGGCACCATTAGGAGCTGGGAGGGGAAGAGAAATGATGAGCATCACTTCCTGGGGATCCCACTGTTTTTCCTGTTGGCACAACCTAATCTTGTTCCAAATAGCTTTGGGGTTGAAATAAATCAACAAGCCTGAAACCTCAAGATATTTTAAGGAGAGAAGTCTTTGGAGAGGCTGGTCTGGCTCAGCCTGAGATGAGGAAGATGCTGAGATGAATCACCTGATAAAAACTGGCCTGCCTCAGGTTAGACTGTCCCTCCTTTGGTTCTGAGCAATGAAGAGGAATTAAGGCAATCTTGGTTCAGCCCCACAGGCAAGGAGAACAGCTCATTGTTTAAGTCTGGCACCTGGTCACCAGATGGCAGGCACCTGAGCACCAAAAAGGGGAACAGCTGATCGGAACAAAGGCTCTGCTATTCTCTGAAAGCCCGAGAAAGTCCCAGAGAGGTCCTGTTTCTCGCCTCCCAGTACAGCAAAAGCATCCCAATTTTGGAATCAGAAGCCTTGGGTTCAAATTCTACCTCTGACACTTACAACCTGTGTGACCTTGGGCAAATTACCTAACCTCTCTGGACCTCAGTTTCTTCATCTGTAAAATTCAGGGGTTACGCTAGGTGGTCTCTAAGTTCCCTTCAAATCTAAGTCTATGATCCTTTGATCATAAATCTTTGCAGGGCACGTGTGCTATGTGAGATCCCCAAGTATCTTAGAACATGTCAAAGAAATCACTGTGAATGATTTCTCACATAGTCAACAATCCATCTTTATCAAGGTACTTCAACACCCATTAGTTAGGAAGTACCTACTACGGTCAAGTCCCCGTGGCAGGCACTAAGTGTATAAAAATAGATGCCTACAGCTCAAGCTTTCAGAGCTATGCATAGTGCTGGCTCTGGAGACAGAAGACCTGAGTTCAAACCCTGACTCTACCATTTACTGCCTACGCAATGTTAGGGGAATCCCTTAATATCTCTGGACTTCAGTTTCCTCATCTTGAAAGCTGAAGAGTTGAAATTACTAGATAATCTCAAGTCCCTTAAAAAAAATCTATGATCTTGTAATCTAACAAGGTGGAGAGGGGAGGGGGAAGGGGAGAACACATACATCAAAAGTGTCAGACATGGGACCCACAGGCTCTGAGGCTTGCCCCATACCCAAGTGCAACCTGAACCAAGTTAAAATGTAATTGGGAAATATTTAACAAAATAAATAAAGAAAAGTTAATGTCAAAACATGTTTTTCTAAGTCAATATCCTCCCAGAGGGATCCTTATGAACAGTTTAGTGGCCATCTTTTTCTATTTGAGTTTGACACCACTATGCAATTACCAGGAAAAGTGACTTAAAAGCACTGGAGAGGGCAGAGCACAGCTCTGTGGGAAATCTGAAGAGGAAGCCAAATATTCTAACTGCTGATGGTTTTTTTTTTACCAGAGGGATTCAAAACACTGAACGGTCAGTCTTGGGGAGAAAAATATCAAAGTTATTCTAGAGTTCATCAGTTTTTGAGAAAGTATGTTATGTTTTCTCAAGGGATGGGCACAGTATTACTGTTACGAGTGGAATGTAATCTGTGACCAAGCCAAGAAGAATCCACACATACTTTTCTTGCCCTCCACATCCTTCTCATTAAATATACATAACTGATGGGTAAATTCCTGAATCAGACAATGGAGAAGAGCACAGAGATCCCTGGCCTCAGAGACAAGGGCCTCCCCCACTTCCCCACTTATTAGCTATAATTGGGTAAATCACGTCATTTCTTTGGGCCTCCTTATCAGTTTCTTCATCAGTAAAATAAGAGAATTGGACAAATGACCTTTAAGATGCTTCCAATTCCAAAACTCCTTGACTTTTTTTTTTAATGTCAGGGGTCAGGAGTTCACAGAATTTCAGAACGGGAAAAAGCCTTAGACGTCATTTAAGCCAGCCTAGAAAACGAGTATAATAAATACCCTGTCTACCACAAAAGTTCACTGTGACCAAAGTGCCATATAAACTGTAAACTGTTACATAAAAATGGGCTGCAGTCATTCCTTGCATAACCCAGCCCAAACCCATGCCATTTTACAAGAGCACCATTAATCCAGGACAGGCACCCCCTACCTAAAGTCAGTAACGGGTTCCATGAAAGCCCAGCATTAGGTGCCAAGAGCGAGGTGATCGAGATTCCAAAGGAACAATATTATAAATGGAACAGGCAATGGTAGGAAGGTGGGGTTTCCAGACCTTAGCCGCAGGTTTGTTTAACGTGCATTAATGCCTTTTGTTGTGAAGGGGCTTAGGTTGGGGCACTAGCCCCTACTGTATTAAAATTAAACCATGTGGAGACCTTGCTTTAGCATCACGTGGATGGTCACCCGAGCCACGAGCCACAGCACAAGAACCACCGTTTCAGTGAAACTACTTCTGTAACACTGCTTCAGCTCATTTCAGGTTTTCTTTGAAGCGCTTCTCAAGGTCAGGGGCCACATTCCTGTATTTTTATCCTTATTCATTCTACACTACAAGTTCCACCAGGCCACGGGCCATATCTTCTTCATGGCGCACAGATCAAGCAGCTGAATTTGCTGGGTCTTTATGTATTAGGGGTAAAAGACATTATGCTGATAATAAAGACAGCTCACATTTATACAGAGCTTTAAGATTTGCAAAGCATTTTGAATAAATTACCTCAGTGAGTCTCAGAGAATTTAAGTGTTTTGCCCAGGTTCATAATACTAATAAGAATCTGGGGCATCTAGGTGGTGCAGTGAGTAGAGCACAGGCCCTGCAGTCATTAGGACCTGAGTTCAAATCCTGCCTCAGACACTTGACACACTTACTAGCTGTGTGACCTTGGGCAAGTCACTTAATCCCAATTGCCCTGCCTTTGCCCCTCAAAAACAAACAAACAAACAAATATTACTAATAAGAATCTGATGCGAGACTGGAAGCCAGATCTTTCAGGCTCCAAGCTCAGGGCTTTATCTGCCACTTTATCTCCAATCAGACTGTGAGCTCGCCTAGTTGACTGTAAACTCCTTGAAGGGAGGGGTTGGTTTTTTGCATTTCTTTAAATCCCCAGCTTAGCACAGTGCCAATAAATGCTTGTTGACTGGCTAACTGACTGACAATGTTTCTCATTGTCAAAGTACTTTGTAAAAAATTATCAAAAAATTATGCAAAGATATACTCTTATTGTCATAGAATTTGTTCAAAATTATCTAGGTAATTCAAACAAAGAAATAAGCTAAGAAGAAAAAGAAGGTTCTCATTTTGTTCTAAATTATCTACAAGGGAAGGATTGTTTGCATGTACTTGGTACATTCCATGTAAAAATGTAAGTACATTAAGAATCCACTGAGTAGACCGAGGTCACTTGGCCCTGGGACCTGCACCAGCAGAGATTAGCTATATACCATTCTCTCTCAGTCTTACTCTCTTCAGCTGTGAAATGGGGATTTGTTTCAACTCAGTTCAACAAGTATTTATGAAATCTTTACCATGCATCAGGTATCGTGCTAGATGCTGGGCATACAAATATAAAAACAGCCCCTTCCCTCAAGAAGCTTACATTCTACTAGGGTGAAATAACATGTACTAAGAGAAGTCAATACAAAATATATAGAGTCAACAAAAATAATTCTTTTGGAGGGAAGGCTCAAGATAAGCCTCATTTAAGAGGCAGCACCTGAGCTGAGCCTTAAATGGAACTATTCATTCCAACAGGAGGAGGTGAAAGAAATGAGGTCATTTCAATCTTGCGACCCAGAGCAGAAAATGTCACATACGGGAAACAGCAGTTGTCTGGGCTGGCTGGAACAGAGAGTGTATGGGGAAGAGTACCAGGAAATCAGTCTGAAAAGATAGGCTGAAGTCAAAGTGTCAGAGTCCTTAAGTGCCAAACATAGGAGATTTTAATATCTTCTAGAGATAATAAGGAACCACCGAAGCTTCTTGAAGAGGGGAGTAATATGGTCCAAATGATGCTTTAGGAAGGTTGTTTTGGCAGGTGCTGGGAGGACAGCTCAGGAGAGAGAAAAGCCATGAATGGGGGAGACCCAACTAGGGAACCATATCGATTGTCCGGATATGAAGTGACGAAGACCTTTCTTTGTGTAGTGGCTGGCTGTGTGAGTACAGAAAAAGGGACAGACGGATGTGAGAGATGTTGTGGAAATAAAATCGACAAGGCTTTACAACTAATTGGATACCATGAGGGGAGGGGTGTGAAAGAAGGAGGTTGAGAATCCCAGTGACTGGAAAGATAGTAGTGCCCTCAAAAGGAATGAGAAATTAGGAAGAAGGGTGACTTTGGGGAGGGGAGGGGATAATGCATTTGGTTTTGGACATACTGACTTGGTTATCCAGGTACAACTCGTGGGATCGTAGATTTCCATCTGGAAGAGACCTTAGAACCCCTCCAGACCAACCCTCTCATTTTATTGCAAGGAATCACTTTGCAGGTTGTGGGCAGGGAGGGCTTCTGATGCCCGAGGTCAGGAAGGCGATGAATAGGAGAGTCAGAATTAAAACTCAAGCCCCCTGACTGGAAACCCAGCACTGTCTCCTCTCCGTCACCCTGCCTTCTCCTCTAGTAAGCAGCTGGTATTGAATGAAGGCTTGGATCTCAAAAAAGATAAGCACTCAATAATAATAAATAATAATAATAATACCTCACAAGGTTATAAAGAAAGCACTTTCTAAACAATAAAGTGCTATGTAAGTGTTAGCTCTTTGTGTCACTATTATAAAAGTAAGCATCCTTGGAATCCTTGAGACCCTGCCTGCAGTCAGAACCACAACACAAAGGGGAGCTCTCCCATGTAATCCTGGGATGGAGACCTGGCTAAAGGGTCAGACTAAATTCCTTTTGGCCATCACTCTGGTCTCACAGTTAAAAATAATTGTAATATTTCCATGCTAACATTTCTGCAGTATCTTAAGGTAGAAAAGCCTATGAACAAGATCCCCAGCTTACCAGCAAAGAAACTCAAGATCATATGTGACTTGCTCATAGTCATTTATCTAATAAGTGTGGGTTCTGGGAATCTAACCCAGGCTCCTGTTTATTAACACGATATTATAGTGTATTACCAATTACGGCCCCTTGTATTTCTGTAAGCAGTTTTAAGGTTTACAGAATAAAAGGTAGATCTAATTACCTTGTGAGGTAGATCTGATACCCTGAATTTTTACATTCTAAAAATTAGCTGAATAATTATTACAGCATTAAGGAGAAAGGGTGTGGCAAGAAAGCCAAAGAATTCAGTCTCTTCTGACCGCTTACAATGGATGGGACTGCTATTAGTTCACCTCGATTTCCTTCTGAAGAGGAAAGAGTTCTGTTTCTACAAGGCCTCTCTGGCTGGCTTTCCTGTTTTCCCCAACCCACAGCTCATTCTTTTGTTACAGCTCTGTGCCTGGGCTTTGGGTGTGTGAGCTTGGGGAGGGGGTGCATTGGAGAAGCTAAACGTACCTTATCTGGAGGAGGGAACTGCAGCTGATTGACATCCAAGGGTGTCATCAGGGGGATGGTGTCGAAGCCATCCTCCAACAGGGGCTGTTTTGTGCCTTTCTCAGCGAAATTATTCCCCAGTTTCACCATCCTTCTGAGAGAAAGGCAGCACCTGCGGAACCAAAGAGGACAGCGCACATCACTGCAAACCTGGGCCGGGCGCACTCCACCGAAAGACTCCCCAGGTTTTGGTGGCACTGATAACAAAAGATGTGACCTACTGATCTATATGCCCTAAAAAATCTGCTCTGGCACCCGGGCAGCTTCTCTGAAAGCCAGGCAGGACACAAAGGCTGCCCTGCCAAGCACCTACAGAGGTGACCGTAACCACCCCGGCAGAAAGCTGAACTAAAGGTGGGGAGGGGGGTTGACGAAGACCAGGGCAAGAAATTGTCATTGCTGGATGGCTAAGGTGAGGTTGGGGAGGGAAGGGGACATTTGTCCCCATTTGCCTTCGCCTTACACAAGGGTGAGGTCGGGTCTCGGTATCTGCGTCCGGCTCCACGAAGCCCAGGAAAGCCCGGGGAGCTGCGTTTTGCCCCAAATGCCTCTCCATTCTCCTCCCCCAAACCCTTCCTGCCCATTCCGTTTTCTAGATCTGTCCATTCGATCTCAGTCTCTGCTTCCTTTTCACGCACCCACCCTTAGGAGTCTGATCTCTGCAGTAGTCAACCCTCTTGTGCCGATGTTGTCAGGGGCTTCAGGGCGCATAGAAAAGCTCCAGCGTCCCGTCCTTTCTCGAATCCCCGTCCCTGCTGCGCCCCAAACCATTGCTTAGGAAAGGACGCCCCCACATACCTTTTCTGCACCCCTCCCAACCTCAACCCCCCCCCGACACCCCGCCCTGTCCTCTACTTCTCAAGAAAAGCCCTAAAAGTCCCTTCAGGGTTGGGGGGTGGGTGGGATTTGAACTTACCCGAGGATCTAGCGTGGTTTCTCCAAGCTTTTGCCTTCAAGCTCACACACACGCAGCAATGGCGGAGGAAGAGCTGGGCGCTGAACTTGCGGAGGGCTGGTGGGTGTCGTTGGAGCAGATTCCTTTTGTTGGTGTCTTTCTCTCCTTCGTTCCCCTTCCCTTCCTCAGAGCTAATTCACTGCGAGTGTGTATAAGGATCTGTCAGCGTCGAGAGCAGCAGCAGCAGCGCTACTCCGCCTTGACGCAGCCTCAGTCCTTAGGGCGCAGAGCCGGAGGAGGCAGGAGGAGCGAGAGCAGCACAAAGGAGACCCGAGTGGGGAGGGGGTGGGGTGGTGAGAAGGGAGGGGGGGAGCTGCGGGGAAGGGGGGGGGGGGGTCGGCGCAGCCGGCTCTGCCCCGGATCTGCTACTGGTGCAGCCAAGGCAGCGAGCGCTCCCTCGGGAGTTAGCGCCTCAGTGCCCGCAGTGGTACGCGGGGGCCACGAGAGGCCCGGGGTGGGGGGAGACCGGCAGATGGGAGGAGGCTAGTAGCGGGGGTGGGAAGTAAAAGGGGGGTTGCTCCTGCGCTCAGCCTGCCAGGCGCCAGGCGCTTCTAGGGAGCGCTGCGCTAACACTCAGCCATGGAAGAAAGGAGGCTGCGTTGGCAAGGACGCGCCCTGCACCCAGCCGCCGCCTGTGAGGCTCAGGGTATGCGGACGCTTTGGAAAGGAAAGGGGCGCGCAGGAGGCTTGAATCAAGTAGGCTGGAGGAGGGCTCAGTCGGGCCATGGTAGGGTCTAGCTGTGACCCCATCATCACCCGCCCCTCCCAGGCTCCTTTGCCCTGTGCCAGGGATACCACGGCAGGCGGTATAGGGGGCTGCAGGGCGCAGGGGGTTGTAAGCCCCCAAACCTGCCCGGGCTGCAGAGCATGCCCAGATACACAGAGCAGTTCCACCGCCACCGGTTTCCAAGGCTTCGAATGGACCAAAGCACCCCCTTCGTTACAATGATTCTAAACCAGTGCAAGGAATAGATGCAGGGTGAGCCGGTGGGGCCGAGGGTGAAAAATTAATGAAAAGCCACCAGCTCCTACCTTACCCATGCCCCACCCCCCGACAACACACACACACACACACACACACACACACACACACCCCGAGTTTTCTTGAGCTTGTAAACCAGCCAACCCCTAGCTGTGTGTGCAAATAAGCGAACTGTCAAGCCTAAGAGGTAGATGGGACAATAGGTGCCTGCCTCCAGTTAGGTCCAGGAATCCAGAAGCCTGTTCGACTTCATGCTTGTAGCCCTGCCATAGCACTCCTACTCTCCCCATCCTCGCAGCCGAACCTCGTTCCCCTTCTAAAAAATAACCCACGCTCTCCCCCCACCCCCACCCCCAAACCCCACCAAAATAACCACAGGAATAAAGCACAACACTTTCTCAACACAGGATTTACATCTGGAAGGGACTTTAACGATCATGTAGCCCAATCCCTTTATATTACAGATGAAGAAACTGAGGCAGGAGCAGAGGAGTGAAGTGAGTTTTCTGTCTTACAGATAATTAACAGCAGAGCTAGTGACTGAATGCAGGTACCGGGAGTCCAAATCCCAGGATATTTCTCCACCTCGCTCTGTAAAGCAGATCAGCCCTGTACACTGAGAAGGATGCTGAGCACACAGTTGGGAAACGCGGACTGCCATCCTGACAGGATACTTAACTCCGTGTGTGAGCGTAATAAAATCAGCTTGTGTTTACATAGCTAAGCTTTATTCGTTTTATACTCATAACGACCTTGTGAGATAGGTGCTATTACTATTGTTCCCAACTTACGGATGAAGAAACTGAGGCTGAGAGGGGTTAAATGACTCGCCCAAAGTCACACAGCTAGTTAAGTGTTTGAGGTCCAATTTGAACTCAGGTCTTCCTGACTTCAGGTCCAGCGCTATCCACTGTGCCAGCTTACTGGAACTGAGGATGGTAATCCCTCTGCTCTCTCTCTACCTCTGAGGGCTGTAGTTATAGGGAAGGCTTGAGGTAAATTGGGAAAGGGCTTACTGATATGTTAGTGATTGCTACACATTATTCTGGGAATCTAGGTCCTCAAGTGCTGATTATTTGGACAAAAGCAGAACCGGATGGGCAAGGCCCCGACTTACCCAGATGTCCAAGTTTCCTGAGGGTTGCTGCCCTGCCCTATTTACCTTTTTCTCTTCCACAGCACCTGGCACAGTGCTCTGGGCATGTAGGCTCTTCATAACTCTTTGTTGAATCAAGGAATGAATTATTATGGTCCTCACTTATCCCAGTCCTTTTGCTTTCAGCTTATCATGAACTCAGTGGGAGCTCAGTAAATATTTGCTAATTTGGTTTGTGCAGACCAGACCCAGGGCTCCCTGGTCCTTTCCGCATAAGGACTGCTTCAGTTAAAATGAATCCGCACCACAGCTACAAAAATCCACCTGTCCTCCTCCCTCCCCACCTTCCCATCTACCCCATGATCCTTTTAAGTGTAATTCCTGGGAGCAGACAGCTGCTTTTCCCTCTCTGAATTTCTTTAATAATACATAAGATGTCATAACTGGATGAGATCTCAGATAATCCAGTCCAAGACCCTCATTTCTCCAGATGGGGTAACTTTGACCCAGAGAAATCTTGCTTGAATCAGGACTAAAAAAAGGCATCTGACTCCTTGTCTAGTATTCATTCCACTCACCACAGGCATAAGCTGGATCAGATTTAGAGGGTAGCAGAGGAAATCAACAACAAAAAACACACAACAGTTTTTAAGTCCCTCCTGGGGGAGATACAAAATTTAGATTAGGACACAATCAAGCTCATGAGAGATTTAAAAAAAAAAACACCAAAAACAGATAATCTATAACACTCTTTTGGGGGTGGGGTGAGGATGGGAGAAGAGGTGGAGAGAAGGACATAAAATTATTTTGTACAGAAAATTCCTGGTATGGAAACTGCCAACCCCCTTATATTACAGATGAAGAAACTGAGGCAGGCCCAGAGAGGTGAAGTGAGTTGTCTAAGTCTTACAGCAGAGCTCGTGATTGAATGCAGGTATTGGGAGTCTAAATCTGTGGCTCTTTCCTCCTCTATCTCACTTTGTAAAGCAGATCAGCCCTGTATAGTGAAAAGTATGTTGAACACACAGTTGGGAGATGTGGATTCCAATCCCAACAGGATATTTATTCCATGGGAGGCCATAATTTAAAAAAAAAAAGTACAAATCAGAAACTTGTCCATTTGTATCTTTTTTGTACGTGGTTGCTTTCGTATTGTTTCCCTGGTTAAATGGAGCTCCTTCAGGGCAGGGATTGTCTTTTGCCTTTTTTTTTTTTTTTTTTTTTTTTATATATAGGATTTAGCACAGTGCCTGGCAGGTAGAAAGTGATTAATAAATGCTAGTTGTCTGAGTGGCTGATTAGAGAATTGCCTGGGGGCATTGCAGAGAGTTGGAGGAAAATGAAACCAACAAAACAGCAATATGTCAAGGTTAAATGACTTGCCTAGATTCCTACAGTTGGTGGAGATCAGAAGCAAGGTTTCAACCCAGACCTCCCTGACTCAAAGGGTGGTCCATGATTCACTTGGCTCTCACGTCACCTCCGTAATACACAATTTGTGGTTGTTTCATCGTTTTTCAGTTGTGTCCAACTCTCCATGACCCCATTTGGGGTTTTCTTGGCAAAGATACTGGAGTGCTTTACCATTTCCTTCTCCAGCTCGTTTTACAGATGAGGAAACTGAGGCAAACAGGGTTAAGTGACTTGCCCTTGGTCACACAGCTAGGAAGTGTCTAAGGCCAGATTTGAACTGGTGCAGCACTCTTACCTACTGTATTAACATGTGATAAAATACGGGTGTTAGAGAAGGAAAACTAAGTGTTATGTGAAGCCTGAGGTCATTACTGACAGATAAGCCAAGGCTTTTTGCAGGAGGTAGCTATGGGAGTTTGGTTTAAAGACTAACTCAGAAAGGAGGAAGAGCTCAGCTCAGCCTGACCAGGTCAGGCTTTTGAGGAGGACCAATGGAAACCCTGGGGACAATAGGCTCTGTGAAGTTCTTAAGTGTGGACCTTCAGTGACATGGTGGAGGGATAAAGGAAAGAGAGTGGCAGAGAGCTGAGGGCCAGAGAGAGAGGCGGAGACTGGCGCTGGGTCTTTGCTTCACAAGGGGTTTAGACTAGGGATCTCCTTATCTGGAGCAGCCATGAAACCTAATGCAACCTGCCTCATCCCCCTCTGCTCCATCTAGACAATGACAGCTGACATTTGACAGATGTGTGTGTGTGTGTATGTGTACTTATTTACTTTCCATATGTGTTGTATCCCCCCTAGTAGGTTAGAGCTCCTTTAGAGCAGGCTCTTACTTGTCTATGAGTATTGGCTCCAGCACAGTGCTTTGTACATAGTAAGTGCTTAATAAATGCTTTATTCATTTATTCTTATGTATATGTGTATGTGTATACATACATGTGTATATATTTGTATATAAGTGTGCATGTGTATGTGTATATGTGTATATACACATACATTATATACATACATGCATGCATGCATGGGCCAGCTAGGTGAAGCAGTGGATAAAGCATCAGGCCTGAAGTCAAGAAGACTCAACTTTGTGAGTTCAAATCCAGCCTCAGACACTAGCTCTGTGACTCTGGGCAAGTCAATTAACCCTGTTTGCCCCAGTTCCTTTATTCATAAAATGAGCTAGAGAAAGAAATGGCAAAGCACTCCAGTATCTCTGCCAAGAAAACCATACAAAATGGGGTCATGAAGAGGCGGACATGACTGAACAGCACCACCAATATATTACATATATACATATTGGCTCAGACCTGTGATTTCATCCATGTGGGAAGCTCGGGGTGAGTAACGTCATCTCCCAAGTGCAGATTGGCACCTTCTTACCCACTTAAGAGGTTAGACTTAGAGGTGGCCTAGGGCACTGGGAAGTTAGATAAAGTGTGCAGGGTCACAACAGGCAGGAAGTATGTGTCATGTGACTCTGAGGATGTGAGTTAAAGGCCGGAAAGGATTTTATAATTGGTCCTGGAGGTGGGTTTACTGAATGGGGATGGGGGTGTCATGGTCAGACCTGCATTTTAGAAAGATCAGTTTTGACAGCTAAGTAGAAGGTGGCTTTAGAGAGGCCTGAGGCAGGGAGGGCCTGTACTAGGGTGTCCCGGCTAGAACGAGCTATAAGTTTCTATATCTTAGAATCGCATAAGACTTTTCAGACACCCTATATAATTATAAGCTATTACTATCAGTTGTTAGAAAGGAAAGGATGTTCAGAAAAAAAATCTAGCCCAGGTCTTTTGTTTTATAGATGAGAAAACACAGGCCAAGGTCACAAAACTTCTGTTGAGTCGTTTCTGACTCTCTGGGACTCCGTTTGGGGTTTTCTTGGCAGAGATATCAGAGTGGTTTGCCATTTCCTTCTCCAGCTCATTTTTTTTTTTACAGATAAGGAAATTGAGGCAAATGGGGCTAAGTGACTTGCCCAGGGTCAGACAGCTAGGAAGTGTCTGAGGCTAGATTTGAACTCAGGAAGATGAGTCTTCCTGACTCTAGGCCCAGGGCTCTGTGCACTATCTTGCCATCTAGCTGCTCCTATTCTCCTTCCACTTTCTCCTCCCTCCAAACAATCCTTGTATGATTTGGTTTCCATCCTTCATCATCCCGGTCATTCTAACTGCTAGATGCGCTTCAGTTTGTCCTCAGACCTAAAAGGTGCTACCCACAACTGAACTTAACACTTCGTATATGATCTGAGACTCCTTGCTTCTTTTATTCAGGACTATTGGGGAATATCTGAGCTGAAGATTTTGTGATTTCTTCAGCACGGGGAAATATGTTATGTCACTCTATCTAAGAATACATCTAACTTTTTGGCTGTTAGGTCACTATTGACTCCTGTTTGGCTTCTGGTTCACTTTAAAAAAAATACACACCTTTTCCCATGACCAATATATCATCCAGCCACACCTGTATCTCTATGGTTGATTTTTTGAACCTAAATATAAATCTTTATATTAAATGTCATCTTATTAGACTCTGCCTATCTACCTTGTCCAGATTCTTTGGGAATCCATTCCTGTTTTCCAGCACATTTTCTCTGTCTCAGCTTTGTACAAATTTGATAAGCGTGCTGTCTCCCTCCATTTGATTTCCTAGCCCCTCTTCAACTCCCAAAACTGGGACCTGTGGGACTTCGATGTTTGAGGATTAAGGATGGGTAAAGGATTTACATCTGTCTTTCCCACTTCTCTGAAAACCTCACATCCTCTGAGAGGATACTCTGCTTCTCTACTAGCATTATTTTACCCCATTTAGGATGCCAAAGCTCCCAGTCAGCAAACCACTGGACTCAGGCTGGATGATAAAGGGCTGCAGTCTTACTAAGTAGGGGTTTGGTGTGGAGATACCATAGGCAGCTGGTTTTTTTCTTGTTTGCACTTATTCAGCTCTAAGTAGGGAAGGGGCAGGAAGGAAGAGAGACAGCTAGAGAGGCAGAAAGAGAGAGAGAGAGAGAGGGAGAAAGAGAGAGAGAGAGCACATTTATTAAGTGTTTACTCTGTGCCACGTGTTGTGTTAAATGCTAGGGATGCAAATAAAAGCATGCTAGACAGCCCCTGCCCTCAAGTAGCTTATATTCTGAATGGGGAATTGAGCACATATAGGAGGTATTGGACAATCCACAAAGGAGGAGGTTTACACATGTGGGGTCATGCCTGCTGATGTCTGGGAAGGTCTGCCGAAGCCTAGAACCCAGCAAAGGTAAGGTCCAAATCATTCTATCAAGGCTCGAGGTGATTCCAGAGGCTAGGTCAAATTCTCTGGTGAGTTTCAAGTGGAAGAGAGAGTCTGAGTAGAGAAGGAATGGCTGGAAATATCTGGGAAGGGGATGTGAGAGTGGGAAATGAGAAAATGCAGCAGTTGAAATAACATTCATTCATTCAAGAAGCATTCATTTATAGGATCATGTAATTTAAAGCCTAACAGAAACATATCTATTCTTGTCCAGCCCTCTCACTTGATGGATAAGAAGACTGAGATTGAGAGGGAAAAGCCCTCATCCAAGATGACATACAGAGTGGGTGTGCACCAGGAATTCTCTTTGGTCCTCTTTGTCATGACTGATAAAGTCTTTGTTTTGGCACTGATGATATCTTCCTAGACAAAATGGACGGTCCTCCTTAGCTATTCATGGATGAGTCCTTTGATGGCACATTGAAGTTATCTCTTTGTAAAAAGTGGAAAGATGCTCATTAACATCATATTTGACAATGGTTGATAGAGTTATGGCTTAGCTGTACTTACAAGTCACCCTGCCTTGGGCCTGACTCTTAAAAGAGAGACCACATTAGTTAAAGAGAACAAGACTAGGGAGAGATATACAGGAGGGGGGCTATACACAAAGAGTTGGACATGGTTCCCTTGGAAGTCAAGCCCACACACCTGTGAGGCTCCTTCTAGGATCCACATGATCCTAGGAAAAGAGAGAACCACATGGCTCCAGGGACATCACTGGCTGGAGGTTGTGGCTGGAAGCAGTAGTGAGTGCAGAGGGTCTTCTAGAACACGATGAGAATGGCAGAATGGCAGTGAAATAACAATGATTTTTTAAAAAGCAGTGGAGACTCCTATACAATCAGAGGAATCTTGGGGTGAAGCCTCCTGGACACGGAGGAAAGCCTCCTGGTGCTGGACCAAGAGAAACCCAGAGCTGAAAAGCAGCAGGGACAGAGCCACAACACAAAGGCACACACCTGGAACGTGGCCTCCACTCGTTTTAGTTGTACAAAATGTTCGGGTCTAAGAGGACAGGACTGACTTTCTAGCCATTCCCAGTTCTTTGTCCTAGTGGGAGGTCTTCAAACACAAAATGGTGCCAAGAGTCCAGAGAGATGTAAAGGTTCCTGGAGGAAGTGGGCAATCATTAGAGGCTGAGTTGCTTGACTCTCAAGAGCAACCTCAAATGTTTTCCCTTTCGGAGAGCATCATTGAAAGATTTTGGGCAACTACATGGTGCAGTAGATGCAGTGCCAGGTATGAAGTCAGGAGTTTAAATCTGACCTCAAACACTTACTAGTTGTGTGACCTTGGGCAATTCGCTTAACACTGTTTGCCTCAGTTGCACATCTGTAAAATGAGCTAGAGAAGGAAATGGCAAACCACTGTAGTATCTACCTAGAAAACCCCAAATGGAGTCACAAAGAAATGATGCAACAACATCATTAAAAGATTAATGATTCCCCAATGCACCCCCTTTGTTGGGTGTCCTATACCCTAGGTCAGTGATAGGAATCGGGAAGATCAGATAGCTCCCTAGGAAGGGTGGAAGTTACCAGAGAGGAAGAGAGAGTTGTCCCAACTGTTTATGGTTCTGGTATGAGTCCTTTCTGTTTTGCATAACATTTCAATAAAATAGGTACATGTGTGCATGGGAGGAACAAAGAGCATTTCTATAGTTTCAGGAAGACTGAGCTCAAAATACCACAATGAAATTGTCAGACATGGGGATCTGCCACTTGGGATTTGTAGATCCTGGCTTTAGGAGTTTGAAGAAGAGATATATGAGCTATTAATTTACCAAGGAAGACACACCTGGAATTTAAAATAGGGTGCTTTAAAATTGGGTCCTTCCGAACACAGGTGGGAGGGATATGTACTCTCTTCCTACTGGGCTGCACTTCCTCCTATAGTCTAGGAGCCTATACTCTCCATCCAGATCCTTCTCCCTTACCTAGACCCAACTCTTAAGTTCTTTTTATCAAAGCTCTACTCTCCCAAGGGCCCATTTCCCCTCTTCCCAACCCACAGAAGGGTGGTATAGATAGATCCCGTGTGTGTGTGTGTGTGTGTGTGTGTGTGTGTGTGTGTGTGTGTGTGTTGGGGGGAAGGGCTTGGATGCCTTCTCTCCTGGAACAATCAGATCTCTGTTTGAACTGTCTTCTGCACCAGTAAAGCTACCAGCACCCTACTGTCATGCCTCAACAGCATTCATCTCCATGACCTCTGTGCCTCCTCTGCCACAGCACCCCCTCAACTATCCTCTGCAGAACTCGCTTGCGGCTCCTCCCCACTCTAACTCAGGTAGAATAATTTCTGGTTCCGAGCTCCATGTCATCTAGGATGTAAGTCCTACAATAGGCAAGAGTTTCAAGGAAGCACACTGTGGCTTTGAAGAACAGAAACATTTCCTAATTGGCGCCATCCCAGAGTAGGATCAGGGGCTTCTGGAAAGAGCAGCTTCCCCCACACTGGAGAGTTTCCAGCAGAGGCTGCATGACCACTAGTCCAGGGATGCTCTAAAATGGATTCAGGATCAGGTATGAGTTGGGCTAGGTGGCCCCTGGGGTGCTTGCGAGCTCTGGGATTTTGAGATTCTATTTTCCCAGGGCCCCAAACCTATGAGGAGGCAGAGCCCAACCAGGTCTACTTCACATCACTAACTGCTAGCTAAGGTGAGTTCCTTGAGTTTTTTCAAAAGCAGTGTATAGAGCATGAGAGTGGGGGTGGGGTGGGGCTGAGAAATAGATGGGAGAACTTCTGAACATTTGTGATCCCTGACACCAATTCTAGAGCCACTTGACTGCCTTACATCGAGAGCTGCCTCCAAGGCTGGGCACAAACAAGGTGTCTTGTGTTAGGGTGGACTGGAGTAAGACAGGCAAGACTAGTGGCTGATTTCCTAGTCTGGGTTAGCGCTCAATGAAAAAAAAGCCACATTAATCATTTCCTGGGTGGCTAGGCGGCACAGTGGAAAGAACACTGGGCTAGAATCAGGAAAACCCATTTTCATGAGTTCAAATCCAGCCTCAGACTCTCACTAGCTGTGCTACCCTGGACAAGTCAATTAGCCCTGCTTGCCTCAGTTTCTTCATCTGTAAAATGAGCCTAGAGAAGGAATGATTAGAAAAGAACTTTGCCAAAGTAAGGGACCACAGTCATGCCAAACAATAATAATGATACCGTTCATGTTATACTTGGGTCAATTACTGAATTAGGAAATACAAATGGACGGCTACAATTCATTCATAGGTTTATGAAGCCTGGGTCCCGGAGAGAGTGTCACAATTTCACAGGATACCCCTGAGTGCACTGGAGATTACGCTGTAGGGAACAGACCTGCATTGCAGATGAATGAGCCAGCTGACCTAATGGGTCTTTTCCATCTGTAATTTCTCTAGTTTTGCATTTTGGATCTCTGAGTTAGCTGAAGCATGTGTAAAATTAGCGTAGAGGCATGCGGCTCCCCATTGTCTATGCCTGCCAGAAGGCTCTCCTATGCCCTATTTATTTTAGGTATGACATGGATTTTAGAAGAATAATTCATAATCTCATCTGCAATGCAGTAAAGCCTCATTTATCGAGCAGCATGGGGGAACAAACTCTTCCCAATAAGTGAATTTTCTTGATAACTGAAGCTAATGCCTTCAAATACCAAACAATTTTTAATTGTAATGGAAATATTTGCAAAAATGGAATATATACTTTCCTGCCTTCTTAAGCGGAGTAGACCAAACACAACATCTACACTGTTCTTGAAGCTACAGGGTCATCATTACGACGCAGTGATAGAGGCATAATCCAGTTTGCCTTGCTGCCAAATGGCCTCTGATGTGCTTTCTAAATTCTTTTGCCTGTTTCTTGCACATATTTTTGTCTACTCTCTTTTTATCAGCCTGTCAGGTGTCACTTTTTACTGACTGTCAGCCTTTTCTAATTGGTTTCTTCCAGTCTGCTTTGGTCTGAGAAATCAATATGGCAGGTAACAAACAGGTGATTCAAACCATTTCAATTCCAAGTGTGCAGAGCATGGTGGAAGTACAAACTGTAGGTAGGACATGGGAGGCCATCTGGTCTAGTAGAAAGAACACTTGCCCTGGAATGAGAGGAACTGGATCTAATTCTGCCTCTGTGATGCTCACTGCCTTCAAGAGCATGCCTGTATGATAGGAAACAGATCACTCAACCTCTCTGGCCCTTAGGATTCTGCTCATCTGCAAAGTGAAAACGTTGGACTAGGTGGCTCCCAAAGTCTCTTTCAAGATCTATGATCTTATGGCATAACTTTTGTCTTCATGACGTTTACAATCTAATGGGGGCAGAGAGGAGATATGATACATACATGATAACCAACACAAATTAATACGCAGGTCTGGTTGGTTCAAAGTAAACCAGCTTCTCTGTCTCCTATAGAAAATGACTAATAAAAATAGATTTTAAAAAAGAGTAAACAAAACATAGGGCAAAGACAGAGGAAAAATCTCTGGCTTTAGAAGACAAGTTTGAAGAGCCCAGAATACATCAAGTGATAAAGACTAGAGGATTTAAAAAAAAAACATTATCCTGACCTAAGTGATTCTGTGGCTAGAATGCTAGGCTTGAATTCATGATGACCTGACTTCAAGTCCTATTTTGGACACTCTATCAGCAATGTGACCCTGGGTAAGTCACTTAATCTCTCTCACCTTCAGTCTTCACATCTGCAAAATGGGGTTGATAATTGTACCTACCTTCCAGGATTGTTGTAATGATCAAATGAAATAATGTAGGGGAAGTGCTTCATAAACCTGAAAATTCCATATAAATATTAACTATTATTAACCACATCTTAAAGTGTCCTTCATTTTATCCTGACTTTCAAATATTTCTCTTAAAGCCCCGAGCAACAAGCTGCTAATAGGGAATAAAAATGTTTTTCTAATAAAATTTATGTGAAATTGGAGCCTGTGCCTTTGTGCCTGGATGGGCTCTTTGCCTCCTGTGGAAGGAGATGAGATTTATAAATGATACAGCTAATTGTGTTTTTCTACAAGATTAATTTTATTGTCACATTATCTACTGCTTCTGAAGCCATTCAAGGATGGATTATCACATGGCTCTCATCTCTTGAGCGATCATTAATTATCAGGTCACCTTTTAGCCAGAAGCACCTGAGGCTCGGGACACTAGGAAGACTCATAGCATGTCAGACCTTAGAGATCAAGTCCAACCCTGTTCTTTATAGATGAGCAGACAGGCCCAGAACGGTTAAGGAACTCCCCTAGAATCACACGACTGGACTCTCAGTTCTTCATCCAGCCTTCTCTTTACTATACAATTCTTCAGCATTTTCTCATTCCTGTACAGAGTGTACTATTATTTTATTTTTTAATTTATTTTTAATTTAAAAATGATTTTATTGATGTCTTTTTTTAAAAAAATCACAGTCTTTTCTGGATATCAATCTTCTGTCTCATCACCCACTCAATCGTTTCTTGTAATAAAGAAAAACAATTAAGCAAAACCAATTGACAGCAATGATGGCTAATAGTGCATATCCTATGGCACACCAGTAAATCCCCACCTCAATCCCAAAAGATGGGGGCTGCTAGGTGGCACAGTGGATAGAGTGCCAGGCCTAGAGTCACAAGCCTCCTTTTCGTGAGTTCAAATCCAGCCTCAGACATTTAAAAGCTGTCTGACCCTGAGCAAATCACTAACTCCTGTTTGCCTCAGTTTCCTTATCTTTAAAATGAGCTGGAGAAGGGAATAGCAAACCACTCCAGTATCTTTGCCAGAAAACCCCAAATGAGATCATGAAGACTCACACACAATTGAACAACAACTCTCAAAAGGAGAGACATGCTTCCGCATTTATTCTCTGGGGACAAGAGTTGTACCCGTGATGTTATTTTGTATTTAAAGTAAGTTCTATCGAGGGTCTTAGAGGTTTATTTTTACGTACATTCATTTTTCAATATATTCCCCTGACCGAGCAAGACTTTCCCAGTAACAAAGATATAAAGCAAATAAACAAACAAAAGAAAAACTGCCCAGCAAAACCAACCAAAAGTACAACCCACAGATGACTGCGTATGTATACTGCACACTCATAGTCCCCTACTTTTCCATCAAAATCAGAAAGATGCATTTTCTCATCTCTTTTTCAGGACCAGGTTTGGTTATTGTAATTGTAGTGTACATTTTCATTTTTTCTTTCCATCATGTATATGGTTCTCTTGGTTTTACTTATTTCACTCTGCATCAGTTCATATGTCTCCCCATGTTTCTCTGAATTCCTTCCATTTGTTGTTTCTAATAGTCCAATGATATTCCTTTATATTAATGTACCAAAATTGGTTGATCCATATCTCATTGATCAGCAGCCCCTTTGTTTCCTGTTCTTTGTTTCCTTGAACAGTGCTGCTATGACTACTTTGGTACACATGGGATCTTTTTGTTTTAACCTCCTTTTATATGTGTAGCAGCGCGATCTCTGAGTCAAAGAATATAGACATTTAGTCACTATTTTTTGCCTGCTTCCAATTTTTTCCCTGGATTATTAGACAATCCGCAGCTCCACCAACAATGTATTGGTATGTAGATCTCTCTGCCATAGCTCTAACATTGACCATTTCCACCTTTTATCATTTTTGTAAATTTGTTTAATAAGTAGAAGCAGTCCCTTGAATTTCATAGGAAATTTTGTGCTCTCTCTTTCAAACACGCCCTTTATTCTAGAGTCACTTCTTTCAAAGAGCTTACATTCTAACAAGAGAGACAATATGCATACATTACATGCAGACATGTGCAGATACGTATATGTGTGTGTATATATATATATATATATATATATATATGTTATATGTGTGTGTATGTATGCACTTAGGTGGTGCCGTGGATAGAGCACTGGGCTTGGAATCAGGAAGACTCATCTTCCTGAGTTCAAATCTGGCTTTAGACACTTACTAATTGTGCGACCCTGGGCAAGTCACTTAACCCTGTTTACCTCAGTTTCTTCATCTGTAAAATGAGCTAGGAGAAGGAAAAGGCAAACCACTCCAGTATCTTTTACAAGAAAACTCCAAAAGGAGTCACAAAGAGTCAGACATGACTGAAACGACTCAACAACAAATATATATGTATACAAAATACAAAATACATATGAAGCAGATACAAGACAAAGTACATTCCTTGGATGGGAATATTCAACTATCTAAGGGGCCTGGGAAAGTCTTCACAGGAAAGGTGGTGCTGAACTTAGTCTTGAGGGACACCAAGGAGAATATTTAATCTAGACTTTGTACTAGCCCCTAGCACAATGCTTCGCGTAGAGAAGGCTCCAAATAATTGTTTGTTGAATTTAATTGCCACCAAATTGTATTTTCTTCATTAAAGGTGACTTAGTAGTAGCTGAAAATGCTAATTTCATAGACTCCTAGCATTAAAGAGGACCCTGAAGATTATATAGCTCAATCCCTTCCCCCAAAGATGAGACCTTTTTATAACATATTTCACAGATCATCTTCCAATTTTGGCTCAAAGGATAGATAAGTCACTACTTACCCAAGTACCTTTGATGGTTAGAAAGTTCTTCCTTCTACTTAGAGAAAAATATCTTCACTTCTCCAAGGTCTGAAAGATAAATCAAGCTGAAAACATCCCAATGATATTCATTTAACATATTTGCATTGATTTATTCTTCATATTTGTTTATTAATCTATATTCCAAAACCAGATCCTTTTTGGTTGATAAATGATTTGGGGTTGTTTGGAGCCTTAGATGCAATCAGGGAATGAGAGACAGATACCATCGTGATGAGTGTATTGTAGCTGGGTATTATTTTAGCTCTACAGATATTAAGTGGCAATATTCAGTTGTCATTGGCGGGCAACCGAAGGCTGCGGGATGGGGAGGCTTTGAAAGACTTATGAGGCCTGAGTGTTTCCCAGTGTTCCTCCATCCATCACTGCTGATAGCTTCATTGAATTCTTCCAAGTCTATGAAGTGATAAGTTAGACAATTTCTGAGAACTGAATTTCTGAGAACTGAGAGTAGTGTCATTTGGATATGACTCTTATTTCTCCTATAGTCACGGAAACTGGGCTTTGAGAGTTGGTAATTTAGATAGAAATACTTCCAGATTTTTCAGATTTACACAATTAACAGGGATCCTGCCCAGAGCTGAGATGAAGCATTTTGTCATCCTGGGCAAGGGCTAAAAATTGTGTTACTCTCCCCAAATTCTATGCTATATAACTGTACACTGCCAACATTCATTCATTCATTCATTCAACACTTATTAAGCACCTTTGTCATGTAGAAAGCATCCTGCAAAGAACTGAAAATAGTCCAAATGAGACAGGATCCCTTCAATGAGGGAACCTCTCTTCTAGTGGCAAAATGCAACACATACATTGGACATGCACAGATATGGCAGGATGTGGTAGAAAGATCATTGACAAAGTCAGAAGATGTGTTTTTGAATCCCAGCTGCACCGCTTACTGCTAATGTGACCTGGGCATGTCATTTAACCTGGCTAGGCTTCAGTTTCCTCATGCATAAAACAAAAAGGCTGGATTTGATGACCTTTAAGGTGACTTGACATCCTAAAACAAGTTTCTATGTGCCAATGAAGTTTTCTGGCATGAAAAATATGTGCATTTATAAAAAGTTGCCTTTAAAAATGTCCCTCAGTGTATCCTCATCCCCTACTCTATGTTGTGCCTCCAGTAACCTCCTATTTTGTCCAGATCTCTTCCCATAATTACTGGCTCTGACTTATTTTATGCAATTTTCTCATATCGCCACCGCCATCCCACCCCACCCCCCACCCTGGCCTTGTAAATTATTGTCCATGCAAAATAAACCAAGACGCACAAGTAATTGTATGAGGTTTCCATGCCTGAGCCCACCTGATTTCATTATTCCTCTGGAATCCACCACATGAGCTAAGTCTATAGTACATTAATTTGCACTTGTTAATTTGATGTTCCTTAAAAATGTTGTTCAGCTGTGTCTCTGCACTCCAACCAGCCTAGTCTATTCACAGCTCCTGAATGACAACAAGAATGACTCCCACCAAGCAGCCCTTTCCTTCCTTTATTTCATTCGATTCTCAACCGGAACCCTGTGAGGTGGGTTGTTTACATATTAGTACACTCACCTTACAAGCCTCAGAGATGGGAAATGACTTGACCAAGGTCACACATCCACTAAGTAGCCCAGCCAGCCCTCCGAGTGCTCTTTCCTCTATAAGACACTGTTGGTCACCTCTGTGTTTCTATTTCTGTACCTTTACTTATAACGCTGCCTTCTTCCTTCTTTATCCAAATCATACCAGTCCATTACAGCTCAGCTCAGATCTCACTGTCCTGTAGACTTCTCTGACCATTCCAGGCTGAAACGATCTCGCCCTGTATTGTGTTCTCAAAGCGCCTGTTGCCCCTATTATCCCTCCTGACCTTAGCATTTACAGCTTTTCATTGTTAGTTATTTTTTTCAAAGTATTCTAAACTTAGTAACTGATCATTTAGAAAACCTAAACATTGAGTCATTAGAAACACACTTCCCAGTCCACCTCCAAGCCTCACTGTGTGATTTGAACCCTTGTCCTTCACCATCATGGTGCCCTTCTCCCAGGGCCTGTGCTCTCCCCAATACCCAGGGTACCAGCCAGACTCATTGTCAGTCAGGGCACTCCCTCTCTCCGAGTGAATGTATCTACAATCAGATTGTCCTCTGAGACACTCCTCAGGTGAAAATAGCCCTAGTGATGGCTCTGATAGAGCTGGACAACTTATCTTTGTCTGGCTCCCCAACTTCTGATCTTCCTGGGACTCCAGGACATGTGATTCCAACGTTTTACTTCAACATTTTTTGCTGGACATCTTCTTAAAATGTGATTCCTCTGTCCTGCCTCAAGAAGTAATAGTGGTGGGTGGTAGGTGTTGGATGGCAGTTTAGCTGGTAGGTGGGAGATGATACAGGCAGCTAGGTGGTACATTGGGTAGAGCAGCAGGTTTGGAGTCAGGAAGACTCATCGTGCTGAGTTCAAATGTGACCTCAGACACTTACTAGCGGGGTGACCTTGGGCAAGTCATTTAACCTTTTTTGCCTCAGTTTCCTCATTTGTAAAATGAGCTGGAGAAGAAAATGCTAAACCGCTCCGGGATCTTTGCCAAGGAAACCCCAAATAGGGTCAGAAAGAGTCAGACATGACTGAAAAATGACTGAACTGTATTGCTATGTCCTCTTGTCCTCCGATCAGAGGAATTGAGGAGTATCAAAGCTGAGTCAGGATGCAAGGTGATGAGATTTCGGGTGATTCTCTTATCCTGAGCCACTGATGAACCATAAAGAGGTAAAGATGAGATGTCATCAATTCTGGACAAGCTAGGACAATGCCCTTATTGAGGGGTATAATGAAGACCTGGGACAATGGCTCTACACACACACACACACACACACATACACACACACACACACATGATAAATGAGGTATGCACATATGTATAAATAGCTATCAGAATCATAGATTTTGAGCAGGAAGAGATCTTAGAGAAAGATGAAATCAGTCTTTTTTTAAAACAGACAAGGCAAGCGAGGGTCCAAGAGGGTAAATGACTTTTCCAAAGTCATGCAATACAAAATAACGATGTCAAGATTTGAACCCAGGTCCTCTGATTCTCACTCCAGGGCTTTCCACTCCACCACAAACATTTCATGCTTTAACAATCGATGGGTGCACTTTAGCAAGTGCCCCCAAAGAATCCTGTCAAATAGACATAAAGCTTAAGAGATAAGGCCACCTTGCATCAATCCCTCCTCAAATCCAGCTGAGTTATCTAATAGATGGAAGCTCTTGGTCTTCCGCCAGGTTCTGCTGTGCTGGCGCTGAGAGCATGGGCACACACGCTGCTTTCCAAGTGGATGGGGTCAGCGGCTTCCTCCTCTCTACCTCACTGGGATGCTGTGTGGGTAGATGGGATCTTCAAGTGTCTCAAGAGATGTGAATCCTGGGAATAAAGACACTATTAATTCAAAGAACTGTCAGAACGAACTTAAGGAATTTAGAGATGGAATCTAAGGAGACCCCTAAGAAAATATAACAAAAGGCTTGGGAAAATAACACCTTGAAAGAAATCTAAGCTATTTAGCCCAGAGAGGAGATGTCTGTAGGGTGACTTAATAACCGTCTTCAAGCATTTGAAAATTCATTCTTTGAAGGATAGCAAATGCTCTTTTATATCTTCATTGAGACCCAGGAAAAGTTATCATCAAGTGAAGCAGGAAGATTGGAATTTAGAGAGAGAGAGAGAAAGAGAGAGAGAGAGAGAGAGAGAGAGAGAGAGAGAGAGAGAGAGAGAGAGAGAAGCAGACTGTTGAGACAGAGAGGACATTGGACTAGAAATCAGGAGACATTACATCTTTTCTTTTTTCTTTTGGAGGGGGGAAGGCAGGGCAATTGGGGGCAAGGTCACACAGCTAGTAAATGTGTCAAGTGTCTGAGGTTGGATTTGAACTCAGGTCCTCCTGACTCCAGAGCTGGCACTCTACTCATTGCTCCACCTAGCTGCTCCTTCCCATTATATCACTTATTAATTATGTGATCTTTAAACTCTCTACCTCAGGCTCCTTATTTATAAAATGGAGGCGGTAGTACTTGCCTTACTCACTTTACAAGTGTGTTGTGAGGAAAGTATTTGTGCATGCTAATTAATGGTCTAAGCCAGTGTGAGCTATTGTGACTTTGCAAAGCCCCTTGCAGTTCTAAAAGTCTATGATTTTATGTGGAAGAATTCTGTACAAGTGAGCCTGAGCAATGATGTAGTACAGTAAAATATATAATAGTATTGGTCAGCTAGGTGGTTCAGTGGATACAGTTAGAATGGCTTGGAGTTAGGAAGATTCATCTTTGTGAGTTCCAGTCTGGCCACAGACACTTATTAGCTGTGTGACCTGGGTCAAGTCACTTAACATTGCTTGCCTCAGTTTCCTCATCTGTAAAATGAGCTGGAGAAGGAAGTGGTAAACCACTCCAGTATTTCTGCCAAGAAAACCCCAATTGTGAAGAGTCAGACACGACTGAAAGCAGCAACAAAGTAGAAAAGAAGGCTGGAATTTGAGTCAAGAGACCTGGGTTGAGATCTTACCTCTGGTACCTTTGATATGGCAACTCACATGATCTGTAATAATAACTGTCATATTTACTGCACGAGGTAGTTATAAAAGTCAAATGAGAGAATGAATAAACAAAGCACTTTTTGAACCTTAGATGTAATATAAATTTCATCTATTATTGTGGTTAGAGTCACCAAGGGCCCTTGAAAACCTCTATTCCATAGAGATATATTAGACATACAACAGATTCTCCATCTGAATGGGATGAGTGAGTGATGGACCTCCCAGAATGCTCAGAGTCTGTAGAACTGCCCTAAGATTCCACCATCTTGTTCATTTCAATATGGGAAGTCTCAGAAAACAGAAAGCAGAGGAGGTGAATGGAATGTAACCTTTTCTTCATGACTTTAGCTAGGAAGTCTTTCCCTAGCAGTCTTCCCATCAGCTAGAAGGAAATTCAATTTACGGGGAATGAGCTAGATTTATGTAAATTTAATTATCAGGTTCACCGGGGGAGTGCTAACTCATCTTATTCCTTGAGTGTTTTTTGTTGTCCTACATCTTCCTAAAATATGATGAAAAAGAAGAGGAAGAAGTAGCAGCTCACACTTACGCACACTCATACAGGTTAGCAGTTCATTTTCCTTCCAATGTGAAGTAGGTTTGGTGGTTAGATCGTTCTTATTGTTAGGAAGTATGCATTTGCTTCTTTCTCATAAAAGATGAGTGCGCAGAGGGAAAACAATTACGTTAATTTCATATTCTGGTTAATTGAGATTTTACTATTGCTTGGTGAGAGGGTTTATGTATGTGTAGGAATGCCTACGTATGTATAAATGAGAGGGAGAGAAAAAGAGAGAGACAGAGGGTGAAAGGAAGAATCACAGAATGAACAAAACACTGTGCGAAATTCTAAAGGTACAAAGAGGAAAGTAAGACGGTGCCAGCTCTCCAGGAGCTCCCGTTCTCACAGGAGAGACAAAACATATGGAAAGTTTCAGCTGCAAGTCAAATGGAAAGGTCCAATGGTCCTTAGGATATAGCAGCAAAAGAAGTCATCACTCTTCCTTAATGTCAGTTCTACTGAGAAAAATCAGGTCTGTTTCTGATAGTGGACAATTTAACATTAGGCTAGAAGGATTGCTGTTCCAGACTCTTGAATTCAGGGTTTTTGGCCATCTCCGTCAGAGTTGGAGGGGAGAGGGCAGGCAAGGTGGTCATGGTGGTGGTTTGACCTGCCTGCCTCCTGTCTCTCCCTCGGGGCGCCTTGCTGTTTCAGCTAGGCTGGCTTGCCTCCCCTATGAATGGCAGTTGGTTGGCAGCTGGTGAGGATGGCTAGATCCTTCTCCAACGGGGTCACCTCCCCAGATGATGTCTGTGAGGGTAGGACTGAAAGGGTGAGAGAGAAAGCAAACAAGAAGAAGGGCAAAAAGAGAGAGATGGAGGAAGAGAGAAAGGAAGATTAAAAAAACCCAACAGCCCAGGAGACAGTAGTTTGATTATTTATTTGCTTTTATTTTTCCTACTGGGATATAATATTAAAGGCTATATTTTTATTTAATTTGTAAATATACCCAGTGGCTAACTACATAATTATCTAGTCCTAGTATAGCCTCATTGTATGACAATAGCATGATGTGGCAGCCAAAAAAAAAATCTTAAGATCTATTGTGGGCAGCTAGGTGGTGCAATGGATAGGGTGCCCTGCCTGGAGTCAGGAAGACCTCAGTTCAAATTCAGTCTCAGAAACAAGCTGTGTGACCTTGGGCAAGTCGCTTAACCCTGTGTGCCTTGATTTCCTCATCTCTAAAATGGACTGAAGAAGGAAATGGCAAACCTCTCCAGTATCTCTGCCAAGAAAGCCCCAAATGGGGTCACGAAGACTTGGACATGACTGAAACAACTGAACAAGGTCCATTAAAAGACAGTGTTCAATCAAAGCTTACTATTTGCTCTCTCCTTGTTTTGTTTATTCTTTCTCGTGGTTCATGCCATTGGTTATAATTCTTCTTTACAACACGACTAATGTGAAAATATGTTTAATATGAATGTATATGTGGAGCCTATATCAGATTGCATGCCTTCTTGGGAAGGGGGGAGGTGAGGGAGGAAGAGAAAATTTAGAACTCAAAAGCTTGTGGAATTGAATGTTGTAAACTAAAAATAAATAAATTTTTTTTTTTTAAAAAAGACAGTGTTGAGAGCACATAAGGCAGTGGTCCCATTGTACCGTGCTCTGGTCAGACCATGTCTATAGTATTATGTCTGGTTCTTGGTGCCGTATTTTAGAAGTCCAGGAGCAAACTGAAGCATGTCCAGGTGACCAAAATGGTGACAGGAACTAGAGACAATACTATATGAATATGAGTGGGAAGAACTATAAAGAAGATACAGAGGAAATAGAACAGGCCCCTTCACATATTTAAAAAAAGACACAAGTTCCGTTTGACCTCAAGGAGTAGAATTCAGAACAATGGGTGGGGGTCACTAGAATGGAGGTTTCTGTGCCACACAAAGGAAAAGACCCAGAAGTGACTTGTCTGCCTTGGTAGGTGGTGAGCTCCTCATCCCTGAGATGCCCAGGGGTCATGAATATTGCTCAGGTATAACCTAGACTAATATGAGAGACAACCAAATACTGACATGCAGAGAAAGGCAGAGAGAGACAGAGAAAGAGATAGAGACAGAGAGACACGGAGACAGAGACAAAAACAGAGAAATAGAGACAGGGGTCCCACAGTCCCTGCCAATGATGAGATCTGCAATTCTAAGAGTTATATGTGGGTTAAAGGTCCTGACTAGCAATGTCATCCAGGAATATGTTTTCAGTGTCCTCATTTCAAAAGAGTGACGGTGCATAGAAATGGGACTGAGGGTCCTCTTCTTGCCTTACAGTTTTCCCTTCCTGTACCAAGGCCACCAACAATCACAGTTTTGACTGTCAACAGACTTTAGTTTGACTGTCCCAAGAGCAAAACACAAGAGCTTTGTCCAATGACCAATAGATCTCTAAACATCTTCCTGGAAAAGCTGACTTGCTTTCATCTTGATATTCTTGTCATAAGTCAAACCAGAGGAAAGAAGGAAATTGTAGCTGAATGACAGCATGGTTCACAGGGACTCCTCCAAGAAGAAAAGAGTGGAGTTGGCAAGGTGTTTTATAATGCCCCATGCTAGGACATCAGTTTCCTAAGGCAGCACCTCCTACTAATATAGACGCTGATACTCAGTGACTTCAATGCAAAGATGAGAAAGGTGAGATTGGGGAGAAATACATGGGAAAATATGGTTCAGGAGGAAAAAAAAATGAGACACTCCTAAGGCCTCTAGATGACATAGAAGCCTCAGGCCTCTGTCTCATGACCACTTTCTTCAAAAAGAGAATGGGTGAGGGCTGAACATGCTGAGCACCAAACGTCACGAAGAATGAAATGACAGGAAAAGACGTTATGGATGTGGGAGTTCAATGAAAGTTGGACAAAGTTTAATGGAATTTTGAAAAGAATAGAAAAGAAAAGAGAGAGATTTAAAAAAAAAAGATAGTGACTCACCTGAGTACTGGCATAACAGATCTATTTTCTTTATTCCTGGAATGTTTTCTCTCCCCCTCTCTCCCTATTGATAATCTTTGCTGTTATTCAGCTCTTTTCAGTTGTGTCCAACTCTTTGTGACTCCATTTGGGGTTTTCATAGCAAAGATACTGAAGTGCTTTGCCATTTCCCTCTCCAGCTTATTTTACAAATGAGGAAACTGAGGCAAACAGGGTTAAGTGACTTGCCCAGGGTCACACAGCTACTAAGTATCTGAGTCCGGATTCAAACTCAGGAAGATGAGTCTTCCTGACTCCAGGTAGGGCACTCTATCCATTGTGCCACCTAGAGGACCACTGATAGCCTGTCTGTTCTTTAAAACTCAATTTAAGTATTTTTTTAAAAGAGCTTAGTACAGTGACTGTAACATAGTAGGCACTTTATAAATGGTAACTATTGTTTCCTACAAGAAGTCTTTCCTGATAGCCCTTATTAGTTACAATCCTATCCCTCTTTAATACACCTAACATGTTATTTTGTATGGCAGTATTGCAATTTTTGTGCATGTTCTGAGATCCATGAGGGCAGGGATTGTGTCTTATCTTCACTCTCATTGTGCTGGATTCAGAGTGGATGCTTAATGTTTGTTGAATAAATAATAGCTACCCTACAGGTTACACTCTGGAGCACCTAATGCTGACTGTGTGATTTCTTTGCTGGGAATTTCTGACCCCATCAACTGGAATGGTTCTTCCTCCTGGAGCTATTCCAATGGATTACATCTGCGTAGCTGAAACAAATTCTCAAGTCCCTGGTGTCATACTCTGTCAAATTATCAGCTGATGCTTCTAAATAGCAATTAGGAACCATGCTGAGGCAGAGCACCTATCCATCAAAAGCCAAAAAAGGGGGTAAACAATCCAGAGAGCATAAAAACACAAGCTCTTATATTCAGCTTCCAAGGAGTTCTGCCACTTAATTCATACACATACAGTGATGTATATGTTCACATATGAACACGTATTCACACACAAAACTCAGAAATCTCCTCTCTCCATATCGACTGACAACATTCTCATTTCAATGGAATTGAAGAAGTATTAGATATTCTTTCTGCCTTCAAGAAACCTATGGATTTTTCTTTTAAAGATTAGGTCTCCCTATCTTGCCCAGGCTTGACATTCACAGGGGCCCATTCCCACTGCAGATTGGCATGGGAGTTTTGACCCTCATTAGACAAGCTAGTACCCCCTCCAACTCTTGGGGTCTCAGATGTCAGCAGTAGCAGTAAAGCAGTGAAGTAGAAAGCAGCTTCTTTGGAGTGGTTTAGAGCAGTGGCAAGGCTCATCCAGCAGCTGAAACAGAACCATGAGAGGTGATCCCACCATGATATAGTCCTAGAACTGTGACTTACTGGCACATGTTTCTTCTTTCACCATGGCAATCTTTACGTTGGGTTTACTGGCTAGATTTCTTTCTCAAAAAACCAAGCCTTAAACCCACCTCACTCTGGAACTTATGGATAGGACAGTAGGTCCCTGCCTTCCTAGCACAGAGTGAATGTAAATAGCAAATGATAACTGTTTCTCTTTTGGGCAGGAACCCTGAGGATCTTCCCCTCCTGGTTTGATTCTTTTTTTCTTTTTGAGTTTTTGATTAAAGGGTCCATTCCTTGACTCACTTCTTAAAGAGGTCTATTCGTTGAATGGGCATTACGTCACTCAAAGTGAGAACCTGAAAACACCTTAGCCTAAAAGGGCCAGGGTCTCCCATTGTATCCTGTACTATCTCCAGCCATCCTGGTGGATATCAGGCCACTGGACCCAGATGGCTCTGGAGGAGAAAGTGAGGCTGGTGACCTTGCACAGCCCTCCCTCACTCAAATCACGTACAAGCGATGTCATCATTTCCCTGATGTCATGGTCCTCTTCAAGAACGAAGGACAAACACAGCAACCTGTAGGAGATCATACTTCTTTGTTTGTGGCAGTTGGGGGGCAGAGAATGATTCTGTTTGATTTTCCTGTGCTAGTTACTTTGCTGTTCTGTCCTAATTAAAAGAGTTGCTATTTGATCTATGATCCCTGCCTGGTCTTTTGAAAATGCACCGGATGGGGGCTTGCCCAATATTTATATAACTATGACTGCCCAATACACCTCCAACTGAACCTGGGATGACAAAGGTTCCAGAGCCATTACACCGACAATCTATCTGGAAGAAGAGACTGAAAAACATAGAACAGAAGAGGAAAACTTCCAAAAGCAGCATGTGATCAAGTCCTAAATTGTGAAGAGTGTTGTAGAGGGTTAGAGGAAAGGGATGTCAATAAGAGCTCGAACGGGCAAGGAAGGCTTTCTGGAAATAGTGGAATTGGAGCTGAATTGTGAAGGATGGGGAGCATTTTGCTAGATGGAGAGGAAGACATGAGCTCAGAAGACAGGCCCATCTAGCTCGCATTTTCTGTGGTCCTAAAAATCCTTCCAACCAGGACCGACCTTTTACACAAATGACATGGTTGTCATTTGAGGATATCTGGCCAGTCAGTCAACAAGCATTTATTAAATGCTTACTGTGTGCCAAAAACTGTGGTAAATGCTGGGGATACAAATAAAGTGAAAAATCACTGTCCCTGCTCTCAAAGAGCTCACATTCTGAGCCCAGGTCAGAGCAACTCCTCCCTCCTTTAGGACTTCTCTGATTTTTCCACCATGCTCCCCCTCTTCAGCACACATACCTCTTCTTCAATGGCCTCTTGCCTGTTGTCTTCCCCCTTCCCCCACTTAGATTGTAAGCTCCTTGAGGGCAGGGATTGGCTTTCTTTCTTTCTTTCTTCCTTTCTTTCTTTCTTTCTTCTTCTTTTCCTTCTCTCTCTCTTTAAAATTTTTTGCCTCTTTCATATTTTTAAAAGTTTTAAAATTTATTTTGAACTTAAGTACAAAATAAGAAAAGAAAAAAAGCATTGCCATGTACACAGCAGAACACAAGAAAGGATTCAATGTGAAGCAATAAATTTCCATTCCAAGAAAACCTATATAATAAATACTACACATTGTTTTCAATGCTGTCCAGCTTTTCTTTGCTTCCTTGTAGGTTTTCTTTTGCCCTCTGCTGTGTAATTTGTACTTATATATTTTCCCTCCTCCCTCCCCCACAAGAAGGCTACAATTAAAAGTATACACACACACATACACACACACAAGCACATGCATACACACACATACATGTATAATATGTATGCACATATATGTACACATAGATATCTATAAACATACACATATACACTCATACACATATATGTAAGACCATACTATGTTTATTTCCTCCTATCATCTGTTTCATTGAAGGCGGATGGCATCTTCCTTCCTAGGTCCAGGTTTTTCCATGTTTTTCTAAATCAACCACCTCACCATTTCCCAGACCACAGAAATATTCCAACCCAATCACATTGTATCTGAGTTTGTCTATAAAGTTTTTTTCCCCAATTTTCTGCATTCTTTCTATTCTTGGTTGCATAGGATTTATTTACACAAAAATTTCAATTTAAAATAATCAAAATTTTCTACTTTATACTTCAATAATACTCTCACTTTGTAATATAGTTTAAGGTCCAATGCTACTGAAACTGCTTCCTTTACATCTTTTCCCCCTTGTTTCTTTGAAGTTCCTGACCTTTTGTTCTTCCAAATGACCTTTATTTTTTTCTAATTCAATAAGATAATTTTTTAGTAATTTAATTGGGATGACATTACATAAATAGATTAGCTAGGTAAAATTGTCATTTTAAAAAATTGTATTGGCCTTACCTACCCATGAATGATAACTATTACTTCAATTATTAAGATCTAATTTTATTTGTATTTTTTTTCATTTTTGAATCCCCAGCACTTAGTATTGCCTGGAACATAGTAGGTGTTTAATAAATGTTTCTCAATCGACATTCTAATGGGAAAGACAACATGGAAACACTTCTGTACATGCAACATATATGCAGAGTAGATGGAAGGTTATTTCAAAGGAAAGGTGGGGGTGGAATGGGAAGGCAGAGAAAAGCTTCTTGCTGTAATTAGGACTTGAGATTTGGAGGGAAAGCAGAGAAGTTAAGAGGGTGGAGATGAGGAGCCAGAAATCTCCAGGCACGGATGGTGGCCAGCAGTGTTCTGGAGGAAAGAGTATCATCCCCTGTAAAACTCTCCATCACTCAATACACAGTGCCTGGAATTCCACCATTAAAGACTCATTCTTTCCTTTTCTATGTCGTCCTCTTAGGAAATCCTCTTTTAAAATACCTTCACTTTTTACCAGGTCCCCTCTTCACCTACCCCTCTGTTAATCCCTTAAATCACTAACACCTCTTTGAATTAATCGCCTTCCTTTCAGAGAGAAGGAGCCTAATTTAGCACATGACCACAGGGTCTCTAAAAACTGAGTGGTGGCAAATGTTTATGTGGGTGGAGGGGTTGTCAAAGCCCAAAGTGTCCCAACTAAAGAACCTTGCCTTGACTCAGCTGATAATAATAATGGTCTCATGCCATCTTCTGGACCAATGGTGTCAAACTCAGATAGAAATGGGACCACTAGGGGCAGCTAGGTGGTGCAGTGAGTAGAGCACCAGCCCTGGAGTCAGGAAGACCTGAGTTCAAATCTGACCTCAGACACTTTACATACTTATTAGCTGTGTGACCTTGGGCAGGTCACTTAACCCCAATTGCCCTGCCTTCCCTCCTCTAAAAAAAACATACCAGAAATGGGACCACTAAACCATGTATAAGGATCCCTGGTGGCCACATGCTGACTTAGAAAACTACATATTAACATTATGTTTTATTGCATTTTTACTTATTTTGTTAAATATTTCCCAATTACATTTTAACCTGGCTGGAACCACACTTGGGAGTGTTGTGGACTACATGTGACCTGCCATGTGTTTGACAACTCTGCTTTGGACCAACACACTTAGAAGAGAAGTAGGCTATTTTTCCAATTCAATTCTATGAAGTATTTGTTGTTATCTATAAGGCACTGGGAAGAAGCACAAAGATAACAATGGTACCAAGAGCCAACATGTATATAGCATCCTATAAAGTTTAGAAAGTACTTGACAGTTCTCTTCTCACCTGGTATGCTTGTACACAGTTGGTGCTTAATAAATGTTTGTCAAATCTAACTGAATAGTGGCCAACCCCCTGGTGATGAGCTGCTCCATACTTAGCTAGGCTGGTTCTAGGACAAGAGACCTAGGCTTTCTAGAGGGCAGAAACTGTACTCTCAGTTCACTCTACTCTGTGTCTGCTGCTCTCTTTGGTTTCAGCTCCATGGAACAAGATGCCCTGGGCCAGGTGCCCACTGGTGTCCCATCTCTGCACCTTTTCTGCCTCCTTTGGTGTGTTTTCTCTCCCCTCCTCCCCCCTCCCCACCATTACATTGTAAGGTCCTTGAGGGCAGGGATTATCTTGTTTATTAATTATATATCCAGAATTTAGTACAGTGCCTGGCACATAGTAGGTGCTTAATAAATTGGATTGGATCAGATTGGACCATACAAAAAAATCTTTCCAGTCTGGGAAGACCTGCCCAAGCTTGAGTACTGTTGGCATAACCATGGAGAGCTCAGAGCTATCTCTATGTCCCTATGAGATGTATGAAGAGAACAAGAATCACTCCAGACCGGAAGGCATGAATGAGCTGCTGTCTGCCCTCTTGCCTCCACCTTCTGGCTTCCCTGGCTTCTTCCTTCAAGACTTAGCTCAGATCCTACCTCCTCCTTTTTCTGATCCCCAACTTCTGACTCCCTGTTAGTTAATTCCACTTTGAGATTGCCATCCATTAAATTGAAAAGATGGCTGTCAATTGGGGAATGGCTAAACAAGCTGTGGTATATGATTGTTATGGAATAGCATTATGCTATAAAAAATGACAAGCAGCATGATTTCAGAAAAACCTGGAAAAACTTACACAAACTGATGCAAAGTGAAGTGAACAGAATCAGGAGAATGTGGTACATAGTTAACAGCGATATTTTTTGATGAATTGTGAATGACTTAGCTATTCTCAGAAATACAACGATCCAAGTCAGTCCCAAAGGACTGATGAGACCTACTATCCGCCTTCAGAGAAAGACTTGATATTGTTTGAATACAGACTGAAGCATTTTATTTCCCACTTTCTTTCACTCTTTTTCTTTTATTTGAGTCTTTTGGTACAAAATGAATAATATGGAAATTTTTTCATGATTGTACCATCTCAGGGAAGGGGGAGAGGAGTAAGAGGAGGGAAGGATAGAATTTGGAACTCAAAACTAAAAAAAACCCAAATGTTAAATAATTGTTTTAACATGTAATGGGGGGGGGATTACATATATAAACATATGTATATATATATGTATATATATATTTAAAAAATAAGATTGCCATCCATGTATTCTGTATCTATCTTGTATGTACCTAGTTATTTAAATGCTCTTTCTCCCATTAGAATGTACATTCCTTGAGGGAAGGAACTGTTTGTTTCTGCCCTTCCTGGTATCTCCAATGCATGAGCACTTAATGAATACTTGTTGACTGATTGGCTGATAGCCATAACTATAAGATAATAGTACTACTGAAACTCAAGGATTGTCTCAACCATCATAGGTGGCGTGGCATTATTTTCCTCATTTTTCAGATGAGAACATGTCTCAAAAGGAAAGCACCTCCCCTGGGAGTCACACAGCAAGCTAGTGGCAAAACAGGAGCTTGGAAATGGAGCTGAAGACTTGAAGACGGGTGTCCAGACCCCAAATACAGTGAGTGTCTTTCTACATTCTATGGTATTGACTCTTAGACTCAGTCCTTGCCCTTAGGACCCAAGCCTAGATCTGAAACTATAACTTACAGATAAATTGCCCAGTGGAGGGAGTTTCCAGGAATGGCATATCCAAGAACTTATAAAATTGCAGGTCAGAAAATAATTTTTAAAAAAAACTGTGTTAGTGAATTAGGTTTGAGATGACCTTTCTCCATACATATAGGTAGGGGACGCATTTCTTCATGTGCTGAATGATAGTAGTATTAGAAACTCGTTCTGCAGGAAACAGAAAGATCCTATTTCTGGCTATTATATTCAAAAGGCTCAGTTAAATAGATGAACTGTGGCATTATGATAAAAAATGAACAGTAAGTGTAATAATTTCCAAAGCAGCAAGAAAGGAGACCTTTAACATATTTCCTTGGGGAGGCTGGGGAATTGAGAGATATAAGCAGCCAAAAAGAAGTGAGCTGAGATTGTACCAGAGAAATTATTTTTCATGAGATACTCGTGTCAGCAGCTTGAAGATGCTTAACAACCAAAAAGATGCTTATTGCTCATGAAATATCATTTCACCCATGACAAAGTCTGAGCGCAGGCTTTGTCTTCATTTGTTCATTAAAAGGTAGGAAGCATTAGGAACATCAGCGCTGCACGAGGCTGGAAGGGGGGGGTAGAGGGACGGGGGGGGGACTCGGGGTCTGATGTCAGAGCTCCCACTCATAGCCCTGTGAATTTGGGCTTCTCTAGGAGGCGGTTTCCTCCTTTGCATAATGAAAGGGCTGTATCAGAGATGCTGATGTCTAAAGAGAGAACGGTGGTGACCACAGTGCCGGACTTACCTTCAGAAAGACCTGAGTTCAAATTTTGCCTCAGCTGCTTATTAGCTGTGTGACCCCAAGGCCAAGGCAAGTCATATAACATTTTCTAGCCTTCATTTCCTCACCTGTAAAAGGGGGATAATAATGGCACCTACCTCACAGCGTTGTTTTGAGGATCAAATGAGATGTACAATAGAAAGTGCTTTGCAAACCTTCCAAGCTCTACAAATGCCAGCAATTATCATCATCATCATCATCATCATCATCATTAAAGTTACACTCAGCTCTGCTAATCTGTGATACTTTGAAATGTAATCCACAAGCATGAAGCCAGATTTGGTGGGAATTCCAAAAGCCTTCCTTGGAGAGTAAATTTGACAGTATCTCTGCCTCCAGGAAGCCTTCCCTTATATTGGGTGCCCTCGGTACTTGTGTATACATATCTTTAATAGTACACGTTTATATTGCATATCATTACGCATCATATATGTTATTGTGTATTACATATATTACACAGTATAGAATGTATAATTCTATTATGTACTATTTTATAAGATACGATGTACTTTTGTAGTTTATATTTTTATGCATTATATATTATTATATATCATATTATACAGTATATTATTCCATTATATACTAGTTTATAGGATACTATATACTTTTATATTCTATATTATTATGCTTTATAAATTCAATAGAATATATTATTATGTATTATATAATACACAATATATTATACATGTATTATTATATGCTGTTTTATAATACATACTATGCTCTGTTTCTAGATATTTGCTCATATCAGCTTCTGATAATTACTCTGTTGTTGTATGTAGATAAAAGCACAAAACTTTACCAATGGGGTGCTAGATGGCTGGACGTGAAGTTAGGAAGACCCGGCTCCCTAGCTGGTCTTGCACACCTACTCACACACTGTATGATTACATCCAAGTCCCAACCTCTCTCTGCTCCAGTTTTCTCAACTATAAAATAGGTTTGAAACCAAAAGATCCGGATTCAGATCTTGGCTCTGAGACTCTGCTCTGTGTATGGCCTTGAGTAGCTTTGATCTCTGAGCCTCAGTTTCCTAAACTGAGAAATGATGGAACTGGACTCACTAATCTTTGAAGTTCTCAAATCCTACATTGAATGGATGAATTACTTGTGAGAAGTTATAGAATCATAGTGTCCTGTACAGTTCTTCCTAGTTCTGCCCGGAGGAATGGGCCACCACAAATAGGAAGTAAATGGAGAGGTGGGGAATGGGACAGATGAGGAATAGGCCTTTTATTTTTTTTTAATTAGATAGTTAATTTATTTTTAGTTTTCAACATTCACTTTTATAAGATTTTTATTTGTAAATTTTTCCCCTCCTTCCTCTCCCCACTCCTCAAGATAGTATGCAATCTGATATAGGCATAGGCTATATACATACATTCATATTAAACGTATTTCTATATTAGTCACTTTATGAAAGAAGAATCAGAAAAAAAGGGAAAAACCATGAGAAAGAAAAAAAAAGAATAGAAAATAGCATGCTTTGATCTGCATTCAGACTCCATAGTTCTTCCTGGGGATGTGGATAGCATTTTCTATCATGAGTCTCTTGGAATTGTCTTAGATCCTTGCATTGCTGGAAAGAGCCAAGTCTATCAAAGCTGGTCATAGCACAATGTTGCTGCTACTGTGTACAGTGTTCCTGTGGTTCTGCTCACTTCACTCAGCATCAGTTGATGTAAGTCTTTCCAGGTTTTTCTGAAATCTGCCTGCTCACCATTTCTTATGGAACAATAGCATTCCGTTACATTCATATACCACAGCTTGTTCAGCCATTCCCCAATTGATGGGCATCCCCTCAACTTCCAATTCTTTGCCAGCATTGCTATAAATGCTTTTGTACATGTAGGTCCCTTTCCCTTTTTGATGATCTCTTTGGGATGTAGACATAGTAATGGTATTGCTGGATCAAAGGGCATGCACATTTTTATAACCCTTTGGGCATAGTTCCAAATTGCTCTCCAGAATGGTTGGATCAGTTCACAACTTCATCAGCAATGCATTAGTGTTCTAATTTTCCCACATCTTCTCTAACATTTATCATTTTCCTGTTTTGTCATGTTAGCCAATCTGATACTGGTACCTCAGAGTTATTTTAATTTGCGTTTCTCTTAGCAATAGTGATTTAGAGCATATTTTCATAGACTATAGATAGTTTTAATTTCTTCATTCAAAAGCTGCCTGTTCATATCCTCTGACCATTTATCAGTTGGGGAATGACTTATGGAATAGGCCTTTTATTAAGTACCTACTATGTTCCAGGTACCGTGCTAAGTGCTTTACAAATATTATCTCATTTTATCATCACAACAATCTTACGGGGTAAGCTCTATTATAATCCTCATTTACAGAGGAAGAAACTGAGGTAGACAGAGATTAAGTGATTTAGTCAGGGCCATACAGCTATTAAGTGTTTGAGGCTAGATTTGAACTAGGGTCTTCCTGACTCTAGGCCCGGTGCTTTGTCTATCCACTGTACCTAACCCACCCTAGTTATCATGTGTCCATTTTTTAGGTTGAAGCTGGGGTGGGGATGGGGGTATGGCTAAAATTCTTGCTAAGAGAGATACCAGAAATGTATAAAATCCAGAGGACAGTGGCCAGAGATATGTGGTTTTGAGCTTAGGGGCAGAAATTAGATTGTAAGCTCCTTGAGGGCAGAGGCAGTCTTTTGTATTCCCAGAGCTTAGCACAGTGCTTGGTACATAGTAGACACTTAATAAATGTTTGTTGGTGGATTGAAATGGAATTAATCAACAAGCATTAATTAAGAGCCTACTATATGCTGGGCACTCTGCCAGGCTGGAGTTACACAGTCAGTCAGCCAATCAACAAGCTGCCTGGGGCCTCCTCACCCTGGGACTCCCATCATCTCCTACATTCTCCTCTTCCCAGAACATCCATCCGCCATGCTGGTCTCTCTCCATTGGTGAGTTCCTCTGGGTGAGAGGTGCTCCATTTTGGGGAGGAGCACAGGGCAGTCAATCTTCATTCCACTTCTGGTTCTGATTCTGACTTTCTGGACTTCCTCATCATTTCCCCTTGTAAGTACCCTTTCCTCAACCCTTTTTAGATCCACTAGTGTATTGTCTACCCACCTTAGAGTGTAAGCTCCTTGAGGGCAAAGATTATGTTTCTTTTTTCTTGTATTTCTATCCCTGACACTTAGCACAGTACCTGGCATGTAGTAAAGGTCATCCTGCCTTTCCTTTTCAGCTGCTCTGTTGGGATGGAAGGAAATTTTCTACATGGACGACAACTCTGGTACTTCTCTCTTCCCTTACCCAGTATTTCCGAAACCCTGGTGCTTGTTTTCTTCTACCTAATTTACTTACATATACAGGCCTCATCATCATCAGAGCTGTAGAAAATGACCAGAGGCAAGGCTAAGGAAAAAACTTCCATATGAGAATAGGTAGCGGGCCTAGAACCCTGAGCATATAAATCCTGCTGTCCCCTCTTGCTCCATACCTGACGCCCCCCTAACTGAATCCTCCATGTTTGCACCTGATTCCGATTAATGCTTGGTTCAACCTGGTCACAGTCCCTGCGTCTGGCTTGTCTTATTTCCCTAGGATAGACCTCCTTGGCACAATTCAACCACCAGCAAGGCCCTTCCCAAGTGAGGATTGTTGGCCTTCTCTGAGTTACCTCTGCTGGCCTTGGACACCATGAGTTGTTGTGAACGGTCTGTTATCTAAATTCAAATAGTATAGTTTTAAGAATAATTTAGAGCTGAAGGATTTCCTGTCTTGTTGTTAGGTGACCGTGAAGATAATCAAAATGCAATACTGAAGCAATCATACTTGATTCTCTTTATTTGTTATTACCACGACTCAGAGAAACCCAGAGTAGCTGGAAGTCACATTTCTAATACTGCCCAGTCTAATGCGGCCGAAAATCTCAAGCCCTCCATTTCTCTTGGAAATCTTTTTTCCGCTTTGACTCATCCATCACATCGTGCATCCCCGCTGGGTGTTTCAATTATTCATGACTGGAATATTTATTGTGGAGCTCACAGTAGCTGCTTTCCATTTGCAAGCTGAGCTTTTGCACATGACGAGAGTCGAAATGCCAATTTTATGGTTTAAGGCCTCTTTATTATCTGTTTAAGCAATAACATCATGGGATACAGCAGAGGTGTAAAGGATGTAGCTTCGTTTTAAATATTAGAATTTCATCTGTGAAAAGATCTTGGAATCACTGCGTCAACTTATAGAAGACAGACTCTGTCCTCATGGAAGGTGGATGAAGGAGGAAGGAATTATTTCATAGTATTTTTTGCATAAAGTGTTTTTCTATGGTAAAACTTGGAATCTAGATACTCTAGAAAAGGGGAGAGGGCACGTGGGAATGAATCAGTCACCTAAACATCAAAAGTCGGCAGATAAGGAGTCCAGAAAAGGCATTCTTTGTTTGTTGGCCTCGAGGCATGTTGGTTACTAAGCTCTGCCAACGTATTATGAGACAGGGAAATCAGCAAACAGGAGGGTTCTAACATTCTATCACCTTGGGTCTGTTCTCGCACAAGAATTCTATGTTCTGAAGTCTCTTCTGTGTTCAGTATTCTAAGGCAGGGCTGTCCAAAATACAGCCCACAGGCCTCATGTGGCCCACAGTGCGATTTTATGCAGCCCATCTGTTGGTTTTAATTTTCATGAACGAAAATATAAAATAATAATTTGCATGGAATGCATATTCGATTTTTTAATTCCATCACTAATAAATAATCTCATTGATGTTAATTTTCTTTGGTGTTTTTAAGCAATATTACAGACGGAACGTATCAATGGAATTTTCAATCAATCTGTGAGATGCGTTCCATCTGTATGATGCGGACTGGTCAGTGTGCACCTACCTTTATACTGTTATGTTGTCGCTTCGGTGTTTTGTGCTTGCCTTCGCACTTTGCCCCTTAGCCTGTTGTGTTGATGAAGCGTGTTCTATTACACTTTCTGTTAGTGGACTGTATTTTTTATTCTGGGTGCAGCCCTCGAATAATCATTTGTTTTAATGCGGCCCTATGATAACCTAAGATAACAGGGACAGCCCTGTTCTAAGGTCCCCTCCAGCTTCATTATTAAAGTTCATCAATCAATCAATGAGCATTTATTAAGTGCCTACTATGTGCCCAGGCACTGTGCTAGGTCCTGAGGTTACAAGTAAAAAGCAAAAATAGTCCCTGCCCTCAAGGAGCTTACATTCCAAGAGAAAGATAAATATATCATAGATATGCCCAATCTTTATGACATTTAATGGTGTAGATGCCTTAAATTCAGCATGTCTACAACTGAACTCATTACATTTCTTCCCCAAGCCCTCCCCTCTTCCTAACTACCTAACTACTGTAAAGGGGATCATCATCCTCCCAGTCCTCCAGGCTTGTGACCAGCCCCTGGTTACTACAAGTTCATATTTCCCCTTTGTGGGAGGATCACACAGTCCATCGTTGACATGGAGTAGCTTTCTGTTGGGTTCCCGGTAGAGTCCTAAAGTTTCCTCTTCTCTCTGTGCCCAGTTTATCTTCATCTTCCAGCGAAGACATTTCTGTCAGCTGTTCTAGGACACTCATAGGAAGTTCAAAATCTTATGACCTTTTGAAGTTCACAAGGACATCCTTTGGTCAAGTGGAGGGAAGAGACAGAAGCCCTTCTCCTCCCTCTTTCCCAGCCTTCATCTTCTAAGATCCTTCTTAGAAGCTTGGCTGGAACCACTTCCTCTTAGCAGGCCTGCTATTAGACTACTGTTTTCCAAACTGGTTTGCTAGTTATCCAAAACTCATATGGTGGGACGAAGTCCCTTCAGACAATCCCGTTACACTTCCTGTGTGGCATTTCATTTTATCCAATGACTTTCACCACTTCCAAATTGATTAAATTGCTTCCTCTTAATTTAATGCCTTTGATTGGTTGATTGATTCAATCTCATGTGATAAAGTTGCTGCTTTAGGTGGGCTAGGGTGATTGATTAATTGAGTTGACCTCCTCCCCAACCCTTACACCAGTATCATGTATATATTATGTTTATCTGTTTAGATGTCTTAATCTCCTACCAGACTGCAAGCTATATGAGGGCTGAGACTAAGTCTTACCTACATTCTGCTTTTCCCCCAATACTGCGCACAGTAGGTGTTTGCTTAAAAATATTGGTTGAATTAATGTTGATTCCATTACATAAGGCAGAACAGAAATATAGGCCACATTACCGGAGAACCTATCATCATTTTTAAAAGATTTTAACACGTGGATGATCCATGATCCATCAAATGGATATTCTAATGAATGCATGATCACAGGTGGAGATCACAATTGCTTCATGAACTCTCCTTCCATCTTATTTTTGTCCATGTGTTTCTGTAAACCTTCCACAGAGGATCCATCCATCTGTGGATGGTACCCGGACTGTCCCTCTGTTAACCCATGCTCTTTCTGTATGACTTGTTTTCCCCCTTTTCTTCTCATCCATGACATTAGTAATGTTGTTTGTGCCACTCTGCGGATGTTATCCTGGGTAATATGATATAGTCTCATTATAACTACCATGCCTGCAATTCACAGCTTCACGACATCAGAGGAAAAATGAATGGGGGTTGGCGGGGAGGGGAGAAGTGATTTAATTGGTGCGGAGGACTCCTGGCGAGGAAATTCACTCTACATATTAAGATAGCAGCTTTTTCTGCACTTTGTAGTCTTAGAGAGTCATCTCAGGGAATTAAGAGGTTAAATGATTGGCCCAGAGTGATTAGCCCAGAGCTAGTATATGTCTGATTATGTTAAGAACTCTTGCGATCTCATTGCTTTTGGACTGCCGATCATCCTGTTGACCAATAATACAAAAGGAGACAAAGGGAGCAGAAACCTACTTCCTTCATCCTAGTACGCTCTGCCCTGGTCAAACCTTACCTGAAATATCATGTTCGGTTCCAGGTGTCAGATTTTAGGAAGGGCAATCAAATCACAGACCCGCAGAACATTAAGAGTTAGAAGGGACCATCTCATTTTATTCACACTCCAAAGTAATCTCCACTATACCGTACCCAACAAATGGTTATCTATATTGTCTGCTTGGAGACCTCCAAGGAAGGGAAGCCCATCACCTCTCAAGGTAAGCCATTCTGATTTTAGATGCCTTGAATTGTTATGTTTTCCTGACATTTTAGACTAAATTTGTCTCTCAAACTTCTACCCACTTTTCTTGGTTCTGCCCCATGCCAAAGAGAACAAGTATCATTTGATAGTTATTTTCTTCTCCAGGCTAACCATGCCCAATTCCTTCCTCTGATCCTCATGTTATGGACTCAAGGTTCTTCACCACCTGGTTTCTTTCAATTGAACTCTCTCTAGCTTTTCATTATCCCCTTTTATTTGTGATGCCTAGAACTGAACATACTACTCCAGAATGAGGGCTGACAAGGCCAGAGTACAGCAGGACTATCTCCTGTTCCTGGAAGCTATGATGCTCTTAATGAAGCCCAAGATCACATCCAGTGCTCAACATGGTGGCTTGCACATAGTGAGCGTTTAATGACTGACATGAGCTTTTTGGGCTGTTGCATCACACTACTGTTTCATATTCAGCTTCCATTGATAAAACCCAGGCCTTCTTCAGAACAATCAGGGTATCCATGCCTCTGCACCTTGCACTTGTGAATTTAGTTTTATGGCCAAGTACAAGCCTTTACACCTTTCCCTCCTCAATTCTCTTTTATTAGGTTTAGCCCAAGGTTCTGGCCATTCCTTATCTCTCTAGATTCTAATTTGGTCATCCAGCTTATTAGATGTCCTTCCTAGCTTTGGTTCATTTGCCAATTTGGTGACATTAATGGTCATTAATTTCTGCAGATAATGGTGACATTAAAATGACCAAGCTTGGCCCCAGAGAAGAAATGAAAAAACAAAACAAAACAAAACATCTCCCTGCCTTCATTGAAGATGGTGTGGAACATTTCAACCATTATCAGGCACAATTGTATCCATTCTGACAAACTACCTTTCTCTCTCTCTTTCTTAATCTTTGTTACAGGTGATGGCCCCCCAGGTGGGGAAGGGATATATTCAGAAATCAATGTTACAGAAAAACAAAAGGCATCGATAAAAATTAAGATACAATTTTTAAAGGAAAAAATGATTACAAAAGACCCTGAAGCTTAGCAAGATCCTTTGGAATCAATAGAGCTGCTGCATAGAATTTGACTTTGTCGTCTCTACCCGAAATTTAATTCTTCACAACGTTTTTTTAAGGGCATTTTTTGTAACTCAGGTAACTGGGCTACTTAGATTACTAACCAAAAATGCCCTCTCCATACCCTACTGGGAAGTTACTGTCATATTTTGTATAGAGGTGATACAGTCCACTGGCAAGTGTACTCCATGTGGAGTTTCCAAGGCCTGACTGTTGCCTGCTAGCTGTATGAGCTGAGGGGGCCCGCTTCAGCTCTCTTGGGCCTTAGTTTGCTTTTCTATAAAGTAAGAGGTTTAAAGTAGATAACATGGAGTCAAAGGGCCTGGGTTCAAATTCCACATTCGTCACTCATTCACTACCTGTGTGATTTTAGGCAACTCACTTAAACTCCTTCCCCCCAGGGGCAAATTGAATCATTTGCATCATTTACAAAAGGAGGAGCTTGGACTGGAGGGTTTCTTTGGTCTCTTAGCTCTAGATCAAAGACCCGATGACCTCCAAACCCCTTCTTGCTCTAAATTCTATGAAAACATTCAATGGCACGCTCCACTACTCATTATTTGAGGCTATACTGCCACCTGGTGGCCAAAATCAAGCTTCACAAAAAGCCTTTCAGTATTCATCAATTTGCTAAATGCTCACCTAGTGTAATACACTCATTTTACAGGTGAGAAAACTGAGTCCCAGAGGGGGAAACATCCTCTGCAAAGGCACATAGCTTAGCATGTATCAGAGGCAAGTTCATCTTCATCTTCAGATCTGTTGTTTTTTTCTCCCAATTCACTAGATTTCATAAAGCCTCTTAGTTAAAAGGTCTGCGAATCCATTAAAAAAATCTTCCTTTAAACTGTTCCTTCAGTAGAATGCGAATTTCTTTAAAAGCCCAAAGTGTTTCGCCTTTGTCCTGTCTAATTCAATTCGATAAACATTTATTAAGCACCTACTATGTGCCAGGCCGGGGATACAAAAAGAGAAAATATTATCTAACGGGTGCTTGAAACTGGGATCCAGAGGGACCTGAGGGCCTTCCAAGGGAAACTAAGTCATGGAGACTTTGGATGCAGGACTGGATGAGTGCCCCTCAAGACACAAGGGTGAAGCCTCAGATCAAGTCAGAGGAAGGGGCAAGATTGTATGTGTGTGTGTGGTGGGGGGAGTGAGTGGGGATGGGGGTGCAACTCAGCCCTTCCCCTTTGGTTTCTACCATGAGAGGCTATTGACTTGCTATTCCATTCCACGTGGTTAGAAGGAGAGAGCAGGTGAAGCATTGCTAGCCACCTGCTACTTGCTGCTGATGGTAACCAATCAGGAGTGCGCCCTGACTGCTAAATTTTCTGTGTGAGCATTTGCACCTCAGAAGTAGGCAAAAGAATCAGTTTATTCTTTTTCTTGATTGTCTGGACTTAAGAAAATGATGGAGAAAATGTTAACAATACACATTAAATTTAAAGTGTGTCCTGGAACATTTTTTCCCCCTGAGGAACTGGTTGTTAAATATTTACCATCATACCCTCACCCACCAATAAACTTCTGCAGCTCTGAGCTGGGAGCCATGAAGGAAGGAGTGGAGATAGATCCTATAGAGCAGAGGTTATTAATCTAGTATCCATGGACTTGTTTTTAAAATAATATTTTGATGAATGTTTTTCAGTATAATTGGTTTCCTTGGTAATCCTATATATTTTATTTTATGCATTTAAAAGCATGATTCTGAGAAGGGGCCCATAGGCTTCACCCAGACTGCCAAAGGGGTCCATCACTCACAAAAAAGTTAAGAATAAGAACTCTGCTTGAGAGCATCATTGTGGAGGCAGAGAGACCCTGGGATGGAGAAGAGACCAAGGCATTGCAGTGGGGGGAGGAGGGGTAGACCATAGAGCAGAGGCTGGAAGTGAGTACAGGCTGAGACTGAGCAAAACCGTTCTCGTAGCTGCCATGACACTCCAACAACCAATGGGATTGGTTTGGGAAAATGATCTCAATTCCTGGAGCTTTGCCTCTCTGTTTTTTGTATTTTGTTGAGCTGAGCAAGCAATCCCCTTCTGTCATCTTTCCCAGGTGCAGGTGAAAGTGGGGTGAGGAGGCCGAGGAAGGAAATGATTGGGTGAAATGATCCAGGAGAGGGAAATGCTCGACAGTTTCTTTGAAAGTTTACTTTATTGGGTTTTAATAATTGACTGAATTTTAGAAATGAGATTTGCTGGCAAAAAATGGGGTATTTCCTATATGTTAGGAATTGGCGGGGGAGGTTCTGGAAATATATAGATCGTTCAATTTTTTAATATTTGAAAATGGCATTTCCTTTCCATACAGATCATTTGTGAAATCCAGGCGCCACCATGGCAGATAGAATGAAGCACTGGGAAGGGGACGTGGGCAGTGGGGATGCTGTAGCCTTTGGGGAAGTTTTCACCTGGCTTTAGGCTTGAATGTAGCACTGCCTGCTGGGCAAAGCAGACATTATATTCTTTTTCAGGTTGATCTGACAGCCGGCTAAATTGGAGCACCTCCCTCCTGTCACCTGGAGAGACACCAGGTATGTACCCTGGATGTACACCGAGCCTGAGCTGCTGTCACAAAAACAAAATATGGTCCGGAAGGAAAGGTCATTACCAACTGAGCAGGTCAAAGAAGGCTTCACCAATGAGGGGGCGTCTGAGGTGGGGCAGTAGAGAAGAGGTTGGGAATGGGGATGGGAGATCAGACGCTGTGTTTGGGGCACAGTCCAGTTTGACCTGGAGTACTGAGTCTGTGAAGAGGGGCTCGGGAGATGAGGGCAGGAATGCCAGGATGGTTCCAGACGGTAAATGATGCTAGGAAAAGCAATCCGTGCTGGACTTGTTGTCGTAGTAAAACCTGGGTTCAAATCCTGCCTCTGATCCATACTAGCTGAGCTACCCTGAGCAAGCCACTTCACCTGACTCTCGGTTTCCTCATTTTTACAATGATGAGGTCCCTTCTAGGCCTAAAGCTATGATCTCTCGACTCTTCTAAAGATCCGCATTAGTTCTCTGTGTTCCTGGTTTGAGAACCACAAAAAGCAGACAGCATGCGCTCATGATTACGATTTATCCTATGGAGAGCTTGATTGTACCTAGTTGCTTGCTTGTTGCTTTTCCACCTCGATTGGGAGCTCCTTGTGCGCGGACTGCCTTTTCCCTTTCTCTGTGCCCCTAATGCTTGGCATAGTGCTTAAGCTTTGGTGTGACCTCGGGCAATTAACTCCACTTCCCCGGGACTCAAGCTTTCTCATCTGCAGCATCCCATAGGCAAGGGCCCTGGGTCACGATGCAGGAGAGCCGGGTACTATTGTCCCTCCTCAGCTACCTTGGTAGGGTCACTTATAGAATCAGAGATGTGAGAGATCTTTCAATACTCCCATTTTACAAATGAGGAAAAGGAGACCCAGAGAGAATGTAGGCTTTTTGAGGGCAGGGCTTTTCATCGCTCTGTCTTTGTATCCTCAGAACCTGGCACACAGAATGCATTTAGTAGATGTTTGCTGAATAAAAATGAAGAGGAGGGAAGTGACTTGCCCAAGGTCACTCAGATCCTCCCACTACAAAACTAGGGATCTTACGACAGCATTATGTTGCCTGGTTCTCAGTTTCCTCATCTGTAAAATGAAACTGCTGGTCTATGATCTTTATAATGCCTTCCATCCCAAACATACCAAGGAAAGCCAGAAAAGGTGGTAGATAAGAAGTAATTTTGGGGGGACGAGGGGTGGAGGTGTGGAAGTCAAGAGAAAACAAGGTATTAAGAGTGGTTGACAGTGGCAAATCCTGCCAAATGATCCAGAATTAACTTCTAAGAGAACACCGTTGAATTTTGGGATTAAGATTGTCTTGCTCTTGGTGAGAGTACTGAGGCTGAGGGCAGATTCTAAGGGGTTGAGGATTGCTTGGTCCATCACTGTATGGAGAATACACTCTTCTCTGTGATTCTTACTGGAATAAGGAGCAAAGCGTTTACTGAAGACTAACATCGGACTTTACTCCCAGGGAAACAGGTTGGGGCTTGAAATAATAATGGGCAGATGAGGTGGTTCTTTGGGGTCCATAATGAGAAATCTGGGTTCACGGTCCGGCTCTTACAACTTCCGGTTGTAGGGGTCCTCTCTGAACCTCGTTTATGCTTAGCTGTACAGAAATGTGAGCTATCTCACAGTAAAGTCTAAATGTTTAATTAGTTCACCTGCCTCCCAGATGGACCACACCCAGGAGGAGTTTCTAATTCAAGAAGCAGGGAATAAGGAAATATACCATTCATTTTAATCCCATGAACATCTATGAAGCACTTATTATACCCAGAGCCCATTTCAGGTGCTGCAGGAGATACAAACACAAAGACAACTTCTTCACAGCTGGGATCCTAATGCAGAATCTTCTGACTCATTCCTATGCCGGATCCTATAAAAACAAAGGGGTTGGAAGAAATCTCTACGGCTCCTTCCATCTCTAAACCTGTGAACCTAATACTTTGGGTTTTGATTACTGCTCTGCGACCTTGGACTAACGACCTGCTGCAAGATCATTTAATCACCCAGTTCCTGATGCTGATGCCTTGCCCTTGTTCTTTTGGGCTCTACAGGACTCTGGCAAGTGGCTCTTAGGCCTTTGCCCCAGGCCCTTGGCCAGGACCATGAGAAATTATTACAAGGCACCTTCATGCAGCCTTAGCACTTGGTAGTGAAAGAGCTTATTATATTCCTGAGGATTTTGACAGCCTTAATGGGCATCATCTAACTCGGTCATGCTGGAAACCGATAAAAGGTAACCTGAACTGCTGTGCCCTGGGAGGAAATGCATTTTTGTTTCCCATTTAATCAAAATAATTTACATTCCTGATCTTTTGTTACAAGTGATGTCTCTTTCAAACAGCTTGGCTAGTCATGAATCACTCCCATCATCTTGAGCTTATTTTTAACATTTCTGAATGTGCCCTAAAAGCAAATGCTATTAAGTGAGCCATCTATACTATTTTTGCACATAGACAAGCAATGAAAATGAATTCACAGGAGGAAATGAAAGTCAAAGTTTTGAAAATTAGATCTCCTGGTAGTTCCTAAATGCCAGGCTTTCCCCCTCCTTGAACCTGGAACATGCAGTTCCTATTCTATGGACTCTCAAAAGGCATGCTTTTTTTTGGCATAATAGAAAGAGCATTGGATTTGGGAGTCAGGAGACGTAGGTTCAGACTCGGACAAGGTGTAATCACATACAAGTCATTTAAATTTTGTTTTATATGCAAAATGGGGACATACTACTTAATTTACAGGGTTGGTTTGTTAAGAGGGTTAAATGATAAAATGTTAATGCACATTGTAAATCAGAGAGAACTATAAAAATGTCAGTTATTATTAATATGGAACAGCTCTAGAACAGAATCCATTGAATTGCAAAGCTCTGAAAAACCGTTTACTTCTTCTAGGGGAACCAACATTTAAATTCCGGGCTTACTATTGGAATAGCCATTCTAGCAATGCTTGGACTGAATGTCTTGCCAAGAGATGTTGCTAACAACTGAGGGAACGGTATTTCTTCCTAGGTAAGGAAGGCTCCAAGCTATCATAGGAATAGAACTAGAGGGTGAAGTTTTCCATTTCAACGGAGAGACCAAGTTGAAAACACTGGCAGTGGCAGTAGCAGGAACAGATGGAGGACACTTTCCAGCAGACCTTCTCCAATCCTGGTAGCAGCACATGGAGCCTGCTCCTTTCCTTGGTTCCACTCTTGGCATATTAAGAGTCCAGCTAAGAATGACTAAGTTATAGCTTCTCAGAGAAATTAATGGAACACTAGTGAATTCATACTATTGTCTGTTTTTCCTTTCTGTTTTACTAATGCAAAGGGTGACATGGTTCATTACCAAATATCTCAATGCAATTTTAAATTTCGCTTACTGGTTATTTGCATTTTTAAAAACCAATGATTTACTGGATACTGGGTTGATGTTTTAGTTATAGAAGGATGGGGAGTAGTCAGAGGGACTTGTAGATAACTGATCACACTAAATTCAACTGGCTGGGAGACCACCTTCTTAGTTTGGCAATAAATATTGATTGCCTGGAGTCTCAAAAATTTTATGAATTTCATTTACGATCTGTATTTTTTTAAAAAAGTCTTCTAGCTTTGCAGAGAAAGGAACCCACACGTAACTGGGACCTTTGCGCTAGACAAGGGCTTCTTAACTATTTTTGTGTCACTGATCCATTTGGCAGCTTGGTGAAGTGTATGGATTATTTCTCCAAATGATGTTTTTAAATTCATAAAATATAGAGGATTACAAAGGAAACCAATTATGGTGAGAGTCATATAATAATATATTTTTTATAAAGTTAATGGACTCTAGGTTATGAATCCCTTCATAAACAAATCTCATTATCTCTAGGTGGGTCACTTTGCCTTTCAATTTTTCTCCATGTCTCCTGTTATTTTTGGATTTCTTTTCTTCATGCCTCCAACCTATTCCTTCTCAATCTGTCTGCTACATCAGATATGTCAAAACATGAGACCCTGGTTATATGTGGCCCCACTCCTGAGTGTGGTCTGAACTTGATTAAAATGTAATTGGGAAATATTTAACAAAATAAAAATAAAAAAAAAACCACAATTACATTTTAAAACCAAGTCAATATGTGGCCCACAGGGATCCTTATGTATGGTTCAGTGTTTTTATTTGACTTTGAAACCACTGGTCTACACCACTGTCTGAGCAATCTTCCTAAAGTACGACTATGGTAAAGCCAATGCTGCTCAATGCAAAATTCTTCAGGTGCTACCCGATGCCCAACAAATAAAGTGCAAACTCCTGATTTATGACATTAAAAGGCTTCTCAAATCTGGCTCCAATCTTTCCCTGTCTGGCCTTATCTTTTACTGCTCTCCTTTACGCATTTTACACTCCAGACCAACCGAGCTAATCTCTGCTTCTTGTTCTTATCCAGCCTTCTTCTGCTGCTATGACTCTGCTCAGGCCATGCTCCATATCTGAAATGGGTGCCCCTCTGCCCAAATACTCCATCTGTGGGAGTCCCTCTCTTTAAGATCCAGCTCACATTCCACACCTCCCCGCCTCCACAAAAGCTGAAAATGCTTAAACTTCTGGCATTTATTTCATCCTCCCCTTTTTTAGTTATTTGTGTATATGCCCTGACCCCCATCTATAAAGTCTCGAGAGCAGGCCTCTGCTGTATCTGTCACAGTATACAAACACCTAGCAGCGATTTAGACATAGTAAGCACTTAATGGTTGTTGAACTGAATATGCATATCTACACATACATATATATAAAATATAGTATTATATTCTACCATAAAATAAGGCAGTTTCCATTTATTAAATTACAGTATATGAGTTACATATACAAATAAAATCTTTGTGCAAAATATTAAGGATTTTTAAAAATATATATGTATATAAAAATGCTGAAAATGCAAATCTTATTTTTTACAAATGTAAAAATAAAATTTTGGATACACAATTTTTACCATCTGGGGAAAAAATGCACAGTAATTATCATCAAGTGTATAGTAACATATTACCTAAATGTTATTAATATCATGTAAACCAATAGTTTATAAACGCTCTGGCTTTTCTGACTCAAGCTATTATCTGCAAACATGTAGGGCAGTGAAAAGAAAACTGGATCGGTAGTCAGGCAGACCAGGTTGAAAAAGCTCTGCGTAGACCTGGGCAAATCGTTCCAACCTCTCTTTCAGCTTCCTCCTCTGTAAAACGAGAGGTTTGGATAAGATCTCTGGAATCTTTTTCCATACAATCCTACTCTACCTATGAGATCATGGACATGTCATTTCTTTGGGGGGAGGGGGAGAGAGGTGGGAAGGGAAAGACTACCTCAATTGTCTTATTTATAAAATGGAACAGAGGCCTTCTAAGGTCCCATCCAGATATGGTCCGTGACCGTAATCTGGGCTTTGCCCTAATGATGGGCCAAGGCTGATGTTATAACGTGCCTTCTCTCTACTCCCAAGGGGAGGGAATTGGTCATTTTTTCTTAGAATGGTCAGAACGGGGCCAGCAGAGTGAAAAGTGGTTCAAAAATCTGGTTGTGATCCCAGTTTGGCAAGCTCCAAGTTGAACGAGAATTACTAGTATGATATGTTACTGATCTAACTCATTTTCATTTTGTAAAGTCTTCATAGCTAAACCCCAAAGAGTCATACTGGAAAAAAAAGGTCCTTCAGAGCTCCTGTAAGGGGCAGATGACGACCGGTTGCTCAGTGTATCATTACAATGATTGTCGAGAGCTGCCATCGATGAACGAATCATGGACATACTATCGGGCTCTTCTGCAGCTGAGGCAACTACCTCGGGGAAAGCATAAGACTGATGAGGTGTTTGCTGCAGCTGTGGTTTGGGGAGTTTAGCAGCATCAAGACTCAATTTCTCCTCGTCAGTAACTTCATTTTGTTCAATCATGGATCTTAACTTGCAGTAGGAACCTGAAGAACTGCCATCAAATTCCAGTGAAGAATTCCCTCCTGGACGAACAGAGAGCTTCATAGATCCTGGCAACAAAGCAACCGACACATCTTGGGAAAAGGAGTCTGAGCTCTGAGACTTTTCAAGATCAGATGTTTCCTCGGCCTGCACAAACTCATCGTGTGCTGCTGGACTCTCAGTGCTGGCCTTACAGTGCATTTTTTTGTGTCGACGAAGCACAGCAGAGCGAGAGAAGCATTTGTTACAAATTTCACACGTATATGGCTTTTCTCCAGTATGAGTTCGGACATGCCTCCGTAGGTCACCTGATTCCCCAAAGCTTTTCCCTAAAATTAGGACAAAAGACAGAAAATTGTTTGTTTGTTTTTAAGAAAAAATGATCATTGAAAGATTTAATTTTTTAAAAACATTTCCCAGTAGTAATAACTCACATTCATATAGTACCTAAGGTTTATAAAACACTTCCTTCCTCTGAATAACCTTGTCTGCTCTTTTACAGTTGTGCACATGGGTGGCATGAGCCAGCTGGAACCTCCAGCCTGGTGCTTTTTTCACTCTACCATACCACGTCATGGGAGTCCTGTCAGAGCCTATGAGAAGCAAATAAAACACTCTAGAGTAAATGTCTTATGTTCGAGAGGAAAAAATCCCTCTTTTTTTTTTTACCATTTGATATGACTTTATTGTTCACAGGCTCCTCTGACCTGGAGCTTTAATGGATTTGTGGTTATTCATGTGGAGCAAGAGGTTTGGACTAGACAGCCTCTATGGCCGCACACCTCCACTACTTATGACGTCTCACTGATGGGCCGTCAAGGCCAGGGGCCTGCCGTGGTACAGAGTCACATATGAACAACCTGGACCATTACGGGAAATAGCCTCCTTGAACCAGTCCTTCCTGCCCACCTATTCTTCCCTTTCAAGTCCATCCTTCACACTAATGCCAGATGGCCTACCTTAAACAGGCCATGCTACTGCTCTGAACAATAATAATAATGACAGTTAGCATTTATATACATACTGCATTAATGTTTTGCAGAGCGCCTTACAAGTGTGACCCTCACAAACATCCTAGGAGGTAGGTGCTATCAGAATCCCCATTTTACAGATGAGGAAACCGAGGCAGACAGGTTAATAGTGACTTGCCCAGGGTCATACAGTTAGGAAAAAAAAAGCTTTCAATGATCCCTATTTCCTTTCTGAGTAAACTTCAGATTGTGGATGAAGGCCTTCCATAATAAGGCCCTATGATAACTGCTCAGTCCCATCTCATGCTATCATCTTCTAGACCAGGGCTGTCCAAAATGTGGCCCACAGTGCCATTCATGCAGCCGCCTACAAGCACACAAATTGACATAATGCTTTAGTAAATGAAGCTGAGCTACTGCAGAGCTCTCACTAAAATGACAGATCAAAATATATTGTCTATTGTTTCGATATAAACCTAAGGTTAGACAGCCCTGTTCTAGACTATACTTAACTCCAACCAAACTGGACTGCTGTCTCCAAACACTCCCCATGCTTTCCCAGATGAAGAAAAAGTAAAGGGAAGTGACTTGCCCAAGGCCAAACAGCAAATCGGTGGCAGGGTTGGCACAAGAAGTTGGGGTGTCTCATGGCAAAAGATTCTTTTTACTGAGTAGCACAACCTTCGGTATATCTAATATGTATAAAGCCTCCTTTATCTGGAGGCTGCTTAGGAGTAAATCTCAATTATCGCAAACAGTCAAGAGCATAAAACATGTTAAAAAAAAAAAAGAAAAAGAAAGCTCTTCTGATGTGCTAAAACAGATGTCACAAAATTTATGTTCTAAAACTTGTGAATTTTATTCATTCAGTACATATTCAATATTATTTTAGGATCCCTAACTTCGCAGACCATATATGATTAGAAATGGCAAATGAGAAAAAGGTAGGATGATATTGTTAGAGACAGGTGCGCTGACAGATGGGAGAAGTGGCAATAAAACTACAAACCCCCCAAAGCCAAGTAATCTGGAGCCATTTACTCTAGGGATGGTTAGCCTGGCACACCTCAATAGCCTCTGAGACACGATAGTTTTATAAACCAAAACAGGATCTCTCGTGTTCATAAAGATCCTCGGCCATCAAACTGAGGCTGCCTTTTGTTCAGTACCCTCTGTTTGAGAGGCAGATGTATTGTCAGTGGCAAGAAGACCAGCCTTGGGTCAGGAAGACCTGGGTTCAAGTCCTGTCTGACATAAGCTGCTTATGTGACCCTGGCCAAGCCACTTCATTTCCCATACCCCAGACAGCTCTCAAAGGCTGTTAAACAGGAGCTGCAGACCTACATCAGAGGGAGTTTCTACATCGGGGTGATGTACGCTGAATAGAAGTCACTGGTTTGGCTCCCCACCCCAAATCCTCTGCTTAAGGAAGCTGGAAACAATCTATTACATCTTAAGAAAAATTTTCACAGAAAGTAGCTAAAATTGCTTTTGGCATTTAATAGGGGTATGTTTCAGTTGGCTGGAAAATTCCTGAACGTGAGAGAGTTCATTTCTAGAAGGTGTCAGCTGAATCAATGTATAAGCAATACAAAGAAAAATACACAATCTCAATGAAAATTCTGAGTGCTCTAGATGTAGTGGGGGAGCTAGAAAAAAAATTCTCTCCTAAGTCATTATTGAGGGGCTTTTTTGTAGCTTTGTACTTGATGATCAGAGAGAAAAGAATGGAGAGTTCTAAAAAGAGAAAGGATAAAATGGAATCGAGATGATTCGCTAGGCATACACCCTAAGAAACCTTGCCTTTATTTCAAGAAAAAAGTTTGACAACGAAGGACAAACAACAGTACTTCCTTAAAGAAAATTAGAAATGTGTTTTTCATGACTCATTTAATTAGCAAATTTAAATTTTAATACTTTTTGGCATTCTTGAAGAAGGAACAGAGAAAGGAAAACAGAAGCAGGAACTAGAGGAAGAAGGAAAAGAGTAGGAAAGCAAGGCAGAAAAGCAATAACGATTGAAAGGTAGCAGGGAAGGAATGGGGAGACAGTCGAGCAAGAAGAGGCACCATGGCCACTGAAATACAAAGGTGGCCACACCATTGCCAAGCGGCCTTAACCAGTGCAGATTATTCCAAAGCGGATTTAAATATTACAAGGTGGGATAGACTATTCTGGAAATCAAATTAAGACACCAAAAGGCCCTACTTTCAACCTGTACTCAGTGTCTTAGCATTGTGAACATTTGGCTATTTGCTGTAAAGCACTGAGAAAAGTCAAGCATTTACTGAGAACCTATGGGTTGGTGAGTTATTACAATAGCTAATGTTTATATAGTTTTAAGATCTGCAAAACACATTACATATCTCATTTAATCTTCATAACAACCCTATAAGGAAGATGCTATAATTCCCATTTTACAGATGAGGAAACTGAGGCTGAAAAAAATTAAGTAACTTGCCTAGGGTTACAGAGCTAGTAAGGGCAGAACACCAGCTTCGGGCTTCCTGATTCCAATTTTAGCACTCTATCCACTGTGGCATAGTTGCCTCAAAGAGGAAGATATAAGAAACATTAGGAGAAGGATAAGACAGTTCCTGTCTTCCAGCAACTCCAACTATCAAACTAGCCTGTTTCCTGAAACTGAGGCCAAGGCCCCCAGTCTGTTCACTTCACCCGACTCTCCAGCAGCAGACTAGTCATTTTTATCTTCAGCTCCAGGTCCTTCCTCCCCGAAAAGAACACCACTTCTACAGCCTTAGCTCTGGCCTCCAACCTGTCTTCCTCTAGCCCAAGAGGACTTCTTTACTTAGGATGCAACTGTTTCCCTCCCCTCTTCTGTCCATGCAGTTTCTAAAACCTCTGGCTCCAAACTCTTTCTCTTAAGGCCATAACTGTGGAGAGGATGAGGTTTATCAAGGGTAGAGAACCTGCGCCCTTAAGGCAACATCTGGCCTTAAGGCCACAGATTCCCTACCCCTGGTTGAGGTGAAGGAAGAAAAAGAGGAGAGGTGGCAAGGGAACCTTTTCATATTTTCATTCATTTAATCAATAGCAGTTTCTGGCTCTTTGTGACTCCATGGACCATAGCTAAAAACCATGGGGTTTTCTTGGCAAAGATAATGGTTTGCCATTTCCTTCTCCAGTGGCTCCTTTTGTCAGGCAATCAGCAATTAAGTGACCTGCCCAGGGTCACAAAACTAGGAAGAGTCTGAGGCTGGATTTGAACTCAGGTCTTCCTAGCTCCAGGCCCAGCCCTCTATCTACCCCCAGCTGCCTCCAAAACTAGGAAATTAGAGGCTTGGTAGAAATAAAACATTAGTTTATACACTAGAAGCTAATATTCTATTATCAAATTGCTAAATAAATAAGAACAGCTTCAGATTAGTTACTTCTGTATAGTTAATGTCTAACATTTGTGGAGAGTTCTCATATACATGATCCTCACAACAATCCAAACAAAGTACTGGGAAAGAGGCAGTTTTTATTCTGATTTTCTAGATGAGATTGAGAGAAAAATACAACACTCTCGACTCCTCGTCCAAAGTTCACGCTACTGAACCACAATGATGACTTAGGCCTTTGAGAAAAGACTGTACATATATGATGCCTGACTAGAGTTGCAGTACTTACTTACCACATGCAGAACAGCTGTATGGTCGCTCGCCAGTGTGCCGAATTCTGTGTTTTACCAATTTGCGTTGCATATTAAAAGATTTCCCACATTCATCACAGGTGAAGACTTTATCAGCCGTGTGAGTCTTTTTGTGCTCCTTTAAATTGCTGAAGTTACTAAACCCTAAAAGAGGATGCAACAGGAATGAGCTCAAGATGGCCCCTTTGCATGTTAATCAGAAGTCTTTAAGAGAGAAGAGTGGAAATTCTGGTACTACCTCGACCACAGATGTCACACAAATGTGGTTTTTCTCCCGAGTGAATAATAATGTGACGTTGGACATCACCAGAGGCTGCAAATCTGTAATGGAATATGAAAATTCAATTAAGGATGTTTCAACACTACTATGAATCTTCCTAAGTGCATGTCACTGAGGGAGGGGATGTACTGAATTCTTAATCAGGGTGTGATCAAGAGTACTGTAGTCCATCTTTATCTAAAGTACCTCTTCTAAAATTGGCTTTCAAAAAAGAAATTAGGACTTGATGTACGCAGGCATTAAAAAATCTTTCTTAGCCTGTTCTATGGACTATAGAACAAAGTATTTTCCTGTTGATCATCATAATGCCAGTGGTTTTACTCTTAATAACTATAAATAATAATACTCATTAAATAAACTGTTTTTCGAAAGAGCTTCAAGAATTTTACAGGTTAAAATGCAGTGTAAAATAATGTGTTCAGAAACAAAACAGAACAGAGATGATCTAAAGCAGGCCTGCACAACCTGCGGCCTGTGGGCCATAAGTGGCCCGCAGGCATGCCAAAGGATTTCAGGTGGCTCTCGAAAAATGTAAAGGATGGTTTCCTCCACATTTTTCTCGGGTGGCCCGAAATCCTTTGGTAGGCCGCAAGCTGTACAGGCCTGACCTAAAGGAAGTAAATAAAAGGAGATACTGCCAGGAATCCATGATGTAAGGCAATGTACAGTGAAGAGGAAACGGCAAGGGACTAAGTTCTAGACTGAGCTCTGATAAATCTTTTTAATCTAATTGTATAAGTTACAGAACCAGATGCTATAATAGTTATCATTATATCAATTGTCTTTCCTAATAGAAAAATGAAAATTAATTTTCTTAAATAGGAAAAAAAACCTTACTGGGCAAGTCATTTCCCTTCTTTGGGACTTATTTCCTAATTTTTAAAATGAGACATTTGGATTAGATATCCCATCACTAACATCCCATGATTCTATGAATACATTATTACAACTGGGTACTGAATTTGGTTCCAAGTTTTAGAGGAGCTAAGACAAAAACATGAAATTTGTTAGGATGTACCACTTTTGGTTTTCTGGTGAGAGAAAAGATACAAATTTAATTAAATGTAAGAGTTGCCCAGAGCACTGAGAGATGACTTGTCACGCCCAGGGTCACAAGCCAGTATGTGTCAAAGGCTGGACTTGAACCCAAGTCTTCCTGGCTCTAATGCCAGTTCTCTGTCCCCTAGGACCCACTGCCTCTTATAAACAGGAATAATACTTACACTTATATCATTTCACAAAAGAAACAAATACACTGTTCATAAGGATGAATCTTATATTAACCCTCTGTAAAGGAAGATAACATTTTTAACACCATTCCTATGGAACTTACCCCTCCCTACTAACATTTTTTCATCTAACACCATGTTTTAAGGGAACCAAGTAAGGATATTAAATGGAATAAGCTCATATATTGGTTTTCAAGGGAATACAACCTACATTTAAAAGGTATATTTTGTATATGCATAGGAATAAATTCAACACTAACCTTTTCCCACAGATTTCACAGATGTAGGGTTTCTCACCAGAATGCCGACGTAAATGGGTCTGTAGATTACCTGCCTACAAAGAAAAGAGTGCAAAGGTTTTAGAAAGACTCCATGAATTCAGAAGGACACTTACAATTGATGACGTTTAAAGGCCTTTTGCTGCAATAACCAAAGAGCAGCATAAATTCTAGTTCTGTGGAGTAGCAATAACTCATTAACTCGCTAAACAAATGGCATAAGTTAGATTCTTGATACTTTTCAAAATTTTGAAAGTAACTTCTTGCCTAAAGTGTATGGCACTATATGAGATGCTGGGGATCTACAGACACAAAGACCCTGCTGTCAAGGGGCTTATATTATGTGATTTAAAAAAAAAAAAAATATATATATATATATATATGAAATAAGAGGCAATGAGAAGTGCAAAGGAGAGGCTCACGCAAATTTGAGGAAAGAGACAAAAGCCTATTAAAAAGGTGAAAGCTAAGCTGGGCCCTGAAAGAAGGGAGGCACTTCAACAGATGGAGTCTGTCTTAGTTTTTTTTTTTTTTTGAACTGGAAGGAAGGGGTCCATTCTAGCGTTGGGTAATGGTATGAACAAAGGATCACAGACGGGGAAAGGCAGGACAAGAAAAGAGAATAAGACCCAGTCTGGCAGGAGCCTAGAGTACACAGGAGGATGAGACTGGGTGTAAAAGGTAGGTAAAGCCCTATCATGGGCATCTCTGCTGCTGGGATTAGTTCATACATTAAACACACAACGAGGAACCACTGAACAGTTCTGAGTAGTAACGACCATTCCTGGTACATTACACGAGCATCACTGTAAAGGGTGGATTGGATAAGAGAGAGAGTGGAAACAGGAACACCAGTAAGGAAGCTACTACAATCGTCTGGGAGAGAAGAAATAAGGGCTTGTACCAGATTAATTTCAGCGGGAGTTGCAAGGAGGGGACAAATATAATAAATACTATGGAGTAAGATATAACAACACTTGATTATTAACTGAATATATGCTGAGAGACAGAGGAGTCAAAAGATGAATGAGATAATGAGCCTGGAAGGATGGTGGTGACATTACAGACAGATGAGAAGGGACAGGGGTGGGAGTGGAGAGAAGAGTTTGATTTTGGTTGTTTACAGTATGAAGTGTGAGCTAGAAATCTACTTCCACTCTGGGCAAGAGAAACAAAGAAACCTCTAATTCCCTGAGGCACAAGCAGAGAGGGGAAAATAAAGAAAGAATGGATAGAATGCCTGCATCAGACCACATCTGGAATATCGTGCTTATTCTGAATGATATATTTTAAAAGGAGCATAACCGGAATGGTAAAGGTAAATGATGGCATATAATTTTTGGAGAAAGGAATTAGGGATATTTAGCTTGAAAGGGAGAATTTGGGGGAGCTGTGATTGCTAACTTCAGGTACCTGAAGGGCTACTCGTGGAGGACAGATTAAACATGTTTTGCTTGACTCCAGATGACAGGTAGAAGATTTTGGAAGGCAAATTTCAACCAACATCCTAGAACTAGTAAACAATGAAAGCAACCCCCAAATGGAATGGACTCCCTTGTGAGGCAGTGGAAGTGTTTGAGCAGAGGCTAGATAACCAATGTCAGGTATGTTGTAAAGAGCGAGTAGGGGTACTACAATGACTTTTGAGTCTCTTCCATCTGAGACTACATAGTTCTAGATTCCTAAGTGGTCATTTCAATTTTTTTCTATAATAAGGTATTTTTAATAAAAGAGGCTAATTTAATTTTGATATAATATTTCCTTGATAAGTTCAGTTAGTTCCATTAGATAGGTTTATCATTTTAACTTTTCTACTAGTCTATAAAATGGCAGTTAATTAGCCATGCAGCTATTTATATTTGTTCCTCCAGAAATGGTACAAAGTACAAAAGTCAAGTTAGTAGAGATAATAATGTTCATGTAAAAATCAATATTAAATTGCAACAAATACAGTAATATTACAGTGGTATCACAGTAAAAAACAAAAACCAAAAAAGAAAGGCATACTTCTTTTTTGCCTCTAATCACCATTTAAATGGCTTAAAAAAAATATATCATGTTTTGGCACACCACTGTCATAATTTAGAAAGAAAGTCTTCTGGATGTATCATCTCCCCAGCTGAAAAGAATGTTTTAAATTACTGTTCTAATGCTGAGAAACCAACTGGAAAAACAGAATCCAGAAGTCATAATGCACAGGTAGTTATTACCAGAGATGATTCACAATAAGGGGACAGTGGAACAATAGCCAAGAAAAAATATGAGGGTTTTTTTTTTAGCTGTAATGTTCATTAAAGATACACATACAATTCATAAAGATGTTATATGTAAACAATAAAGTCTAAAATTAATCTGTGAATGGATATGCATACGTTTTTTAAAAAATGCTTAAATATTATATTATTTATATAAAACTACATAAAATTTTGTAGTATTTTGAGGGGTGAGGTGTCTAGACTTCTGATTCCATTGTTATGGGAAGCTTAGTATGGGAACTTCTTCCATCAGTACAAACTGATAAGCCATCGGTGGCTCTATAGTTAAAAGATTGTCTGCAAGTAAGCACTGAAGGGTTAAGTTGTTGGTCCTTCATCACACAAAGAAAGTAGGTAATTTTTATAAATGACAGGAAGTGTTTTGTGAAAAAAAAAAATATAGTTGGCCTGCACAGAAGGAACAGTATTATAAGGAATCTTTACAAAAATACGTCAATTTGTCTGGAAACAGAACATTTAATGAGTTTCTATTAGTAAGAGGATGTGATATTACATCTGAAAGATCAATCTTTTTGTATTAAATTTAAGAAAAAATTAAGCAATTACAACTATCTATAAAGCACCATCTGGTCAACTATTATTTTATATTACCCTGTATTTTGAAAGCCAAAAATTATAATATAAAATTATGAAATGTGCTATGGTTTTACTATATCTTTTGATTTGCTTTTAACTGTCTTTCTTTTAAATTATATAATAATTGATTTTAAAAAAAAAATCTATTTAAAATTGCAACATGACAAATAACAGAAGGGCTTAATTTCTCTTGGCTATTTAATAATGGAAATTTATTATGAATTTTGCTTAATTTTTAAAAATTGTCCCTACAGATACATCACATACTAATTTTGTTACTATATTATTTCTTTAGAGCAGATTTTACACTTGAGTGCTCCAAGATTCTGAAATAGTGTGGATACTCCTTCCACTGATAACAAGCCATCTAGGACTTACAAAGTTACTGTGGCTAAAAACCTCATGAAGCTGCAGCCAAGTTGGTGAACATCTCTGAGCACACCTGGGCTGTTCTCAGACAACAGAGTAACAGTACATCACTGAACCTATCATGGAAACATTTCTAGCCTGGGAGCATCTTTCAGGGCTTGTGTTTTGTCTTTATAATTTCTGAAAAACCACAGTCACCTCTACGCCACACTGAGTTTGGTCAAAATAAAAATCCTATCATCTTAAGAGCTGGAAGGGACCTCAGAGTTCACTTAGGCAATGCAAGAACCGTTTCTGTAAGTTCCTGACATGTAATCATCCAGCCTCTACCAGAATAGTTGTAGTGATGGGGACTAACATACTACCACATCCTACTCCACTGTAGGGCTGCTCTAAGCATGAGAAAATTCTTCCTAATACTGAACCAAAACAAAACCTGCCTTCCTACAACTTCCACCTGCTGGTGCTGGTTTTTACCCTCTAAGATGACACGCAAACAGCTCCCTTTGAACGATGACAGCTCTGCAAACACTTGAAGACAGCTCTCTCGTCTCTCACTAGTCCTCCCTTTTCAAGATAAATACAAACAATTATTTTGTCTGTTCCTTATGTGTCATTATGTCCATTATTCCTTATTACTCTGGCAAACTCCCATTTGCCAATGTCCCTCTTAAAATATGGTTTGTTGTTGTTTAGCTATTTCAGTCGTGTCCAACTCTTGATGACCCCATTTGGAGTTTTCTTGGCAAAGACAGTGCAATGCTTTTGCCATTCCTTCTCCAGCTCATTTTACAGATGAGGAAACTGAGGCAAACAGGGCAAAGTGACTTGGTCAGGGTCACACAGCTAGTCAATGTCTGAGGCTGGATTTGAATTCAGGAAAATGAGTCTTTCTGACTCCAAGCCCAGTACTTCATTATACATTACTATATATTGTACCACATAGCTGCCCATAACATATGGTACCCATAACTAAAGACTATGCTGCAGATATGATCTGGCCAGAATGAAATGGGATTGTTATTAGCTCTTGTGATGTGGACATTATACATCAACTAATGAAGGGATTAAATTTGCTCTGTTTTAGCCACAGAGAGTAGAACAGGAAGATAAGTTGAAGTTACAGTGAGTAAGGAGCATATTCTTCCTCAATATAGGGGAAAACATACTAATAATAAGCACTAGGCCAAAGTAAAATGGACTACCTCAATAGGTAATGAGTGCCGCATCATTGAAGGACTTCAAGTAGAAGTTGCATGACTACTTGTTATGGATGTTAAAGTAGCAGTTCATGTTTCAAAGATGGGCTATACTAGATAACCTCTGCGGTCCCTCCTAATTCCATAATTCTACGATACCAAAGACTGTGCCAGCTCATCATATAATGAGTTTCTGGTTAACTAAAAACCCCAGATCTTCAAGAAAAACAAAATTAGAATTTTAAAATAACTTCCAAAAAAACAATCTGGTTCTTACCAACAAAGCCATTTTTCTACTTTTAAATCTACCAATGCAGCCAGAATCCATTCTAAGTCACTGCTACCAAAGCAAGCATTCAAGTTAGTCTTTAAGAAACTATTAGATGACTACATTTATTAAATATCCATTACATGCAAAGTTCTTTATGAGAAAATTAACAACTCTACCTAAAGGGTTGTATCATTTAGCTGTAATTTAATTGTATAATATAATTTAAAGAAAACAGATACGTAGACAATAAATGTAACTCAAAAATCGTAGTCTTCAGTTGTCTTTGTATCCCTACAAAGAAAATAAAGGGCAGGTAAACGAGCATAGTACCTGATGTTCTTAGGTACTAAGGCCACTCAGGCTATTCTGGGAGGGCTTCACAGAGTTGAATACGAAACAGGAACTGAAGGAATGGGAGGTGATAGCTGGGTAGAGAAGTGCTGAAAGGACGCTTCATGAAGGGAATGTCTCAAGCTATGTCTCTGGGGGTTGTGGAGACGCTAAGTAGGTTTAAACACCTGAGCTGGGTCTTGAAGGAGAACACTGAGAGCAGTTCACGTTTCTCTAGCTAGCTATCCTGTACAGCGCCCTTTCCTCACAATGGCCCTCTACAGTTAGAGAGAACAGGTATTTTCATGCTCATTTTGTAGATGAGGAAAGAGAAATGTAGAAACACTTGTTCAATGTTACATAGTCAGTGACAGAGCCAAGAATTCAACTCGAATCTTCTGACTCCGAGTCCTAGTGTTCTTTTCAGTATCCTTTGCTGCCTGCCATCCAAGAAACAGAATTTTGATGGGAAGAACTATGAGGACATCTGCATTTCAGGCAGAGGGAATGAAGTGACAGGGAGGCAGAGGTGTCAGGCCAAGAGAAGTTGCCTGGTGTGCTTGAGAAAGTGAGTGGCCTGGCCTGGCTAGAGCACCTGCTTTCTATAGGCGAGAGGTGAGATGGTTTGGTTGGCTGAATCGTTCCTGCAACACACAGTCACACAATACACACCGTGCTAGGTGCCATGGGGAATACAAAACCCAAAGTAAATACCTTCGGTCTTCACAAAGTTTATACTGTAGTAGAGGTGATAAAGATACATACACACATACACACACACAAAACACAAATTAAAATGTGGTAAGGACATAAAAGGAACACATGACATCAGCAGAGAGAGACAGAGACAGACACAGAGTACAAGCACTTACTTCAAGCTGGAAGGATCAGAGAAAATTGCACTAAGAAGACAGCATTTGAGCTGAGACTTTAAAGTTAAGTATGACAAGTAGGAAAAGGACCCATATGTACAAAAATATTTGTGGTGGCTCTTTTTGTAGAAGCAAAGAATTGGAAATCAAGGGGATGCCCATCAATTGGGGAATGGCTGAACAAGTTGTGGTATATGAAGGTAATGGAATACTATTGTGCTATAAGAAATGGGGATGATACAGACTTCGTAATAACCTGGAAAAACCTGCACGATATAATGCTGAGTGATTGGAGCAGAACCAGGAGAACATTATACACAACCACAAATATATGGATTCTGTGAGGACTAACCCTGATAGACTTTGGTCTTCTCAGCAATACAAAGTGCAAAGACAACTCCAAAGGACTCATGATGGAGAATGCTATTTACTCCAGAGAAAGAACTATGGAGTCTGAATGCAGATCGAGGCACACTTTATGCTCGCCTTCCCCCCCACCCTTTCTTTTCCCTCTCTTTTGTTTTTGTTTTTGGGGTTTTTTTTGGTTCTGTTTCTTTTTTCTCATGATTCATTCCATTGGTCATAATTTTTTCGCAACTTGACTAGTGTGTAAATAAGTTCAACGTGAAGTTATACGTAGAAGATATATCAGATTCCATGCCATCTTGGGGAGGAAGGGGGGCGGGGGGGGAAGAAAATCTGGAACTCAAAATTATGTAGAACCGAGTGTTGTAAACTAAAAATTAAAAAAAAAATTTAAAAAAAAGGAAGTTAAGTATGATATCAAGAGACAGAGCTGGAGAGACTGGCACTGTAGGCACAGGGAGTAACCTGCACCAATAAAATTGCCAAACCAAATCCCAGGCAGACACAGAAATTCTATTTGGTAAGTAAAGACAACTCATTAAGGATTTTGAGGAGGAAAGTACTCCATCATTACACTTTAGGAAGACTGCCCCCACCCCTGGAATGTGCTTCCTTCTTAATTCGATCTCTTAGAATCCTTACTTTCCTTAAAGATTCATCTCAAGGGCCATTTCCTATATAAAGCCCTTCCTGTTTCTCCTGGTTGTTAGTGGCCTTTCCTTCATCCACTGCTTTTGCTTATCTGCATACGTGCTGTATCTCCCCCAGTAGAATACAAGTTCCTTGAGGATGAGACATTTAATTTTTGTGTCTGTATCCTCAGCACCTACCTCTAACGGAGTCTCCAACACTGTAGGCACTAAAAAAAAATGTTTTGTTGAATTTAATTTATGAGAGATTGGAGGGAAGGCAGTCAATTAGGAGGCTATTATGGTAATATAAGAATAAAATACAAGGGCCTAAACTTGCATCACTAGATTAAGGATCTGTGCTTTGTTCAGTATGAGAGCTCCTGACACTAAGACACACTGTGCACTCTCTATAACTTAGTAGGCATCTTAGAGAGTTGCCTGAGATTCAGAGAAGTTCTGTGGCTTGCCTGTGCTCATATAGCCAGGTTTAGATGTGTCCTTTGACTCCAGGGACATTTCATCCACTACACAATACTGACAAATTGCAAATGACACTGTATTTCTTCTATATTTTTCCTTCTTCCAATAGGCTGTAAGGTTCTTGAGGGAAAAGGGTATATCTTATTTATCTTTTCATTTCCTCCAGTGCCTAATGCAATTTTAAGTCGACAAGGCTTAGGACCACAAATTTAGAGCTGGAAGGGAACTTAGAGGCCATTTTATAGAGGTAAATGAGGCCCAGAGAAGTGAAGCAACTCACCAGGGGTCACACATGTAGTAAGTCACAGTCTGGATGTGAACCTAGGTCCTCTGATTGTAAATCCAGTGCTCTTCTGACTAGACCTCACTGTCTCTCTATCAATTGTGGAAAAAAAAAAAAAAAGCAACAGGCTTTGAGCTTTGATACTGAGAGAATAGAGAAGGGCAAAGTCAGGAAAAAGGTGAATGGGGAGAGGGGTTCTTGGAGAGGGAAAAACGACAAGGGTGATTTTAGATGCATTTGTTGGGTCTGAAATAATATTGGGACAACCAGATGAAAATATGAGGGATGAGACGTAGAGAAAGTGATCAGGGTTTTATCTATAACATCTTAGGTGTCAGCTCCTTTTCCATTCCCAGTGGCATCCTAATGGTTATCAGACTGATGTTCCCAAAATTCTGCTTTGGTCTCAACAACCTAATACTTGAAAAAGTTTTCAATGCCCAGCTGAAATTCCTCTGGCACCAACCTACCTTTCCAATTTTATGCCTGTACTGCTCTCTAATGTTCTAGCTAAACCAACATATTCATTACTCCCCAAACTAGCCTTGTACTTTCTTGTCTCCACACCTTTGTTCAAGCCATTTAAGTCACCTTAGAATGCTTACTTTTACAGCACCTCCTCATTCTCCATCTTTTGAAATCCTACTCTCCTTCAAAGTCCAGTTCAAATCCTTCTCTGATTATCTTCGCTGAAAGAGAGCTTTCTCCCCTGAACTCCTATAGCAATATTTTATACCACTTGTATGGCACTTATCACACACGATTTAGTATGAGTTATCTGCATACTGTTATCTCCAACTAGATCATAAGTTTCTTGAGGGCAAGAACTGCGTAATCATAATTGGAACACTCCAGCTCCTAACAAAGTCCCTTGTACATTCAGGAGATCAATAATTATCTCTTGAATGAAAGCAAGATTTGGAAATGCCAACTGAAATTATGGGGATAGGGTAGGTTTCTGAGGAAATCAGAAGAGAGGAGAAATGAACAAAAGACAGAAACTTGATAAATACCTTGGAGGCAGAAACGGATCTAAGTCAGAGGACCCAGGAATCTGGGTTTTAGGGTGTGTGTGTGTGTGTGTGTGTGTGTGTGTGTGTGTGTGTGTAGATTACATTTCCATTATTCCTTACGGCAGACAGAAGGAAGAAGAACTAATAAAGGAGAGAAAAAGAGAAGCCAAGATAGTGGAGCGTTAAGAAGAGAAGAAAGGAGGTGATCAAACTGTCAAACATCAGGGAGATGTCAGAGTGTTTCTATCAACAAGACTAAGATTCTTTAGGGCCAGGTCCAGACACTCCTCTGGATTCCCAAACAAAGGAGCTTAGTGAATAATTGGTATATAATAAATATTTGTTAATTTGTTCTAAAAAAAAAAAAAGGTCACTGGCTAAGCAATCAATTGAAGCCAGAAACTTTATCTGAGATGAGAGGTAATCACAATTGGCAGTATTTCGAGGAAGTTGATATTAATGAAAGATACTGGAAATAAATGGTTCTGGCTCTTAGAGGGGTGGGAAAGAATACTGTTGCCATAATGGTTGCCTAAGGAGATCAGGACATGAATGAGTTCTGCAGCTATGGAAGGGAAACCAAAGGGAAGAGAGGAAAGATCCTAGGGTAATGTTATACAGAAAAAAAGTATCTTGGTAGTGACCTAGATGTGAAAGATAAAAGATTAAGGTCTAAGAAAGGAAGTTATAAGACTGGGGGCCAAGGAAGATACAGGAATTGCTGGTGGTGACAGAAAAGTAGAGCAGGGAATATGGAATCTTAATGACAGGTATAAATATATATACCCCTGCACCCTCCACCAGTGATTTTTAATCATTTCCCAAATTCACCAGACTTGGCTGCAAATACCTTTTGGGTGTTTAAAAAATGTCTACCCTTAAGGAACAAATATATGCCAGTAAATATACTGAAAAGCATAAGCTTTAGGATTCATAAGGAATACCCAAAGAGAAGTTTATGAAATGTTTTAAGAAGTGACATCAGTTCTGAGCAATGACATTGATGACATAAGCATGCTCTTCTGTAAGGAGATGACTTTGTCAGGGACAACATCCATTTGTCTACTGAAGCACAGATATGTTTAATACAAATAATTCTATTACTTAAAAGTCACAGCTCACAAAAATGATGTGGATTCACCAATTAAGTAATAATGTAATTAGACAGCCATATTTAGGATGTTTCAACAATGCAAAGAACTATATTAGGTACTGTGCTGGTAAGGGAGAGGTTACAGTGAAATGACAGACTCAATTCTTTAGCCACAAAAAAGAGGAATGAAAATTAATAACAAGAGCTCCCATTTACACATGTTCTAAGGTCTACAAGTGCTTTACATATATGACTTCATTTGATCCTCATAAAACTAAATATCTCTCTCTCCTCCTCTAAGATTCCTTGGATCCCTCTGTGCAGTAGAGGCGATACATCCTGGTGCTGAAGTCTGTGCCACCAGGGCACAAACTCTTGAAGGTTCTACATGAAACTGAAAAAGTGTTCAAACCTGGACTAGCCATTGCTGTACGCTACACGCCTGTTTTTCAAAGACAATCTGAAATTACTTTTGGGTATATGCACTATTGGTTTTACAGGGAACTCTGCAAAGAGGGGGAGGAAAATCAAGCAGGATTTAATCCATTTTTAGGATTATAAAAGTTCATTCACTTGAGAAAAAATTTTTCCCTCTTATCTTTTATAAAGGGAAACAATTTTTTTCCTTTAAAATTATTTTTATCCTGGCTAAGTGGAAATCCTTTAAGCAAAATTATGCAAGAAAAATGCAAAACCTTGTCTCATAAATACTACAAAGATAACTGTTTTACTTGTACTAAAAACAAGCAATGCACTTAGGCTTCCAGTAATTAGCTATAAATAAAATTTTTCCCACCTGGGAGAAGTGTTTCCCACAAATGTTACATTCAAAAGGTTTCTCACCTAAAACAAAAATAGAACATGTAAAACTGTTAGTAGTGACGGTGTAATCAATGATTATCTCGAAGAAGTAGGTCTTGTAAAAAGTAATGCTATGTTCCTGAATCATTCACATATATTTGTAGTACCTATCTCTGATGGGAAAAAGTAATAAATTTTTTGTAATTGGTTGTTTTCCTCTAAAATAGATATATCTATCCAAAATACGTCTAATTATCATAGCCAAAATGAAAGCCCCATCTACAAAAAGTACAAAACTCTTCTGCCCTGCACCCCCATTCTGGGCCCCAAAGTGGAGGTGCTCCTATCACCAGACTATCCCAGCAGCCTCTTTACCTCTTCTTGCACGAGCACATCCACTTCTACCATTTGTTTCTAACAAAATGCCTGGTATTTCTTGAGAGCTTGAAAGCTTACACAGCACTTCAGACACAGATCTACAGACAGTTTGATTTTTGCAATCCCGTGAGGATCCCACAAATACTCTCCTTATTTTACAGATGAGGAAAACAGGCTCAGGGCAGTGACCTGCCATTGGTGACCTAATGAGTGAAGCAGGCATTGAGCTCTGAAGGTCTCACTGGACTTTAAGTCCAGGGCTGCTGAATGAACCTCTGCCATTTTCTATGCATATGACAAAAGTGTAGGGAGAAGGGACCCACCAGAGACTGGGGCAAGGGGGGGAAATTCTGGCTTTCCTTGACTTCAGTCTGAATTAACAGATTAGTTTTAGTTTTCATTATCAGCTGTAGCCTTTTGCTGGAACAAAGTACTAACTTTAAATCATGCCATCTGGATAAATGTGGGTGACAAAAAACACCTTATTTCTCTCATTCCCCTCATATTAAGTGATAGGTTATCAAAATATATTGCCAGAAAAGAGATGGTACATTTCCTATAATGTACCCTCATCTTTACAATTAAGTTTTTTCTTCCTGCCCTGGTAAAATTATCATTTTTGGTCTAGTAAAACTACAGTTTACTGACCTAGGTTTATGATGGAAATAGTAAGTTTTTATTTGTAGCTCTTCCTGAAAGTATAGGTTGGCTTTGTGGATGATAGAAAATCCTTGATCACTGGCTATTTTCTATTCATTTTTAATTGTAAACTTAATTCTACAGACATGTCTGGGATAATGTGATAATAGGCTCAAGGATAAATTAAAACTCTATTATCGGAAATACAGTAAGGAAATCAGGGTCACACATGGCCTAAGCTCACAAATGATTGAGGTCAATGACCATTATTAACAGAATACCACGTATCTTAAAAGATTTATTTCCTTTTTGATAAGACTTTTGCATTAATTTTGATTATACTGTTATTGTCATTCAAGAGATGCACCTTTAAAGTACAAAACATAAATCTTGCTGTCTCTGAAACTACAAAGATAAGGTTTTCAATGTCAAGCGTGTGTGTGTGTGGGAGGGGATGTGGGGGTGTGTGGGTGTGCATGCATGTGCGTGCAAGTACATGAGCGAGAGGCAGATAACTAGGTCCCTGAAATTTTTCTTTATAATTTAGAGGTACAAAAGTAAAAGTTTTTAGGCTAGAGTAATTTCAACCTAGCAAACAACAAAAGAACTAAATCAAGACCTGAGAATTCTAGGGGATAACAAGAAATATCATATCAAGTGATATTTCTTGTATTGAACATAATCATAGTTATTTCCATAATCATTGTCATGAAAACATCCTAAAACACATAACATCCCAGAAGCCCATAATATGTCATATCTTTATGAAATATTTATTCTAAAGTAATCAACTTTAGTTATAGGAAGGCAAGGTACAAGTTACATAACTATTTCATAACACTTTATTTTTTAAAAGATCAGACCATTTTGAAAAATAGAAGAGGGAAATGTTATCAGCTGACCAGTTTCAATCTGTATATTAGTTTATAATAATTCTCATTTTTAAATTAAAATTTTAAAATTTGTCCCTCTAACCAAGAGCTATCAAGACATTTTAAATGGTTTGTAAGATCTGTTCCTGAAGAAATCAAAAGAACTTACTTTTTCATGAGTTAATTGTAAATTATACAATTAAAAAACTAGTACAAGCTATAGCTAAGAAATATTCAACATAAGATTAAATTGAATATAGTATATCAGAATATATGAAAACAATGACATAAAAATAAATATTTCTTTTCAAAACTCAAAAGTTTAAACATTAATATGGAACAGAAATCAAATCAGATAAAAAGATGCCACCTTTTCTGTTCAGGGTACAGAGAACCATTTGTAGAATTCTAAGATTTAGCACTTGTACCTGCAAGCTAAAAGTGAAAAAAAGAAAAGGAAGCCAAAATTCTCCCTTGAGAGATGCAAATAATCTTTGCAACCTTTAGCCTCATCAACAAACGAGAAAAACCTCTCACGAAAATGTGAGCGAGCAACACTATCTAAAAAGCGTTCACCACTTTGTACTAAAGGCACTGTACCTGTATGAGACCGTTTGTGAAGCTCCAACGTGCTTGGATGTTTAAAAGGCTTTCCACATAGTTCACAAGTGTATTGTCTTTGCAACTGAAGAGTTTGTGTCTGGTCTTTCAAGATGACACTGCCCTCTGTCCTTTCAATTTCAGCAACACAATCAAAATTCTCTGAACTAATGATTTCTTCACTTTCTTTTTCTTCAGTACCTTGACTATTCATTTTCTCTACAGTACTTTCCATAACTAAGGGTGACTCTGCTATTCCTTTTGCTAGACTATGATCTGCTTTAGCTTCAGATGATTCTTCTGCAGACTGTTGCAATTTTAGGAAGCTTAATTTCTTGAGGTGGACAGCTTTTTTCAGTCTCCTCTGTTCCGCAGGCTGCAATGATGTGCTTTCAGACTCCGGATCTGGAGCAGCTTCGTTCAAAGGCTGGGCAAGGAAGTTAGAAGGGAGATGTTCGGAAGACTCCAAGATACATTCAGAGGGACTGACAGTACAGTCGTGGGTTTCTACTGAGTTAAGATCTGTAGATGCACTGAAAGCAAAGGGCTGTTCAATTACTCGTTCATGACTGGAACAAGAAGTTTGTTTATAGAACTGTTTACTGTAAAGGTTTCTAAGCTTGTAATAGTAATTCGACTGCTTCAATGGAAGTTCTGTACAGTTGCCATCTATAGCATCAGATGTCTGTTTTGGTCCTTCACCAGAAGGATTCTGAAGATGAACTGATTGTGGTCCATGGGAAGGCTGGCCATCCAAAACCTTATGAGGCTGCACACCTGTTGAACACTCTTGCAGTAGGTGAGGAGGGTAGCTTTCACTCATAACACCATTTGCATTAGTAGCCAGGGCACTGTGCAGGGAGAATGCACTATTACAAGGCAAGCCGGGTGACTGCTCAATAGCAGTAGATTTCAAAAATGCATGACACATATTCAGTACATTCTGTACTTGTAAACACTGTGCTATGTCCAACATCATCTGTATATTGTCTTGGTTAAGATCCAGGTGAGAAGTGTACATGAAGTCTAATATCTGCCCTATGCCTCCTACATTTTTTATATCCAAATGAAAAATGTCATTCTTCTGGCCCGAAGAATTCTGAAATAAAGTCCTGATGAAAGAAAGTATATCTGTTTACAGTGTAAAAGAACACATCTACACTAACAATCTTTGCCTACAAATAATACCCAAATAAGCCCATGTTAATAATTACCATCCTACAAACATAAGGATCAAAAACTTGTTAGAGTTTTTAAAAATCCCATCTTTCTAACAATTTGGGCAAATTAACATAACTATCAAAAAGGATGGAGAAGGTATCACTGTGAAGTCCACACTTTAAATTTGCAACTAGTTTTTAAAATTCAAACCATAATGTGAATCATCCAAGCTGGATGACTTTAATCGCTTAACCCCTTAGTACCAGAGGCAATTCTCTAAGGTTATAGTTTACAGAAGAATTGCTAATCTTCCCTGTAGAGGAAATTTGCCTCATTGGTGGAGCTCCCTAGGCAGATGATAGTATAGGTTTGGACAAAAAAAAAGTATAGAAGACATATTAACAAGTAGAGAAAGGTTCGAAGATAATTTCTAAGGAAAACACAATCTACTTAGTGTCTATCTATACATAAAACTGTCTCGCGTAGAATAAATTCAATGACAGTACACAAAATCAAAGTGATTTTCAAATTACGATCAATTATTTCAATGTACAAAGCACACATACACTTATATTTTTATTTAGAACATCCTACTGGGATGCCTTAAAAAGTATGTTTTCTTTAGGGTATATGAGAAACAAAGGCTAAAATGTTTTAATTATGTTTCTTCAAGGCACAACAAAATTTTCCTGGTCTCTTATTGAAGTGACAGTTTATCAAAAAAGCATCAATGACAGGTGTTCAGTTCCTTAATCTATTCATTCCCAAAGAGTAGATCACTGAAACTGTTCATTAGAACATAAAACTTTATAAAGTATTTCACAATTAGTTTTGTTAATAACTGAGTACTAATTTTATGATATCTTAATTGTTAAAAAACGTTTTGGGTAGGAAGCTTATAACATTCTTTCGGACAAATTTGTATAGTTTAAAAAGGAACAAACTTGAATGGAATTTAAGCAGATAATATCGTGAAAGTGAGAACTCACACTAAAGTGAAAGTATTTTGGTTGTAAAATTGGTTCTTGTATATGCTCAAATATGAATCAAGCCCAAAACACATACCTAAAATACTGACTGAAAGAAGCTAAAACATTTTTATGCGCCTTAAAGCAGACTCCTTTCACCACCAGCATACAGTCACAAAGGAGACCTTGAATACGCTGCTCATGTAGCTGCTGAAGGAGGTGGCAGCTGTGACTAGCCACAGGGTCCATGCTAAATCATTCGAGATCCCTAAAATAAAAATTAGAGTAAGAATATGATTAATTCAAAGAAATTATAAAAATTCACTTGAAAGCTCAAAAATTCACTCAAAACTCTTGAAAGGCATTAAAATTGATGCTTATTGGAACAATCTCCTTTCAGAGGAGGAGACCAAACATAGCTTCCCACCTCCTTCTGTTCTTACAAGCTGTTTCTGATTCCTGAAACACACACCTTCTTTACCCCTGCCTCTCAGAATCCTTGTCTTCCTTCAAGGTTCACTTGTAGGTTTCTCTATATGAAGTCTTTCCCAACCCCCAGTGTTGCCGCTCTCTCCCTTCTCAATTTTCCTCGGAACAGACTTATTTGTATGTCATGTTCCTCTCCTCAGTAGTAGGGACTGCTTTGCTTCTATCATTGTATCCCCAGAACCTGACACAGTGACTTGCATACAACTTAACAATAAATATTTACTGAGTTGTCCTAAAGGTGAATGGAAATACAGGCCTGGATCTTACATGAGACAGCACTAGAGATAACATTTGGGAATCAGCAAATAGAAGTGACAGCTGAAGTCTTGAAAGCCGATGAAGTGTCTGTAGAAGTGAAAAAAGAGAGTAACAGAAATTCCCATGAGAGTAAGCAGAAGCTGTGAAGACCAAAATAAAAATATCACACCAATATTACACCAAAATAAAAATATCCAAAATCAAGCTTATTTTGATCCACAATCTAATCCTCCTGAATTCAATATTTTTGTCAGTGGAACCACTAACCAGGAGAAAGAGAAAACGCGTTTATATAGTGACTACAATGTGCTTTTTACAAATACTATTTTATTTGGTCCTTGCAATGACCCTGGGAGATAGATGCTATTATTATCCCTATTTTACAGTTGAGGAAGCTGAGGCAAACAGGCTAACAGTGACTTGCCCAGGGTCACACAACTAGAACATGGCTGAGGCTGGAGTTCCAACTCCGTTTTTCCTGACTCCACTACCCACTGTTGCACTACATTTATCTTCCCCTCAAACTTCTTTAAGTGCCTGGTATGTGTATTAGTGGCACTAAGATTAAACTAGTTTCCCATGTTGGAAATTCTGGTGTTCTTTTTATATAACTCTTCCTTCTCCCTAACCTCTCATATCTAGCCACCAAGGCCAATCAATTTCACCTTCATAACATGCTTCACAACTTGCTTTCCCTCTATTTTCCCCACTGCTACTATCCTAGAATAGGCCCTCACTGTTGTGGTTCAGTATTTTGGGGCTTTTCTTGACAAAGATACTAGAGTGGTTTGCCTTTTCCTTCTCCAGCTCATTTTACAGATGGGGAAACTGAGGCAAACAGGGTTAAGTGACTCACCCGGGGTCACACAACTAGTGACTGAGGCCAGATCTGAACTTTATAAAGAGGAATCTTCCTGACCCCCAAGTCCAACATTCTAACCACTGTGCCACCTAACTACCCTAGGCCCTGATTACCAACTCCTTGGACATAATAGGTCATCCCATTTCCAACTTTTCCCATCTCCAATCCTTCACACTACTGCTAGGATAATCTTTCTTATAGAAATGGTCATGTCATTTCTCAGGTCAAGATTCTTTAATTGATCTTTACTGCTTACCAAGTAGTTCTCAAACTTCTTTCCAGGCATTCAACTGGCACCACTCAACCTTTTTAGCCTAACTTCATAATACTCTCCTTCACATGCTCTGTGTGACAACCGAATTAGACTTCTTATTGAGTCCCAGGCATGCCCTGTGGCTTCTCGGCTTTATGCTTTTGTTCCTACTGACTTGTATACCTCAAATGTTCTCCCTCTCTCCGTGCTTTTCCTTTAAATACTTCAATGGAACTAATCAGCAAGAGACTTGCCTCCACCAGTACAGATCACAAACACAACCATGCTTCACCCTGTTTGACTGTCTATTTTCTTCCTAAGAACATCCTTGGAGGATCTAGCCAATGTACTTTTTCTTAGGCCTTCCTCACGTATTTTAATAGCACAATACTTAAGTCGTCCTTCTGTTATCCCTCTCTACTAGATCCCCTCACCATGTATCTCTCTCCATTTCCAACTGGGTTACCTATAACTGTGGATTTTTAGGGATTGTGTTGCTATAACAATTGTTACCATATAGAATAACTGGCAGAACATTTATGTTAAAGATAGTTTTCGTGTCCGAATAGCCTGAATTCATAAAAAGCACTATATAGTTTGCTAAATGGAATCCAGCCTACTCTTTTCCTCCAATTCAACTCTGGGTCAAATTTACATCCGGAGTGCATGTCCCAATTGTATGTCATAGTCTAGATTGCTAATATAGATTGCTAAATTGATCTTTTGAATAACCATGGAACTCACTGAGGAAGCACTGTAAAACTTCTTGGCTTGATGCAACCAGAGCACTATCTTCCACATGTTACAGAAACATCTAGAGTATTTGACTATCTATCAGGAAACCTTCTTCAATTTTGTCCCTACAAAGAGTATCATTCATATCGGTGCCAAACACCTTGGAAAAGTATATGTCTGTCCATTTCATGCCTTTGACGATAATCTGGCTACAATTATCTTGTGTGACCTTAACATAAGCATGAGATTATATTGTAAGAAAATCTAGAAAGCTTTGTTTTCCTTTAGTGAATCAATTTTTTGTAAACAAACAAAAACAAAGGACTTTCCATACTTTGCACATTTCAGACAATTATATAACTATGAAGAAGCAGTCTGCTGCGAAAAAATGTTTATGAAAGGCTACTTATTTTCATCTCATATTTCCATCAAGAATATCCTTGAATGTATATCATTCCCAAAGGGAAAACTTTTTTAAAAAGAGGAAGAGAAAAAAGAACCAACAAAAAAAACCATACATTGAAAAACTCTGACAACACATGCAATGTTCCATGCCTGTAGATCCCCCACCTCTGAAAAGGAATAGGAGGTAGGTGTCCTCTCATATCTTTTCTTTGAAGCTAAGTTTGTACTTTGCAATTCTGCAACATCCATTTTCCATTCTTTTGTAGGAATTATTCGTTCAATTTATACTGTTTTATTTACTGTATATATTGCTTTCTTGTCTCTGTTTACTTCACTTTGCATCAATTCATGGAAGTTTTTCCTTATTTCTTTGTACTTGTCATATCCATAGATTCTTATAGTATAGTAATATTTCATTATGTTCATGTATCATGATTTGCTCAGGCATCCACCAACTGATGTGTATTTACTGTTTCCAGTTCTTGACTATAATAAAAAGTGCTGCTACTGTGGTGTGTATAGGGCTTTTCTTCTTGTCGTTCTTCAATGACATCTTTGGGGTGTATGCCTAGTAACAGAATCTCTAGGTCAAAGAGTAAGGTCATTTTACCCAATTTATCTGTATAATTTCAAATTGTTGCTCAAAGTGGTTATGGTTATGCTAATTGACAGCTTCACCAACAATACATTAATATGCCTATTGATAACCTTTTTGGAGTACTAAAATCACCTGATTTTTAAAAATTCTTTTTTTAGAATTTTCTCCTCTCTGGTATATCTTGTAAATGATTCAATTCAATTTGGCACTTATTAAGCACTTATTGCACTCCAGGTACTATGCTAGGCACTAGTAATAAAATGAAAGACAAAAATGAAAAAAGTCTCTGCTCTTAAGGAGTTTACCTTCTACTGGGAGTGGCAGAGCTTACCTACCCAGGTAAGTAAATACAATGTGTGTGTCTCTATCTATCTATCTATCTATCTATCTATCTATCTATCTATCTAGATCTCTCCCCACCCCCCCCACAGTTAGTTACTTATTTATGAATGAATGAATGTAAACCAAACTGAAGTGCTAACAACTGGAAGAAGAGTCCAGGAAAGGAAACTTTCTGGAGGTGGCACTGGAGTTGAGCACTGAATGATCCCTCACTGCTTTCAAGACTGTCTCCTCCAAAAGGGCTTTTGCCTATTTCTGACACCATTTTCTTAAGTGCTTTTTCCACTTCCTCTTATTTACACAAATAAGACTGTGAAAATAACTGTCCTCCGGGTAAAATGTAAGCTACCATGAGAACAGAAAGTTTCATTTTTGTCTTTGTACCTCCAGCACCTAGTACAGACCTTTACTCGCAGAAAGCCTGATAAACATTTGTTGAACTAAAATAACATCCAAATGAGAAAGACCTATGGACAGGAGAAATACAGATCTTCTTGTTTAACATATTAGAAACTGAAATGAGTCTAAATGTGGTGATTTTACTACCACTTATGATGAAAGGAAGTCATTATAAAATCTTTGAAAATTAGTTCTATTTTACATCTACTTGTCCTCTTGCCAGCCTATTTTACATATGTTCTTGGGATGATGTGGCTTAGCTGGATCTCACACCAACCTTTTAAACCAGTTTTTGAATGAATAAATGAATGATGAAGGCTTTACTAAGTGCATACTACATGCCAAACACTGTGCTGAGCATCAGGGATACAAATACAAGGAAGCAACATAGTTCTTGCTTTCAGAGAGCTCACATTCTAATGGAGGAAGACAACTTATAAAGGGAGCTGGAAACTGAGTTTTCCATGTAAAGCAGCATAGAAGTACTGTCTTATAAGTACTCTTATTTCCTGCCATCCTCCTCTGTAGTGTTTTATAAAAGAGTTTGTATGCTAAGTTGTATTGTTCTTTGTTGCAATGTCTCTTCAAGAAAACCAAGGGTGTGAAGGTTAAGATCATTTCTTAGGCTCTTTAGACACTGTGGCAACTGCTTTATATTACTTATGCTTTTGCAGGAAGTCATGACAATAAAGGTCAGTATCTTTGCCTTTTTTTCCCCCCAATTCCCACTTTTTGGCATCAAAAGCTCAGCTGTATGAGGCAGATTAAAGCTATTATAATTTTTAATGTTTTCTCATCTTTATTCTTTCTTCCAGTTTTATGTTGATTTTAACCTTTGTTCTAACTAATCTGATAACACACAGGAAAATGATTCTAAAATTATTCCATCAGGAACTAAACATTTCCTAAGATATAGTAAATTTCCATTTTTTGGTGGTAATGTTTATTTTCATCCTGCCCAGTGCCTTCTGACTCTTCAGGTATTCATGATACAGAGGTGCACAGTTTCTGAATACTTTTTTTTTTCATTTCTTAAACCTCATACCCTAAGCAGGGGTGGGGAACCTGAGGTCTTGAGGCCACGTCAAGGGCCTTCTAGGTCCTTGGGTGCAGCTTTTGACTGAGTCCAAGTTTTACAGAACAAATCCTTTTATTAAGGGGATGTATTCTATCAAGTTTGGATTCAGTCAAAGGGCTGAACTTGAGGGCCGTGAGGTCACAGGTTCCCCAACCCTGCTAAAGAATAGTTGAGAAAATGCACCTCTCTCCCTTATTTGTGGAACTAGGGGCCAAGCTCCGTTAATGTGTTGGCTGGTTTTGATTAAGCTCTTTTTCTCTCTCTTTTGTAATTCTTTGGTAGAAGTAATGGCTTTCGGGGGAGGTGGGAAGATATATTCTGCAATGAGGGCAACGTTAAAACAGGAGACATCAAAACAGTTTTTTTTAAACCTGAACCACATTTTCCAGGGTACTTCTGTTCACTTTCTGTTGTGTCCAATTTCACATGGAAATCAACATAGAAGTGTAAGCTGACTTGTTTTTTAGACTCTTACCAAGTTCTTTGTAGGATTTCTCTACCTTTTCATCTTCTGCAACAAATACTGGTGCATAAGCTACAACTATCTTCATGCCGTTCTTTTGTTCATGCTTGTTGAGTTCTATAAAATGTGATGTTCTAATATCCCATGAAATGTTTCGTATTCCTTTTGGGAACATGATGAAACCAGTCTTTTTTTTTTTTTTTAAGTTGCCTCTATTAGGAGAACCAATGAGACAACCTTAAATTGGGCTAAGCTTTTTGCCTTCTGATCTGCTGAGAATGTCAATATTGACTCGGTTCAATTGTTTCAAAAGTAGGTCAATTCGGGACAGGTAGGTGGCACAGTGAATAGAGCACCAGCCTGGGAGTCAGAAGGACCTGAGTTCAAATGTGAACTCAGACACTTAACACTTACTAGTTGTGTGACCTTAGTTAAGTAACCTTGGGTCACTTAACCCAAATTGCCCTGCCTTCCCCCCTCCAAAATAATAATAAAAGTAGGTCAATTCATTATTCTCTGGACAAAGAGCTTACCTTTGGATAATGTTGGTCTAAAAACTATGTGCTTCTTAGCACCCTCTGCCCCATTCTGGCCACTGTCCTTACATAAGAAAGGACCACACAGGTCCTTTTAAAAATGTTTCTTATTTCATAGGTTTTCAAATTCATAATATATACTGGCCATACTACTGGTGATGTTCTGTGTTCTTAGATGAGTTAGTTCTCAAAATGAGTTTATGGTGAGGACCATGACAAAAAGTCTTTCCAGGTCAGCAGAACCTGCCAGAACTTATGCTGGGTTGGCTTACTTTTCAGGAACCCAGTATAACTCTCACAGTATAATCAGAGTAAGACTTTGTGGAGAAAACCTAGTAGAAGTCTAATTCAAATGTCTTCTCCACCAAACTTTTCTGGATTCCCTGTTGGTAATGACCAAATAGAGTATCTGTTTTCCACCTCTCTAATGGACTTAGTGTGAAATATTATTATTAGTTATCTGTCTTTTACCTCCCTATTACAACACAAGCTCCAAGAGGTTAAGAATCATTTCTTATCAAAATTTTACACATTCCCCAGTACCTAATTAACAAATATTAATAAATCTCTATTGATTGGGTCAGAAGGAACCTAGGTGAACTACCTTTTAGGTGATGGGTGGGGAAAAGGGTTGCAGAAAATATAGCCTAAAACCAGAAAAATAAAAAATGTTAGGACTAAAACTAAATCTGCAGAGATTAAACATATTTAACTCTAGCCTTTAAAATGTAGGCTAAATTAGTAGAGGAAACGATGTGGAATACAAAGTAGAATAAGGAAAAATTTTGGTTCAAATTTTTCTTTTGACATTTAAGAATTGGGCAACAATGTAGAAGGCACCACCCCTCTAAGCCTCAGTTTTCTCATCTCTATAAATGGGATAACAACATCTGTAGTGCCTACTTCAGAGGGTTATGGTGAAGATGGAGTGAGATCATGAAATCCTCTTTGTAAACCTGAACACTAGTTTGTCTTTTTGTAAGCCTGGAAGCCAACCACAGACAGTATTTATGCTCTCTAGTTCTATGTAGTGTCTCAGAGAGGCTAGTGGAGAGTTATTCACAGGCATGAAAGACATCATTGATGATTCATGTTGACTCAGTGAACCTCAGTGGATGCTATTCAAAGTAAGCACACAAATGTTTATTAGCTAAATCAGGGCTATCCAAAATACGGCCTGTGGGCTGCATGTGGCCCACGGTGCGATTTTATGCAGCCCGCCTGTGGTTTTTAATTTTCATGAGCGAAAAAATAAAATAATAATTTGCACGGAAATATGGAAAGCATATTAGATTTTTTAATTCCATCACTAATAAATAATCTCATTGATGTTAATTTTCTTTGGTGTTTTTAAGCAGTATTATGGATTGAATATATAGCACAAAATCTTCAATCAATCTGTGGTATGCATTCCGTCTGTATGATACAACTAGTCAGTATGCACCTACCTTTATACTGTTGTTGTCGCTTTGTTTTGTGTTTGCTTTTGCGCTTCGCAACTTTTGTCTATTGTATCGATGACACGCATTCCCCCACTTTCTATTAGTGTACTGTATTTTTTATTCTGGGTGCGGCCCTCGAATAATTATTTTATTTTAATGAGGCCTTAAGAAAACCTAAGATTGGACAGCCCTGGGCTAATTCATGCCTTCATTCAGCACTTATATATACAGTTTGTGCCTTACAGTATTATCTTTCAGTTACTCACATGCTGCTTTGTAATTACTTTCCATATGTTTTATGTCATATATATGGTTCTTTCCATTGTGAATTACTTGACAGTCCTTTGTATTTGTATGCTACCAGCAGTGATATAGCACATAGGCCATGGAGACCTATGGGATTTGCTTTCGACAGACCTTCTGTGACACAGTATTGTTGTGTCTTATCCCTCATTGTATCTCTGAAATTTTTTCTTCCTTTGCAGCTAAGGTGTTGACCCATTCTACTCCAATAGTGCTTGATTCACCTGTTGCAAATTAGTCATATCACAGTGCTTGAGCTCCACTGATGCTATGAATGATTTCCTATTATATTTTGGATTTTTTCTGCTGACCCATGTTGCTTACAATTTAATATAGAGCATGCAGCATCAGTCAACCTTTGTGTAACTAGTCAGGGCTGTCAAGCCCAAAGCAAGACAGGAACTATCCTGCTTGTTGGTTGTTTCTATGACCTCTGTGCCACTAAACATCTCATTCTGGGAATCCTGAGAACTGGGACTAACAGTGTGGCTGATACTGCACTTGTCATGATGCTGTACCCTCTGTCTATCAAACAACTTGATCCGACCTCTTAGTAGTAAGCATAAGATAGATGGATCTTCCTTTACTCAGCTCCAAAATCTGAGGAGCATCAGCCGCCTATAATATACTACCAAAGAATTATGTATATGGTGGTCTATCTAATTATGGAGTCAATCTGCAAAATATTCAAAATTCCTTCTGGTGTAATTCATATCTGAAGAAAATTACTTGCATAGTACTTTTCCCCCAGGCAGCTGATGGCACAGTGGATAGAGCATTGGGCCTGGAGTATGGACTACCTGAATTCAAATCATGCTTCAGTCACTTATTAGCTGTGTGACCCTAAGCAAGCCTCTTAACCTGTCTGCCTCAGTTTCCTCAACTGCAAAATGAGAATAATAATAGTACCTCCCTCACAGGATTGTTGTGAGGATCAAATGAGATGATATTTGCGAAAAGTGCTAAGGATAATGCCTGGCACATAGTAGGCATTTTATAAATGTTTATTTTCTTCTTATTTGTAAAATGAATATTTTATGCTTATTGTATGCATTCTATTATTTACTGCTGCTTTTACTATTCCATGTCAGTAAAGTGTCAAATTGTCACTGTACCTAATCATTTCTATAGTCATCATAATTTTTCAGATAAAAGGTCTAAGTAGAAAACAAGATATTATTGTAGGTTACATCTCTTTTAAAATATGAACATTATTCAAACATTTTGATCTTCAGAACCTGGAAAATCTAGCATTTACAACAACCACTTGATTTGGATTGTTTTTTACTGCAGTATATTTCCTTGAAATATTTACTACTCCTCCTCCCCCAGACAAGTCACTACAGAACACAAGGAAAACGAATCCTCTCTGCAGCAAAAAAATGGCACCCACCTTTGGCAAATATTTTAACATTTGTCTTTTCAAATGAGAGAAAGAAATAAACTTTTATTTAGCACTTGCGTGCCCAAAGCTTTACAAATATTATCACATTTGATCCTGACAACAAACTTGGGAGTTAGGTGCTATTATATCCTCATTTTACAGTTCAGGAAACTGAGGTAAAAAGAGGTTAAATGATTTGCCCAGGGTCACATAGCTAGTAAGTGTCTGAGGCTGGATTTGAACTCAGGTCTTCCTGATTTTAAGCCCAATCTCTTGTTCTACCTATCTGCCTCTATGAACAAAATGCAATCACGTTATCCTTTCTCAAATGTGAACTTGGTACTGGTAACGCAAGCTTCTTTATGTCGAGAACTATTGTTGATATTGAACAATTATATTGTATATAATTTATATATTATTTAGATTATTTTTATATTTACATTTATTTAAAATATATTTATATTTATATATATTTAAAAAAACCAAACCTTTTTTGTCTCTGATCCTGGAAAATCATCCATTAACTCTCAATATGGAAAAAAAAAACTTTCAAGAAAAAAAAATCACCTGTCTATAGAAACTACCAATTCATAATAAATCAAACACCTCTCACCGTACAAATTCAGTTACCTGATAGAGTAAAAACAAAAGAAATTCTTTTGATTGGATCCTGATGCCATCATTATACAAAATTACAAAGCATTCCTATTTTTAACTTCTATAGCATTTATTTATAAGGAAAAACTTTCTGACAGAGGAATCACCAATTCATGCTCTTCCACCAACTAAACGATTTTCATAAAACGTTAAAATGGGAAGAGATCTTTGAGATAATCCAGTCTAACTCCCTCATTTTGCTGCATGAGGAATCTGAGAAGCAGAGACATTAAGTGACTTACCTAAAATCACAGCTAGTTAACTGACAAACCCCCTATTTCCTGACTTCTTGTCAGTCAAGTGTTCTTTCCTCTACCCCAATATTTCGAAGTCCTTTGGCTCCCTATAGCGGCCAGGATGGGATAGAACTCCTTTGGCATTTAAAGACTGTCACGAACTGGCCCTTGCCCTCCCCTTCCACAGATACTGTGGTCCTGAGACTAGGTATATTCTTCTTGTTCCTGAGACTAGGTATATTCCAGCCACCTACCTTGGAGCCTTTCTGTACAGCTCTTCTACATATCTAGAACGTTCCCTCCTCCCCCACCTCGGTCTCTCGGAATCCCTAGTTTTTGCATGTTACAAGATTCCTCCCCCCCTCCCATGGGAGGGTGATGAAATGAGGGATAAAACACGTTTAAAATTTAATTTAAAAAGCAAGCCGGAATCTCTAGTTTTTTTCAGTGCTCAGACCAAGTGACACCTTCTCCTTGAAGCTTTCCTCCAAAATCACCTCGTATCTATTTCACATATACCTATACGAGTATTGCTGTCCTCTCCCCAATCCCCAAAGTCTTTGAGGACAAGCCCATTCGTCCCTTTTCTCTCTATCCCTAGCGCCTAGCAGTAGGTATTATAGCCGAAGCTTAACAAACACTTGCTCATAGATCGCCGGTTACGTGCAGCACCTCCTAACGCCGGTTCCCTAATTTTAGACACGTGGAGTAAACACTCCAGCAGCCCCAGAGATCATGTGGTACACAGGCTCCACAACTGAGCGTTTCATCGCACGCACTAAGGCTTTCTGAATTGAGCTCAACTGAAGGACCTGGGTGCAAATCTATGACCTTAGACAAGTCACCTGACCTCTCTGGGACATAGTTTCCTCATCTGTAAAGCTTATAGGTCGGCCTAGGTATCTCATCCGGGCCGGGGCTGTATCAGTCCCCCTCCGCCTTGGATAGGACTCTAGTTCCCCCACTTCCTCCCTTCAGGCGTGGGGAGCGAGCCCGCCTCCCTCAGGCCTTCCCACTCAGTCCGGGAGCTCCTACGGTGGCCGTGAAGCACCCTTCCTGACCCGCAGCGGCGGCCCTGTCGCCCTCCAAGCTCTGGGCGAGCATAGACGACCCTGCGGAGAGTGTGGAGATCAAGAAAGGCGGTGAGCGAGGCCTCGTCTTTCCAAGTCCCTTCAGCTAGCGCCCAAGGGGCTTCCTTACCCGTCCGAGCGGGCCCGTGCCCTCCTCCTCCTCTTCGGGCTCCTTCCGCTCCCGCCGCTCAGCGGAGCACCCAGAGCTCCGCCGGCGGCCGCTCGGCCCGGCGGTTTGACAGCACCCTGTATCCCACAGTACTTCCGTCTACGTCACTTCCGCGCGAAGAGGATGGGGCCGGAGGCGGGGCGGAGGAAAAGGAGAAAAGCGAAGGTTGCGGGGCACGCATGCGCGTGTTTTCCTGTGCGCTGTCCCTGCCACCTCCTGCGAGTTGGAGAATCCCAGATAGTTGGCGTGGGCAGGAGGCGGGAGGCGGACTCGCGGGACGCGCCGCCCCGGGGGAGCCCACGTGCTGGGCGCGGGCGGTTGAAACGGTTCTTCGGCGCGCGGCCGGGGTGAGTGATGGTCCGGTTGGGCGGGCTGAGGCTGCAGAGGACGGGACCACCGCCGGGGGAAGGGGCTGGCTAGCGGCTGCCGCCCAGGTCGGGTTGGAGCCCCAGCGTGGACCGCGGCGATCCTGAGCGGCCTGCGCTCGGTCTGCCGGGGGCTGGCCGAGAAGATCGCCGCCCTCGTGGTGCGGTGCGGAGCCGGGCTGGGGGTGACTAGCCCGGAAGTCGCCGGGGTGGACGGCTCAGCCCCTCTGGGTGCATGGCAGGAGCGACGGACGGCAGTCAGAGGACTCGGGTTCGAGTCCCCGCTGGGTCATGCACCCCCCGGGCGGCCCCGGCAGGTCCTTGTTTGTTCATCTGTAGTTAAGGAGCGGCTGGACTTCCGGAGGCTCCTCCTTCTTGTGTCCGGGGCTTCTGTGATGCTTTAAGAGTCAGGCGGTGTCAGGGTGGGCGAGAGGGGTGACACGCTGCACCAAGCGATGGAGTCACGGAAGGACGTAGCTGTCCGTTTGTCTTCGAACTTCTGCATCGCTTAGTGTCAGTGTGATCGTGGGCAGTATTAACACCGTGCCGGGCTCTGGGCTAGCGCCGTACGCTTATCATTTCATTCTCCCAACAACCCTGGGAGGTAGGTACCGGTTTTATCCCCATTTTACAGGTGAGGAAACGGAGGCAGACGGGTTAGGTGACTTGCCCAGGGTCACACAGTTGGACCGTATTTGAGGCCGGCTATGTACTGTGACACCTAGCTATCCTTGCAAGATGCCCCCGCCCCCTTTGGGGGGGACCTCGTGACCCACAATCCTATTCAGCAAACAGTTAAGGTTTTGAGATTGGGTTGGATAGTCGAAAAGGACACCAAGATAAAAATTTGCTTCCTGTGCTCTAAGAGCTTACAAATCTGGGCAGGAATAGGATGTATACACAAACATGAGATCGGAGCACCGGAGAAAAGCCAAGGAGCCTGAAAAAAAATTGAACTAAGAAGACGGTGGCTTTTGGAGGGTAAGAGTACGTCTGTATAAAGAGTTGTTGCACCAGTTGTGCTGAATGTGCAGGTTAATTCCTTGAAAGTTTTGTTGGGGAGAAAGGCAGAGAAAGAGACCAGGGGCACTAGGCAGCTAAAAGATGAGTGATGAGGGCCCGATGCCAAGAAGGGTAAAAGACATTGAGTTGAGAGGAGGCCCGGAAAAACAACTTTCAGTTTTGTCTCCGAACTATGTGTGTGTGTTTGTGTTTGCTTGCATACACATGTCTCGAGCTCATGCTTGTGAGTGTTGGGGAAAAGTTTGGACCTTTAGTTTCATAGGGATTCTGGAGGCAACTAGTTTGTAACCGAATGTCTTAAAGAGTTGCTTGAGATACCCAGAAGATAAGTGCCTTGTTCTAAATTACAGAACTGTGATGTGTCTGTGGCAGGCCTTGAAGCCCACATTTCATAACTACTACACTGGACATTACACCACAATTGCCTCTCCTACTTTATCCGTGTCCCTTTCGTATAACAGGCACTTAATAAATATTAAGTCAAACTGAATTTTGAGAACTCAGGAATACCTCCTTAACATGATGAGACATTACCACAAGATTTTAGCAGAAGAGAGAGAAAAAGTCCTTTCCTTTAGGTCCCACAACTTGGCAGCGACATAGCTGGAATTAGAACATCTCCAGATTCTCAACCTTTGCTTTTTCCAATAGGTCACACTACTCTGTGGGATAAGTCCTTGTTTCACTTCTTAAGTATAGCACTGCATAGTCCAGAGGCAGTGTGGTGCAGTAGAGTGCCATCTTGGAGCCAGTGTTCTGCCTCTGACATTGGTCCCTTAACAAAGTTCCAAGCAGCTGTCCAAAACTGAGTTACAGAGATAGCGATTAAGTGCATTGGCAGAGGGACTTTCCTTACCCAGGAGTTCCACAGGTCCAGTCCCTATGCCAAAGTGGTGCAGTCATGGATTGAAATAGGAAACAAATGTTACACATAAAGTGTATCCCACCCTTACAAGGGTCCGTGCCATTAATTTTGCTTTTCTTTGTTTCCGCAGTGCTTTGTACAGGGTCTGGAAAATAGTAGGTGCTTAAAAAATGCCTGTTGATTTGTACCACTGAGTATGTTTACTTTGTAGGTTTAAGCAGGATTTCTTTAGTTAATATTTGGCTTGCTCAGCCATAAACTGAGAAAGTAGGATATTATTTTTTCCTGCAGGTTTACAGTGTGAAAGATAGTCAAGGTTATTTTTATGGCTCATATTAATATGTACACTGGGTCTTCTAAAGGAGAAGTAAGCTGATTACGAGCTTTATCTTGTTAATCCATATGAATAACAAGCAGGTGATAGAGATTGTTATCTCCACTAAGTGTGAGCAGAAAGAGATCCTGTAATTCACCCAAAGCTCTAGAACATGTTTGAAATTGTTTTCTAAGACAGCAACTTCTAATTTAGGAATGCATCATTGTGCAAAAAACCTCAGAAAAAAATTTTTTGTAAAAAAGGTGTCACACATGGTGTTGAGGTTTCCAGGTCAGGGCAGGGCACCAAAACCTATATAATCCATAATAAAACAAAAGTATAGTATTGTTGAGCCCAAACATCAAACATAATGATTCTATAGAAAAATACATGCAGGTTCTAACTTGGGGTACCAGGAATGCCTTTCCTGTAAAGACTTCAACTCTGGCCACAGGATTGGAGAGTCACTCTCTGCTTGCCTCTTATCCAGTTGGTGAGAAGAGGGGAGAACTCTCCTAACTCTAAAATCATTTGCATGGCCTGGGGCTGAGATTCTAGGTGGAAAACGTGTGAAACCCTGGGGCGGGAATTCTGGAGTGAGGAACAGAAATGGAGTAGTGGCTGGAGGATGTACTGAGGGACAGAGTGGGGTATATATGCCTTGCCCTTCCTTTCCCATCAGTGGTGCTGAAAGCCTTGGGCTGGGAGAGTGGCAGGAGAACCACTGTGTCCTCTTCTCATTTCTTCTCTAGCTCTCCCTTGGTCTTTTCTGTTACTTCCCCACTGCCAGGTGAGTGGGAGGGTCAGGGGGAGGGGGGAGGAGTGTGCAATAGCAACAAGGGGAGGCCGGGTGGAGTTTGCTTCTCTCCATCTTAACCTCTCTCAGTCATCCTGAGTTTGGTAAGTTGCTTTGTGTAGGTGTGTTGGACTAGACCATTGCTAGGATAACACTTTATTTTATGTTCCTGAACTATATTTTAAGTTTCTAAACCCCTCGTTTATCTTCTTCTCTACCAGAAGTCCCTAGCCAATTGATTGTGGACAGCAACATAGCTTCTGGTCAATTGCCTTCCTTTCTGGCTGGTAGAACTTCCCTGTTAAGCTTCAAGTCCACCTCAGGATCACACGACTTCAGGTAAGAAGCAGAGTATTTCCTCCCCACAAAAGGTTTGGACGATCCTGTACTTATGTTCCTGGGATGCTTTGTAATTGTGGAATAGAAATATTGATTATATTATAAGAATGGTAAATAAATTATCAGCAAGCAGACTATTGTACCTAATGTGTTTATTATTTCTATAGCTTTTGGCCATAGATCATGACACCTTCCTGGGTTCATACTTATGATTTTGTTCCATTTATTGGGAGTTGACTTTTTGTTATACTTAGCATTACGTTTGTCTTCATTTGAAATTAGGTATAAAATATAACTATCAAAACAGATCAAGAATCTGCTATGGCACCTTCAGTTATTGGTCTCCTGTTAAAGCAGAATTACTGCTATTGTCATCATTAACTGACATTTACAAAGCACCTACAGAGGTGTCTGGTGATGATAGGAAGAGCCTTTCTATATGTGTGGATTTCTAAGTGTTCTACCCCCTTTTCTCCAGACTTTCATTAGGCTCCAGCTACAGACCAGGTTTATGTTCTTAGCAGTGGACAGAGTTATTGAGTTGGGGTTTTGGGGGGGATTTGGAGGGGGCAGCAAGACAGTTGGGTTTAAGTGACTTACCCACAGTCACACAGCTAGTAAATGTCAAGCGTCTTTGAGGCCAAATTTGAACTCAGGTCCTCCTGTCTCTATCCATTTGACAGTGGATACTTTGACAGTGAGACCAGTGCCTGAACCAAGTGTTTTGTGTAATATTCTGTCAAGCACTGTAGATAGAACATTACATTTTAATGAGAGGTACCCATAGTAAAGGATCTCTAGGTGTGTCCAGAACACCTTAATCTTAGGGGACATGGGCCAGGCATTACATGGTTACACAAGTTCAAAAGTATCATTCTTGAACTGCCTGCGGTCACTAGACTAATGTCCCATTTGTCAGTTAGACACCTGGAATGAGTACCTGCAAGTAGTGATGTGTTGATTATATGATATCTATGCACGTGGAGTGAAGATCAAGTTTTTGCTCAGGTCCAGGGACCTTGGAGGAAGTGATTGAATCCCATCAGATTAGTTGTTCATTCCCCTGTTTTTCATTATGGGCTGCTTGTGTTAAGGACTTTTTCCTGTGATCTTTTCTGCGTCACTTGGCATTCAAGGACAGAAACACTAAAAGATTCCTGGGTTATTAGCTTTTAAAAGAGGCTGAGTAAACAACTTGCAGTATTGAAACAATGCTGTAACAAGTAACATATTTGACAAACAGCTGTCATCACAATGCATTTATATTACTTTCCTTGTGGGTTTTTTTTTTTTTTTGGTGAAGGTATTTTTTTTCTGCCAGCAATCCTCAGCCTTCTGCATAACATGCACCCACACGTCTATGGATACTTTATTATTTTACTTGGTAAGCTGTAAGTCATTTGCAATGCAAACTTAGAATCATCTTTCTATGACCTTTATATACATAAATACCGATCACTAAGTACGAGTGATACTAGGTAGGTGGTATAAATTGTTTTTGCTTAGAGTTTGAGAGGGAAAAGCTTATCAAAAAAAAAAAAAACTGGGCTTGACTGAGCACCATAATAATTTTATTTAGGTTGCTTTGATTTTTATTTGTCCTGTATGTTTGTCTCTGTAAAGTATGTTTAGAAAGTTAGCCATATAACTCATTTAATTACCGTAGAACAAACTTGTTTATAGTTACTATTTCTAAATATGTATTCTTGATATATGTTAAATATATATCTGTGTGTATATGTATGTTCTGTATGTGTATTCTTTTAGGTCAAGAATTTTCATCTGTTTGGGGTAAAGCAAAAAAGCATTTACTAAAATGGTATTTTTTACATGCAATGCATGTGGAGAATCAGTGAAGAAAGGGCAAGTGGAGAAACATGTGAACATTTGCAAAAACTGTCAATACCTTTCTTGCATTGACTGTGGCAAAGACTTCTGGTAAGCTTTTAACTACAGCTAATTTTAAAGGTGTTCTAAATGATCATGCTCCTGTGTAGCTTCCCGCATTGAGCTTGAAAATGTGGGTTGCTGTTATGATCAGTATTTGGGAAAGTCTAATAGGGTACCTGAGGTCAAAGGAAAGGCCCGGAGACGGTGGCGACATCCCAGCAGGCACACTCCTCTTGTTACCCCCTGACTTAATGTGAAGTACATGAGTGTACTTCCCAAGAAGCTGCCTTGGTAGTCTTTCTGTATGTACACTATGTACACGTCCACACTGAAGCTGTCTCTTTACACTGATACTGTACCTTACGTCTGTATTGTCAAAAGCATATTGGAAAGAGGGCTGGCCTTGAAGTCAGGAATGCCTGCCTCTGACAGGTACTTTGTGAACACTGGCCATGATAACTTTAACCTCTCAGCACCCTGGCCCCCATGTAAGACTGAGTTACTGCTCTGTATCAGTGGAAGAAATTAACACAGCATTTCTGTTAGCAAAGACATCGCAGCAATCAGACGGCAGACATCACAGGTCCAGAAAAAAAAGGTCAAAACAAACCCTAAACCTCTGTCTAGTACGTTTCGTGCTTAAAGAGTGCTTTTACATATTATTTCATTTGCATACAGATACCCATAAAGCAGTGTACTGCCGTAGTGTCTCTGTAGGTTTGGTATTAAAAGTGCCCCAGATATAAGGAATAGGCAGAGAGTTTGGTAACAGCACTTTATATATTGGACCTTGGCAGAGAGAAAATGGTGACGTTAACCCTGATGGATAGCAACATCATGGGAGCAATACTTGACCTGTTGGTGTCAGAAAGACCTGAATTCAGTTCTATCCTCAAACACTCACTAGCTGTGTGACCCTGGACAAGTCATTTCACCTCTGTTTGCCTCAGTTTCCTCATCTGTGAAGTGGCAATAATAATATCTCTACCTCCTGGGGTGGTTGTCAGGGCCAAATGAGGTGATAATTGTGAAGCCCTTAGCACAGTGCCTGGCACAGAGTAGGTGCTATCACAGCTTCTTCTTGTTGCTATTACTAAGAAGTATAATCGTGGAATTTTGGAATGAGTGATTGATGGGGTAGGCAGTATTTTGTGTGTATTAAGGTAGGAATTAACATCGTAAATCTATTGAAACTTTTTATGTTTAAGGGGCGATGACTACAAAACACATGTGAAGTGCATCAGTGAGGATCAAAAATACGGTGGCAAAGGTTATGAGGCCAAAACCAACAAAGGAGATGTTAAACAGCAAGAGTGGATTCAGGTACAATATGGCCTATTTGCATTGTGTTTATTAGATGATACGGAGATCAGCTTTGTTGTTAGTGGTGGTGTTAGGCCAGGACTGCACTTCTTGACAGGGATAGGCTTTGTTGGGGGGAAAGAGGAAGAAGAGAGAGAATTAGTAATCACATCATACATTGCTACCTGATGGCTTATTGCTCCAAACACACGCTTTCCTCAAGATGTTCAATGCTGTAACGGGTAATAGAATCTGATACTCTGGACTAGCTCTTTGAATAACTAACTATTGGCTCTTTTGAAAGAGATGTTTGTTGACAGATTTTTATCACCAGACGGATTTCCTAAAACCTCTGCAGGAAATATCAAACTTATTAATGAGATATGTTCTAAAAGTTTATTTCTAAGTCATTTATTTGAAACCTAACTTTATCCATAGAAATAATGTTATTAGTGATTGTTAGATTTGCAGGATAGCCTCCCAGATGTCCACTTCATAAAATTTAATAGATACTAGAGATCATCTAATGTAGTTGGGAGGAAACCTATTTTGGTCCATAATATAACTAAATTTTAAAACTCACTGTGTTATTTATTCATTAGGCGTTTGTTGAGCACATGCTATGGCCAAGGTACTTTTCCTTCCAGTGGTGGAGGCTATAAAAAATAAGATACCATTAATACCCTTCTAGAACTTTACAGCTTAATAGGGGGAGAAAATATACTCAAATACAGATGATACAAAGTGTGATTCCTATATTCACTGTAGACGTCATAAAACAGCTGTATGGGAATTAATAGATCACCTAGTAGAGGGTAAAATGGGCACAAAATAAGAGACACAAAGTACAGTGAGAGTGCAAAGGAGTGTAATGATAACACTAATAACATTCCCCCAAAGTAGTTCTAGGAATGGAAACAGGAACTCCCTCTCACCTTTTTCTGTACTGGGTCATTACAGGCTGGTACAGTGAAACTAGCACTGGAGATGTAATCGGCAGGCCTGGGTTCAAGTCCTGGGCAAGTTACTTTACGCCAGTTTCCTCAAGTGTGAGATAAAAGAGTTGCACCAGATGGCTTTTTTTTTTTTTTGAGGGGGGGACAGGGCAATTGGGGTTAAGTGACTTGCCCAAGGTCACACAGCTAGTGTGTCAAGTGTCTGAGGCCTGATTTGAACTCAGGTCCTCCTGACTCCAGGGCCGGTGCTCTACTCACTGTGCCACCTGGCTGCCCCAACCAGATGGCTTCTGAGGGCCTTTCTAACTCTAGAAAGATGGTCATATGATAATACAATATTGTTCCTGTATCTTCCATAGCAATAGGTTTTACTGATTATAACCTCAATGAAGCCAATTTTGAGTCTGAATCAAGTTCCTTGAGGTTGTCACTTACCCCTTAAAGCAGGGGTTCTTAACTTTTTTGTGTTATGGACCCCTTTGGCAGTCCAGTGAACCCTATGGACTCCTTCTCAGAAGAGTGTTTTAAAATGCATACACTAAAATACCTAGGATTATAAATGAAGCCAATTATAATATTGAAATGCAGTTATTAAGCATTTATTAAAGTTTATGAATCCCAAGTCAAGATCTTTTGACTTAAAGGATGCTATGTTATCTTACTCTTTGTCCAAGTATTTTATTTTCTCATGAGAGGGAAGTGACAGGTTCATAGACAGACCTTTCTGACCTTGTCAAAGTTGTAGACTAGTAGTGCCAATTTGGTTGTTGAACTATCATGTCATCATGAGTTTCTGGTTGCGTTCATGCTTGGATTCACTGGTTTTATACCCCTCCTCATTTTTTCTGGCTGTCTTTAATTTCTCTTTTTGCAGAAGATTCACGAAGTAATGAAGAAACCCAGTATTAGCCCCAAATTGCGAGAGATTTTAGAAAAAGTTAGTGGTTTTGACAACATTCCAAGAAAAAAGGCCAAATTTCAGGTAAGTAGTTTGAAGTCACTTCCTCCCAAAAAGAGGTTTGAAAAAGATCATTCCATAGTCTCCAAACGTTCATGGGCACGTTGAGTTATTTTTTTAAGTTTGAAGCACATTTTCTGTTTGAGATGGTGTTATGCATGGTGATTAGGTTCCCAGGCTATCCTGTAAAAACTTAGTTAAACCACAGTGTTACACATGGAATTCGTTCTACAATACAATGTTTCAGCGGGGAAAACGCATTCAGAGTTTTAACTTAAGGAGGTAAAGGGAGTCCTGGAGATTGTTCTCTAAGAAAGAGGTATGGGAATAGAGGCATTTCCACTGATGTGAAAACTCAGAAGGGAATCTTCTCTGGCATAGGTTTGCCAGACTTGCCTTTGCCCTGCCACGATCTGTTGCTTCTTCGCTGGGGCTGCTCTTTTGTGGACTTGTAAAATGTTGAAAAGGCTTTCTCCTGAGCCATCCTCTCTTTCCCTTGCCATCTGCCTCATTTAGCTTGTTTTCAAATAGATATTGATGGGGACTTGAAATGACAGCAAAGGCAGAGGTAAAATTCATCAGCGTTGGGAGTTATTATGAAGTCATCACAGTGGGCCCAGTTGGGAGATGAAGAGCAGGGTAGGGTCTCTAGGTTGGAGTAAAGATATTGGTTAGGAGCTGGGGCTGTAAAACCCAACAGTACAGTATAGGAGGAGATGTCCCAGAGGGACTCTTTCTTCAACTCTTCTATTCCTGTCCCCTTCCACCCCTGCCCTGGTCATGAGGGCTTGAGGACAGGGATTTCACAGACTTCAGCAGACTGGAGCAGAAGACCAGAACATGATGAGCAACAACAGGGAGACTTTGGGGAGTGGCCCTCACCCCTGGGCTTGCCTTTCAAGGGCAGAGAATAAATTAGGCCTCTTATTATTTTTATTCAATAGATGATATGCAAATATTCTGAACTTTTTTTCTTGACAGAATTGGATGAAGAACAGTTTAAAAATTTATAATGACTCTCTTCAGGAACAGGTGTGGGATATCTTTTCTGAAGCTACCAGCAACGTAAGTCATATCTGAACTTAAAGTTAAAATGATAGTGGTTGTAAAATGATAGTTTCTGCTTTGGTGTGTGACAGTTTTCCATAGAGATTCTTTGTGTCTTACAATTTGTGGATGAATCCTAACCTGACTGTGTTACAGAGAATATTTTCCTGTTGGCGTGAGCAAGGCTTTTTAATGTCAAACATTGTACATAATGTTGCTTTTTTAGTAGGACAAGCTACAGACAGGCTACCCTAATTAAATTTGTGTGATTAAATACAATGAACTCTCTGAAGGGCTACGGGCAGGACTTGATGATACCCAATATTTTACTTAGCACTGTTGCTTTACTTTTCTCATACCTACCTTCTGATGCAGAAAGTGCAAATATCAGCTCCATTTTGCAGGTATGCTGTGCCTATACATTAACCAGCTTATCATTTGAATCAAGGTGTGGGGTTTCTTTTTAAATTATTGGCTGTAATATTAATGGAAAGACCACTCTTATCCGTTACTTGTTACCTTCCTCTCAGTAAATACCTATGTTATTGATAGTCTATACATTTTTATTTCCCTTGGTCAGAATGGCATTGGGTGCTCTCTTTGCTTTATGCTGTTTGAGACAGACTTATATGTATTGATACATGCGTACTTTCCAAGCAAAATACATTTTCAGTTGACATATACCAAGTCGAGTCTTCAGAACTGGAAAATATCTAATGTTTGATTCAGGAAAAAAAATTGGGAACCTTGGAATATATGTTGTATTTGACAGGTTTCTTGCTTAATACTTAGAAGGGGTCTTTGTGCACATCTGGTTTTCAGTCCTATTAATTTTTCCTGGTTTCAGTGATCTAAAGGGTTAGTTGAGAAAAAGAGATTCATTAGGCTCTTTAGCAGGTGCTAAGGGAAAGCCTTTAGACTAAAGTAAAGGGGGGGTAGTACTAAAGTGAAGTAGTAGCCTGGTATAGGTGACAGGAAGCTCACTCCTTTAGTGGAAGAAGCAAGAGACTGCATGGTTGGGATAGTCATTGATTCTTGTTTTTGTCTTCACTGCTGCTTTGTTGTGCTTCCTATTGTAGTAACGGCTTACATATGAGAATGTTTTATGGTGATATGTAATCTCATTTGATCCTTTCTAGAGCCTTGTGAGGGTAGGTATTTCTAGGATTATCCTGATTTTTTTAGATAGGGAAACAGATTTAGAGAAGTAAAATGACTTGCCCAAGATCACACAACTAGTGAGTGACCGAGCCAGAACGCAAAGCCAGGTCTTTGGACTGCGCGCGCGCGTGCGTGCGTGTATCTGCTACCCTTTTCACTTCACTAGACTAATGTATGAAAATAAACTCTCTCTTTGAATTATTAACTCATTACGTGTTGGTGATAATGTAAAAGCTGTATCTTAAATTAATGTTTGGGTGGAGGGAGAAAAACACTGAACTTTGTGTTTTCCCCCCAATAACAAGGGACCAAGTACAAAAGAACAAGAGAAACAGCCTCTCAACCAAGTGGAGAATCAACATTCAGAAAATAAAGTTAAGACAACACCCGCAGAAGTCAGTGAAAAGACAGGACAACCAGAGGGGAAGAAGAGCAAAAGAGAACGCAAGGAAGAGCGACAGAAGAATAGGAAAAAAGAAAAGAAAGAACTGAAGTTGGAAAACCATCAAGAAAATTCAAGTGATCAGAAATCCAAAAAGCGCAAGAGGGGCCAGGTAGAAGAACTTGATGCCATAGGGGAAGAAATGCCAGAAATTAGCAATGCAGAAAAAAAGAAAAATAAGAAGAAAAAAAGCAAGAAGGAATATGCAGCAGAATCAGAAGTGAATGGAAATGGAAATCATGTTGAAATGACAACAGAGCAAGAGACAAAAGCACCTGCAGAAAGAAGGAAACGTAAGCATTCAGAAGGTAGGTGGCTCATTTGTGTAACTTGTTTTCTAATAATGAACAAAAATGGTTTGTTGTTTCTTTTCTTGACAGAAATATTTTGAATTCTAAATACAAAACTCCAATGGAGTATTTTCCTTTCTAAATTATGGACCATGCTAGTAATAATGTACTTTAATTTTCTGAATACTTAGAAGAAGCTGATTCTAAGAAGAAAAAAATGAAACATACAGAAGACACTAATGTGGAGACTGAAGAGAGTGAAACACCTATAAAAGGTATATTTCAGTAAATTTGATTTAAATTTTCCTCAGCGTTTTCCATGTTCAGTAATCTACTGTCACTTGAAGTTTAACAGAAGGGTAAACTGAGGCAGTTCTCTGCGCAAGCGAACATTTGTTAGCAGGGGCATGCTGACTCTCAATAAGGGGTCAGTGGCTTGCTTCCATATATGCCAAAGACCTTGAATAAAAGGATAGTTCCCCTTTTATGGGGTTTGGGGAGAACAGAGCAAGGTAGGTGACATCGTGGGATTGGGGACAACATGATCGGTTACAAATATGAGGCCCAGGGAACATGAATGTTTGAAAGTTTGGTAATGAGGCTAGCAGTGGACTCCCCGCCCCTCCCTTCTCTTAGGACACTAAGAAATGCTCATTTATTTGAGTGCAGCTGCAAGGATTAGAGATAAGAGACCCTGCTTTTTGGCCAGCAAACCAGACATCCTTGAAAGATAGCTTGGTGGTGTGCTGTAAAGATTCTAGGCCTGTCTCTTGTGTTCACATGCATCCCCCAAGGTCAGCTAAATTCCTTCAAGCAATAATAGATCACTGATTAGCGGGAGACCTAGACTTCTAAATTTAACCCCTTACAGGCCAGCTGAATTCTGAACTAAGGTCAGAGACAAAGAACCATGACTTAAGCAATTACAGGAAAAAATCAATTACTTGTAAATAGTATCAATAAGAAAGTGATACAGAATTGATACCTATCATTTCAGTACTTAGCACGGGGGAAATCCTAGGAAAAAGATAACACATTCACTACTTCATGGGGGGTGGGGTACCGAAACATCAGTTAGGCATGTACTCAGATATAAGGCAAATAAGAATAGAAAGGTCTAAAAAGAAGTACAAGGTGATAAGAGATTAAATGAGGGAAAGCTCAGGAGTTGGGGTAGATAATATGATTTCTTCTGATCTAGAGACTATATGTAGGTAAATATATAAATATTCCATTTGTTTGTTGTGGGGATTATTTGAGAATTTGTAAGCCAAAACATTTGTACAGTGTGTGCCTATGAAGTAGGGCAAACTAGTCTTTGAGGCCTGTAATTCCAGTAATGTTATCGGGTTGCTCTATATATATTTTACTCATAGCATGATATAACGTATGGATTTAATATAATGATAAATAAACATTCAAAACTTAGCAGTAATGATAATATAGTTACTTAACCTATCAAACCCAATTAGATGTTGGGGCAGGTGTTTTCCTTGTTGTTCAGTCATGTCAATTGTGTCTGATTGTTTATGACCCCATTTTGAGGGTTTTTTGCCCCTCGGTCTCTTTTGCTAGGTCTTTATCCCTTATAAGTATTCCCAAAGTTCTGTCCTCGACTCTTTTCTTTCTTTCTATGCTATCTCCGTTCATTCCTGTGGGTTCAGTTGTCTGTAACTTGTAGATTTATATGTCTAGCCCTAGCCTCTCTTCTGAGCTCCAATCCCACATCTCCAGCTGCCTTTTGGAGCTTTTAAACTGGATTTCCTGTAGACACAGACACCTCAAACTTAACTTGTCCAAAAGAGGACTCATTCTCTTTCTCTCAAAAGTCTTCCCCTCTTCCAAACTTCCCTGTTGTTTTTCATGGGGTCACCGGTCTTTCAGTTTCACACCCTCAGTGTCACCGTCTGTTAATCAGTCTCATCTCACACGTTCAGTTGGCCTAGTTGTACCATTCTAACATTCCTCATGTAGATCCCTTTCTCTTCACTCACATAGCCAGCACCCTGGTTCACCCCTCATCACCATTGCTGCAATAGCCTTGGGATTGGTCTGCCTGCCTGAAGTTACTCCACTCTCCATTCCATCTTCTACCTAGCCACCAAGGGGATTTTCCTAAAGCAGAGGTCTGTGTCACCCCCATGCTCAGTAAATTCCATTGGTTCCCTATTATTTCCAGTGTCAGGTGTAAAGTTTTGGCAATGAAGGATCTTTTTATGGCTTGGCCCTTTCCCATCATATGCTTTACTTCCCCTTCATGTACTTTATGGTCCAGAAACATGACACTCTCTCTTGTCTCTTGCCTTTGCCCCATCTCTCCTCATGCCATGGATATTCCTCCTCCTCACTTTTACCCCTCATAGGGGGTAAAACAGGACAGGGATGTGTACCTGGTTTTTTTTAAGGATCAGCACAAAAACCATTTTCAGCAGGAAACCTTCTGCAGGTACTCATGTTTTCCCATCTGTGTCTGTATCTTTACACTATCTGTGTATTTACCTGTTGTCTCTTCTATTAGGATGTAAGCTTCTTGAACTCAGGAACAGTGGTTGTGTTTTTGAAGGTAGAGATGAAGTTTGCAATAGGCAGAGAGGTAGAGGGAGCATGCACAAGGCATTGGGCGGGCATCCCTGCAAGAATGCACTGAGTTGCACTGAGTTGCCCTGAGTCAGTGGAGTGAATGAAGTACAAGATGAGGGGACAGACAGTTAGTGGTCCCACACATGGTATGTGTGATAGCTCATTCAGTGGAAAGGGTTTATCCATTTCTCAGAGTAGTTAACTTGTGATAACTATCTTATTCACCCAACTCTTGTTTTTTATATATTTATTTAATAACATATTTGTAATAAGTATTATATTTATATGTAATATAAGTATAGGCATATGCATATTATATCGTTCTGTATAATTCATCACATTTTAGGGAAATTCAACTGGAAAGGAACTATCAAAGCTGTTCTGAAACAAGCCCCCGACAATGAAATATCAGTTAAAAAGTTAAGGAAAAAGGTATGGAATGTTAAATTAGTATAGTTGATGAAATTGTTTTCTTATTTTCAAATATTTGAGCCTTTTATTATAGCACTTTATATTTGTATAGTCTTCAAAGCACTTTCCTTGTAACAACTCTGTGATGTAGGAAAGAAGAAATAAGCATTTATTACGCACCTACTATGTGCGAGGCACTGTGCACTTGACATTTGGTTTCACGTTAACCCAGTGAGGTAGGTACTATTAATAGGAGGTTAAGTGACTTGCCCAGTGTCATTCAGCTAAGAAAGTGTCTGAGGGCACATTTGAACTCAGATCTTTCTGCCTCCAAGCCCAGCGCTCTCTCCTCTGCTTCACCAAGCTTATCTTCCCCTCATGTCCTTGGTGTTTCTGTCAGTGGCAGTACCATTTAACTCGTTTCCTCTGTTGGAAACTTCGGTATTGTTTTTACAGGACTCTTCTTCTTCATTGCTCATATTCAGCCACCAAGGCCAGTCAGTTCCACCTTCATAACATGCTTCACAGTTTGTTAGTATTCCAGCCTGACATCAAGCCCAGGTCTTCTGCCTCCAGGTGCAGGTGGAACAGTGGATAGACCGCTCAGGGCAACCTGAGTTCAAATGTGACTACACATTTCCTAGCTTAACTTCCGTGTACCTCGGTTTCCTCATCTGAAAAGTGGGGATAACAAAGCACCTGCCTCCCAGGGTGGTTGTGAGGCTCAGATGGGATATGTGCCCGGCACATAGTAAACAGTATATGCTTTTCATTATCACTATTATTATTAGTTCTGCCTCCCCTGTCTTTCCTACTGTGGAGAGTGATTTTCTTTTAATATTTTACTGTTATTTTGCCCTAGATCTTTAGTCAAAACACAGCTTTTTATTACTGAAAGAGAAACTTTCAATAGTTAATTCCGTTTGGCATTTGTTTTCTTTACATGAAGGTTTTAGCGCAGTACTATGCAGTAACTAATGAACACCACAAGTCTGAAGAGGAGCTGCTAGTCATCTTTAACAAGAAGATCAGCAAGAACCCCAGCTTTAAGCTCTTAAAGGAAAAAGTAAAACTTTTGAAATGAACATTTTCCTACTTGGTTAAGGAATGCACACTGTTCCTGACTTCTGTCTCTACCATCCATCACTATTTGTAAAACACTTGGAGAATTTGACAACCACTCAGATTTTGTGTTGTTGTTTTTTAAATATTAAGGAAAATGTGTATTTTTAGTAGAGCTTTTAACCGAAAATAAAGATAATTGCTGCCCACTATTTAAATTTATGACACAGAAAATTACTGGAGCTGAGAAAGTATAAATTTATTTATTAGAATATATTGATATCTTGGCAACAGTTAAACATAGTAACATAGACATCTCATTCCTTATACAGTGTGTTGGGACTTTTAATTAAATTTAATTGACATACATTTTAATCTTTTCTAAGCATTTTTAATCTAGCAGGAATTCTATGTGAATTTGGTGGGGGGTTGTTGTTTGTTTTATTTTCCCCATGTATGTACGTAAGGGAGTTGCAGAATTTTGTCTAGGAATGACGACAATATTTTGTCTTTTGTATATTTGAAGAGATGCCTACCCACCACCAATAGGATACTTTGGATAATTACTTCTAGCAATGTTGGTGGATTTGTGTTTACTCTGGCATGCACTCTTCATCTACCTTATGGTGAAGGCACAGATTTAAGAGATGATTGGATAGGGTTAGATGTAAAAGTTAATGGCCCGTTTGGTATTGATTCCATGGGCTTTGCATCATTTCTCAGAGAGGTGGAGAAGGGAGGGCATAGTAGCTCTTTGTTGTTGGAGGTTATGGGTATAAGTGGCCACTCATACTCAGTGGGCATCAATGGTACTCATTTTTACTTCAGATGGAGATTCTGCTTTAAGCTGGTATCAGCTGATTTAGTAAATGGCTGATTAACGGCCAGTCAGAGCAAAAATGGGGTTGAGTTGTTGGGCAGAAGGGAAAACAGTACTAGTAGCAAAGTTTTGAAAGTTCAAGAGATGAACTTTTTCTACTTCACATAGAATCTCTCAGAATTATCTCATGCTTCAAAAATCAGCTGAGATAACCAGAAACTGATAGGAACAGCTAAAATGAAGCTCTAAAATTTATAAGATTCTATAACTTAGAGCCATAGTAGTATATGTTGGTGTACTTTGATTTGCATAATATGTAACTAGAGAGTTGTGAAGGTTAAATTCTATTTTATACATACATTGAGATACAATTATTTTAAAAAAGTGACTACCTTTCCAATAACTGGAGTTTTTTGTCTTGGGGTTTTCCCCCTTCAGATTTTTTGTATATTCAAGTATTCCTTTCCTAAAGTTGTATACGTTTGACTTATTTTTGGCCTAGATTGGAAGAGTTGTCATAGACAGATTAATAATGGTGCTTTTGGCTATTACTTAAAATTGAACAGAACTTAGAAGAGAACCTTCTTTAAGTGTGGGGAAGAAGCAAACCCTTTAATGGTTAGCATCATATTGAACTGGAGTGACTTCCTAAAGAGGAAGATGCCCCAAAGCTAGTCTAGCAGAGAGAATTCTACATTCTGGGCAGGATAAGGGCATTTCTCAGGCTTGGGAGGACTGTTGAGCAGCTAGAGAGAAGTGAGTCTCATCTCTAGAGCTACACTAGAAACAGTGAGTGATAGGACTCGTTTTACTCAGCTCCCTTGGGGTAGGATACGATGGTTGGGTGGATCTGAAAAGATAATGCCTGAGAAAACCGGGAGTTAGGGACTGAAACACCTCTTCCCTCCCCGACCCTGACCCGAGGATTTTGGGTTCCGTTCAAGTCACTCCTCTAACACATACTGGTTGTGTTAACCCTGGACAAGTCTCTTAACCTCCGCATGCCCCTGGCAAATTAGAGCAGGTGCTCTAAGGCATTAGTAGAAGGAATTTCCTCATCTACACAAATCAAATCATAGGTCAGAAATTTTAAGAAAATACAGTGCTTGTGAAAACCACCTTGCATGGGCTGGTTCTGTTAACTTTTATAAAACAAGGCTTCTTTGACTTGTTAGGGTAAGCAAAATGACTATTTCCATTAAACTAGACTTGTGCTTGTGTCTAGTCTTTGTGAAATAGAAATATTTAGCTGCTGGTCCCATTCTCCCCCCATACAACCCCTCCGCCCAATTAGGAAAGAAAACTGAGATAAGCAAATGTTTCCCTCCTTTCATCCCAGAGTGCAGGATTTTATTCTCTTTGATTTTATTATCAATTTTTCATTTAACAATCCTCACAAAAGCCTTCTGATGCCTCATCGTAGTGGCAGGTAACTGGCTACAGCAGTGGAGTATTGAGCTCCAGTACACAGATGTGGTGATAGAATGATATATGTGTCATCAAGGACTAGACTAAATTAAGATAGGATTGTCACCAGGCATGGAATGCATATTAGATTTTTTTAATTCCATCACTAATAAATAATCTCGATGTTAATTTTCTTTGGTGTTTTTAAGCAGTATTATGGACAGAACACATCACACAGAATTTCCAATCGATCTGTGGGATGCGTTCCATCTGTACAATGTAGACTAGTCAGTATGCACCTACCTTTATACTGTCGTTGTTTTGTGCTTGCTTTCGCGCTTCACCCCTTCACCTGTCATATTGATGATGCGCATTCCTCCACTTTCTATTAGTGTACAGTATTTTTTATTCTGGGTGCGGCCCTTGAATAATTATTTTAATGCAGTCCAAGGATAACCTAAGGTTGGACAGCCCTGTTCTAAAGCAAAACTATTTGGTGCTTAATTTTTTAAAAAGTAGATCAGTGGAACATATTAGCTGTGCAGGAAATAAGTAGTTTTTTAAAATCCACTGCGATAAGCTGGAGAACACAATAACTAGAGTATTTAGAACTTCATGTTTTAAAAGAACTACTGGGGAAACTACAGCAATTGAGCAGAAACAAGGTTTAGGTCAACATTTTCCCCCATATACCACAAGCTAAAAATGAGTAAATAACCTGAATATAAAAGGCTTAGGAGACCAAGATAAGGCACCTTTCACAACTAAGGAGAGAATTCTTAACCACACAAGTAAGAGAGGAGATCATAAAAGATAAAATAGCCAGTTTTATCATATAAAATGTTAAAGCTTTTGCATACAAAAAGTTAAAACAGAGCGTTGATAGAATCATAATATCAGAAGGATATGAAATTCAAGTATAAATGACCAAATGAAAACATGAACAGTAATAGAAATGCAAATTAAAACGTTGGTTTTCACTCTGTCCCCTGCAAAATGACAAAGATGATGAAAGATTGGTACAATCAATGTTAGTGGGGAGGCAGGCACACTGATGCAAAGAAACAGGAAAGCAAGACAGTCCCTGCTTTCCAGGAGCTTATATGTAGGAGACAACACAGGTTTCAGCTACAAGTCGGATGGAAAGATCCCATAGTACTTAGGGTTCAATGGCAAAGTAAATGATGAAAATCCTCTCTGTTTCTGGTGTTGAGGCATTTGACAGCACTAAGGATTTTGGTGGTAAGAACTTTCTTTTCCAGGCCTGCTGAAGAGGTGGGGCTGCACCTGCGGAGGCAGTTGCCAGGGAGCGTATCCACAGGGGTTAGGTGCTTCCCAGGGTGATAAATACAGGGTCTGAGCTTTCTCCTTTCACGTTTAAGTTGCCTGACACTTGCTACATCTTGTCTCTACCTCAGAGTGCCTTGCTGCTTCAGGTTGGCTTGTGTGCTCCATAAGTACTAGCTAGTTGGCAGTTGGTGGGGATGGCTAGACCCTTCTCCACAAGCATTATGGCTTTGGAGGCTGGGCTAAAGTAGCACCGGTAGTTTGGGGTATATATGCTGACTTTTGGACACAGTACATCCCAAAGAAAGCAAAGACAAACTAAGGTCTAATAGCAACATATTTACAGCATCACTCTTTGCGTTAGCAAAAAACTGGAAACGAAATGGGAATCCATAGATTGGACAATGGCTAAAAACAAAAAGGATAGTAATAGACTGTTACTGTACAGTAAGAAATGATCAGTTATGGTATTTAGAGAAACATGAGAAGATTTGTGTGAACTGATGCAGAGAAAAAATAAGCAAAACTAAGAAAATGATATACACAAATAACTTCAGCAATGACAAAATCACCAAAAGGAACTTTGGGTAATTGAAAAACAAAGTTTCCAGAGAATAGATAATGAAACATGTCTCTTTTTAGCAGAGAGATGGAGGATAACGGACAAAAAACTGCGTTTTGCCAAGTGCAACTACTGTATTGGATGTTTACTTAATGTCTTTGTCACAAAGGAAGATTAAATTGAGTGGGATTGGAATTGAAATGACCGATGTAAAGACAAAAAAAAATGTATATTTTTAATTTTTTAGCAAGTTATAGTGGGCTTAACATTCTGTGTCACTGGAAGGAATACCTGCAGTGATAAAATCAGGGATTTTACAGTAATGAAATACAATATATAATACACTAATCAATAATACTTCAAAATCTCCTTGATTCCTATGGTTAGAATACGTTAGCCTATGATTACATAGAGATTTTAAAAAATAGTGTGGTGTATTCTCAATTCCTAGTTCTATTTTCATTACCCAAAATTGATTTTTCCATATTTCTTTATATTCCTCAATCATTCGTCTTTGAAAACCTTTCACATTTGTTTTTAGCAACTTCTCATTTTTCCTTTAAAACCTAAAATCTGAAGTAAGTCCACTTAAAACAATTTGGTTTGAAATTCTAATCTTAGGCTGCTTTGAAACTGGTTTTGAAAAAAGAAAGCCACACAACCTTTGGTTTATTTAGCACGGACTGCAGTCTGATTTTAGTAGCAGTTTTTTTTTGATAGATAATTCTTTAAGAGCTTTAGGGAATCAGCACTTTCATCTAATGCATTTCGAGGAACAAGAGCAAATAACAATGTACAGTAGTTCTTTTCTTCTTTCATTGAAAACTGATCCATCTGGTGTTATAATCCCACTCCATCTTTACAGTGGATTCAGACCTCAACATAATCATTAGATTATACTGGTTGCTTTCCCTGGATACTGTTTGTTACAATGAAGTACTTTTCAAGTTGCAGCCCTTTCCTTTATGAGGTAATTGAGTAATAACATTAAATCTGAGTAAAGGATAAGAAGAGTGGGGCAGGGTGGGTTGGGGGTGGGGGGGTGTACTATACATTTGCAGCTCTCACAATCAATGCATTCAGCATTGATCCCTTCTCCTAATAGTGCTTTCAAGAAATAACCAGAACACATCCTCATTTCTTTTCTGCCCAGTCATCCAGGGATAGAGAGTGTACTATATTTCCCTTTAGTACTTGGAGGAAGTGTCACTTTGTATTGAATTCGAAATTTCACTGGAGTGACGGTTTCTGACTGGAGTATCTCCTTGTTCTGCACCTGCTAAAATCGGCTTTGGGATGAGGACTGTTGAGGAAGGATACTTGGTGACCATGAATCACACGGTGGCTTGAAAAATTATTGATGGAACCCATGAACCCTGAGGCAGGAATTCCAGGAGTATGGAACATCTCTGGGATAGTATGTGAGGATTTTTGTTGTTCAGTCATTTCAGCCATGTCTGACTCTTGGTGACCCCATTTGGGGTTTTCTTGGCAAAGATGCTGGAGTGGTTTGTCATCTCCAGCTCATTTTACAGATGAGGAACTGAGGCAAATGACTTACCCCGATCACGGTGTCTGAGGTCAGATTTGAGTTCAGGAAGATGAGTCTTCCTGACTTCAAGCCCCACAGAATGGGATAACCAGGCATAACATAAACAGACAGTTATCCAACCAACTACATATCATAGTCTAGACCAGAGGCCTCCAGCACAGCCCACTGGCTGCATTTGTAACTGGGAAATATTTAACAAAACAAAAAATATGTCATTTTAATATGTGGCTTTCTAAGTCAATATGCTTCCTGAAGGGATGCTAACAGGGGGTCTAGTGGCCCTGTTTCTATTTGAATTTGATACCACTAGTTTGGACAATGGGTATTCCTCCTCTATATTTTTCCTAGATGGATGATTAGGCTCAAGTCTGTCCTCACGCATTTAGGAGATTGGACAGGGTTCCAGACCTTGGTGCAATGAACATGTTATCCTCAGATAGGAGCAAACTTTACCACCTATACAGATTCCCTTTTCCACTTGCACTCATGACCTTCCTGATGGCTTACACTTTGTTTTATGCCTCACATAATGTTACTAATCCCAGAGTTGTCCAACAACGTCATTTAATAATGCTTATCTTTTTTTCCACCCCACAAAACCCTTATTCACATCATGAGGATTCTATAGAACACGGTTTGAGAAATGCTGATCTAAATTGTGGGATGCGTTTTTAACTGCATTCATTTTGAGAGGCCTGGCAGGGTTCTGACCTCCATGAATAGACTTCTATTGCCTTTCCAGTAAGTGTAACAATGGCCCCATAGTTTCTCAGAAAGCCCCAGGCACTTGCAATTTTACACCTAGGTTTAGTGTTACTAAAATATATATCTCTGGGTCACATAGAATCAGCTACAACACATGTTTTGGGAATAATAAACAACTGTCACTGTGTGGGAGGCAGTACTAGAACCAGTGAGAGGAATTCAGGAGGCAGCTTTTGGACCTATGCAGCAAGTAGCTATCCAAAGATGGAATGTGCAGCCTCCCCGAGCAGTGCACAACTGAGGCTTTAGGACACACTTGCTGGGGATTTTGAAAAGAATGCTTGCTGCTTTCAGGGCAGTTCAGCAAGGCACCTAAGCTCTGTATTCTTCCCCTCAACTAACATCTAAAACTGTAGATGGAGGGAGATCCTTTGAGAAAATAACATCCTTCAGGTAGGAGTTAGACTAGATGACCTCTTCTGGCCCTTTACAAATCAAGGAATCAAGGTCCTTTTTTTCCCCCTAGACTTGTGACTTCATGAACTTCAGGTGAAGAGACTCCACTAATGCAGATCAGCAGCTGACTTAACATATTGGAGTGCCTAGACGGGGGTGGGGAACCTGTGGAACAAATCCAGATTTGTTCGGTGAAGTTTGCATTCAGTCAAAGGGCTGCACTTGAGGACCTAGAGGGCCACATGTGGCCTGGAGCCCCAAGGTTCCCCACCCCTGATCTAGAGACATAAATACAAAAATAAAATAGTCTCTACCCTCAAGGAGATTACATTGTACTGAAATTTTAGATTCAATTTTTCTAGTTCTATTTTCACAGAATTTTAGAGCTAGGAGGGACAATAGTATAATAGATTTTGAGCTTGTAGAAACATTAGAGGTTATTGAACCCAACCCATTCATTTTGCAGAGGAGATGTCAGAAGGGTAAAATTACTTAGAGCATCCATGTGCTTTAATAAATGTTTGGTGAATGAATAGATGAACATACATTGTTTACAAAATGATGGTATGGCATAGAGGAGTAAACATTAGCCTTAATCACTGGATGGGTGTTGCCTCAGTGAAACTGAGACCTGATAAAGACCTTAGTTTAAAAAAGCCAAGGTCTCCCACTGCATCACAGGCCATCTCCAGGCTTCCTGATCTAGATCTTGGCACTGGACCCAAATGGCTCCAAAGGAGAAAATGAGGCTGGTGACTTTGCACAGCCCTCTCTCACTTAAATCCAATTCACTTGCATGTCATGGCATCATTTCCCTGATATCATGGTCTTCTTCAAGAATGAAGGACAAATAACAGTAGATTGAGAACCAGAAGACTCGGGAGTTAGTTCCAGCTATGTTACTAAGTCCAGACATTTTCACTGACCGTCACCTGTGCCTGGAGTGCTCTTCCTCCTCATCTCTGCTTCCTGGCTTCCCTGGCTCCCTTCATGTTTGGTCCAGCTAAAATTCCACCATCTGCAAAAAACCTTTCCCAATCTTCCTTAATGCTAATTAAGCATTAAGATTAACTCGGCTTTATCCTGTCTATCTCTTACTTGTACAGAGTTGCTTGTATATTGTCTTACACATTAGACTGTGAACTTCAGAACAGGAAAGGATTTTTGCCTTTCTTTGTACCCTCAGCGTTTAGCACAGTGCCTGGAACATAGTACGTACATACTAAATGCTTCTTGACTTGATTTGACTCAAAGCCAGATCTTTCTGACTAGTATCTGGCTAGTATACCAAAAGAGAATTCAGTCCTCCTAGAGGCAGCCGTAAAGTAAAGGGGATAGAGCCTTGAGCTTGGATTCAGGAGGCTGTGAGTTCAAATGTGGTCTCAGACCCCAGCTGTGTGACCCTGGGCAAAGTCTATTTCAGTTTTCTCAACTGTAAAATGAGGATAATGGCAACTACCTCACAGGGCTCTTGTAAGGATCAAATGAGATAATATTTGGAAAGAGCTTAGCACAATGCTGAGGACACTTAATAAATAGGTGTTAAAAATAAAAATAAATACTCCAGGAGATTAAAATCAATGGGAGTGCATAAGACAGGTATATGTGCGCATACTGCTTAGCCATGTCTAGGGTTCAGGCTCTGGAAATCAAGGGACATGTTGAAATGTTGGTTTTCCCCATATGCCTGTGGCTCTAGGGATTCCTGTCTGCCATTAAAAGTCATTGTCTTGCCTCCCACCCAGTGTCTCCTCCAATTTTCTCTCTTTTCCAAGTCTCTCTACAATTCTGAAGCAAAGTTTGCCTACATAGGACAATCCAAGCATATCTCAACCAGGGGTGTTATATATGGGGGAAGAAAAGCTATATACAAAGAAGCTCAACTTTGGAATGACTTTTAAGGATAATGATACATATCTCAAACCATTAATTCTGCTTTCTATTTATTAAAGCCTTATAACTTATTTGAGCTGAAATCTAGTAGACTTTGTTACACAATATGTTCAGGGAGAATTGAATAGGGTTTTAGAGCTGGTAAGGTAACTAACTGGTGCTGTGTCAAGAGCCTTGGATCTGAAGTTAGAAAACCTGGGTTTGATTTCTGTATCTGTTAACCTGCTACCTGTATTGCTTTGGGCAAGTGACTTAACCTCTCTAGGTCTCAATTTATTTGCCAATAAAAAAGAGTGTGGTGGAGATGACCTCCAAGTCCCTATTAGGTGGGAATCCTAAGAGACCATTGAGATCATCTGGTCTAGCCAAAGCAATTCAGGCTTCAGGTACTGCTGGGGCCATGAAATTCTTAGGTGAATTCTACCTTGAATCTATAACTGGCTCCCGTTCCTGCTCCTTGATCTATAACTGGCTCCCGTTCCTGCTCCTTGAAGCTGCTTCTTGCCTTGAACCTTGACTTCTTGGCTCAGAATGTCTGCATGCTTCCTGTTGGAAGCAGTGTCTCCTCCTGGGCTGATAGCTCCACTGTAAATGGCACGAGGGAGGAGAGAGAATTTCCTCCCTTTGTTGGTGCCTCTTGTCAGGGCTCTGGGTTCACACTCTACAAAGTTGATTTCTGCATCAAATGTTTTAACTGCCTAAGCTGGCAGGCTGAGCTTCTTTAAGACCACCAGAGAAATGGCCAGTCTTTTGTCCCCTAACTCCCTTGTTCCTTGTCTGATTCGATCAGAAAACCTTTTTCTCACTTTGTAAAGGGAAAACAGGGCAGGGACTTACTTAGCATATCAGTATCTCAATACTTCTGGTTTTTGACTATTACATGTTGTGATTATTTCAACTAGCCTAGGTGCGATGGGAACTCCCACCTCTACAAATAAAAGATTGATTCAAAAAGTGTCATAACTTTGTGAACTTGCTGAGAGATTGCTATCAGTTTCCAAAATTCATGGAAAATATTGGCCATTTGTCAATAAGAATTTTAAGGTATGTAAGCCTATGTTCAAATAAATTATAATAGGCACTGAATTTCTTGATTATGTCACTTACTGCAAATATTTGATGGATTCTGTGTTTCTTAAGTATCAGCCTCATGTCAAATATCCCATTCCCATCCTTTTAATGTCTTAAGAAAACCAACAAGTTCCCCACTCACTAGGAGGGATGATTGCTTTGGATGACTGACGTTGTGATTACAGTCATTTTTGTCAGGCTTCATACAAGGCTATTTTATTTTGCTTTGTTTTGAAACTAGTGGGTAGAAGGGTTCTAAGAAAAACAATTGTGCCTCAGGGAAATAGAGGTTTCTTTGTTTCTCTTACTCAGAGTGAAAACAGTAGTTCAACTTCTTTTTTCACTTGGTTAACTAAGAAATCCAGGGAAACCTTAATTTATTCCTTGATAACAAAGCTATTAAAAGGTCCTTTTTGTCATTTTAATTGTAATTACCTAGAAAATACATATGTTCATTAAAGATGAAGGTCTGACACTGATGTAAAGGTCAGTTCTTTGTTTACCCACAGAGCAGGTATTGTATAAGCTGCTGAAAGGGGAACTTTCCTGTAGTACTGTCCCATTGACCCAAGCCAGCTCCAATCATCATCAGCTTCTGGAAAGACCTCATGTTACTCAATGTATTGAGTTTCTCCATTGTGGATGTTGCAAATTTGGTGAGGAAGAAATCTCCCAAGAATTAAATTGACGTTTCCAATGCCACTCCTTCTAGGGTTTGGCTTTAAATTTGAATTAGAGTGCTAACAATAATTAAATAAAACAGTAGTCCAGTTAAATTAACTCAATAAGAAATATATATTTGTATTCTGTTTAATTTGTGCATGTGCCATATTGGTCCTGCTTGGATGTAAAGTTCATGCACGTAGGGACTGGGTCACAGCTCATCTGCAGCTCCCTGAATGCCTACAATATAATGGGTTAGCTATTATCAATTATCTCTTGAACTGAAAGGGATTATATGGAGGTTAGATTTCTGACAATCTGAGTTATACAGACACAAACCTTAAGCAAATAAGCCATGGGAATGGCTATCAAAAAGCCAGTGCACTTTATATGGCAGAATGGACTCACTTTTAAGCCCTGCACTAGACCCTTGCTGATCTAGAATTGTATGGGAAACATGGAAATTGATTTAACAAGTTTGATTATCTTGCTTCTTATTCCCAGCAAAGTGGGTAGAGAAGGGGATAAAAAGCAGCTAGAAGTGTTATAGTACCTTGGTACCCTGTGACTACTGAGTTGTTTTCGCTATATGGGGAGTCATTTCAGTGGGATAAGGAGGAAATTCCCATACACCATGTAGGGTAAGCTCAGTGGATATTTTAGGAGCTTTAAAGGAAAAAATAGCAAAATATAGTATATCATGATTATGCAGATTACTATACTATTATGCAGATATACTGTACTCTTACTGATGGCTTTAGAAAAGTTGGATCTCTCATGTTAAAAAAAAATGTCACTCCCCCACAAGGCTCCATTGGCAGATTGTATCCCCAGAATAGCTAACTACTACTTCCTTCAGGATTTTAAGAGTAAATTTGAGGGGTTGCTTTTTCTAGTAGTGTTGCACACGAGCCTTTATGCAATATGTTCCCCATTATCAGTCATTACCATCTATATGCTGATGATTCTCAATTCTATGACAATATCCCTGATAACTACCAATCTTTAAAAAAAATTAAAATGCTTCCAATTACATGTAAAAACAATTTTTAATATTTGTTTTTTTTTTTTAAATTTGAGTTTCAAATCCTCTGTCCCTTCCTTCCCTTACCCCTCCTTGAGAAGGTAAGCAATTTGATTGATATAGGTTATGAATATGCAATCATGCAAAGCATATTTCCATATTAGGCATGTTGTGAAAGAAAACATAGACAAAAAAACTCCAACAAAACAAGAAAAATAAAGAAAGTAAAAAAAGTATGCTTCGATCTGCATTCAGAGTCCATCAGTTCTTTCTCTGGAGGTGGATAGCATTTTTCATCATAAGTCTTTGGAATTGTCTTGGGTCATTGTATTAATAGAAAAGCTAAGTCACTCACAGTTGATTGTTGTATAATGTTACTGTGTACAGTGATGTCCTAGTTCTGTTCACTTCACTTTACATTAGTTCATATAAGTCTTCTCAGGTTTTTCTGAAAGCATCCTGCTTTTTGTATGGCACTATAGTACTCCATCACAGTCATATATCACAACTTGTTGAGCCATTCCACAATTGATGGAATGGTTCAATTTCCAATTCTTTTCCACCACAAAAAGAACTGCTATAAATATTTCTGTACATATAGATCTTTTTCCTTTTTATTTTTTTTTTATATTTTTGCGCCACAGGCCTAATAGTGGCATTGCTAGGTGTGTTGGATTCATAATCACAGTTTCTGGCTTCAAATTTGAGTGTGGCCACTTAACTAGCTGACCTTGAGTAAGTAATGTAACCTCTCTGGGCTTCAGTTTCCTCCCTTGTAAAAAGAGGGGGGGTTAGACTAGATGATCTCTAAGATTCCTTATAGCCCTAAATCTATATAACCCTATGAACAAACAAGTGCTTTTTTTCATTATAACCCACTGCCTCTCAAATAATGAGGACAAAGAGACGATGGTAAATTCATGAGAGAGGCATATTCCCTCTCTGGACCAGAGCTCTGGCAGATACTATTAAGGCAATACATAAGGGATGTATAAGATACAACTAGTTCAAAAATCTTGTTTGGGATAGAAGACTAACAGTGATAATACACAGTATTGTTTAGAAAAGAATACAAAGCAACATAGGATATTATGCTAAATGGACATGCCAAATTTTATAATATTTTTACAAAGCACAGAAAATTACAAAGAATATTATTGGTGCTCTAAGGCTACATGTTAGTAGAATTTCAGGTTGGGCTCATGAGTGTCCTGCTTGGTAGGTTGCCAAAAGACCCTAGATATACAGAAATGGAGGAGAGGCAATTTAATATGTCTCCAGCGTTCCCTAAGTATCATCAATGCGGGCTACATTGAAAACATTGGGAAAAGAAGCTGAAAGCTCTTTTGGGGCAAAATGCAAATCCCCCGAAACCATTAAAGGGTAAAACCCGATCCGATCTGCACATTACACATACACAAACTCTTGAAGTCAAGGTTGAATTCTCAGGGGCATATTGAGTTACGGGCCAACCCTGAATTGACCCTTTAGGAAGGAGACAATACATATAATAGTGCATTTGATAGCAGGAATGTACTCCATATAAGCCATAGACTCTTGCTTGTAATTGAATTGCATGAGGGGTGGGATGGGAAGAGAGGTAGAGTAGGTTTTGGAAAGGTGAACAGGGCATCTTTGGGAAACTAAGAAAAATGAAAAGAGAGGTATTGTTGGGAAAAGTGATATGATCTCCCCAACTGTTAAGTCCTTTGTTCAAGAGTATATTGGTGGAAAGTCTAGGGAAAATAACTGTAATAAATGCCTTGCTTCGAATTGCAATTCCTACTTTAAAATTTTTTGAAGGGTTAATCTCATATTTATTATGGAAATGCCAAAAACATAGCTGTTGATAAATTTTTCATTAAAGGAAATTAAACAGAAAGTTGAAATGGTACCACAAGACTACCAAAAAGTCAGCCCAGGTTCACCCTTCCTGCTTCTATGATTCTTGTATGATGCTTGTATGAAATGGCAGAAGTTGCCTCATCTACCTGTGACTGTTTCCTCTTCTGTAGAATGAGGATGGCAACAGCTGCACTATCTTCCTCACAGGGTCATGATGAGGAAAGTGCTTTGGCTATTTTAAAGCATGGTGTACATTTGAGGTGCTATACGTGAGGTGAAGGATTTAGAGCTGGAAGAGACATTAGAAATCATCTAGGCCAACTCCCTCATTTTACCCAAAGGGAATGTTCTTGGGGCTACCATCCCAAACTCCTATTAGCTCCTGTTAGCACTGGTAAACTGCATTCCCAGAGGGTGGCTACCAAATCTCCCCTCAATGTTCTAGAGGTAACTCTGAGGGGTCAGGAGTGACTTTCTAATGCTACAGCTAAAAAGTCCTCAGTGGTGTGCTTCTTTCTCTCATTATCAACTGATATCAATTAGCCAGCCAGATTTAATCTGCTTTTAGAAATGAGTATTTACTATAGTACAATAATGTGTATAAAACAAGCCCTGAAAAGTCTGTGCCATACTATTCCTACAGGTATATACAGAGCCCAGGCCAACAGATTTGGAAATTAAAGGATAATTAGTAACTCTGGAGAGAACGGTTAGAGTTAAGTGATGAGATCTGAAATTAGATTGAAAAGGGTTGAGGAGAAAAAGAAGTGTAAGCACCAAGAATAGATAGCTTTTTTGAGGCATTTGGCTGAAAAAGGGAGGAGATATGTAAATATAGAGTTTTCTCTGATAATTCTGAATTGCTCTCCAGAATGATTGGACCAATTAATAACTTCACCAATAATTCATTAGTAATTGTGTTTTCTTTTCACAACCCCTATAGCATTTACCATTTTTATCTTTTATCATCTTTGCTGATCTGATAGTGAAACCTGAGATGTCCCTCTCCACTCACACAGCCATCACCCTGCTTCAGGCCCTTATCACTTTTCATCTCAACTACTGCAGTAATCCTTTAATTTTTCTCCATGTTTTCAGTCTGTCCACTCCACAAAGCTGCCAAAAGGACATTCCTAAAGTACAGGTCTTACTATGTTTCTTCTCTGCTCAGTAAACTTCAGCCGCTCCCTTAGGATCAAATGTAGATTCCTCTGGGGGCATTTAAAGCCCTTCACAATCTAGTTCCAAAGTTACTTTCCAGTCTTATTATATATTACTTTGGCCTGGCAAACTAGCCTTCTTACTCTTATTCCAATACAACATACAACATTCCATCTCCATGCTATTGCACAGGTTGTCCCCGCCCCCCCCCCCCCCCCCCCGCACCCCAACAGTCCCTGGAATGCACTCCCTCCCCACGTTTACCTTTTAGATTCCCTAGTTTTCTTCAAAACTCAGCTCGAATGCTACCTCCAACAACTAGTGCCTCTCCCCAATTACTTTGAATTTATTTTATTTTGTATATACTTACATGTTGTCTCAGCCAATAGAATGTAAGTTCCTTGAGGGTAGGGATAGTTTCACTTATGTCTTTGTACCCTATGGGCTTAGCATAATCTGGTACATAGTCCATGTTTAAAAAATGTTTGTTGATTGATAAATTTTCCTTTTATTGTTAATGATTTGGAGCATAATTCTAAAACGTTTGATAGTTTGGATTTCTTCATTCAAAAAACATTGAATTGACTTAATTATTGTGGAATGGCTCTTGTTCTTATATATGTATCAATATCTATAGCTATATCTATATATCTTGGATATAAGATCTTTTATCAGAGATAATAGATATGAAGATTTCCCCCTAATTTTATTTTCTTTGCATTGATTTTGTTTTTGCAAAAGTTTAACACTTTATGTAATTAAAATTGTCTGTTTTATCTTTTATAATTACCTCTATCTCTTCTTTGAGAATTCTCCTTATAAGAAAATTGGATAAAGGGGGATAGGTTAGGAAGGAGCAAAATATAGTTAGTCTTTCACATGAGTATTGTGGAAGGGTTTTACATAATGATACGCATGTGGCCTAGGTTGAATTGCTTGACTTCTTAGGGAGAGTGGGTGGGAAGGGAAGCCCGGGAGAGAATCTGGAATTCAAAGGTTTAAAAACAGATGTCCAAAGACAAAAAAAAAGTTTTTGCATGCAACTAGAAAATAAGATTCACAGGCAATGGGGTGTAGAAATTTATCTTGCCCTACAAGAAAGAAAGGGAAAAGGGGATGGGAGGGGAGAGGAGTGACAGAAGGGAGGGCTGACTGGGGAACGGGGCAACCAGAATCTTGGGGGGGGGGGTAGAAACGGGGAGAAAATTCATAATTCAAACTCTTGTGAAAATCAATGCTGAAAACTAAATATATTAAATAAATTAAATTAAAAAAATAAAAAAATAAACAAACAAAAAAAAGAATTCTCCTTATAAACAAAAGCAAACTAGAAAGACTTGAGAACATGGAAGAGTGCAATTAAAAAAAATTATGTCAGAGTAACAAAGATGAAGCATGATAGCCACCTCCAGAGAGAAAGAGGTGATATACTCAAAATGCAAAATAATACTTTTTTGGACATGACCAATTTGGGAATGTGTTTTGTGTGATCATGTATATTTTCTAGGAGAATTTCTTTTTCTTTTTGTTCAGTTGAGGGGGGAGAGGAGAGAAAAATGCTTTTTAATTGAAAAAAACAAAATTTAAAAAATATTAGTCATAGACATGAATGGTATTCACTTTTATTTTCTTTGAATTTTTTTAATACAATCTATTATATTTCAGTTACCCATGTATTTGGAATTTACTGTGGTATATTGTAAAAGATGATGGCCTAAACATAAGGATTCTTTTAAACTGCTTTTCAGTTTTCCTAGCAGTTCTAATGAAATAGGGATTCTTTATCACTAGTGTACATTTTTAGATTCACTTAAAAGTAGGCTACTGTGTTTAACTGCTTCTGAAACTTGCTTACTTTTTAAAAAATACAATTTGGAAGCTGGTAATCTTAGCTCCTCTACATTTGTACTTTCTTTTTTCATCATTTCTTTTGAGACTCTTTATTTGGATTTATTTTGTTTCGTGCTACAAAGTAACCCCTTGAAGGTTTGGTTAGTATAGCACTCTTACAGTGGCACAAACCAACTCTACATAATGAGCATTTTTAAGATTTTGTCTTCTTTTATTTCTATAGTACTTTGTAGTTGTATTCCTGTAAGCCCTGAATGTGTCTTGTTAGGTGAAATCTCAAGATATTTTATTTATTTTGTAGTTATTTTGAATGGTATATAGTCTTCTACCTCCTTCTGGGTTTTGTTAGCAATATGTAAAAAGGCTGATGATTTTTGTTTTAGAGCTTGTTACTTTAACAAAGGTATTATTTTCATTTATTTTTTTCACTCAATCTTTAGGACTTTCAGCCTCAAAAATTTCAGTGTTTTAAGGGACAGTCATGGTAATCTAGCAGCGACCCATAACAGAAAGGAATGCTTTCAGTAAGCCATCAAATAGCCTGCATATAAAAATAATCTTGCTTCTTTTTTGTCTACTTTCATTTCCTCTTTTTTTTTCTTTTCCTGCCAACAATAGACATCTTTACTTTGCCCCCGATCTTACTGGAAAGGTTTCTAATATTTCTCTATGACAAATAATGTTAGCTCATGATTGTGTATTGATAGTACATAAGTAGATAGAGTTTACTTATTCCTATGCTTTTTTAGTGTTGCTTTTATTTTTAACATGAGTGAAGGCTATATTTTCTTTAAGGCTTTTTCTACTTCTACCTCCTAATCTGATCTTCAAAATCATCTCTTTACTATTGTTGTGGGGATTTGGGAGCTAAGCTTTTGAGAAAAAAATAAAATGTTATCCAGTGGATCTTCTGTCTTTCAGATGCGAGAACGCCATCAGTGGAGGTGGCAAAAAGGTGTCTGGCTTAGGAATCCACAGGGGCATACATTTACGGTGTGAAGAACAGGAGAGTTAAGATGGCACCAGGAGGCAGGAGCCTCCAACCCTTGTTTGCAATGTGAATGGTTCCAGTATCCTTTTAAATAGGTTTGATAGAACTGTATAATGTCACACATGTTACTTGAATCTATTTGCCAGGCCTGGGAAGTGAATTTGCACCGGGAAAAAACAAAACGAGACAAAAGATCAAATTACTGCCTATACTGGGGAGTAGAGGGAATTAAATAAAATCTTCAACATCATTAGTATATACATCTTAAACAGTAGGATTACAAACAATTTACGCCTTGAAATATCCATGTCGTCCGGTTGCCCATCGCCTAGCAGCCAGTTTACGTTAGAGGCAGACTTTGAACTCAGGTCTTCCTAAACTAATGTGTTTTGGCACAATACCGCCCCGTACGTCGATTACCGTCCCACAGACCAGCTACTTTTCCGGCTTCCCGGGAATCTGGAATTCCTAAAGTCCAGGAGAAAGCGGGCGGAACCCGCGACCTCTCTCGACAACGTCACTTCCGTAGCGTAGCCAAGATGGCGACGGCAATAGACGCGGGCGAACTCCATCAGCTGAGGCGGCGCTTCCAGGAGGAAGGCCTGCTGGGGGCCTCGGCGCTTCAAGGCCACGGAGCAGAGGCTGGTAAGGCGTCCGCTAGCGTCCGCTCATCAGAGCGGTACCTGACAGCCCGGGGCTGGAGGCGGGGAGGAAGTGACCCATTCCTGTATTCTGACGCAGGCTCCGCCCCTTTAGGGCGCGAGCCCCTCACGCGCCCTTCCCCCGCCCTCTCACGCGGGTGCGCGCCCGTCTCCTCCTCCTTCCTCGGTCCATCCTCGCGGGTGCGCGCGCCTCCTCTGTGCTCTCGCCCGCCCCCGCGGGGCCGCCCCTTTTCCCTTCCAATACCCCCCTCTTTCTCCTCGTCTCCCGGTAGCGTGGGTCCGTTTGGGGCCAGGGGCAGCGTTAGGAGATCCCTTCGTGGAAGAGAAGCCGGCTTCTCCCCTATATTAGAGACGTGCGAGTGTTAGAGCGGGAAGCAGATATCCAGGCCGACAGGCGGGGAAACTGAGGCCAAGTTGTGTCCCAGAGGATGCTGGGAAAATGAGCTCCTCCTCCCCCCCCCCCCCCACCGGGCTCTCAAGATTTTGTGTTGTGGTGATGGGAAAAGTCAAGTGCCCCGCAGCACTTCTAGGCCTTGTTAATTTAGAAAAAGCTGTGAGGGGCGGGCGGGAATAGCCATGAACTTGTGCATCTGAGTTTGAATCCTGGTGGATGACCTCTCAGCCCCATTTGCTCCTATTTTTATACCAGCCTCAAGGAGTAAGTGTGATGAAGTCAGAAAAGGTCCCGGCAGGGTCAGGAGGCTGTTTAAAATTAAGATGTTGAAATTAAAGCGCCTGACTTTCAAACTTCCTGATACCTAGATTCCTCGTGCTCTTGTGCCCTCCTAGACTTTCCTGGAGGCATCCCGTGGGAGTGGTCTGGTTCCCCTCCCCTGGGCTCCAAAGACAAGTATTAAGCGCCTACTGTGTGCCGGGCACCGTGCCAAACTTTGGGGATACAAAGAAAGGGCAGAGACAGTTTCTACCCTCAGGAAGCTGCGCCCTGATGGGGGAGGGCCCTGTGAAGACCTGTGCACAGTGAACCCTATGTGGGATCCATTGGGGGTGATGGGCGGAGGAAAGGCTATGGGGAAAGGCTCCCTGTAGGACGAACGCTTCAGCTGGGGCTTCAACCGTGGCTGAGCCAGTCAGTGAAGGGGCTGGGCGCCGGGGTCCTTCAGCCCGCTTCCAAGGTAGTACTTTGTGATTCCGTGCAGACACCCTGGGCTGAGAATGTGGAGTCAGGCTTCGGCCTCGTGCGTCATTTACGGGCCTGTCTATTCCTCATGTGTAAGACGGGGTCCTAGAAGCCTCAGCGCCCACTCCCCGGGGCTGCCTGGAGAAAAGGAGTGTGCACACTGAGCCGGCCTTGGGAGCCGCGGGCGGGCGCTTTGCTCTTCAGGAGGCCGTGTGCGCTCCGCACCTAGCTGGGAGCCCTGTCCGGGAGCCCGCCTGGCAATGGCCTTCGTTTAGAGGCCCGGGCTTGTCCCTGTGGCAAGCAGCCGGGCCGAGCGTCAGGCCGAGAGTTAGTGGTTAGGGCCGCTCTCTAGGCCGGGCTCCGCTGTTCTCTCACCCAGTGGTTTGGGGCTAGGCCCTCCTTTGTATGTTAGCTTTCTCATATGTAAAACAAATGGGTACTGTATTCCGGCTAAAGGCCCTGCCTGGACTCAGGGTGTTCGAGTGTTCAACCAGAAAGCGCTGTTTGTGGGAAGCACACAGGCCCAAGGAGCGCACCATGATCCTCTGAATGTCGGGGATTCAGGCATAGCTTGTGATACACCTGCCTCGTTTTTATAGACCAAACGGGGACGTGCTGGTGAATGTTGAACTCCTGTTTAGCGACAGGCCGTAGGTTTAATTTAATTTAATTTAGTTTGCACTGTTAACATTTTCTCCATTACTTACGCACGTCTCAACAATCAACAAAACAATGAATCGAGCCCCGATTTTATAGCATTTGCAGATTTCCAAGGTCTGAGCGCTGCCGCTGAAAACTGAGCCGTTGACTCTCCCATAAATGAGCCTTTGGCAGCTTGGTGGTATATGGTATAGAGCGCTTGACCTCGAGTCAGGAATGTTGTTGTGGGTCAGTTTTCAGTCGTATCTGAGTCTCCATGATCCCTTTTGGCATTTTCTTGTAAAGACACTGGAATGATTTGCCATTTCCTTTTCCAGTTCATTTAACAGAAGAAGAAACTGAGGCAAACGGGTCAAGTGACTTGCCCAGGGTCACACAGCTCGTAAGTATCTGAGGCTGGATATGTTTATTCCTTAGTCCAGGCCCAGTACTGTATCCACGGTGCCACCCAGCTGCCTGAGTCGGGAAGACCCAAGTTAAAATTTGGCCTCAGACTCCATTTGCTAGCTGTGTGAACCCAGGCAAATCACTTAATCTCTATTTGCCTGAGTTTCCTTAATTAATAATAGCATCTGTCTCACAGGACCAAATGAAATAAAAGGGCTATAAAGATTTTTTACAAAATTTATACAAATGCTTTTTAATTTGGTCACTTGTTCATTGAGCCACATGGATATTTCCTCATTCATTGAGGAGCTCTACTGCTTTAATTTTTAGAGCTGCCTGTAATAGATTATGGGGAAAATTAATTTTTTAACATCTGCTCATATAGCTAAAGAATCATAGAATGTTAGAGCCAGAAGATTCATTCAATCCTCCCCCACCCTTTGCTTGACTGATGAAACTGAAGCCCAGAAAGGTGAAATTACTTGCGTAAGGGCACAAGGTAAGTTAGCGATTGAGCTGGGATTAGAAACCAGTGTTTTGCCCTTTAAGGTCCTTATTTGCTACAGACATCAAATAACATCTGACATTTTAAAAATAAGCCTATGATTGAACAAACTGAAAATTTTTATTTTGGTAGAAAGAGTAGATAAATTCTATTTTTTTCAATGTAATAGCTACTGTAGTTATGCTTGGAGATTTTTATATCAACATATAGGAATCTTTTTCATCAAAAGCTATTAGATAAAAGGATTCTCCCCTATTTTCATGAGGCTGTAGCATATCTGAATGATTTTTAAAACAAAGTATTCCTGGGAAATATGGCAGCTCAAAAAGACAAGGTCAGGGACACTGTAACACGCATTAACAGTATTCAGAATAGTACAGTGGTAGACTTTAGCTGATAAGTACTTAGAGAAGATCTGTTCAGTCCCTCACTTTGTAAACAGATCCTACAGAATTTGTGACTTGTAAGAATCGTTGTGAGGGCCAAGACCAGAACCACGGTCTCCTTCAGTCTAGTCCAGTATTCTTTCCACTAACCCAGAAATTACCTTTTAAAAAATGCATTTCAAAAAGCAAGTAACAGGAAGTTATGAAAGGGTTTTTGGGGTGATCAGCATTTATGTTCTTATTTTGCCAACATTTTTTCCTTTATTTTTCTTAATCTTTAATAAGGATTCAGGCTGCTCATTGATGATAAACTGAATCAGTATCATTTTCCAGATGACAGAATAATCCCAGCACTGTAAGACTTCTCATTTTTTCTGAAGATATCCAAGTATGACCGATATTAGCCTCAAAAATATTTATTTAGATGAAATGAGTCCAGTATTTTTAGAATAATATTCCTTTTCTCCTGGGTTTTTTTTCCTCACAAATGTTTACATGTTAAGAGTCTGGAGATGAGATCAATGATAGTCTTATTTTTCTAATATTTACCTTCATCTACTTCAGAGACAATCTAGGTTTTTTAGAAGTGATATTACTGTATTTTGTTTAAAATAGTTGATACATTATTTCATTTTATAGAGTAATCAGACAAAATCTCTTCTTCTTTGCAGAAGAACCTACAACTGTTGAGAAAAAAGAAAAACCCCTTCCAAGACTTAATATCCATTCTGCCTTTTGGATTTTGGCATCCATTGTTGTGACATATTATGTTGAATTTTTTAAAACTGTGAAAGAAAACATACAAACAAGTGGGTAAGGAAATTCAGTTTTGTAAGTAAACATTTTAGTGAGTCTGTTGCTTTGTTTTTAATGTTTTGCTTTTGTCAGCCAATGAAACAGCTTGAGTTCCTTTTCAAGATCCCACTGGAAAGATTCCTATATAATCTAGATAGCTTTAAGTAAACCCATTATTTCAAAACCACTACTTTTCAGCTCTTATTATGAAGCATACTTTGGAGACAACTACCATGTGAATCTTTTTTACCGTAAGTTTTCAGTGCACAATTTGCATGATATTTCCCCAGTAGAATCATCTCTAATTATCAATATAAGAGAAAAGTGTACTTTATTAAATTCACATTGCAGCTCATTTTTCTGCAACAATACATTCTAAAAAGTAAGGTATATCTATTACATACGTACTATAACATTATACCTGGGGGCAGACATGTGATTTCATAGATAAGAAGGGTGAAGAAACTGCCTGTACCACTGCAGGTCAGCACCTTTGCCATTTATGTTCTTAGTCATCCAGAGCACTGAGAGGTTAAGGGTCACTTTTCTCGAGGTCATATAGCTGGTGTGTATGTGTCAGAGGTGGGACTAAAACCCAAATGACATGAATATAGAAGAAAGAATAATATGGCCTTGACTTATTTCCTGTTCTCAGAGCTCATCTGTGGGCACTGGATGCTCTTGGGCTTAGAGAAAGGAGGGAGGTGTGAGAAAGGCCTGTCCAGAAAAGCTTCAGAACTGGAATGTAGGGGAGTGGGGCGAAGAACGAGCTTCTGAGAGGCAGAGTGGGAGGTGGGAGAAAGAGGTTTGGAGTTGGACGATAAGGTGGCATCACCTTAGGAAAGTTGCTTCATCTCTCTGGGCCTTAGTTTCCTCCCTTTTAACAAAGATTTTTAAAAATAGAGTTAAAAATAATTTAGAAAAAACTAACCAGTACATTGTGTCTGACTATATTAACATCACAAGATCATAGTCCTTACTTTTACATATTTCAGGTCTTCTATGGAGCTGGGTGGTCTAAACAAAACAACATTAAACAAAATGTTTTGGTTTTTGGATCTTTTCCACATATGTTATTTTAGTCTTTTTGTATAATGTTTCCTTAGTTCTATTTACTTCACTCTAACCATGCCCAGTGTCCTCATTCTTTGTTGGTTTCTGCAGCATTTGCTACTTTTGACACTTCTGTCCCCTGGTTCTCCTGGTTATCTGGGCTAATCCTACTCAGTCTCCTTTTCATGGTCACTGCACATGGCCCTCCCTGTCTGCCCGGTGCGCCCAAGAGTTGTTATCTTATGTTGCTATTTAGTTCTTTCATGCGTTTGTGCTTTGGCTCCCCAACAAGATTACAAGGTTCTCCAGGGCAAGGCTAGTCTTCAGATTGCTTTATTTTTTTCCAGCAGCCCCAGTATTTGTTGTCTTCTTTCATTGATAATTTGTAGGCAGTGGCTTTGATTTCATGTTAATAGATGAAATTTTTGAACTTTGTAATCATTTGTTGACTGTTCTTTTGTACTTTTGTTCTTGTTTTCTGTCAGGTGGCTTCTGGTTGGTATCAGCCTTTTGATCACAAGCTTAGCTATTGCATTTTACTGCATATTGTATCTGGAATGGTATTGTGGAATTGGAGACTATGATGTCAGATATCCAGTACTGATACCTCTTACAACTGCTACTTTCATTTTAGCAGGAATTTGGTAAGTTAATTTTGATGTAAAACATAGTTAATAATATCTCATTTCTGGAAAAACTTCAAAATACAACATACAATTTGAAAGTAGGTCTTTATGCTCTCTTTTTTTTGTATCTGAGACTTTGACATCTTATACTGCATTGGTTTTGATATAGTTACCAATTGTTAAAATTGGAAATCTGACAGAACTAGCAATATTTGCAGGTGGCGCATGTCTGGTAGGGATTATGTGAAGCATGGATGCCGAGATGAACAGGGAAATCCACTCCAGGACTCCATAAGGTTTCTGTACTGATGAAGGATTGGCCACTGGTGGCAGAGAGAGGCAATATGGGGTGGGGTGCAGACCCCAGGAAGGAGGAAGTACACCTGGGACAAAGCTCATCTTAGACCTGGGCCAGGCAATGGAAGAATTTACGTGGATTAGTAGTGGAGGAAGTGGAGTTATGTTGATCAGTTGTCATGGAAACCTACAAATTTCCTTTTCACATATTGCAGTACTTCCTCTATATCCATAAGTATTAATACTTGTGCTAATCATGGCAATATAGTTGTTTTTCCTAAAGTTTCTTTAGGGCCTTTTGTTTTTTATGCCATAATCATTTTCCATTATGCCTTCCTGCTAACCCTTAGAAAAAGTGAGGAAAACCAAGAGCACAGAGACTGTGTCTGACAATGTTCTCTGTCTACAAGCATCTCCCCTCTCTGTTGAGAAGGAACTGTGTTTTTTTCTTCTGCCGAGATAATAATTGCCATCTTCTTCTCATACTTCACTATTTTAGAGGATGCATGATCTCATTGATGTGTGGGTACCCCCTGTGAGTATAGATACACGCTAAACATTATCAAGTCTTGTCCTATACATTTTCAGTAAAGGACCCACCCTACATGCTGGGGACCTTTCTCTAGGATGTTTTGTTGTGTTTTACCTTACCAGGGGACCATCACAGTACTTAGGCTGTACTTTTCTTTTGATATAGTCCCAGCCCATTACACCACTTCTTGTATGTGAGTCATTCCTGATTGTATGTTGCCTTCTTACTTTCTTCAATCATTTCTGTTTCCTTTGGGCCACCTGCAAGAATGATCCTTTAATTGTAGTAATGTTTTCTGTCCATGTAGCATAATCATAAACATGTGGTTGTTGAAAAAATTGAATTTTTAGGTTTGGAAGCAGATTGAGACTGCATTAGAGTTTCCCACATACAGTCTATCCCCCTTTCTTCTGCTCAGCTTGAGGCCTGATTTGATGTACTGTCTTGATAGCTGTAGGCTTCATCTGTTTTTTTCATGTGTAGACTGTTAGACCAATCTCTTTTGAGTGGTCGTGGATTTCATTAAGAAGCCCTTATGGTATGAGGGTTAATACCATCATCATATTATATATAAGTAGGATCTGGAAAACCTCACTATCTCTAGGGAATCCTGCTACTCTCTGGGGCTAGGTGCAAGACACTTTCTGGAGATCAATAAATAACTTTGATTAGCATGTCTCTCTGTTTTATGCCTAGCTTTATACTAAGAAGATCATTGAATAAAGTTATCTCTGATTCCATCCATCAAAAATATGATATGATTTTAACATATACGTGAGAGATAACTTGTTGGAAGACAGTTTTAAGATTGTATTTTGACTCATCAAATAATTTTTGTAACCAAACCATAGGAATTTTGTATGTTCTCTACCTTTCAGTCAGTTGTGTGACTTTGAAGGTGTCATCTTCTGTAGAGAAGCCTGCCTGTTCCCTTTTCATATTGTTCTTAGATAACCTCAATATGTGCACAATCGTAAAGATTCTGTAGAGATCACTAAGATATCAATCAACTTTCTCTGTGTAATAATACCATCTGATTTTTTTTTTCAGTCTTTTAGATATCTTTGGAACTTTATCCTTAATGTTTTCAAAATGTGTTGTTTCCAGAACAAATTTATTTCTGTCTGTGCCTGCGCTCTGGTCCATCCCCTTTTCTCCATTTCGTTTTCTTTAGTGCCATTTTCACTTTATATACACATCAGGGACTAATGGTTTAGAGCTCAAATGTGGGTCCACTGTCTTTGATGATGAGAATAGTTTGTTGTAGAAATGTTGGCGAAGTATATTTTACCTCTTTATTTTCCTTCTTTTGGTTTCGTTATGATGTTCTTGGGATGATTTGGCTTATTGCTTTATGCCAAGACTCATTTTTTCCACTGCCACTTGTGACTGTTTTGCAAGGTGATACTTAAAGTAAAGTTTCTTGAAGGAAGAGACTAGGAATTAATGAGTATTAATTTTTATTACTGTGTTACCAACAAAATGACACTGAGAGTTACACTTGACTACAACTAAATATAAATAGCTAGGTAAAATGATCTAATTTAACTCTGCCGGGGTGGGGTGGGGTGGGAATCAATCTGTTTACATTTCCAGAGTGCAAAACCTTTATGCTTTTACCTGAGGAAGTCATCTGCTTCATCTCTACAGAAATACCATTTTCTGGCAAGGTTATGAGGGAACACAAAGTGTTAGAACTACACTTATTTGCCCCACTGCTGAATATTTGGACCAGTTAGTTTTGAGAGTATTCATCTTTTTGCTTAACATAATTCGTTTGTCATCTAGTCAGACGGACCTCTGCAAGTTTTTGGAGCATTAGATCGAATGAAAAGTATATTTCTACATTGAGATCTGTTGCTATGGTTTTAGACACGTAATTAAATACAGCCTCAAAAGTAAAGAAAGACATTTATAGAAGCTCACTTCAGGTAAATATTGTTGTCAATGAAACCCTTTCAGTAGTTAGAGAAGACAGGGTATGCGATAACATACAGTGAGTATAAAACTGATTCCTTTTAGAGTCAAGACAATTTACTACAAAATCACCCTCCCCGATCTTCAGGGTTGAATTAAGTACTTCTTTAACATTTTACACAATACGTTTCTTTTCCCTTTCTTTCACTGGAACCTCATCAGGACATGGGAAAAAGAGCAGAAGGGAACAGTGGAATAATACCTTTTGTTTCTTACAGCTTTGCTGCCAGGGAAACTAATTGCAGGATATATGTAGAATTTACTTGTGCAGCCCAAAAGTTTAGGATATTAGATTATTTCATGTGTAATGTAACGGGCCTGTTCCTCTGCTGATAATTCTATCTCATATAAACATTATAGAAATAATTGTATTTGAGACATTTAAAAATTCTTTACATAAAGTTAATTTTTCTTTTTACTTAAATTTTTTTACTACCACTATTTCCCAACATATTCTACTCCCACCCACCCAGAAAGACATTAAGTTAAAAAAAAGACAAGTTTTGAAAAAAAGATGACTTAATGCTAAAGAAAAATGTATTCAACTTATTTTTTGCCTTTTTTTTTTTTTCATTTCCAGTACTTAGCACAGTTCCTGGCATACTAAGTGCTTAATAAATGCTTTTTGACTGGACTGGACTGGACTAGACTGAAATGGGGAGAGACTTGAGGCAGGAAGCTAATTAGAAGGCAGTAATCTAAATGAGATGTGATTAGGGCCTGAACCAAGGTGGTAGCTATTTATTGGATATTTTCAAGCACTATATAAAGTAAGTTTTTTAAACACAATTTAAACTGGGATAAAAATTCCTTTGTACAGATATTCTAAAAAAAATGAAACTGACCCATTTTTTCCTTTTCTTTCAGTTTCAACATTGCCTTATGGCCTGTGTGGACACTTTTCACTCCCTTGATATTATTTACCCAGTTTATGGGTGCTATAATGCTTGTCTCTCTCCTTGGCTGATATTCAAGGTAATACTAATTAATGAAATATGAATTTTAAGCAATAGGTTAATGCTGTTTTATTTCATGATATTTCAAAATTTGAATTTAAAATTTAGCAACCTACTTTTGAAATGTCATTAATGGTGGGTTTCTTTTTAGATATTACTAAATCAGAGCCTATGTGACTCAGGATAAGGAAGAGTGAGCCTTTCCTTTTATTTATCTCTTTCAAGTTTGGAACAAAAGTATATCAATCAATTTGGTAGCCCTGTGGAGATAGATTATAGGGGCAAGAGACTGAAAGCATGGAGATCAATTAGAAAGCTATTGCAGAAATGTAGGCAAAAAGTCATGAGGGCTTGATTATGTGGGTGGAGAGAAGGGTATGGATATGAGAGATATTGTTGAGGTAGATCAACTGGACTTGGCACCTGAAGTGAGAGAGGGTAAAAAATAAAGGATAATTCTGAGGTTGCAAACTTGAGTGAATGGAAGAATGATGGTGTTCTTGACCCAAACGGGGAATGTAGGAGGCAGAATGGGTTTAGGGGGAAAGATTATGAGTTTTGTAGTAGACCTGTTGAGTTTGAGATGTTTATTCCAGCATCCAGTTGGAGTGGTTTAGTAGGCAGCTAGTGATGGTGACTGCTGTTCCGGAGAGGGATGTGGTTTAAATCCATAGACTATGGAGTCATTTACATAGAGATATTAATAAAACCCATAAAAATTGATGTTTACTGAAAATGTATAGAGGGAGGAAACCCAAGATAGAGCCCTCAAGTATACTTATTCCTAGTGGGTCAGACATGGATAGTGATCCAACAAAGGACTGAGAAGATGTAGTCAGACAAGAGAGAACATTGTCTTAAAACCCAGAGAGGAGAGAATATCAAGGAATAAGGGGTAGTCAGCAGTGTCAAAAGCTATCTAGAGAGGTCAAAAATTAGGAGGCCATCGGATCTAGCAAATAGATAATTGATAACCTTGGAAAGAGCAGTTTTAGTAGAATGATATGGGGTTGGAAGAAAATGAAAGGTAAGGAAGTAGAGGCAACTAGCATAAATGACTTTTTTAGGAGTTTTACTGAGAAAGGGATGTAGGACTATAGCTTGAGGGAACGGCAAGGAAATCTTCTAGAGAAGATTTTTTTAAGCATGGAGGGTATCTGAGCATGCTAATAGAAGGGAAAGAATCAGTTTATTAAAAAAGGGAGAAGGAATGTTTAAAGGGACATGTTACTGGAATAAATAGGACAGGGTGGGATCAAGGACACAAGTAGAGGGATTGGCCTTGGCAGTGATTAGAGTATGGGGGATGATGTTGAGGGAGTTTTAGGTTTAGAATTGGAGAGAAGAGGGAGCTCATGACAGATACCCTCTATTTTCTTCATAAAGTGTGATGTGAGGTCCTTTGTCTCTCATTAGGGAGTGAAGGAGGAAGGGATATCTGTTAGGGATGCAGTATTGTTGGCTTGAAGAGAGAAGTTTGAAATAGCCATTGTATAGAATGCATCAGTTAATCAGAGAGGCTTAATAACATTGCTGTACAGTATTGAGGACTCAGACGAGATTAGATAATCTATATTTGTACTGGACCCAGTTGGCATGGTTGCCTTTTCCCTGCATTGTTCAGAACAAGAGTAGGAACAAAGAAGGGAGATGGTGACGGTAACCCAGGTTGGGGGTTAGTATGGCATGAGTTCATTGTACCAGGTGATGTAGTTCTAGAGTAGAAAATAGAGTAGAACTGAACTGCTTTAACTCTAGAGTTAAAATTATGAAAAGAGAAAAGTGAGGCCAGAGCAGGGGGCATGGGCTAAGAAAGCAGGGAGGGGTAGAGTGATTGGAGCTTATGATGAGGACAGCTTTCGCTCTCTTGAATAGCTAAAACTCTGGTCCTTGACTTGGGTACATGTAGCAGGGTGGCTAGATGCCTGGTGTCTGGGCCATCAGAGGCTTTGAGTGATGATGAAATCATAAAATACTATTTTGAATATTTAGGTTTTTAAAAAAACATCATAATTGATTTAAAATTCTTCCTATTTTGGTGGGAATTTAAATGATGTCTTTCTCTTAGGTTTTACATCGGAAGCAAATGTGTTAACACTAAACCAGTAAAACAGAATGTGGATGAAGAATGGAACCAGCCATAAAGTATTTCTGGCCTCTGAAAAGAGGGTTTTACTTGGAAAAGTAAATAGAGAGTTGTTTGAAATCAAGGTGGATTTTCTTTTCTTTTTTTTTTTTTTTTTAGCACAGTCCTGATCTTGAGTTGTGGAATTGCACAGATTACTGTTAACATCTAAATGATTTTTTGAAAATTGCAGTCTGAGTTTTAATGACTAGGGGAAACTATTATAATTTAAAGATTCTTAACAGGTCTGTAGGTAAAAGTGAAATTTATATTCTAGCCTTAGAATGCATTCCCAGTATTTTGTTTGAATAATTAATTTATTTCAGCCCCTTTTTCGGGATAGATATGTAATTTTGTATGTCAGCTTCATGTATCTTTAAGAGAATTACATTGTCTTGTGCCTTTAAAGCTCATTGGAGTAATTATGGTATACTTTATTTTTACAATTTTTTTTGTTAAATGGGAGTTCTTATTAAAAGCAATAGTTTTCCTGTACCTCTTAGTATTAAATTATCTCTTGTGTAAATAATTATGCCAAGTTTTCTTTATTTGTTTAATGTTGGGATTTTTAGCCATTTAAAATGAGTTTAATACATTTTGTTTCTTAACATTAAATTACATTTTGCAAAAAATGTCTCTTTTTATTTTTTTAATATGTATTTACTAATTGTGCATACCCTTGAATTTTGTCACCTTCTGGGAAGAAACCCTTCTAAGTTGTTTGTAGAAGTGTTCAGGGATGCATTAAAAATCATTCCTAATTTAAATATAGAAATGCCTAAATTTAAAATATGGATTTAATGTTATGACATGAAAAAAAATCCTAGATGTTTATTCTTTTTACTGTAATAAATTTAATTCCACAAACGTTATGTGCTCAGTATTGTCCCTCTCCTCCCTTACCCAAAAATGAAATAGTGCTTCCCAAGTGCTCCCCAAGGAGTTTACATTTTATCCTTGGGGTGATAGGGGCTGAGGGTGGTGGGAAGCAATATGTACACAGAGAACTAAATACAAGTTAATTTGAAGAGGAGGAAAGCACTGACCCTTAAGGAGATAGCGAAGCCCTCATGCAAGAGCCTTATCATGTGAGGATAAAAATAATTACATCTATGTAGTAAAGCTCATGGGATCTTAGATCTAGAGCTGAAAGAGACCTCAGCCCATTTAGTCCAAATCCCTCATTTTACAGATGAGGAAACAGAAGTCTGGTTGGCTTGTTCCATGGTGTAACATAAATGAAGTCATTAGGTTGCTGAGTCAGATTGTAGAGGGTTTCAGGTTGGGGATTTTGCATTTTATCCTAGGGAACCACTTGGGATTTTTGAGTATCAAATTAGTGTGGTCAGACCTATTGCCTTGGGAGGATTACTTTGGCATCCGTTTGGAGGATGAGTTGGAGAAGGAAGTCTTGAAGTGGGAAGACCAGTGACCGGCAAGAGGTGATTAGGTCTTGATCTAGGGAAGTGGTTACCCTGAAACAGGGTAGTAGTTATGAGTGCAAAAGAGAGGAGAGATGGGGAGGTAGAATTGATAGAACTGGGTAACTGATTTACTATGGGGAAAAGAGGAAATCAAGAATAACTGAGGATGCAAACCTCTCAGAATAGGAGAATAATTGTGGCCTTAAAAGAAATGGGGCAGTTTAGAGGAGGGACAGACTTGGACATTTTGAACATGTTATGTTTGAGATGCCTCAGGGACATACTTGGATGTGCAGCAGGCAATTTGACGTGTGAATGGAGGTGAGGAGCGATTAGGGCCAAATATGAAGATTTGGGAGTCTGCATGGAGAGAGGATTTGACTACGTGGGAGCTGAAGAGGTCACTAGGGGTGTTCCAGCACCTGTGCTAAGGTGCAGGAGATAAGTGATCCAGCTGAGGAGACAGAGGTTAGACAGAAGGACTAGGAGAGAATGTTGTTGCAAGAAGTCAAGGAGGAGAGAATGTGTAGGAAGATGGGATCAGGCAACTGTGAAATCTGCAGAGAGGTCAAGGAGAATGAGGATTGAGAAAAGTTCATTGTTGAGGTCATTGGGGAGTACAGTTTCAGTGGAGTAGTGGCCTTTTAAGCCAGGCTGTAAGGGGTGGAGAAGTGAGTGGAAATGAGGAAGTGGAGATGGAGCATGGAAACAGGTTTTCAGAGATAGATAAAGCATTTATTATGCACTTACCTTGGTAGTGTGCTTTCCAGGGATGTACACATTGATAATGAGGCTGCCGCACACATTTTCTGGATCTAGCTCAGTGTTTGGGAGGCTCTGAATTAAATTGTATTATACTGACTACCAAACTGAAGGTCTACAGAGCCGTTGTGCTGACCTCATTGTTCTATGCCTGTGAAACCTGGACAGTATACCAGCGCCATGCTAGGAAACTGAATCGCTTCCATTTAAATTGTCTTAGGAAGATTCTGAAGATCACCTGGCAGGATATGATACCAGACACTGAGGTCCTTTTTCAAACTAAACTGCCAAGCATTCAAACCCTACTACAGAGAACGCAATTCTGATAGGCTGGCCACATCGCTCGAATGCAAAACGTATGCTTGCCAAAAAGACTGTTTTATGGAGAACTCGTACAGGGCAAGCACTTACCTGGAAGTCGTGAGAAGCGATACAAGGACCCTCTCAAGGTCTCTCTTAAGAACTTTGGAGATGATTGTGTGACATGGGAGACACTGACACGGGAGTACATAGCAGGGAAGGTGTTGTGTTCTATGAGCAAAGCAGAATTGAAGTAGCTCAAAAGAAACGTGAGATGAGCAAATTTAGAGAATCCACCCCAAGTGTTCATTTGGACTATTTATGCCTGACCTGTGGTAGAACATTCTGAGCTCATATTGCTCTGATCAGCCACAGTCGGACACACTATAACTTGACTCTAGCATAGTGATGTCATTTTGGTCCTTTTCAAGAACAAAGGACAGCTACCAACCAACCAACTCTGTACCAAGAACTTAGCTACATGCTGGGAATACAAACACAAGCAAAAACTAGGGATAGTCTCCACCCTCATGGAGTTTACATTTTACTGGGGAAATACTACATGTAAAAAGGGACTGAAAAGCAATTTGGGTTGGAAGGGGAAGTTACCTGAGCTGGGATGAGGTTCAGAAGAAGACAACTAGGTTTGGAGTAAGCTTGACTGGCATGGGTGCTTCCTCAAATAGAAACCTGGGAACACACCAGTCAGAGGAGGACACTAGAGGTGAAGGCACCGCCAGAGATAAAAGGCAGAATGAAGGTTTTTAAAGGATGGAGAGACCCGAGAATGTTTAGGGAATAGGTTCATTATTAGATAATACGAATTTATTGTGAGCCCAGCCATCTTTGTTAGACAACCTCTAGCTGCATTCAGCAGCATGGAAAAAGGTAATTCACGATTGAGGTTTTGTAAGGCAAGGCAAAAGAGTGAGGGACGGGGTAAGTTGAATCGGTCAGTTGAATTGATAAGGACTGGTGGGAGGGAAGTGAGACAGAGCAGGAGTGATGGACGACTAAAGCAAGAAGGAGTGGACAAACTGTCAAGTGAGAATGATGAACAGGTTTAGGCTTAGCAGAAACAAGGCAGAAAAATACAAAAATGACAGGAAAATTTCAGAGCTTGGGATCATGGAAATAAGCACAATTATGGGTGAAATTGAGAAGGGTGGCTAAAGAGGAATAAAAATGTATGTCAATGACATCAAACTCAAATAGAAACATCCCTGCAGCCACATATTGACTTAGAAAACCACAAATTAACATGATATTGTTTTTTTATTTATCTTGTTAAACATTTCCCAATTACATTTTCATCTGCTTCTGCTTGCACTGGGGAGTTGGCCAGCAGCTGTGAGTTTGACACATCGGCTCTATTTCATAGGATTTGAGGTTGATGAACTTTTAAGCTAGAGTACCAGAGGGAATATTAGCTTACATTTTGAAGTCCCGAAGTATGAGGGCAGAGATTGGGAGAGTGACCTGGAGGTCAGTAGTTAACAGCAGCTCTGCACAGGGCTGGGTGATAACAGATAGGCCTGTAAGCCTTAGGAGTGGTTAATGATGGCATCAGAGGACACAGTCTGGATGCATGCCTACTTCTGAAACCCTGAGCCAAGAAGGGAGAGGGTGGCCAGGGATGCAGTGTCTTCTAGAGGGAAGACATAGTCCCAAGCACACGAGAACATGGAAGGAGTGTGAGAGGAAGAGATGAATGGGAATTTAATATGTTAATGGTAAAGTGCACAGAAGGCCAATGGAAGACAAAGGGCAGAGGAGATAAGGACTGAGAAGGGGTAGGGCTGGAGTGGGTGATGGTTGAGCAGGCCATGCAAAGGAAAATTTGCCTTAGAAGATGGCAATTAAATTATCAGGATTAGCAGAGGGGTTGGGAATTTGCTAGTCATAGTAGTGAGGAGAAGTACTAATTAAACTGGGTAACCTTCTAAGGTCACATGTTGAAGTTGACTGATTTGAATGACGGAGGGCAGTGTCTGTGATGGCACTGTGGGATAAGCCTTTTTTTTACCTTTCCAAACACTAGAGAACTGGGATGAAGGGGAGTTTGTTAATTATAGAGTAAGGGTCTCCTTGAGGCATAAAGGAGGTTGGTCAGATCATTGAGTCAGTAAATGGTAATCAGGTCCTAGGGGCCTGACGACTCATATTTGGTGCCAACTCTTTTTCCTTATCCTCAGATCACAGAGGTTGAATGATACCCGGAAGATACCCCATATAGGTGGAGGATGCAATTAGTTTCCATTTAGCCCCAGTATCTGAGATCCTGATCCTTGACAGCGTTTTCCTGATAAGTGCCTGGTGTGTGGGTGCTGGAGGGGAAAGGCTTCGTACTCCTCAGACACAGGGCAGATTTGGTGCAGCTGTGCTTAGTTGTGCATTCCGAGGAAGCCTCAAATCCAGTCCTAGGGAGGGGCCAGGGCTGGAGCTAGAGCCCCCAGGATCCTAGTTCCAGTTATGGCAAACTATGGAGTAGGTTCTGGAGCAGGGCCTCGGTGACAGCCTTGTCTTCCGACCTATTTGGGCAGTAGGTGGTGACCGAGGGCTAAGGTCTTTTGTTTTCTCAGTTGGCCCAGTGACACGGGGCCTCCACCTACTTGAAGTGATAAGCCTCTCCAACTTTTTAACACAAGAGGAAATAATCTTGCTAACACTGGCATTTAGGGGTTGACAGGCAGTATACTTAATGCCAGTTGAACTGACAACTGAGCCTTTTACTTTTAGTCAGTCCAGTCCCTATTTACATCTTTATCAAGGTAATATAAGAGCAAGGAGAGGAGATGAAATTCAAATCAGTTTTATCATAGTCAGCACTCTTCACCCCCACGGGGTGTTGTAGCACACCGGGTTCTTGTAATACCCTGGGTCCTAGAGGTCTGTCTATCTATAGTAGAGTTTATCAGAGTTGATAGGGTACAAGGTGAGGAAGATTAAGCCAAATCATCAGGGAAAAAATTAGCAGATTGGTGTCAGAAATGGAGAGATCATGTTATGGCATAACGAAAGTATGGCAAACCACAGAAGCTTGGAGTCAGCCAAAGTGTATATAGGAAGGAGCACTGCATTTGGAGGCAGAAGAAAGTTCAAATCTTGGCTCCCCGCCGTTATTACCAGTGCGGTCGTAAGGCAAGTCCTTTCTGGACCTTACATTGCTCATCTTAAATAAGAGAGTTGGACTAGCTTTAAATCCTCTGATGAAAAAGTTGCTGAGTGAGGAGGGAGGGTTACTTGGGACAACTATGGTGATGTAAGAAACCCAAAATATCAATAAAAACATTAAAAAAAATAGTGGCTAAGCCCAGGACAGAGACACGGAAGGCAGTAGATAAGAATACAGTGAGGAAAGGAGCACTCCTAAGGTGCTTAAGTACATGGTTCCTGTCTGAGTCTGCCTGGCATGTTAACTCCTTTGTGGCCAGCTTACCCACATTTCCATAGGACAACAGTTCTCAAATACGTTGGTCTTGGGATCCCTTTACACGCAGAAGAAATTTGAGGACCCCTCCTCCCCCAAAGAGTTTTGTTGATGTTTTCTCTAGTGATACTTATTATATTTGAAATTAAAGTAATTTAATATCATCATGAAAATAGTTTTGAACTTAGGACTCACTGAAAGGGTCCCTGGTCCACACTTTGAGAACCACTGCTCTAGAAGATTTTAAGGTCACTTCTAGCTTTTGCCCTAGTGATGATTTCACACACACACACACACACACACACACACACACACACACACACTCCATCTTAGAATTTTCTAAAGAGAAGGAGAGGAAACTAGGGCATATGCTGACATGCACCCTGAATTTTAGCAAAGTAGATTTCAAAGTGTTCAGATAAAGGATTTCATGGTTTAAAATTGTATAGGGGAAGTTCACCCAGGAGGTATGGGAGGCATTCATGAACAAGATCTGAAGACAGTCAACAGGCCGAGGAGCATTTGTTAAAAACTCAAAATATTATAGGTACTCTGCTAAGTGCTAGGCAAAAATAGGCCCTGCCCTCAAGGAGCTTACACTCTAACATGGAGACAACAGTCAGATAACTGTACAGAAAAGATAGATATATGTGTTTGTGTGTACACAAATATAATATTTTTGTATATATATATATGTATTATATGTGTATAGTACAATATAGATAATAAGTTGGGAGTAATCTCAGAGAGAAGGCATGAGCATTAAGGGGGAGCAGGAAAGCCTTCATGCAGAAGGTGGGATTTTAGCTGAGACTTGAAACGAGGGAAGCCAGGAGGCAGAAGTGAAGAAAGAGCATTCCAGGCACCAGGAGTGCATCCAGTTGAGAATAGAGTGTCTTATGGTAGGAAGAGTAAGGTAGGTTGTAAAGTATATCGAGGGGAGTAACGTGTAAGAAGATTGGAAAAGGTAGGAGGAGACCAGACTATGAAGAACTTTAAAAGTCAATAGTCCCACGAGGAGAGTCATATATTTAGAGCTAGAAGACCTTTGTTGTTATTCAGTTGTGTCCGACTCTTTGTGAGTTTGGGGTTTTCTTCACAAAGACACTGGAGTGATTTGCCATTTCCTTTTCCAGACTTTTTTACAGATGAGGAAACCGAGGCCCAGAGAAATGATATGACTTGGCCAAAGTCAAACTACTAAATAACAGAGCCAGTAACACTTTTGTGATGCCAAGAATGAGCTGAATCTTGTGAAATAGACTAAGGACAACATTGAAGTGCCTTATAACTCTAACTTTTGTTGATTCCAGTGGAAATTTCAAAAGAAAATCCTGCCAAACTGGTGGCATGAATGTGAGCTCCTTGGGATCAGGGGCTGTGTTTTTGCCTTTTTTGTATCCTCAGCTCTTAACATACTGCCCAATGCATAGTAGAGATTTAATAAATATTTGTTTCCTTACTGTCTTTCTCTACCCATTTTTCTTTTTCCTGTCTTCACTCAGAATTATGCCAGCACAAATTTACCTTGGAAAGAAGGCTTGTCTTCCCAGCTCCCCATAACTTTCCCACATTTCCCTTTAGGGATCATATGATTAATGTCCTACACTGAAGTCCTCAGGTGCTGCCTCATCACGGTTGCACAGGTGACTCTGTGTTCTCATAGGCTTGGCCAGTAGAGTTCAAGCTCTGACCGGTGGTAGAAGTTGAGGAATCTTGGAAGTACAGGCCACTGTCTGTCTGCTGTCCCCAAGGACCAGTTTAGCAACATGCAGAAAGGCTCAAGTAGACACCTGCTGGGGCAGTTAATGATTTATTGACTTGCCTTAATTATAATTTCTTCTTCCAAAAAAATAGAGAGACCCATAGGGGTGGGGTAGAATTTCTATTCTTGAGCTGCTTCTCACACACACACACACACACACACACACACACACACACACACACACACACACAAAAGGAACTGGTTGAGCTGGGGTGGAAAGTTCATGGCCACACCATCTTAGAATTTGTAATAGATTAGAGAAGAACAGGACACAGACTAAAGAGGTGGGTTTAAGCCTGCTTCTGATTCTTATTCATTGTGTGATACTGGACGAGTCAGTTCAGTTTTCTGAGACTCAGTTTCTCCATCTGTGAAATGGGGATCCCTGGACTTGTACCTTGAAGGCTTGTGAAAACCAAAGGAGACATTGTCAAACCCCGCATAAATGCCACTTATTACTCCTGCAGTAGATTCTCCTGGCTGTTCTTATGTTCTTTATTTTTTTCCATCTTTTTTTATTTATTTGGGGTTTTTTTTTGGAGGGGGAAAGGCAGGGCAATTGGGGTTAAGTGACTTGCTCAAGGTAGCACAGCTAGCAAGTGTGTCAAGTGTCTGAGGCTGGATTTGAACTCAGGTCCTCCTGACTCCAGGGCCGGTGTTCTACCCACTGTGCCACCTAGCTGCCTCCCCCTTATGTTCTTTAGTACACATTCCCAGGCCAGTGGGTGTATAGTAGAAAGAGCAAATGGACTGTGAGTCAGGAGACTCAGCCTCCTTTCTCTCTTGTGTAGCTTTGAATCAGTCTCTCTGGGCCCCTCTTGGCCTTTTTTGGTCATCTGCAGAATGAGGTACCTCACTTATCCTCACAAGAACCAGAGGAGGTGGGCACTATTATTACCCTCATTTTACAGATGAGGAAAAAGAAGCAGACAAGGGTGAAGTGACTTGCCTGGGTCACAGAGGTAATAAGTGTTAGAGGCCAGATTTGAACCAGCTGGCTCTTGACCCCAGGTCCATTGCACCACCTAGCTGCCTTAATAATGATATTAACTAGCATTTATATAGCACTTTAAGGTTTGCAAAGCACTTTACAAATATTATTAAATAATTTCAGGTTCTAAGACTTTTTTTGCTTTGGGCGTTCCTTATTTATAAGAAGGGTCTTGGAGAGTGAGTGAGGAAAGCTAGCGAGGGACTCTCTCTTTTTTTCCAACTCATACATTCACTTGTCCTTTTTTGTTTTCTTTTTCTTATTATTTTTTGTTTTCTTTTTTTTATTTTCAGTTCCAAATTCTTTTCTTCCCTCTTGTCCCTTCCCCACCTGTTAAGCAATATGAGGTCCATTATATATGTGAAGTCATCACATGCACTTCTAATTTTTTTAAAACCTTAAACACCCCCCAAAATATTTCCATATATGCAACAGAACATAAAAAGGTAATTTTATATGAAATTGTGAATCTCCATTTTATATGGCGTTTAAAAAGTTTATAATAAATTCCACATATTACTTTCAAATTTGTCCTGCATTTCTGTGATTACTTTTGAACTTCCTTCTTTTCTATGAATATTTAAAATATGCTTCAATGGTCCTCCTCTTCTTTGGCATCTGTATTGCTAGCCCACCCTTTCCTCCTCACAGCCCCCAACTTAAAAAAAAAAGAGAGAGAGAAAGAAAAAAAAAACCTCTACTAAGCATAGCCAAGCAGAATGAATCCACATAGTTGCCCTATCCAAAGATGTATGTCTCTTTCTGTACCTGAGTCTAGCCATCATCTCTGTGAAGAAGTAGATAACGTGTTTCATCATAGGTCCTCTGAAGATATGTTTGGACATTGCATTGATCAGAGTTCTTAAGTATTTCAAAGTTTTTTTTTTCTTTGCAATGCACATACATACTCATACTCATGCACATATTCTCTCCCCTCCTTCCCCCTCTCTCCACCTCCCCCACCCCCGTCTCCCTCTTCAATCTCATTCTCGACTCTCGACTCACTCTTGCTGTCATACTTTTTCTCGGAGCTGAGTCCGGGGAGCATTAAGACCAAAGCACCTTAGGCTGTGTCTTTCTGGCCGGATACTCCACTTTGCCAAACAAACTGGAAAGTCTGTCAGTCAACTCAGATAAGCCAGAGTCGAACAGACTTAAACAGGAACCAGGCAAACGTGTGAGGAAGACAGACTTAAAAAAGAGAGTGGGAAGAAAGCCAAAAGGGACGCTTGATACAAAAGGCAGCAGAGGGTAGGGAAAGTAGCTATTAACTGCCGTGTTATTATCCTTTCCTCGGTTGGTGGTTCTTCTAAGCCAACGCCCGCTGACTGGGACCTTTTCTTCCTCTCATTTTTCTTTCCCACTGACTTCGGGGTCAGTGGTTGAGAGGACGCCTGTGTCGTGAGCTGGAGGAATAGTGCGCCCTTTCGCCAGTCCCCCCCAGCACAGTGGACAGCGCCTCATTTCCCGCAAGGGCATTTACACTGCTGGTCACTCGCTCAGAGGTAGGGCAGGTGGGGTGGTGGTGGTCGGGGGTGGGGGGGTGGGGAGGGCTGGAGAAGAGACCGGCTCAGCTTTTCCTTCCCGATTCTCAGGGGGTCTTCCTTGTTACCGGTGCCGCTGCCTGGAAGGCATGGTTGCAAACCGCCACCTGCCGGTGTCTACTTGGGGTCCGGCCGTCGCTGGGGGACAGGGGCTGCAGTGGGAGCAGGGAGAAGAGCTCGGGGAGCCGCCCCCACAGCCGCCACCAGCCTCCAGTCCCATCGGCTATCCCCAGAAACTGGCCGAGGTGTTGAGCAGCCAGTACGGGCTGAATGTGTTCGTGGCAGGGTTGTTGCTGATGTTCGCCTGGGCAGTGCACGCCACGGACATCAGCAAGAGCGACCTTCTCTCCTACCTCATCACCCTTATGCTCATCCAGCTCCTGTGGATGCTGTGGTACGTGAGCCGGAGCTACACGCAGCGGAGGCTCATCCGGGAGAAGGACACCTACGCGGGGGCCCGCTGGCTGAGGGGTGAGTACTTCGGGCGAGCTGTTCTGCCGGAGGGCGCACGCGGTGAGGGGCATAGGGAGAATGGTTCTCTGCCCAACTTGGGCTCACCGGGACGTCCCGAAGTCCTCCTCCTCCTCCTCCTCCTCCTCCTCCTCCTCCTCCTACTTCTCTTCTTCCTTCTTACTTAATTATTCTTCAGAAGTACATAGGAGTTCGAGTTGAGAGGGACCTTACATGTCCTGTACAGTGGAAAGGGGCTGTGGTGTGGTGTGGTGGTGGGACCTGCGTTTGAACCCCTGATCTTCTATTGGATTACCTGTGAGACCTTGGTCAAATTGCTCAACTTCCTTCTGTCCAACACTAAATCTACACCCTATGATCAGCTAGCCCAAGGGTACCATGATAAATTTCAGCATTTCTGTAACCTTGGATGGGAAAAACATTGCATCTTTATTAAAATATAATTGGTTTCCTTTGTAATTCTATGTATTTTATGAATTTAGAAGCATTCTGAAAAGGGGTCCATAATACAAAAAGTTAAACGAACCCTTGATCTAAACCAATCCTCCCTTTTACAGGGGAGGAAACTGAGGCACAAAGCATTAAAGTGATTAGCCCAAAGGAATAAATGTCAAAACTATCATTTGAAACTAGGACTTAGTGCCAGTGTTCTTTTCACTACATTGTAGTTTTATTCACTAGGACTTCTATCTGCCCACATGACCTTTGTAGATGTTTCCTGAATTTCTGTGGCAAAAGAAATAAAAAGTCACCGACTTTCTAGTGTTGAGCTTCTCTACACTTAGATTGAGTCTTGGATTACAGGGGATGCTGTCCCCTGGACACACTAAAAACCTTTCCAGAGGAGTAGGACCTTGCCAGATTTTGGGTTCCACCAGTAGGACCTTCAACAACTCTCAATCACTTGTATACCATAATAAGGCATCAGAGAAGTACTTTAGTAAGAAATACTTTCTATTACCTTGGTTATAGCTCCATTTATGTAATATTTTATAACATGCTAATAGGCAAGAAATTCAAGTATTATATTACCCATTTCATTGGTGAAGGGGTTTGTCTACAGTCACTCATCTAAGTTAGTTACATAGGTCAACCCAGGCCTTCTGGTTCCAAGTCCAGTGTTCTCCCAATATAGCTGATCCTACCAGGCTGGAAAGGCTCAAGTTCAGGCCTAGGGATGCATTACTGTCTGTCATCAGAGGACCAACCCAACTAAGAAGAGATAGGCTCATCATCAGATGGATAGTCACTGGTATGTGAGTGAATGAGTAAGTGTGTGTGTGTGTGTGTGTGTGTGTGTGTGTGTGTGTGTGTGTGTGTGTAAGAGAGAGAGAACATTTTCAGGCACAGAAAGTCGGGAAAACTCTCTATTATGGCATGAAAGCATTATCACCTGCATCAGCCCCATAGACCAAGCTGTAAATTCATGAAGTATCAAGATTTTCATCTCCTCTATTTATTAGTCTCTATTATATGGACCAGGGGTTCTTAACCTGGGGACTGTGATCTTGGTTTTTAAAAAATATTTTGATAACTTTATTTCAATATAATTGGTTTCCTTTTTAATTCTTTTTATTTTACTTTATGTATTTTAAAACATTATTCTGAGAATGGGTTTATAGGCTTCACCAGAAAGCGGTACCTGACATACAAAAGGTTAAGAACCTCGACTAGAAGAATGATCCCTAGCTTTGTCTGGGGTGCAGAAGGGTGGTTTTAGGACCCTACTATGTTTTATATGATTCCCCTCTCTAAAGTGCCATGCGACATATATTCATTTTTAAAATTATGAGATAGCATGTTGGATATATAGGATATCTTAATAATTGTAAGCTTTGCAAAGAACTTCTCATGTTATCTCATCTCATTTTGTCTTCACAATAACTCTCGGGGGAGGTGTTATAACTGTCCCCATTTTATAGATGAGAAAACTGAATTTGAGAGAAGTTAGGTGACTTGCCCAGGGTCATACAGCTTATAAAATGACTAGTCAGGATTTGAACTCAGGTCTGCTTGATTCCTCTATCTAACTAGAATAGAGGGTGCATAAAGGGGAGTGATAACTAATAAGATTAGGACAGTAGACATGGAGCCTGGTTTTGAAAAGCTTTAAATGCCAGGGTGAGGAGTTTGTATCTTATAAAGACAATGGGAAACCACTGATGTTTTTTGAGTGTATATGTTTGGGTAATCAGACCAGAATTGCATTTTGGAAATTTAAAATTTGGCATCTCTGTGGAGGTTAAATTGGTGGAAGAGGCTTGTAGGGAGTGCCATTTGCTTATATTTAATAAACATTCAGGTATCAGAAACATTTGGGTGCATGGAAATTTATCCCCCTACTTTTCCTCTATATACTTGGAGTTGCAGCTAGATAATCTTAGTTAATAGTTTACCTTCATTAGGTAAGCTTCTTGGGCTGGCCTTGGCTAGTGGCTTATAAGTAGATCCTCTTGAACTGAAATGATTCTGAGTAAGAGAAACCGAGAATTCTTTGTAAGCCAGTGACAGCCATTATCGAACTTGGAGGAAGGTCAAATGATGCCATAACCCAGGGATGTTCAAGGAAAAGTGTCTAATGGTAGCTATCTCTGGGGCAGAGGGGGAGAGAAAAAAAGGAAAAAAGAAAAATTTACATGATAACTTCATTTTATAGTTAAAAAGAATAGCAAGTTGTACATACTATATTGGCAGTTTCATGTGCAATCATCTTTTTTATTATACTGTGTTATGGAAATGCTTGTTTTATTCCATAAATTTAAAATAAAATAAATGTAAAAAAAAGAAGAAAGAAAAGCAATGTTCTTGAAAGAGGAAGTTGGTCTGTGGGATGTAGTTGAGGAAGGGTGTTACTGTTATTTTTTTAATCAAAGATGAACTAATCTAATTATCCTGGGAAACCATTATGAGCTCCAGGCCCCAAGGTAGACATTTTGCAGGTACACCCAAGGCACGAATAAATGAATTAATGAGCCTGTCTTAGCAGTGAGCACTGGAAAGAATAACTGGTAAAATTTAGTATGCTGAAAAACTGAAAACTCCTCAAAATCTGATCCTGGGAAATTTGAAAAAGTTTCACAAATGATTTACTTTGAGGCCTCAATTGAAAATTGAGCTTCTGCTAAAACAGTGTCTTTCAGTAGTAGGCGGTACCCACTAAATTTGTAAAACCTTGGTGGAAACAAAGCATATGGAATCGTGGTATAGTTTGTCATAGTCTGGCATCTTTGAGCAGTTTCTTCTAAGTACTGAGTCTGTATCTCTATTATCCCTCCATAAACAATCAACTTATTGTGTGGCCATGGGCAGAATTCAGAGCTGGAAAGGAAACTCAGAGGACAGCTTAACTAACCTATATCTAAAGAATCCGCTTTGCAACATGACTGAAGAATGATCACTCAACTTTTGCTTGAAGACCTCTAATGAGGGGGAAACTACTATCCCTATGCACTCCACCCTGCCCCCCAGGTTTATTCCACTTTGGGATAATTCTGATTGTTACAAAGATTTTCCAATATTGGGATGAAACTTGTCACTCTGCCATGTTTATCCATTGCTCCTAGTTTTTTCCACTGGGACCAAGAGGAACCATCTGTTCTGTCTTTATTGATAGACCTTCAGATATTTGAATACAGAGATCAAATGAGAATTTTATGTAAGCTCTTTGTAAATGTTAAAGTGATGTATAAGTGTAAGCTATTGGTATTGTTATATCTTCCCTCAGTCTTCTCTTCTCCAGCCTAAACATCCCTGCTCCTGGGAAGTATCTCATTGTATGATCTTAGGGACCATCATCATCCTGGTTACCTCCTTTGAGATGCTCTCCTTTTTATGGATGTCCTTAAAACATAGTGCACAGAACTGAACACAGTATTTCAAATGTAGGCTAACCAGGTCAAAGTAAAGCAAGATAGCATCTCTCTAGTCTCAGTGACTATACTTCTTTTAATTCAGTCTAACACTGCATTTGCATTTTTTTGGCTGAAATCACACTATTGACTCACACTGAGCTTGACACTTACTAAAACCCCTAAATATTTTTCAGGTGAAGTCTAGCCACAGTTCTTTTACTTACAAAATTGATTTTGGGGGCCCAAAACTTTGCATTCACACCTATTGAATAGATTCAACTCAACATTCTTCTTGAATCTTCTTGGATTCTGACTCTGTGCAAGTTAGCTATCTCTTCTAGATAGCCAGGTAGATCTACAGTCTGATAAGGATGCCATTCATGCTTTATTCAAATCATTGATAAAAATGGTAAATAAGACAGGGCTAAGCACACATCCAGCCAGTATTCCTTCAGAGATTAGTTTCCAGGCTGACATTGAACCATTCATGACTACTCTTTGGGTAGGACTATTCAATCAATTCCAAATCCACTTGTTTCTTTGCCTATCCCACATCTTGCCATCACTTCCACAAGAATAGCAAGAGATTTTGTCAAATGTTTTGCCAACATAAGCTATGACTGTGACACTTCCCTAGTCTATCAGTCTAGTAACTATCAAAAAATTAAATGAGATTGATTTGGCATGCTCCGTTCTCAGTTAGGCTATGCTCTATCTTTGGGTTTACTGCTTCCTTTCCCAGATGTCCACTGACCATTCTTTTAATGATACGTGGTAGTATTTTTGTCAAGAATCAGTCAACTTCACCAGACTATAGTCTTATTCCCTTTTATAAAATTATGTCATTTCCCTTTCTCTATTTCTATTTCCCTTCCCTGTTTTTTGAAGTTCTCTTATTCTCCAATAGCTTCCATAAGTAAGTGAGAGTGACTCAGAAGCTAGGGTGTTGGTTTTTTTTTTAATTTTGGTACCCCATAACTTATAGAAGGACCTGCTGACTTAAACTCATCAGAGGCAGTGAGTTGAACACTTACCATTGATCTAAAGTTGTGCATAGCAGATTTGCAGTTTCATGTGCAATTGTCTTTTTTATAGTACTATGTTATGGAAATGCTTGTTTTTTCCCCATAAATTAAAAATAAAAAGTTTTTAAAAAATGTCTAAATAGTATAATGAATAGGGCCCTGGAGTTGGAGTCAGGAGGACCTTACTAGCTGTGTGATTCTGGACTAGGCGCTTAACCCCTATTTGCCTCAGTTTACTCAACTGTAAAAGGGAGATAAGAACAGCGCTTACTTCCCTGGCTTCTTGTGAAGAGCAAATGAGATAATAAATGCAAAGTGCTTAGCACAGTGCCTGTGCATAGTCAGTGCTTAACAAGTGCTTGCCATCTTCCCTTTCCTCTTTTACTTGGGATTAGTCCTTTCCTATCCAAAAACAATTTTCCTTGAAAAAGAAGATAGAAGGAAAATGAATTAAGCAACTTTGTCTTAATAAATGCTTGTTTCCTTCCTCCCTCCTTTTTCATCTGTTATGTCTAAATCATAATCTGAGCCAGCTCTGTGGTGGCGCCATCCTTTTCTTGTTGTTCCTCATTCTTCCAGGAAAGCCAAAGCTCTTTTTCTTGGTTGTCCTTAGCTTTCTTTGCAAACTTCTGCTTTAGGCTCCTAACATTATTCTTAGAGGACTCAGAATGCCTTTGTATACACTATTCCTTATCTTCCTTTTCTTCCATATTCTCTATGTCTTTTTTTTTAAACCAAGTCATATGAAGCAGCTAGGTGGTGCAGTGGTTAGAGCACTGGCCCTAGAGTCAAGAGGACCTGAGTTCAAGTCTGGTAAGACACTTACTTCGCAAGGCATTTAACCCTGATTGCCTCAAAAAAATCCCAAGTTATTTATTTAGGAGGAAAACTTAAATCATTTCATGAGACAGGAGTTAGAAAGTACATAATGAAAACTGAAAACACTTTGCTAATACACTGGAAAGTTCTCCTCCTTGTGATTTAAATCATTTCATGAGACAGGGGTTAGAAAGTACATAATGAAAACTGAAAACACTTTGCTAATACACTGGAAAGTTCTCCTCCTTGCGATTTTAACACCATGATAAAATAAGGAAGGAGGCACCTTCCTGCTCTGGATCTATGATCCTTTGATGCTAAAAGGAACAGAGGAGGGGGTTTAGTAGACAAGGTTCAAGACAATTCCAAGAGGGAATTTTGTCAGTGTTTTCACAACACTTATGACAAAACATGCTTTAGACTGCCTTGCCTCGTTAACTAATCATATTTTCATATAGGTAAAAATGCTGGCTTTTTTCCCCTCAAATAAAATTGAAATACCATCATTTTCAAAATTCTCATGGTTTTTTAGACATCATACTTAAATGTATAGGATTTTAGGGGTTTTGTATACTTTGTAATACTTAATTCTTCATCTGTATTCAAACATCTCAGGTTTGGGGCAAGAGATTTTTAAAAAAATAATGATCAAACTGTTCAATTTCTTCAGTTAATATGCAACATTGCAGGGGGCTTGATAAAGCATCACCACATTGCTTCTGAGATCTTTAATTGGAAGCAATCAGTCATACAAATATGGGATGGTTCAACACAGATTTCTCAGAAAAATAAAAGTGCTGAAATTTGCTTATCAGAATCAAGTCACTTCATCCATATAATTTAACCTGACTGACATTAGGCTGGTTCTCTTCATATCGAGTTTCCATCTCCTCCAGAACATGCCCAATTCTATCCTTGTTGAAGCCTCAGAGTTACTCTTGAAGCTTCTTGGTGGGCTTCAAGACCTCGTGGAACATTCCTTGGCAGGTTCAGGGTGAGAGGTTGAATAGAAGCTTGGTTCTGGCCACACCAGGACTGCCACTGTTCTGCCAACCCTTCTGTCTTCCTCAGATCTCAGTAAAGTCTCCATAAACCTAAGTCGGTTGGATTGATTGATTTCCCAACTCCAGCGAAGTCAAATTCTGAGCTCCCTCTCCTTTTTGTTCTATTATCCTAATTGTGCCCATTGACAATGTTGGTTTGCCATTGCTGCTTCTTTTAGGTCCCTTGAACCGTTAAGCCTGGCCTCCCCAACAACTCTCATCTCCAACCACCCAAGCAAAGCCCCATCCTCTCCATACCTGCCTGACTTGGCTTATAACTGGGTAAACAAAGGCCTCAAGAAAGTGGCTATTGTAACAGATACCTTTACAGGATGAATTCCCAGACTTTACTCAGCCATGGGACTGGTAAGAGACATGGTTAAAAAACAAACAAACAAAAATAATAATCTTCATGCAGATGATTACAAATTCTGCCCTAAAGTCTCTCCATTCATGCAGCTTGAAGGATTACCTGTCAAGAAAACAGTTTTTTCCTCTTTCCTTAGTCTTATTGGTTGGAGGATGATGAAAACTGGAATCTCACAGTGAGCAAGTGCAGTACATGGTCCAAAACCCAAATAAAAGGAAATTCATTTCCAAAATGGATAATATAGAAGTGACATTAGACCTAGATAATTTAATTCAAACTGAGAATAACTTGAGTCTGTTGGCCAGAGTACATCCCTCTCTACTGACTTGTGCCTATTATTCAGGATATGGAACAACCAAATGACATACTCTTGTGTGGGGAAGAGGCAACAGATGAGTTTATAAGACTTCATCTAGGAAAAAACCATAGTAATTACAGTGAAAGGGAAAGAACGCTTCACGTCAATGGAGATGTTGCTTTCAGACATTTCATATCAGAACTGTTGCAAGCAATTCTATTTTTCCATGGATCTCCAGGACATCATGGTATTAAGAGCTTTCTAGCTGTGCTCTGGTACCAATACTAGAGGCAGAAGATAAGGATCTCAATGTCCATTAATAAGACTGGTTCTATCCCTTTAGAGCATCATCTCTTCCATTAAACAACCTTGAAAATGGTGGAGGTAGCAGTCAGTAATGTGGACCTTATGATAAGAAAATTGAAGGGCACCTTGGGTTATGGAACCTATTTTTCCTTACATGCCCAGACCACTTCTATGATGAACACAGATTGAGTTCCTGACTTTGGATATATCATGGTATTAGCCAAAGGGCTGGTTGGAGAAAAGGCTCTTGGGCACCCAAGTCTCCTGACTCCTACCCTTAATGAAGATCTGGCCAACAGTGTGACTGTTGTATAAATGACCTTCACATCCTTTCTCTCTTTGCCATGGTTGAAAAAAAGTATAGCTACCCCTGAGGAAGCTAGGTGGCTCAGTGGTTAGAGTGCTGGATGTGGAGTTAGGAAGACCCTGATTTCAAGTCCAGCCTCAGACACTTACTAGCTGTGTGACCCTGGGCAAGGGATTGCCTCAGTTTCCTTCTCTGTAAAATGAGCTGGAGAAGAAAATGGCAAGCCACTCCGGTATCTTTGCCAAGAAAGCTCCATGTGGCTGCACAGATAAAAGGCCCTTTACCTACTTGGGCTGGATTAAAGTGACACACTTGTTTTTTAGGCCATTCCCCATTTGGAGTATTTTCTCAACCACCACATTCTCAACACAATTGAGTTGTTATCTTGCTCAGTTCTTTCCTTCATCTCTCATTCCTGCGCTTTCCTCTCTTCCCTAATGCTTCTGGGCCACCCTAGCCTCCACCCACTCTTCAAGGAACAGAATTTGGGAAGGGGCAGCCTGGGGCTAAAAGGTCTTGAGTATATTTTGTGAGGATGATGTAGCCCAAACTTTACTCTAGAGATAAAATAAATAAAATAATCATCTGTGCAGCCCAATTGAACTTTTTAGACAATCCGTTTTCCTCCTCTTTTTAATTATTTCTTTTTGAGATTTCAAAATTTCATTCCTTTTAAATGGGGTTTGAAAAATTGTTATAGTCTAGTGTTGTCTGTGTTCTGTAAAATCTCTGCCATTTGGTTTCTTTCCTTTCTTTGAAGTGATGTCTTTTGTTTTAAAATCACACTCATTTTTTAATATGTCCCTCATCCTCTTCTGCTCAAAGAATCTTACATTATAACAAAGATTTAAAAAGGAAAATGGAAAAAAAGGAATTCAGGAAGGGAAAAAAACCCAACACATCAATTCTATTCTATAGTATTTGCAACAGAGTTTCATTTCTGAGAGCTTCGCCTCCCTCTTGGGATGACTTCCCTTATAAAATTTTTAGTCCATGGGCCCTACCTAATTTTTGTTTAGATCCTACATTTAGAATGCCAACAGGCAAAACTGAAGTATGTTGTTTATCTAAAAATGATGGGATTCTTAGTGCCTTCTGCCCCCTTTCTCAGCAGTTTGCTACTGTCACTGTAGAAATAGGAAACCACACAGAACTGGGGTCCATTTTCTATTTTTCTTTTTTTCCTGTCTCTCAGTGGGCAAATATATATATGCATACACACATATGCACATATATGTATATGTGTGTGTATGTACATGTATATATGTGTGTATACATGTGTTTATGTGTGTGTGTGTCTGTATGTATCACCAGGTGGCCAGCCTACCTGTGATGTTGTGCCCCTTAGAATTAGCTATGTTGTCTTCAATAAACAGACCCAGTCTGTTCATAAGGTCATGTACTCACATGAATATATCTTCTCAATGTACAATTCCCTTCTAGAGCTACATTCCAGGGATAAGTCTCATCCCATCAGGTCTCACTGCTATTTAGAATGAGAATTCTTAACTTATTTTGTCTCATGCACTGCCTTGTGCAGTCTGGTGAAGCCTCTGGATCTCTTCTCAGAATAATGTTTTTAAATGCCTAAACTAAAACACATAGGATTAAATGAAAGAGGCCAATTATATTGAAATATAGTATCAAAGCATTAAAAAAAAGACAACCAAGTTCATGAACCCCTAGATTAAGAGTCCCTGTGCTCTAAGAGGCAAAATTTGCTATAAAACTATGACCATTTAAAAACATGCTCTGAATAATTAGAAATGAAAATAGAATAACTGAGGTTTCATTTCATACCTTAAAAACTGGGAAAGAATTGGGGGAAAAATGGTCCCCCATTGACTGGGGTTTTGATGGAAATAAGTTTGGCATGTGAATGTAGAAAAGATGGATATGGGAAACTAAGAAAAACATGAGAATATTTGCGTGAAATGATGCAGAATAAAATAAGCAACCCCCCAAAATGATGTGCATAATGACCACAACAATGTAAATGAAAAGATCAATAAAAGGAAACTGAAGGGGCAGCAAGGTGGTGCAGTGGATAGTCAAGCAAACCTGAGTTCAAATCCAACCTCAGGTACTTACTAGCTGCATGACCCTGGGCAAGTCACTTAATCTCAAGTGCCCCCCCAAAAAGGGAACTGAGTTTTGAGTAAATGGGGAAAAAATCCAGTAATAGTCCCAGAAAACAGATAACAAGAAAAAAACACAACAAATAATTATAACTGAGAATGTAAATGGGATGAATTTACTTATAAGATAGAACAGAATAGCAGATTAAAAATTTGAACTTAATAATATGTTCCTTTCAGGAAACACTATAGAAATGAGAGATATACACAAAGATGACACCACTTGCAGTTGACTTTGATTTCAGTGAGGGAAGGCTGTGCAAGGTCACCAGCCTCACTTTCTCCTCCAGAGCCATCTGGGTCTAGTGACCAGATATCCTTCAGGATGACTGGAGATGACCCAGCACACAAAGATAAAATAAAGAGCAGGAGTAGAATTTATTACGTTTCAAACAGGGGTAGTAATCATGATCTCGGACAATGTTAATGCTAAAATAGATTTAATCAAAACAGAAAAACAGGGAAACTACACTGTGTTGGCAATATTATCTATGTTGAATAGACCATTTAAAATAACTAGACAGTATAAAATAACTGAGAATATTCTTGCCCAAACACAGGAACTCTATGAACATAAAATACCTTTTATACGAATAAAGTCAGATCTAAATAATTGAAGTAGCATTTATTGTTCATGAGTAGATAAAACTCATATAATAAAAAATGACAATTTTACCTAACTAATCTACTTATCCAATACCATCCCGATTAAATTACAAAAAATTATCTTACTGAGTTAGAAAAAATAACAGTAAAGTTCATTTGGAAGAACAAAAGGTCAGGAAATTCGAAGAAACTAGGGGGAAAAATATAAAGGAAGCAAATTCAGAAGTATCAGACCTTAAGCTATATTAGTAGGTGAGGGCATTGTTGAAGCATAAAATAGATAATTCTGATTATTTTAAATTAAAACTTTCTTGTATAAACAAAATCTATGTAGTCAAGAATAGAAGGAATGCAGAAAATTGAGGAAAAAACCTTTCATAGACAATCTCTCAGATGGGATGTAATTGTTTTGGAATATTGCTGTTGTGTAGGAAATGATGAGCTGGTTAATTTAGAAAAACATGGAAAAACTTGGACTTATGAGGAAGATGCCATCCACCTTCAGAGAAACTGATGACAGGTGGAAATAAACATAGTACAGTCTTACATGTATGTATAGGTGTATATATGTATATGTTTATAGATATCTATGTATATGTATATCCATGCTTAATTAGAGCCTTCTTTAGGGTGGGTGAGATGGGGAGGGAGGGGAAAAATAAAGTAATAAGTACACAGCAGAGAACAAAAGAAAACCTACAAGGAAGCAAAGAAAAGCTGGATAGCTTTGAGAACAATGCGTAGTATTTATCACATAGGTTTTCTTGAAGTGAAACATTGTTTTATATTGAATCCTCTCTTATGTTCTGCTGTGTACATGACAATATTTATTTTTTTCTTTTCTTATTTTGTATTTAAGTTTAAAACAATTTTAAAATTTACCAAAAAAAAAAATAAAAAAATACAAATCAAGAGCAAATAATGCAAATCAGAATATGCATATCAAGCTGGGCTGCGTTCTTTGTTTGAGGGTCCTGCCTACAGGCAGTGATCGGACCAGGAAGCATTTTATGAGAGTGTTGGATTTGGAGTCTGAGGGAACTGAGTTCAAATCTTGACTCTGCCACTTAGTGCCAGTGTAACTTTGGGCAAGTCCCTTAGTTTCTTTAGTTTTACTATCTATAAAATCAGGGGGTTGAAGCATATAGATGATATTTAAAACAGTTTAAAGCTCTAAATTTTTGATACTTTGTGATAAATCAACACCAAGTTAATGACTGAGATCTAGAGTCAGCTAACATCTTAAAACAAAGCAACAGAACTCAAATGATTGGAATTTTAGATACCAGTTCCTGCCAGTAGGAAAAACATTTTTGGGTAGGGGGCTTTCCTGGTTCCCTCCAAATACACCACCTAGAAAAGGTGGGAATAAAGACACATATGCCTAAGGGATGACATGTAGCGTCTGCATCCTACAGCTTGGATTACTGAATAGGGAGGCACGATCAAGGTTCTTCTGAGGATAGACCAGGGTGGAGTTGTCTACACGGTTAATGCAACAATTCTGTGGCTTGGTAGCATGACTATAGTATTTTCCCATGGGAGTGGAAATCACTGCATGATTGATTCTATGGAGAGAGAGAAAAGGCTGTTGACTTGCAGAATCAATCTCTGTGGGAGAGAATTGGCCCTCCCGCTCCCTTTCCTGCCTTCTGAATTGCTATGGATTCATTTTCCTCTCTCTTCCAAAGATTGAGTTTCACCCAGGATTCCTCTGGTCATTTATTTCTCAGGCTATCTGGTCTTCCTGCGAATTGTGGTCTAGGGTGGAGAGAAGACAGAGCCAATGAAAATATTGCTATAGAAATACTGCCATTTGTGCTTTTCTTCTTCCTTATGACACCTAGATCACAGAATCATAGACTATCCCAGCTAGAAAGGACCTAGGGTCGAGACGAGTCTTTTTGTTGTTTTGTTGTTCAGTCATTTCAGCTGTGTCCAACTCTTCATGTGCCCATTTTGGGTTTTCTTGGCAAAGATACTGGAGTGACTTGCCATTTCCTTCTCCAGCTCATTTTTATAGATGAGGAAACTAAGGTAAATGGAGTTTTAAGTGACTTTCCCTGGGTCACACAGGTAGTAAGTGTCTGAGGCCAGATTTGAACTCAGGAAATAGTCTTCCTTGGTCCGAGCCCAGTGCTGTCTGTGCTTTGGCGCCACCTAGCTGCCCTGAGATGACTCTAACCCTCTTATTTTATGTGTGGAAAAACTGGAGGTTAAGTGACTTGCAAGATTATACAGCTAGTAAGTAGCAGAGTTTGAACTCAAACTCAGGTGTTCTAACTCTAAGTCCATGGCTTTTTGTATCATTCTACCAATGAGTCTTTTTTTTTTTAGTCTTAAAAGTCATTTTTTTTAAATTAAATTTTCAGGTCTGAATTCTCTTCCTCTCACCATCCTCTGCCTCTATACTGAGAAAGCAAGAAAAATAAAATCTATTCTCTCTCTCTGTGTTATATGCATGGGTATATATATATATATATATATATATATATATATATATATATATGTGTGTGTGTGTGCGCATATATATGTGTGTGTGTGTGTGTGTGTGTGTGCGCGTGCGTGCGTGCGTGCGTGTGTGTGTGTGTATGTCAAGCAAATAAATCCCAAATTGGCCGTGTTCAAAAAAAATCCACAAAAAACTACAAAAACCATCCTTCTTATTTTGCACTCTGAGTCCATCTCCTGTTTGTGAAGAGATGGGTAGTGTGTTTCATCTTGAATCCTCTGGAATTGTGGTTAGTCATTGCATTGATCAGAGCTCCTAAGTTTTTCTAAGTTATTTGTTTTTACATTATTGTTATTATATAAGCTGTTCTCCTGGTTCATTTTGCATATATTTCGTTTCACTTCGTATCAGCTCATACAAATCTAACCAGGGTTCTCTGAAATCATTCCCTTCATAATTTCTTACTGCACAATAATATTCCATCACATTCATATACCATAATTTGTTCAGCCATTCCCCAATTGATGGGCACTTCCTAGTTTCTAAAAGAACTGCTACAGAGTGGATTTCAGAAAACCCGGAAAGACTTATAGGAACTGATGTAAAGTGAGGTGGGCAGAACCAGAAGAACATTGTACGCAGTAACAGCAACATTGTGTGATGATTAACTATGAGTAACTTAGCTCTTTTCAGCAATAAATGATCCAAGACAATTCCAAAGGACTCATGATGGAAAATGCTATCCATATCCAGAGAGAGAACTGATGTCATCTGAATGCAAATCAAAACATACCATTCTCACTTTCTTTATTTTTTCATGATTTTTTCCCTTTTGGTCTGTTTCTTCTCTCATAATACATGTTTTACATGGTGGTACATAGATAACATATAAAATTGTTTACTGTTTTAGGGAGAGGAGAGAGGAGGGAAGGAAGGAGAAAATTTGGAACTCAAAAATTTTTAAAAAATGAATGTTAAAATTGCCTTTACATGTAATTGGAAAAATAAAATACTATTTGTGAAAAAAGAACTGCTATAATTATTTTTGTACATATGGCTCATTTTCCTCTTTCTTTGATCTCTTTGTAGCATAGATCTAGTAACAATACTTCTGGATTGAAGGGTATGCACAATTCACTAACTTTTTGGCCGCAGTCCCAAACTACTTTCCCAAATGGTTGAACCAGTTCACAGTTCTACTAACAGCACATTAATGTGCCTGTTTTCCCACAGTCCTTCTGGCATTTGTCACTTTCCTTTTTTTACCATCTTTGCCAACCAAATGAGTGTGGCACCGAGTCTTCATTTTTTTTTGTATTAAGTAATTCCCAAAAAATAAAAAAGCACTTCAGAATAGGTCCACGGAACATATAATTACAGACTGATTGAATATTAGCTGGAAGCAACCTAAGGAGTCATCTTGTGCAACTTATCTCATTTTTATAGGTGAGGGAACTGAAGCCCAAAGAGTTTAAGTGACTTGCCCATGGTCATACAGGTAATAACTAGCAGAGCTATGGTCAATTTACTATTATTATCCCAATCTCAGATTCAATGACTGATACTTTAATACTGAAATACAGAAAGATGAGTTTGGCCAATACGGATAGTACTCACTCCTTGCTTTATAAATGGTCCATGTGAGTTGCTGTAGCCAAGCAATTCATCACCTGGTGGTAGACCCTCTGATGATGAGCTCTCCTACACTTAATCATCTCAGTCTTTAGATGTCTGGCCCATCATTTGTCACCTGGCTGTATAGCCGAGCTCAATACAAAATACCAGAGCTTGTGCTCTGCTCTCCTGGCCTGTAGAAACTCGAATCACCCCCTCATCTTGATGAGGTATTATAGGAAGACTTGAATAGAGGAGTGAAGAACAGTATTATGTATATTGCTTGTTATTTTTTAAAAACAGGAAATCAAACACAGTGCCTTGTACATAACAGTCACTGGCATGTACATATATATATGCATATATATGTATGTGTATATGTATATGCACATGCATATATATGCATATGTGTGTGCATATACATATACATCCATGTGTATATATATACATCCACATATATACATGCACACATTTAAAACACTATAAATGTATATATGTAAATATAAGCACTTAAAGTACTATATAGGTATATATACATACATGTATGTGCATATATAATGATATATACATGTGTATATGTGTACACACATGTATATGTATGGATATATAGAGAGAGATGTATATGTATATATTTATCTTTAAGAATTGCAAAATGCTTTACTTAATGATTTCATTTGAACCTTACAGCTACCTTATGAAGAAAGTAATACAAGTTGACCCAAAAATCTTGGTGCTGCTAAAGATATTAAAACTTAAAACTTCACTAAGACTTTTGGGCTATCCTGTATAGTTATTATTCTACCCATTTTACAGATGGATTAAAAAAAAGCAAAGGCCTCCAAGGGGTTAAATGACTAACCTATGGTTGCAGAGCTAAGAAGAGTAAGAGACAGGATCTGAATTTAGATCTTTCTTGGCTTCATTTATAATACTCTGGCCCTCTACCTTGGTTGCCTCCAAAGTTATTGAGGTTTACTTAGGACTTTTAAAGTTTGCAAAGCGTCTTGTGTTCATCATCTTATTTCATCCTCATACCTGTCCTGTGAGATGAGGGCTATAGATAATATTGTTCTTATTTCCTCATTGTCCTTATGTCTTTTGGATGCATCCAGAAGAGGCCGCTGAGGTTGAGAGAGCTTAAGTGACTTGCTTAGGGTCATCAAATTACTGAGTGTCTGAAGTAGGATTTGAACCCAGGACTTTTTGACCGCAAGTCCAGTGCTCTGTGTGTGGTACCATTCTTATGCCTCCTACTTGTTGTTTAATAAGTGTTTGTTGAGTGGAAATTGATGTCAAGTTCAATTTAACTTCTCAACAAACATTTATTATTCCAAAGAACTTTAAAATATTGTGGTTGATACCGGAATCTTTGCAAGGATCCCAGTGTCATTGGTTTCTTTCCAAAAAAAAAAAAAAAAAAAAAAAAAGAAAGCTCTTTGTTCTTTCTATAATCTGGTGAACAAATGGAATGTTGAGTGGTTATGTTACTTTTCATTGGAGCATTCTTAAGTCAAGAACTATACTTTTATTGTTCTCCTTTTCAAGTGCCATAGATGACCGTGTTTGGTGTCTTGCTGCATGCTGTGTGTGATACGAGGCCCTTAGTGCCCACTTTTATTGGGTCCAGTGGCAGGCCTCTATTGATATAATAGAAGGCTCTAAGAAGGGCTTTAGAAAGAGGCACCATGTTTTTCTTGCTCAGTTGCCTCCTTGAGCTATTCAAGACCAATATTCTTGTTTACTGAGAAATGATTCTGAAATATTTGCTACCTGTTAACCTTCTGTTCTTTCAGGCAGTATCACACTTTTTGCCGCCATCACTGTTGTTCTAAGTTGCTTTAAAGTTGGATACTTTGTCGGATTTGCAGAATGTTTATCAGCAACGGAAGGAGTCTTTCCAGTTGCCCATTCGATACACACTCTCTCACAGGTAAAACAAGCTTGCTTTCTTCCTATTAAGCTGATTATTCAATAAGTATTCTATACCTCTTTGCTAATTTCCTACTGTGTGCGAAGGACTGTGTTAGGCCCTGGAGGAGACATTGAGTTTAGTGATGACCTGACCCTGTGGTGTGATCTCTCTCTTACTTTCCTGCCCTCATAGAATATACAATATACATTAATTAGAATGGATTTCTTCTAATTAGAATTATCCTCTCTCAGTTTCAGCCCTTCTTTCTGCTATTGTCTCTCTATAGGTTCTCGTATATTCAAAGACAGTGACAACTTTTCAACTGATACTTTTTTCTTCATTTATTTCTAACCAGGTATATTTCCTTTGGGGGCATGCAAAGGATATTATCCAGTCTTTCAAAACACTTGAAAGGTAAAAAAAAAATTGCTTCAAAAACTGATTATGATATTCTTTTAGAAACATGTTTTATTAAACAAAATGTATCCAATGCTTTAAATAATGACTTATAAATATGATTATTCCTCTCAAGGGGGATTTTAACAGGGGCCACAGAAAGACACAGTTTTTTATGTTATCGATGTTCTCTTGGCTACCTTTTTTGGGTAATAATAGGATTCTGCATTTTCTCACACCTTTGGTATTTTCTCTTCCTTCATATATTTTGAGAATTAATCCTTTATGCATGCTTTCTGTCTCTCTCTCTTTCTCTCCACACACACACACACACACACACACACACACACACATACCCCACACACACTTAGTCTACTCAAATTGTTTTTCTCATCTGGAACTTTGTTTTTAGAATCCAAATGACTCCATTGTTTTTGTTGGTGAAATTACTTGGTTATAAAACTCTTTACAGATTTTTTCCATCTTTTATCTGTTTGTTTTACTTTATCTAGTTTCAAACTTAATGCTTCCAGGATGACTTGTTTAGCTGCATCTCTTGCCAAGTTTTCTTTAAACCAGTTTTCCTTCAAGTGCTTCTGGTTATTTTGTGGGTTGTCACTGCTCGCTGTCCTCTACATTTTCTTTAAAATCTTACAAACATTGGTGAACCTCCTAAATGAGGTTTATGATTACTCAAAATAATTGGTCCTAACTACCTACATGGGGAAAAACCAAGTGAATGCAGAATGTCTATTGTACAGGCTATAAAATACAGTTTTATGGATAATTAATCTATAGAATTCATCTCCCTCTAGATATCTGATTAACTCAGGTAGATACTACAAACAGACAGTGAACTGGCCTCAAAATTGAACAGGAGGAGGAAGAGAGCAGGCTGAATTGCCTTTAGGGAATTGTACAGCATTTTCAATAATCCTGAAGGTCATCCCTGATACAAAATTCCACCTAGTTGACATTAATATTTTCCTGGTAATTCTATATGCCTGTAAATCATACATTACTACAATCTCTGAATAATCAAGACCATGGGTGAAACAAATGATAATAGAAATGTGTTTGGAGGATATAAGTAGTCTCAAACATATTACCAATGATGACTTGTATGTAAGAAATAGTATAAAAGATATCATCCAACAGCACTTCTTAAACTGTGGGTCTCAACCCTGAAAAATTTGACAACAGTAAAATGTTTCTGAATGCACAATGACCAAAAATTAATTAAAAATCAAACATGTAATGAATAATGAGGTGTTTCTGGCAGCACTTACTGCATTGTACAACTTCACTGCAGCCTTGGTTCTGAACACAAAGCAAGCACACTTTGCACTGTGCATGCCCTCAGGTCAAGCAACTCAACTAATGCTGCTGAACTTTATAGGGTATTTCTATGAGGACCAAGACAAGAGTTGTTCCGGATTAAAAGGTAATGGATAGCTGTGCCTATTGTTGGTGTTGTTTGTCTTTCACTCTCAAAGAGGACCATGACACCAGGGAGGTGATGCTGTGACATGCAGGTGAATTGGATTTAAGTGGGCTGTGCGAAGTCACCAGCCTCACTTTCTCCTTTGGAGCCATCTGGGCCCAGTGGCCAGATGTAGATCAAGATGACTGGAGATGGCTCTAATGCAGTGGAAGACCTGGGCCTTTTTAAGCTAAGATCTTTCCTGGGACTTAGTTTGACTAAGGCAATGCCTATTCAGTGATTAAGGCTAGGTAAGAAATTTCTTAAGGACCGTGATGATGACAGTGATGAAGAGGACTACTTATACTGGTCCAGAAAAGAACTGGAAAGAATTTACAGATCAAGACTCTTCCCCAACCCCCACCTAGAGGGTGGTCATGCCCTTCTCTTTGGAACACTGAATCCGCCCCTTCCTCTTAAACTGCAACATTGCCTCCACCTGCCTCAGCTACCTACCCATCTTTCTCTTTTAACTAACAATGAGTCCTACTCTCTAGAGGGCTGTCATACCTTCCCCCCATTCTGCTGATCACACCCACCCCACCTCCATCCCTCTAGTCACACCTGCCTGCCCTACCCCTCCCAATCTGCCCCATCTGCCCTAACAGAGGACACTTCCCCCTACCCTATAACAAGCTCAGGCCAGCTGTGCCTGAACTGTTGGAGGGAATACTCACATTGACAAGATTACTGATATATTAAGAACATACTTTTTTTGGGGGGGGGGTTGTAGAACTGGGCTTCTCTATCTCACCCAGGCAAAAAATGCAGGGGCCACTCATGAGCTCAGTGTCACTGCTGATCAGCACAGGACCTTTGAACTGCTCCATTTCCAATGTGCTAGTTTGCCCCTTCTTATGCAGCTTGGTGGTCCCTTACTCCTGGGAGCTTGCCAGATTGTAACTGGACTTGGTGAGGATACCCAGTTGGCTTTGTCCCTACTGCAATTCAGAACTCCTGAGCTCAAGTGATCCACCAGCCACAGTCTCCCTAGGAGCAGGGATTATGGGCCTGTATCACCACACCAAGCAAGAAGATTAAGTTTTATAAAGGATACATGTAATATGCATATATAAACAAGTACTGTATAACTGTAGTGTGTGGTCCTGTAGCTCTAAGGCATTCCTCATATTATTATGGGGGAAAAATCTTTTCACAGAAGTAGGAGACAAATTCTCTTGGAAAGATCTTAGGAAAAATCAAATAGCCTCTATCAGTTAAAATTATAAACTCTAGAACCTAGATGAGTCTAGACCTATGACCTTAGAGATCATTTAGTCCAGTTCCTTCATTTGACAGGTTACAAGACTGAGGTTTAGAGCAGTTCAGTGTTTTCCCCAACATCATGGAGGTTGGAATTAATAGTGCCAAGATTTGAAAGCGTTTCCTCTGGCTCCAAACCAGGGTTCTTTCCACTTTTTCATGCTAAGGCTCTGTTATGTCCAAGTTAACCACGTCTAACTATGCCAGTTAGTAGTTTGGACAACATGACTGATTCATTAGATCAGTTTTGCTTAATTCAAAGGGAAGTAGGGAATTGAACAGTTAACAAGTAAATTGTTGAAGATCTGGGATTTTAGGTTGCCTGGAGAAAGACAAACCTGTGCTATTGACAAAGGTGCTGTGGGTTCAAATGGTAAAAGATTTTCCCTCTAGTTATTTATGCTCACTTCCACCAGATATCAATCTGGAATGAAGGTTCTTCTCCCTGCCCCCAACTCAAATGACCCACCATAATTTCAATTCAGGCCAGTTCAATTCAGTGCAGTCCAAATTAATTTAAACCAATAATTATCAAGTATTTAAATGTGTAAAGGACTAATGATCACAGGGAGAATACAAAATTTAGATTATTTTTGATTTCTGTCTTCATGAAGTTTATAATCTGGTGCAGGATATGATGCAAACATAAGTACCTATAATAAAGAATAATAAATGAGAATTTTATTAGATTGGCATAAAATGAAGTACTTTTCTGAATCAGAAAAGGCATCTAGGTGGCACCACAGTACACAGAGCACTGGGTCTGGACTCTTGAAGACCAGCTGAAATCTAGTCTCAGACACCTATGAGTTGTGTGATCTTGGGCAAGTCTCTTAACCTCTGTTTGTCTCAATTTTCTCAACTGTAAAAAAGAGATAATGATGACACTTACCTCCCAAGGTTGTCGTGGGGATCAAAGGAGGTATTTGGAGGTGTTGTATACATGCTAATGATTATTAGCTATTAATGTCATTACAGACTGGGTGGGGTAGGGAAGGAAGGTCAGAGAAGGCTTCCTGGAAAATGTGATCTTTGATATGGGCTTTAAAGGATGGATGGAAATTAAGCAGAAAAAAGGGTGAAAAGAGACCATTCCAGACATAGAGAAGAGCTGGAGCAAAGGCAAAGAAATATATTAATATCCATATCTATATCATCTATTTCTCTTTGTCTCTATCTAACTCTGTGTTGCTGTCCCTGTCTCTGTCTCTGTCATTCTTAGCTATAGCTATATCCACACACACACACACACACACACACACACACACACACACACACACACACACAAACACACACACATATATGCATTTGTAAAAATCCACAGATACCTATGGCATGTTACAGTAGGCAATAGATGACCAGTCTTGAAGCAGTAAAGACCTTGGTTCAAGACTTGCCTTTGACACATACTGTGTAACTACAGACAAATCTCTCAGTGTCCCCAGGCAACTCTTTGTCTATAAATTACAGACAAGTTTCTCATCGGCATTCATGAAGGGAGTTCTATATCTGGAATTCATCAATTTGATTAAATCACAGATCTGGACAAATACAAGTACATGTGAAACACACATTCACATACATACACACATATTAATACACCAACATTATGGATTCAACCTGTGATTTTGTTTCATGTTGCCTCAGACACACAGTAACTCCATGTTTTTTTTTTATACAGAAAAGAGAATATCCCCTTTCCCATCACTATCTTTCACCTAGATTTTTGGCAACAATGGCTAGTTTTCTGTCCAGACAATGTCCTCTGTATACTGTGCCTCTGATCCTAGTGTAAAGAAGGAACAAGCTGAGGTCCCAGCATTTCACAGTTTACAAAGTTCTTCCAATGTGTCACAACAATTTTTGAGGTAGTTAGCACAAGTGGTTTTAGACCCATTTCACAGATGAGTGAAGTGAGGCTCAGAGAAATTAATTGACTGTCCCAAAGTTATGTGGCTGGCAAATATTGGCATGGGTTATCCTGAGTTCTTTCTGTTTCACCCTACAATGATAGCTCATGTTTATGTGGCCCTTTCTATATATAACAGAGCAGCTGGACCCTAATCATTTTAGCAGAAAAGAGCATTTGGCTCTTCTTTTCAGAATATGCTTGTGGACATGTATCATTGTTGGAAAAAAAAGACAAAAATAGAGTTTTTTCTAAAAGGGCTTCCTGGTAAGGATAGGGAATTTTAAGTTCTGAAGATTCCTGTCAGTAGCAAGGGACCTAACTTCATTTATTCTCCTGTGGTTGGAGTGTAACTTTTGTCCCAGTTTGGAAAGGAGACAAGGAAATATAAGTTGAAACCAAAATTATGTGGAAAAGAGTTCTTTATTGTGGTCTAGAGTGATCAGTATCAAGCAACAATAAAAGTAGTTTGGGCAAATTTTCCCCCCAGTCCCAGAGAAGTTTCCAAATCAAACTGACACGGAACACAGCCAGATTCAATTGCTAAAGGCAATGACTGTTAGCAAAGGAAGGTAAAAATTAATATATTGTGCTCAAAGTCAATTGGATGAGGAAGTAAGAACAAAAGAAGAAAGTGGAGCCATATGTATTATTAGCAAATGCAAAACAGTCTGAGTCAAATATTATTGTCTGTGTTTGTTAATTGCTCAACACAATACCTCATAGACATTTCACTACACTGATAAAATCTACAGGGGCTAGACAAATTTCAATATCAAACAAATTTTACACACATGTTGGCTCAGGAATATCATCTAAGGTTCTATTTTATTCTTCATTCCTGCCTGGAAATTCCACCCTTGACAAAGATAAATGTTGTATTCAAATGGCAAAATGCTGTTTCGCCAGTCAGCACTGGACAGCTCCAGGGGTTTTCATCGGTGTCCAAGTGGTTTTTAGTACCACCTCTGCCTCCATCTGACTTTGGGCAAGTCACTTTGGGCTTCATTTTCTTCATCTATAAAATGAGGGGATTGGATTACATAAAGTTTGAAGTCCTGTCTGGCTTAAAGATCATATACACACATACATACATGCATATATATATATGTGTATACATATGTATATTTAGACTTACATATACATACACACATATTCTAAAAACCCTTTCAGTTCTAACATTCTGTATCTACCTTCTATGTTTACTTCCACTTATAACATTTTATATGTGTAATATAAGATTCCTTTCAGCTCTAATTCTATTTGACAAACCTTTATTAGTTAACCTGGTAGAAAAAAGGATAGGCAATGATTTGGGGATGTCTTCATGGAGGAAGTAGTACCTGTGTTAGGCTTTAAAGGAGGGGAAGGACTTCAGTGGATGGAAATTAGAGTGGAGGGGCACAGCATTCGTATGGCATTAGCAAGGGGACGAGAGTGGGAGAAGGCAGGGTAAGAGCAAATGACAGTTTAATTTGATTAGAATGTAGAACATATGGAGAGGAATAGCATACAGGGCTGGACAGATAGTTTGAAGGTAGATAACAGAGTAAGTTTACACTTCATTTGACAGGCAATGGGGAGTCACTGAAGATTTTTGAATAGAGGAGTGTTGGGATAATAGCAGGGCATTAGAAAATTCTGTTTGGATAGTAGTGGAGGGTAGCTTGGAGAAGCAGTCTAGGGAAAACCTGGAGGCAAGATGATCAGTTCCGAGGCTGCTATAAAGGCCTAGATGAGAAAAGTGGGAGGGTCTAATTTAGGGTGATTCTAGTGGGAATATATGGGAGGGGACAGATTGAGAAATATTGCAGGAATAGAAGTGATCATTAGTGATCTTAGAGAGAACTCTTTCATTAGAATGGAGGAGAATCAAAGTCAGATTTCAAGGGGAGGACTGAGGGGATATTTTGAAAAAGGCAATAGCTAGTATTTATAACTCCTTTTTTAGGAATTTGGAATAGAAACGGATGAGAGGAGAAAAGATAAATAGCAGTCAGGGGAATTATTATTAGGATAGGGGATTTCTAAGAAAAGAAGAATAAAGGTTCACAAGAAGGGAAAGATGGAACAAGTTCACAGAATTGAAGGGAGGGGACAGGATTGAGAATATGGATGGACTCAAACAAGGAGTAAAAGTCTTCTTCTGGGTCTGGAGGAAAGGAGAAATAGATGGATGAAGACCCTGAGAACATCAGAGGATTGAGGTGCAAATATTTGCTCTTCTACGTTCTAAGATTCTTTTCAGCTGGAAGATTCTATGTTCTTATGTTTTAAGGGTGCTTCCAGCTTTAACCACCTATGTCTACAGCAACCTCAAGCTCCAGCTTCAGGAACTCTGTTTTTGGAATGCTGTAGATTGTTGGTTTAGCACATGGCCAACTTTGCTGAATGACTGATTTTGCCAGAGATGAAATTAGGCTAGAAGTCCTGGATTCTGTGACCCTGCTCCCAGAGTGATTGATTGCCCCTGCCTTGGCCCTAGTCATTGGTTACTCTGCTTTGATAACCCCTACCCCTGAGCTACTTGCTAAGTAAATGGCAATGTTTTCTAGGTTCGGCTTGATCCATTCTGTATTCACAAATTTGCTCCTCTGGGTTAATGGTGTCCTGAATGAGTCAAAGCACCAACTCAATGAGCATAAGGAAAGGCTGATGACTCTTGGCTTTGGGAACCTAACAATAGGTAAGATTTGGTGGTGAACGTTTTCCTATCTGGCATTACCTTATATGTATGGTTCCTCGGTTTCCTAATCTATAAAATGGGGATGATAATAATAACACCTACCTCCTAGACATGAGGACAAAATGAGATATGATTAGTAAACAGCTTAGCACAATACCTGGCACATAGTAGGTGCTAAATAAATGATTACTCTCTTTCCCTTCCTTACCTTCACTGCCTACGTGAGCCTAGGATGAAATGAATTTTCTTTTTTTTCCCCTTAATGCTTGTGGTTGATGATCTTTTTAAAATGTATGACTTCACTTTCTTTCATTATTAAATAGAGTTCACTGAATTAAAAAAAAAGTTTTCTTAATGACTGAAGATTTTACAGGGTTCCACCGTGGGTTGCCTAAAGATAATTCCACATTATTCAGTACCATACACAGAGATATGGTAGGTATAAAAGATGAGCACTTGAGCTAAATGTATACATTATGGCTAAGCCCAACCTAGGCTGGACCAGTGATTCAGGCTTAGGGCTTAAAATTCAATCAAGCACTCCCAGTCCATAAAATACGATTAAAACATCTTTATTGATAATAGAGATTAAAAGAACACAAATGCTAAAGCTAAAAGTATACTGAGTTAGATAATACATTTCTTTTCTCTGCCTACAGAGTCAGTACATCAATCAGCCATGCTAGGTATTCCCTGTAGAGCAGTAACAAATCCAGTTAAACCTCTCACTCAGCCTCCTCCTCGGCTAGGTTTTCTATACCTCAGGTGGAAGGGAAGCCAAATGCTCCCCTAAGCCCCTTAAAAGCCCAATTGAATCTACTGAAAACACATGTTTTTCCTCCTACAGCTTATTTGTTCATTTTCTTTTAAATTAAATCTAAGATATTACCCCTTTCTCTTAAAAGTGTGTGTGTATGTGCACACGCACATATCCACATATGTGTGTCTCAGTTAAGCACAGGTATAGTAGAAAGAACTCTAGACTTGGACTCATCCAGTCCTAGGGCCAGTCACTCTCTGAGACTCAGTCTGATCTTTTGTGAAATGTAAAAATTATACTTTTAAAAATCTGTCTTGCAGGGTTTTTGTGAGAATAAAAGGAGATAATGTCCTTTGTAGTTAGAAATCACAGTATAAATGGAAGGTATTTTTCTGCATTTTTTAGAAATGCTCTTCGAGCATATCTATACAGGAGCCTCATGCTTAATAGAAATCATAAACAGCTATTTGAATTGATAGCAAAGCTGTAGTAAAAATTTTAGATCCAACGGAAATTGTTCCCTAGCCCCTCTCCCCTCTTTTCTGCCTGCTGACATCCTACATATCATCTTTCAAGGCAATTCCATCTCTTCCATGAAGCCTGCCCTAGATTTCTTTCTTCTCTTCCCTCCTGGCAGTGATTTCTTCTTCTGGACTAACATAACTACATCTTAAACCTCTCATTACATGTTCGCATTCTAGTTGTTACAGTTATCTGTTTTCATGTCTTATCTTCTTGCTAAATTATAAACTCCTTGAGGGCAGGGTGTATGTCTTATTCTGCTTTATATAATCCTTCCTGACTGCACATGGTAAGTGCTTCAAGAAGGACCAGAATTTAAGGATGCTTTAAAGAACCAAGTTCTATCAATTGTTGCAGGGCATTTTTTTAATCCATAAGGCAGAGAAAATAGATAGTACGAAAAATTTTATTTCAAAGTAAAATTATAGTATCAGTTTACAATTATTTGCACAGAAAATTATAATAAAATTATTTTTATAAATGCTTATCAGTTGACATGCTTAGTTCTTCTAGTCTTAATAAGGGTAAATTGATTTGGATTTGAACACAGATTGGTTTGCCTGGAAGAAAATGAAGTTTCAGTTCATTGCATAGAGTGGATGCTTAATAACTGTTTCTGAATTGAATGAAACTTTGGATGAAGTAGATTCTGAACCATCATTGATATCGAGGAGTTTGTGTTTTTGTTTCTCTAACTGAAGTGATTTTTTCACCCCAATGTAACCTGTCTTTTTCTTTTAGCCTTAGATGACCACACACCTGAATGTAATTGTACATCCACTGCCCTCTGCTCCATAATCTCACAAGGAATCTATTATCTCTATCCTTTCAACATAGAGTATCATATCTTGGTCTCCACAATGTTCTATGTTCTGTGGAAAAACATTGGACGCAAGGTTGAAGATCACCAGCATCCAAAAATCCAATTTAAGTTCCATGGTGTGATGATGGGCACACTTGTTGGTCTGACAGTTCTGGCCACCACAATTGCCATCGTTGCGGTCTACTTGATCCAGATTGGGCGTTCAAAGACAAGAAGTGAGTCTGCGCTCATCATGTTTTATGTATATGCTACAACCTCATTAATGGTGATGGTCATAGCAGGCATTGTAGGAGTCTGGATTTATAGGACAGAAGAGACATCGTTGGATGAGTCCAAAAATCCTGCCCGGAAACTTGACTCAGACCTCCTGATAGGAACTGCTTCTGGGTCCTGGCTTATTTCTTGGGGATCCATCTTGGCCATTATCTGTGCCGAGGAACGCCCTGAGTACACGTGGTACAACCTGCCTTATTCTATCCTGGCGATTCTGGAGAAATATATTCAAAACCTCTTCATCATTGAATCCATACACCGCAAACCTGAGAAATATAATGAGGACATCAGGACTCTTAGAGTCATGGCCATATGCAATAGGAATTCCACTCCGCTCAGTCCTTCATGTCAAAAGAATTATGGTGTGGCAGGAGATGCTGCTTCCAATAGCAGAGAATTGTCATATATGCTCAATGGAAATATTTGCTTGAGCGAAGACTATATGACAGATAGCAGAGAACAGAACCAAGAATGCAACCCAGCTACAAACTGCAGATCACGTTCTTTGCCAGCTAACACCAAGAGAAAAATCCTGAGGAATATCGCAGCCCTTTTGTTCCTCTGCAACATTTCGGTAATATACACTAAATATTATGTATAACCCATGTCAAATTGCTTGCCTTCTCAATGGGGTAAAGGGAGGAGGGGAAGAATTTGGAACTTAAAATTTGAAAAACAAAGAATGTTAAAATTGTTTTTACATGTAATTGGGAAAATTAAATATTAAGTTAAAAAAGGTACACTAAGTATTCTGTCTAATGAGCAAGTAGCATTACCAAAAGCACTTGAATCTTATAGACCTATAGAATGATAGACTCTTAGAGTTGGAAGCAGGCTTGTTCTGGTAAATGTTTAAGAACCATCTCTCTCTAAAAAAACCCAAATGTCCTCAGGATATATTTTGTTTAAACTGCATTATTAAAATTTTCTTCTTTACTTTCTTAAGCTTAGACAATCAACAAAACAAATCAAGATCTGATATGTGGCATTGATTTCTGAGTTATAGAGGTTCATGTCAAAAATTTAACAATCAGCCCTCTCCAGATGGCTTTAGCACACCAAGGCTGGAAGAAATCTTAGTGGTCAACTAGTCCATTCTCTATCTGGAGCAAGAATCCCCTTTATAACTTTCCAATACCTTTCAGTCTCTACTTAAACATAATGTTAAATGTTGCCTTATGAAGCATCCCATTGCATCTTTGGACAGCTCTAAACAGTTGGAAGTTTCTTCCTTATAAACAATTAAAATCTGCCTCCCTGAAACTTCTGCCCATTAATTTTAATTTTGCCTGCTGGACCCAAGCAGAATTAGTTAAATAGATGGGTATGGGGGCAGCTAGGTGGAGCAGTGAGTAGAGTACCGGCTCTGGAGTCAGGAAGACCTGAGTTCAAATTCGGCCTCAGACACTTAACACTTACTAGCTGTGTGACCTTGGGCAAGTCACTTAATCCTAAATGCCTTCCCTTCTCCCCTCCAAAAAACAAAACAAAACAAAACAATAAAACAGAAACAAAAATAAATTGATAGGAGTATAGTGGCTAGAAAGCCAGTCTTGACTTTGAGTCAAGTCCCACCCCAATACGTAATTGCATCACCCTGATGAGTCACTTTGCCTCTAACTACCATATGCCTAGATTTCAGCCAATTGTTTGGTTTAGCCCCCATCTTGTCAATACAATGACGAGATGGGCACTGGATAATACTGCCACTGCTGCAGGCCACCTTCTAACATTGTTAATTGTAGAATAGGCATTGAGGTAAAGGGTATTTCCTCATTGGGAGGAATCGCCAGTGAATTTGGAGATCACCAGTGAAATCATGGGTCTAGCTCAAAGTAAAAAATTTTAAAAAATGGAGTATTCTTAAAATTTTTTTCACAATGTAAAAATTATCCCATACTATCAGAAAACAAATAAGAAAAAAAAACACCATGATACAAAACTCTGTAAGAATAAAGTCAGCATGATGTAGTGGAAAGCTCATTGGACTGGGAATTCTGGTCTTGATTCTTTTATTAATTACAGTAGCAGTGTGACTTTGGACAAATCACTTTCAGTCTTTGGGCCTCAGTTTCCTCGTCCATAAAATGTAGGAATGGGCCAAGATGATTACTTCCTCTTCTAACCTACTATAGACATGAGTTGAACTGGGAGTCACAGACACTGAAGCATTAGTTGCAGAAGAGAATCCCTGGAGGTATTTGGGGTGAAGTTGTCCTCACCGACTCCACTAATGGACTTCTGGATTGCAGGAACAAATTCTTTTAATGATGAGATCAAAAATGACCTTGCTATGTGATCATCACTTCACATAGTGATCATGCCTCATGATTTCTAAGATCTGACATTTCATCCTTTATCCTGATTCAGGGAGAAACACCAGTTCCATTTAATAGATTCTTTTTGAGAGCTCCTGAAGCCAAGCAAAAGAGAAGACCAACAATCATGATGGCTCCCATTATATATTTTAAAGAATACATTCATGTCTATGACTCCACTGGATTCTCATGAAAACTCTATGAGGTTGAAAGAGCAAGTATCATCTCTCCCATTTTACAGATTAATAAGTGAAGGTAAAAGTATTTTATTAAGTGACCCGGGCACTGGGCAGAGGAGAGAAATAGAAAAAATGAGCTAGCACCTACTGGGTCCTTACTTCTCAAAGAGCTCACACTCACTCACTCACACAAACAATAAATATTTATTAAGTGCTTATTATTTGTCAGGAACCATGCTGGGTGCTAAGGGTACAAAAAAGAGGCAAAAGATGCTCCCTGCCCTCAAGGAGTTTGTAATCTAATAAATACAAAGCAAAACATGTAAAAGAGTTCAGCTTCACCATGGATGGAAAGGCCCACTAGGCCTAAATGTCTATAAGCAGGGTTAACAGCAAGACCTTGGGATCCTCAGAGTGGCAAAGGAACCTTTCTACAGCCTCGCAGTTAACTAGAGCCAACATGGAAATCTAGTCAAGCAAAAGAAATCCAGGAGAGGTGATGTCCCAAAATATGTGTCTTCCTTCACACTTTGAATCCATCAATTCTCTGTCATGAGGTGGGTGGCATGCTTCATCATAGGTCTTCTGTAGATGTTGTTGGTCATTGCTTTGATCAGAGTTTTACAGACTTTCAAAGTTGGTTTTTCTTTACAATGTTGTTGTCATTGTGTAAATAGATAGATTATCCTCCTGGTTTTGCTCATTTCACTTTGCAACAGTTCAGACTTCCTAAGATTTTCTAAAATTGTCTCTTTCATAATATCTTAAAGCACAACAATATTTCATATTCATATAAAACATATATTTCATATAAAACAATTTTTCAGCCATCTCCTATGAGATGGGCATTCCTTAGTCACCAGTTTCTTTTCATTTCTTTTTTCCTTTTAATCCCTTCTTCAGGGTCAAGAAGTTTGTTTCGCTTGTAACTATTCTCTCCCCCTCTCCCCCTTCTGCCACCTATATTATTCTCCTTTTTAATGCTGCCCATTCCTTATCCTTTACTTGTTACCCTATTGAGTTAGATATATTTCTATACTTAATTCTTTGTCTTTGTCAAAGTCAGTAAGTATCAAATGTTACTATATGCCAGGTACTGTGCTTAAGTGATAGGAATACAAGAAAGAACATCCTTGCCCTCAAAAATCTTTCATTCTAATTGGAGAAGACAGTACAAAAAAGCGAGCTGCAAAGTAGGGGGGAGGAGAAAAAAAGGGGTACCTTTATGGGGGAATGATGGTGAAATCCAAAAATAAGAAGAGTTAGGAAAGGCATGAAGGATGGCTGGCATAGACCATTCCTCAAATTGAGGTTTCATAAGGAACCCATTAATGGGAAAGGAGGCAGCAGGGCAGAGGAATCTTCCAGAGTGGGAAGGTAGCTGAGGCATTATGGTGAAGTCTCAAGAGTCTGAAGTAGAATCAGAAGAGGAATATGTGTGTGAGTGTATGTATGTGTTCAACTCTTCTTTGTCAGGTTTAGATGAGAGTGAGGTTCATTTGATGCCTGCTCTTCGCACCCCTCCCTCCATGTTTATATATTCTTTTCTTGGATCCCAGTTAAGAGAAATAGTAAGTTCCATTTTCTTCTTCCACCTTTTACACTAGGGGATTCCTTTTACCTTCCCTCCTATTTGCCCTTCTTAAAACTTCCAAAGACCTTTATTTTTCTTATTTACTTCTCTCAATACCCTTGGAAGATATCAAAGTTTTGAAGGGAGGCATGTTTCTCCTACTCCTAATTAAAATGTTAGCACTTTATCATCATACAGTGCCTTCTGATTACTCAAATAAATTTATCTTTCTAGTTTTTGCTTGACTCTTGTTTTTACATTTTAATTTTTCTATGCAACTCTGGTCTCTTCATTAGGAATGCCGGATAATTCTCTTTTCCTTTAAAGATCCATTTCTTTTCCCCATAGGATTATACTCAGCTTTGGAGGGTAATTTATTCTTGGTTGTAAGCCTATCTCTTTTGCCTTTTAGAATATTGTATTCCTCTTGTTTATGGTAGAAACTGCCAGGTCTTGTATGATCTCAACTCATCAAGAGTGCTTGTGCATTTCTCTCTTATCCTACCTATCCTGAGTAAAGTCTTTCTTCTCATTTTTTGTCCCTTTCAGTCCAAAGATCATTATCCTTGGCAAAGAAAAATAAAAACAAAATGAAAGTTGAACAACTCTGCTTTCTTTATTTTTGTCTGTTAGTATGATCTAAGTAGTGGCCCTGAGGCCTCTTCTTTGACCCTGTTCTTCTCTCAATACAGTAGAGTGTCCTCTCATCCTTCAGTTTTGTTGTTGATAACTTTCCTTGACATCCTCAGCTCGTTCTTAATTTTAACATCTCAGACTTTTTTATAGGAGCTTTAATGTGGGAGAATCACTATATCCTGATCCAGTCTTTTCCACTGTTGGAAAACTCTAGTTATTAGGAAGCTTTTCCTTCCATTGAGCCAAAATCTACCTCTCTATAACTTCCATTTCTTTCTCCTTGGTCTGCTGAGGCCAAACAGAACAAATACAATTCCATGACGATGTGACTTCCCTTCAAATAGTTGAAGAGAGCTGTCATGATTTCCATCCTTCCCTCCCCTCCCACCCCAAATCCCTACAACCCAAGCTTCTCTTCTCCATGGCATATTTTAATATGAACACTTATCGTTGTTCAGTCATTCATTAGTGTCTGATTCTTCCTAGCTCCATGAACCATACTGTCTGTGGGGTTTTCTTGGCAAGGATACTGGAGTGGTTTGCCACTTCCTTCTTCAGTGGATTATGAACACTAGATAATAATGATAATAATAGTAACTAACAGATAAATGTTATTGAGAAGGGGAATCTGTGCAAAAAATCCAAGACAGATACAATGGAATTCGGGCATAGTGACTGCTGTTAGGCTCTATTCACTGGGTCACTTGAGAATTCTATTAACCTAAGAGCTAAATCCTGTGTCTTAGTCTTAGTGCAGTTAGCTCCCATTCAAAATGAGGCTGGATCTTTGCAAATCTTTGATTTTTACTTGCCTCCCTTTACCAACCAGTTGGCTAGGTGGCCCTGGACATCAGGGTTAGAAGGGCAATGTGATGTGAAAAAATAATAAAACTTAAGAGTTAAAAGACTTGGTTTTGAGTCTTGGATGCACTACTTAAGAGTTGCTGACTGTAGACATATTATTGACCTTTCCGACTCAATTTCTTAATCTGGAAGTAATGCATTCCCAGGTTTGTTGTAAGGTTCAAATTATATAATTGAAGTAAAGTAGTCCCTATCTGTAAAGTGCAACACAAATGTAAACCCTTAGTAGAATTACTTTCCATTCCCCGGTTGGTAGTTGATATGTACTTAGATGGGGAGGTGGGTACTGACTGGATAATGGTAAAGTTAGTTGTCTTTGAAATTAATTGATAGACTGGACCCAAACAGTCTTGGAATAATGGAATAATGTCAACCTGAAAAGTCTCTAGTGGGGAGATACTGGGCTCTGGCTTTGACCCATTTCTCCTCAATATTATTAGTGACTTGGATGAAGGAATTGATGGCATGCCTATCAAGTATGTGGATAACATGAATCTGAAAGGGTTTTGCCAATTTATAGTAGATGGCAGACTCAGGATCCAAAAAGTGACCAAAAGATTGGAACAATGGGGGTAAAGCTGTGATGAAACATAGCATTACCAGATATAAAGTCTTGCACTTGACTTCCCCAAATAAATTGCAGTAGAATTAGACAAGGAGTATTAGATGGTCTGAGTTGAATGCAGGTTGAGTATGAGTCAGTTGTGTGATGTGGCAGTAATGTATACTCTTTCCAGGCTTCTTGAGTATCATAGCAGTAACTACTACAGACAGTGAGGGTCACATTTTTACAAGGAGCATAACATGCTATTTTTAAGGGTAGAGGCGCAAAATGGAGAAACACGTTCCACCTTCATACATCTTTTGTTGTTGTTGTTGTGTGTGTTCTGTCATTTACTCTGTATAATTTTTTTTCTGTCCCATCAGGCCAGTATTATCGCTACCCAGTATTATCTCTAATTTGGAGGGGGCTTCAACCCTGTTTAAAGAGGAATTGGATTAGATCACCTCTGGAGTCCCTTTGGATCTCAGTTTCCTTATCTGCAAAATGAGCAAGTTGGGTTAGGTGACCACCATGGCACCTCCTTTGCTAAATCTATGATCCCATGATTGTTCCTACTCTAAGACTGTGATTTTGAGGTTCAGCATTTGAGTGGTGTAAGACAGAAACTACTTGCCCATGAGGATGAGTTTCCTATCACTTGAGAAGCAGAGGCTGGACTCACTGGGGTTCTCAGAAGGGGGATTGGTGCTTGACGTAGAAGTTAGATTAGAGGATTTATGAAGTCCTAACCAACACTGGAGATTACATGATGCTGTGATTCTAAGTCTGTATTTTCCAGTTTGGTCCCACTCCTTCATCTGTCTGAAAAATCCTTAGTTTTCTTTCTAATCTGAATCTTCTCTTTAATTTAAACTCGCATCCTATTTCATCTTCTCCGGATTATCTCTGGGCTTCTTTCCTTGAGCCCTGAACACCTGGCTCCCTTTGTTCTCCTGCTAAGCAGGTTTACAATTGAGCTAGATGTGGGAAAAGCCCTCAATGAATGCTCATTGAGTTGAATTCTCTAAACGACTTGACCAAATCAACAAATCGTTACAGAGCACCTGTTGTGGGAGAGACCAGCAGTGGGGAAATATAAAGAACAAGACATAGGCTCTACCCTCAAGGATTCTGATTGAGGTTCTAAGAAATATATGGAAAATCACAATGAAGAACACCAGGTTGACTGACTGTGGTAGGGGCAGTTAGTGCTATAGAAGGGTCATAAGAAGCTGCTAAGCGGCATACTGGATAGATTGCTAGATTGGGTCAGGAAAAGCTGGGTTTAAATATTACCTCAGATAATAGCTAGTTGTGTCATTCTAGGCAAGTCATTTGACTTTTCTCAACCTTAGTTTCCCCATCTGTAAATGGAGATAACCATCTATTTCACATGGGTATTGTAAGGACCAAAAGAGATAATATGTGTAAAGCACTTTGCAAACCTTAAAGCATTATATAAATGCTAGCTCTTCTTATTCTTGTTCTTAAAAAGAAGAGACCAATGTGGGTCAATGAAGTATCAAAAGTTATGCTGACTCAGTGACCCCACTGTTGGCAGTCTTGCTTGTCGATCAGTGTTGGGCGAGGCATCATCCAGGCCGCAGCTTTCATATTACCTGCTGTCCAGATCATAGCAGGTCATCCCCTGCCCGTTAGGCAGCACATAGAAGCCCATTCCCCTTAGCCATTATCTCATTTCCTTATTGTGCAGCAGTTGGGAAGGAGCTGATATGCAATAGCCCATCCCCTTTTGCTGACATAGGCCTATCTGAATCATCTTTATCTCATTACGAAAGTTATCCATAAAAGCTGGCTCCATCTTGAATTTCTGGCTAATCTCTAGTGATCAACATATCACCATGTTGTTTGATGTATTTTTTGATAAACTCCTTTTAGTTCTGTTTTTCCTGAGCTTTGCCTTGTTAATTGAGGCAAAGACCTACACAAAAAATTTTCCTTTTAACAGAAAGAAGACTTCAGGAAGAAGTAAGAAATTGAATAATTGGAAAGGGCCTTGGAGGATTATAATTGGAAGGTGCATTAGAAGTCATCTAGTTCAACCTCTTGATTTTACAGATAAGGAAACTGAGATCCATAAAGTATAATTTGCCTAATTTCTAATAGCTAGTAAATAGCAGAGTCAGATTTTGAATCCAGATTCCCTAATCCTAAATCCTATGCCCTTTCTTGATATCATGCTGTATTATTGTAGAGGACAAAAACAAACATCTCCTGTTATTCCATTCATTTCCATTCAATTCAAAGATATAACATGCCAGTCCACCATATACTGTACCTGGCTAGAAAATAGATCATAATTAAGGGTAGAGAAGTTGCCCCTCTCGAGTTAGGGGAAGACCATATTTATAGAGAAGAAGTCTTGTATTATGGTGGATATAATGGATGGGGCATTAGTTTTAGACTTAAAAAATCTGGGTTCAAGGCCATTTACTAGATGTGTGCCCCTGGGAAAATCACTTAATCATTTTAGGCATCAGGTTCTTCATTTATAAATTTAGGATAGAAATATTTGCACTGCCTAAATGTGTAAGGCCAAAAGCCATCCCTCAGCAGATAAATAGTCAAAGAATAGAAATATCTGGGCATGGTTATACATGCTTGTAATTCTTCCTACTTGAGAGGCTGGGGCTGGTAGATTTCTTGAGCTAGGTAGCTTTGAGACCAAATGGGATTAGAATTGTTAAGTGCCTGCATTAAATCTGTCATCAATGTGATGAGTCCCAGGAATGTGGGAAGGAGACGACCAGGTTGCCTAAGAAGGGGAGAACTGGGCCAGGTTGGAAATAGAGAAGGACAAAGCTTCTGTATTGGTCAGTAGTGGAATTCAGGTTTGTGAGTGGCAGCTGTATTTCCCACCTTGATGAGATTGGGAGATCTAGTCTCCAAAACCAAAAATAACCAAAAAAAAAAAAAACCAACAAAGGATATGAAAAGTTTTCTGAAGAATTATTATAGACTATTAGCAACCATGAAAAATGCTCCAAATAATAAAGGAAATGAAAATTTAAATAATCCTGAAGTCTCACTTCACACCCAAAAAACTGGCAAATATGACAAAAGATGGGAATAGTAAATGTTGGAGGGCTTATGGAAAGACAGGCACATACATCCCAAAGAGATCAGAGAAAGAGGAAAAGGATCTGTATATACAAAAATATTTATAGCAATTTCATTTGTAGCAGCTCAAGTCTGGAAACTAAGGGGATATCAACCTTTTAAACAGTGGCTAAACAAATGATGATATATGAATGTAATTGAATATTATTATGTTGTAAGAAATGACAAGACATAGTTATAGAATTCACTGGAAGTAAGCAGAACTAGGAGAACAATATATACAACAATAACACTGTAAAAAAAAAAGACTTTAAAACTCTGATCAATGCAATGAAAAAACCATGATGCCAGAGGACTAAAGGTGAAGCATGCTACCCGTTTCTTCCCAGAGAGGTGATGGGCTTAAAAGGCAGGATGAGCCATACATTTTTGGATATGGCCAGTGAGGGGATTTATTTTGCTGGACCATGCATATTTATTTTATTTTTTATTGTGTTTATTTATTTGTTTTATTGTTTATTGTTTAATTTGGGAAGGGGAAGTAGGAGAGACAGATAATAAATGTGTATTTTTTAAAAAAGAATAAAAAAGGAAAGACAGTTATACCAGTATTCCCTTGGTGGAACTTGAAATGAGTCTAACCGTTTTGGAAAGCAATGTAGAATTAAGAGAAGAAAGTGACTAAAATGTCCATACCCTCTGACTCAGTGATTCCACTGCTGGGCATATACCCAGAGAACACCAATGACAAATAGAAAGGCCCCATGCACCACAAAATAATTGTAACAGCATTTGTAGTATCAGTGACTCAGGAATTCAATGCCAACCTGTTGCTGGGGGGCAGGGTATTATCTGTACTTCCCAGTGGGCTAAGTGAACATTGAGGAAGAATCGAGTCAGAGATGTTGAACAAAAGCAAATGTAGCATGGGATCTCAAGACGTTGAGTTGGCCAGGAATAGCATCACAGCCTATCTTGACTACTTTTTAATTATTTCGTTCGATTCTCCTCATATTTCATTTGGTCCTCACAAAAAACTCTCTGAAGTAGACAATTCCTCAAACTGTCTAATTTAGAAGGGATTCCTATTCAGGTATGGCTTGGGATAGAACACCTTCCTGGTCTCTCTTTGAGTTCTCAGATTCTGTGATTCAGGGCAAGTCCCTTACCCTCTCTGGGCCCAAGCTTTCTGTAAGATGAGCCACTTGAACTAAGGTGGGGCAGGGGTGGGGGGTCACAGAAAGTAGACGTTTAGTTCTGGAGACCTGAGGCTATTTTTGTCTGGGCTTTGTGTGGAACCCAAGTAAAGGCTTCTCAGGAACAATATATCTCTTTTCCCTTCTCATACAGCTTTGGATCCCACCTGCCTTTGGGTGCCGGCCTGAATATGACAACGGATTAGAAGAAATTGTTTTTGGATTTGAACCTTGGATAATTGTGGTTAACCTTGCCATGCCTTTTTCTATTTTCTACCGGATGCATTCAGCTGCCTCTCTATTTGAGGTCTATTGTAAGACGTAGACTCCTCGGTACCCATGAATGGATAGAGGAACAAACAAATCCAAAAATTCATTCTCCTGCCATCTGAGAACCACCAGGTTCTGCAAATATTATGTTAGCAAACAAAGAGCCGAGTAAATAGATTGTGGTATTGCCTTTCGATTTTTATATGCAATCGTTGTGTTTACTATATTTTTAGGGAAACTTTTTTTATCCTCAATTAGTGTTCAAATTTATGATGAACAAAAATCCATAATAAGGTTGAATTAAAAAATTTAATGAAATCACATCAATTTTTTTTTCTGGCTCAATTTGCTTTTGAAATAATTCCACTGATAGCATATGCTTTGTAATTAGTGAATATATTGCTAGTTTGGAAAGCCTTTTATTTAATTTTTGAACAGATATAATGTTACTTGTAATTTTCTCCAGGGTAACTTGTATACACATAGATAAATGATAATATAGTATTCTTTATTGATAGAATTTTGTGCACATTTTTACTCATGAACATTTTGGATTTTTTTATATTCTTTTAAAATGACTATTTCTATGTTGTAATAAAGTTAGTTCTTTTTCTATCAGTTGGCATTTTCTTTTTTCCAAAAGTCAGTTTGATTCAACTGAAGAAGGGACAATTCAGGAAGGAAGGAAACAAGCATTTATTAAGTGCCTATTATGTATCAGGAACTATGCTAAGCACTTTACAAAAATGGTCTTATTTAATCCTCACAACAACTCTGGAGAGAAAGGTGCTATTATCCTCACTTTACAGATGAGGAAGCTGAGGCAAATAGAGGTCAAGTGATTTGCCCCGGGCTCCACGGTCAAATCAGTACTCAGATCTTGCTGACCCCAGGCTTACTATTCCATTGACCATGCCACAAGTTTGCCTGGTTAAGCATACCTTACATAAAGAAACAGAGGCAGCTAGGTGGCTTAATGGATAGAACACTGGGTCTGGAATCAAGAAGACCTGAGTTCAAATATGGCCTCAGACATTCATTCACTAGCTGTATGACCCTGGGCAAGTCATTTAACCTCCTTTTGCCTTCTTAATCCACTGGAGAAGGAAATGGCAGGCCAGTCCATTATCTTTGCCAAGAAAATTCCATGAGGAGTCACGAAGACTGAGATAAGACTGAAAATGAGTGAGCAACAAAATGTACAAAACACTGTGTTTGGGGTTGGGGTGGGCACGGGGAAAAGGTGGTTCCTACCTTTGTGGGGCTTTTTAGCATTATAGAAAGATATTTATTAAGCATGTACACAACACGTATAATATATAAAATTACATATGAGTGTGTATCAATGTTGCCTTGTTGTTGTTTGTCCTTCATTTTCAAAGAGGACCATAAAATCAGGAAAATGGTGCTATGATTTGCAAACGAATTGGATTTAAGTGAGGGAGTGCTGTGCAAGGTCACCAGCCTCACTTTCTCCTAAGGAGCCACATGGGTCCAGTGGCACATAGTGATCAGGGCTATTGGAGATGGCCCCGGATGCAGTGGGGGACTTGGCCTTTTTAAGCTAAGGTCTTTCAGAGTTCTCACTCTGACTGAGGCAATGTTCATTCAGTGATTAAGGTTGATTAAGAAATGAGCTGAGGAATGACCCCCTTTTTCTAATGATAATAATTTAAAAAATCCAACCATCTGGGAGGAGGAGACCCTCAGGTTTCTGGCCAAAACAGAAAATATTATAAACAATGACCGCTAAGTAGTGCTTGGGCTGAGACCTATTGTTGTCCGATCAATGAAAGACAGAGTGAATCGGGTTTAAGGCATGGTCTTTAAGAAAGAAATCTAGTCAGTAAACTCCAAGATATCTTGCTAGGTTTCAGCCATCAAAATTTACAAGATACTCCTTTGGACAGAGCACCCATAGGTAAGGGCATGATACCCCTTGTAGACAGAGGAGAGGAGAGGAGAGGATTGGAGAGGAGAGGAAGGAGCTGGGTTGCCCAACTGGAACTGGCCAGTTGGGTCCCCAGTGGGGCAGCTTGGACTACCCACAGGTTGTGTTTATCCTTCGTTTTCGAAGAGGACTGTGACATCAGGAAGATGATGCTATGACTTGTCAGTGAGATGATGCTATGACTTGCAAGAGCCATCTGGGTCTACTGGCAAGATCTCGATCAGGATGACTGGAGATGGCCCCCTAATATTGCCTGAGTACCAGCTGGCAGTTGCCCTAAATGGACCTGGCTTCACTCTGTAGATGGTATTCTTTGGTCCTGCCCTTGACTTGAACCCCCATCGTAGAAACAAACTGGGAATCTCTGGAGTTAAACTCACTCACCTCTAGATATGCATTTTGCTACAGTGCCAACCGAAAACTAGGCAAATAATAGCACAGATTCAGTAAAAGAATTAATTGGAATATAAATCATAACGAGAAACATTGTCAGTGTCCATTTTGCAAGCGGGTGGCTCGCTGACTCCTCTCTCTCCCAGCATAGTCTGGGAAGAAAACATCCTCCCTCCAGGTTCCTTCTCAAAAACTGAGGAAAACAGGGCCAAGTCTCAGCATCCTTGAGCACCTGGGGCGTGGAACTCTAGGTCATCTTTCTGTTCTGGATGCAGTTTTTGGCAGCCTCTCTCTGGTGCCAGCAGATGTTAGCATAGCAGTGTGGGCTTGCTCTCATCCTGAGAACTCAGCTGGCAGTCTGGGGCTAGTTTGTCAGGCTCTTCTGGGACTCCATTCCTGCCTGACTCCATGACTCAGGTTCTTTTGCTGTTTCTGCTACGTGCTCACTCTCCCTTCCTGCTCTCCGCTGTCACTATCACTCTCCCGAAGCAATCCTAGTGTCTCTTAGGAGTTCAGTGTCTTGGCCCATGTTATAGGAGGCAGAGCTCCTAACTGGATTGCTACACAGGCCACTGGGAAATGTTGACTTCTCATGAGCCAACCTTTGCTACAATAATGAAACCTGACATTTATACAGCACTTTAAGCTTTATAAACCATTTACCCTAGGGTTATGGATCGGGAGCTGGAGTTGGAAGGGACCTTAGGACCATGTAGCTGAAGCAGTAAGTCCATCAACATTAATTAAGCACCTTCTTTGTGCCAGGCTAGCCCATTGAGTCAGTGGGTAGAGCGCTGGGCCTGGAGTCGGGAAGACTCATCCCCCTCAGTTCGAATGCAGCCTCAGACACAAATCACTTAACCCTGTTTGCCTCAGTTTCCTCATCTATAAAATAATCTGGAGAAGGAAATGGAAAACCTCTCCAGCATCTTTGCCAATTAAACCCCAATAGGGTCACAGAAAGTTGGACATGACTAAAAAACAACAAAACAACAAAAACATGCCAAACTCTGTGTTAAGTCCTGGGGATACAAAAAAAGGCAAAAGACAGTCCCTGTTCTTGAACTCACAGTCTAATGGAGGAGACAACACGCAAACGACTATGTACAAAAAAGCTATATACAAGATAACTTGGAAACAATCAACATAGTGAAGGCTCCAAGGGGGATCTGGAAAGGCTTCCTGTAGATGGTAGGATTATAGTGGGAACTTGAAGGAAGCTAGGGAAGCCATTTTACAGATGAAGCAAGCCCTGGGAGCTTAAGTGAGGTCACAGAAGTAGTAAGCACTAGAAATAGGATTTGAACTCAGGACCATTGCTCTTTTCTCTGACCCATACCATCTCCCTATTATCCCATTTGATTTTTATGTATTCTCATTTGATCTGTGCAGTGTACATTTTACAAAAGAGAGAGAAGTAAAAGTCAGAATGGAAATCTTGTTTTTGTTTTTTTTCCTCCATCTTTTTCACTATTTTCAGACTTGTCAAGCCACCTTTTCTCTTGCTAGAGTCTCCATAGTTCATTCTTCAACAGTCCCAAAGGGATGGAAGCAAAGTTGTACCTTCTTTATTTTTGTGTTTTCTCTCATTAAAATTAAAATCTCATTAAGCTCCTTGAGGGCAGAGGCTGTCTTTTGGCTTGTACTCCCAGCACTTAGCAAAGTATCTAGCACATAGTATAAGCTTAATAAATGTTTGTTGACTGACTATAGATAACTAGTGATTATGAGATGGCTATATCCAAGCTTGGAGGCAGCCATGTGAATTTGAAAGGATGGAGATCCTAAGTCCCTTGGGGCTGACTGGTAACAGGGGGAGTTTCTGCATTGGAGAGGATAATGCCAAGGGTAGAGGGTGGGGCAGAGATCAATAGGTGGTCAGGACTGCAAGAAGTCATGGACACTGAGGCAATTGTTTAGACAGCACAGAGCTAAGGTAAAATGTATAATGTCAATTCAGTAGTCCCATGAGTTGAATGATGTTTCTTGTATCAACCTCCTGGGAGAGTATAACACCAGTTAAAAGTTACTGAATCCTGTTTTAATTTCTTCTGCCAATGTGGGATTACGGGTTACGCATGTGTTGTATGTTTCTTTTGTTTTTAGGAAATTAATAGCCATCTCATACGTGGTTCATATTGGAAATTAAGCACCTTTCTATTCTTCCCCTTTTGCTGGACATGAACAAACCCTAAGCTTTCTGTAATTTTTCCCTAGGGTTCTGGGCCAGGGTGTGATGACCTGAAAAGTACAGTAAAAGGAGTCTTACACACTATTTTAGGTCATCAGGCTTTCCCAGCCCTGAACCTTGTCTATCTACGTGCATGGGTCCAGAGGAGAGGAGCCCCTTAGTGGCGAAGGTGAGGGTACACACCCCAGCTTCTTGGACCTGACTATAGCTCTAGTTGTCAGACCATGATTTTCAGTATTGTAGCATCACCAGAAGAAGCAAGAATTGGCCTTTGAAAAGATGGACTTTGTTTTAGGGAGAAGTTTGAGGTCATTGAAAGCATTTTGAAATTTCTATAATGATGATGATAACCAGCATTTATATAGGGCTTTAAGATTTGCAAAGTTCTCTTTATATATTATCTCATTTAATATCTCAAATGTAATCCAACCTATGGTCTTCTTCATATTCAATTCTGGTCTCAGCTCACCATCCATCTGTACTCCTTGTCCAACACTAATGCATCAATGAACCAGTCCTTTGGTCTGTCTATCCAAATGCACATCACAGTAATAGACACATTTTGTCCATTTGATTCTTCCTGTATGGATAGTTAAGCTAAACTCTCAGTGATTATAGATGTCATTTAGGATTCTTTACAGTTATCATACACAAGCTTGAAGATCTGGAGGACCATTCGGGGTCTGTGCTGGACATCCGCCATGATTGTGCAAAACCTCTTTGGGACAAAAAATAAACAACAATAAAAGTACATCTCCTTATTTTATGCTTCACATGATATTTATAATAAGGTTTTTTTGACAAGGAATCTAGTATAATTTTTAGCATATGCATGAAAGGCAACTTAGTGGAGGACACCCTTTAAGGCACTGTTTTGTCCCACTAAATTAAATGCTTTTAAAAAAATTGCCACCAAACATTATGTTGCATTCTCTGTACTCTTTAGTTAGTTGTGTAATTGTAAATATGTGGTTGACCATAGAATATTGTTTATAATATTCTATGTCTGCCTATTCCCTTCTAATATTTTCACCAGGAGTGACTCTGATGTCTAAATTCTAATGCCAATTTTAAAGTGATGCAAAAGTAGAAATATGGGTTAGTAGTTATTGACAAATGCTCAATTACCTTTTTTGCAAAGCAACATTTGCTATTTTTCCAATTGTTCCCATTTTTCAGATACCTCGAGAATCGAGTCGTCAATGCTTTCCAGATTATGTCACCTCCAGCACAGAATTTCTCAGTGTGTATTTGGTCTGGTTCAGTGGCTCTTCCATTCTTTGTCGTATTTAGTGTCACCTCTTCTTTCCTGTGCAACACATCAAAGACTGTGATGACAGCCTCCAAATGTGGTGGCTCCAGTCTCATTGATAATAGAAATGGTTTGCAATAGAAATCTTGGCTGATCTTTTCCACTTTTAATCTATTTGTTGCCCTCCTTCCACCTTCATCGTTAAAGACTTCTGGGGATGAGTTGACTTAATTGAGTCTAATGCTAAGCTATCATTAAGTTATTTTTCCATCTACAGTATTTTTTCTGTTTTATGAGGATTTTGTTTCAAATTTTTTATTTCACCATTCCCTTCCATTCTATTTTACAAATGAGTTTACATTTAAACTTGCCTGCCATTGGCAAGTGATAAAATATCTGTTGGCTGAGGTGGGAGTGAGGGAAGCCTCATTGCCAATGAAATGATGGATTCACAAATACACAAAAGTACCATTTCATTTCAATTCAACAAGCATTTCTTAAGTGCCTACTATGTGTAAGGTGCTGTGCTGAGTACTGGAGACACACAGACAAAATGGAAAATAGTCTCTGCTTCCAAAGAGCTTAGACATTTTACTGTAGAGCACCAGCTATCAGCCCTTCAGACATCTCAATGAATGTTTCCCCTCACTTCAAAATACTTCACACAGGTGGCTTTATACTATTCCAATATCGAAGGGAGAGACTGCTAGGACTCTATGACTACAAACCATCGGTGTGGTGTCAATGGTTGGTGCTTGTCATGTGCAGTCATTCTTTTTGTTGTCTTTCCCCAAAATCCAACCTTCCACTGCACACACTCACATTTGTTCCCAAAGTAATACAGAAACTGCTGGGACCTAAGCTTCTATGTACTTTTTTTCCCACTCTAAAATACATTTTTTTGATGTATTTTGTTTTTACGCCACCATAGTTTCCTCCACTATGCCTCCCCCTCATCCTCCTAGAGATCACTCTCATATAATAGTAATTTTTAAGACCTAAAACAAAAAAGAAGGAAAAAAAATCAATGTAACTGATCATTATATTGAAAAGCTCTGAAAATATGTGCAGTGTGCAGTGTTTGTAGGATATCTTTTCATATCTTTTCTTTTAAGACATGCTAGGTGGAGGGGTGGAGCCAAGACAGCAGAGTCAAAACAGGGACTTGCTTGAGCTCTCCCCCAAACCCCTCCAGATTCCTGTAAAAAATGACTCTGAACAAATTCTAGAGCTACAGAACACACAAAATGACAGAGTGAAACAAATTTCCAGCCCAAGACAATCTGGAAAGTCTACAGGAAAGTTCTGTTGCACCAGAGAGATGAGCCCAGCCCAATGTGGGCCATGCCAGTACAGACAGGGCTGGAGCAGGCCACAGGAGACTGAATCACTGGCAGCTGTGGTGGTTTCCAGACTTCTCAACCCACAAACATCACAGACAACTAGAAGGTCAGTAGCAAATGTCTGTTGGGCCTGGGACAGAAAGGAGCAAGGTCCAGACCTTAGCCCCAGCCCCAGGGCAGTAGAGTTGGAGGAGGAAGTAGCAGTGGTGGCAGCAGAAGCAGCAGCTGCTTCTTGAGCTTTCAGCGGCTGATCAGAGGGGTATTGCAGGGATCTCTTTGCTGGCACTGAGGCAGAATTCTCTTGATTTGCTTGTGCCTGGATCTGGGTTGTTCTTCTGGGTAGTGGTCCTGGGGCAAGGAGGAGCACTAGTGTGGTGGAGCTTGTGGTGGAGGTGGAGAGGGAATCCTCCCCACAGTTCCAAGGCAGAAAAGAGTGCTTGTGGTCATTCACAGACCAGAGAACAGACCAGGAGAAGAGTAAACACCTCCCCTTTGATCATATAACATTGGAATAACTGGAAATTTACAGGTCCCTAGAAATATCACTGAAAACATCTGCACAAAACCCCTGAGGCTGGGGACAGTACAGCCTCCACACTGGAAGCAGAGTCCTACCTAAGTAGAAGACAATGTGAAATATCTCATTGAAAAAACAACTGACCTGGAAAACAGATCCAGAAGAGATAATTTAAAAATTACTGGACTCCCTGAAAGCTATGATCAGAAAAAGAGCCTAGACATCACCTTTCAAGAAACTATCAAGGAAAACTGTCCTGATATTCTAGAACCAGAAGGGAAAATAGAAATTGAAAAAATCCACTGATCACGTCCTAAAAGAGATCCAAAGAGGAAAACTCCTAGGAGTATTGTAGCCAAATTCCAGAGTTCCCAGGTCAAAGAGAAAATATTGCAAACAGCCAGAAAAAAACAATTTGAGTATTGTGGAAACACAATCAGGATAACACAGGATCTAGCAGCTTCTACATTAAGGGATCAGAAGGCTTGGAATATAATATTCTGGAGGTCAAAGAGCTAGGATTAAAACCAAGAATCACCTACCCAGCAAAACTGAGCATATTCCTTCAGGGGAAAAATGGATATTCAATGAAATAGAGGTATTTAAAGCATTCTTGATGAAAAAGACTAGAGCTGAATAGAAAATTTGACTTTCAAATACAAGAATAAAGAGAAGCATGAAAAGGTAAAGAGGAAAGAGAAATCTTAAGGGACTTCTTAAAGTTGAACTGTTTAAATTCCTACATGGAAAGATGATATTTGTAATTAATGAGACCTTTCTCAGTATTAGGGTAATTGGAGAGAATAGATAGATAGATAGATAGATAGATAGATAGATGGCATAGGGTGAGTTGAATATGAAGGGATGATATCTAAAAATAAAATTAAGGGGTGAGAGAGAAATGTACTGGGAGATGGAGAAAGGAAGAGGCAGAATGAGGTAAATTACCTCATACAAAAGAAGCAAGAAAAAGTTTTTACAGTGGAGGGAAAAGGGGGGAGGTGAGAGGGAATGAATGAACCTTACTCTCATTGGATTTGGCTTAAGGAAGGAATAACATACACACTCAATTGGGTATGAAAATCTATCTTACCCTACAGGAAAGTAGGGCGGAAGGGGATAAGGGGAGGGGATAATAGAAGGGAGGGCAAATGGGAGGAGGGGCTAATCAGAAGTAAACACTTTTGAGGAGAGACAGGGTCAATAGAGGGAATTGAATAAATGGGGGAGTGGGATAGGATGGAGGGAAATACAGTTAGTCTTTCACAATATGACTGTTATGGAAGTGTTTTGCGTGACTACACATGTATAACTTATATTAAATTGCTTGCTTTCTCAATGAGGGTCAGTGGGGAAGGAGGAAGAGAGAGTATGTGAAACTTAAAGTTTTAAAAATGAATGTTGATTGTTTTTAGATGCAATCGGGAAATAATATACAGGCAATGAGGTATAGAAATCTATCTTGCCCTACAGGAAAATAGAAGGGAAGGGGAAAAGAAAAGGGGGTGTGTGTGATAGAAAGGAGGACATATTGGGGGAAGGAATAATCAGAATGCCCACCATCCTGGGGTGGTGGGGAGAAGAGAGATGGGGAGAAAATTTGGAACTCAAAATCTTGTGGAAGTGAATGTTGAAAATTAAAAATAAATTAATTAACAAGACATGTTAGGTGGCAAAGTAGATAGAATGTTGGGCCTGAAGTCAGGAGAACTGTCTTCCTGACTTCAAATCCAGATTCAGACACTTACTAGGTGTATGAACCTGGGCAAGTCACTTAACCCTGTTTTCTTCAGTTTCCTCATCTGTAAAATGAGCTACAGAAGGAAATGGCAAACCACTCCAGTATCTTTGCCAAAAAAAAAAAACCTAAAATGGGGTCACAGAGAATCAGACACGACTGAACAACAACTCTCCTTTGCAATTCTGAAATATTCACTTTGGATTTTTTTTGATTGTTCTTTACATTTACCTTGTCATTGTGCATACTGTTTTCTCGGCTCTACTTTCTTCACTCTGTGCCAGTTCATTTAGATCTTTCCATGGTTCTCCGTATTTATCACCATTTCTTACAGCACAATAATATTCCATCAGAATTTATTTAGTCATTCTCCAATTCAGCCCCTGTATAATTTCTTATGAAACAGCTTCTCTTCTCTATAGATTCTTCTTACTTTTTCCTATTCTTTCCTCTTGAGACAATAGACTGGTTTTTTTTTTGAACATCTTTCGCACATTCAGAATTAATCTCTCTCCCTGCACCTTTCACAAACACTGAGGATAAGAGAATGTTCTGGGACACTTACAGAGGCCTGTGACATATATACCTAGCAGTTATGGGAAGATAAATACTCCCATGAAAGCAGCTCCAGATTTTAACCACAGGATAGCAAAGAGAGGAAAAGAATAGAAACAGGGAGACAAATTAGAAGGCTTTGAGGAGAGCATGACTAGAACCAGAAGGGCAACAATAGGTTTATTCAAGAGAATTTGCTATGAGAATGATTTGATGTGGTGGATACAGGAGATGGATGGGCCAGTCAGGCAACAAACATTTATTAAATGCCTGTTGTGTGGCAAGCACTGTGCTTAGGCTTAGGATGTGAAGAAATGCAAATGATGGTCCTCACTCTTAAGGAACTCAGTCTAATGGGGGAGGTAACATGCAAACGATTATGTACAAATAGCCTATAAATTCAAGGTTCTGAGCCTAGATGACTGAGAAAACTACAACACCTTTGATGGAAATGAATTAGAAAAGGGGAAGCATTTTAGGGCATAAAATACTTAAGCACTTAAAAGATTAGTGATTTTTACCAACTGGATTCTCATGTCCTGCCTCCATTCTACAGAAGCGGAAAGGAGCTGCCCAGACCTAAGGGTGACTCTGTAATAACAGCTGCCTTTGTAAGATTGTGACCTGCCCTATGTAGCACCTAAAGGACTACAAACTTCTTTACATAACACTGTCTTATGTGACAATTGATTCTTCTTTGTTTCATGGGTTGTCATCATCTAGTGGCCAGCCCAAGTGGTACTAAATCCTTCTGTTTGTAGCTTGTGCCACCACTCTCCTCTCCAATCCTCCAAACAAAGTGGCCAAATAACGTTCCTAAGATGCAAGTCTGATTGTGTCAGCTCCTTGCTCAAAAACCTTCAGTGGCTCTCTGTTGCTTCTTGAATAACATACAGTATCTGGACTGATGCTTAAAGTTTTCCACAATCTGGTTTCCACTTACGTTTCCAGATTGTTTTTCCTGTTATTCTTTCCCATGTACTTTACTTTCTGACAAAGCTGGGATTACTAGTTAATCTACGACCCAGAAATTTTATCACTCCTCTCTGTTTTTTTTTTTTTTTAGCAACAGTGGCCCCTCATGCCTGGGATGCACCTCGTCCTCATCTTGGTCTTCTAGAATCCTGAGATTTTTCCAAGGCTCAACTCAGGTGCCGCTTCCTATGTCAAGGGTTCTTTACTTCCAGTCCACAGACACTAAAGGGTTCATGGCTAGATTTCAACGAGACCCATGAAGTTGGATGGGAAAAAGGACATCTTTATTTTCAATAACCTTGAATTAAAATATAGCGTTTCCTTCAATTATTTAAAAATGTTGTTCTGTGGAGTCCATCGGCTTCACCAGACAGCCAAAGAAATACATGGCAAAAAAGTTAAGAACTCCTGTGCTATATGAAACCCTCTGGATCTCCACAATGATCAATACTCTTTCCCTCCTCAAATTACCATGTATTTACTTATCTGGATATATGCTGTATTCTCCTGGAATGTAAACTCCTTGAAGAGGCAGCTGTGTGGTACAGTGGATAGAGTGCTGGAACTGGTCAGGAAGACCTGAGTTCAAATCTCACCTCAGACTTTTACTAGCTATATAACTCTGAAAAGTCACTTAATCTTGTTCTTTTCCTATTTCTTTATCCCTAAAATGGGGATAATGATAGCACCTAACCCCCAAGGTTGTGAGATCAAATGAGATAATATTTGTAAAGCACTTTGCACATTCAAAAGTGCTATTTGGAGGTAAGGGCTGCTTTATTTCTATCTTTGTGTTTCCTGTACGTGATTGCACAGAACAGGTGATTAATGCAAATTTATTAAATAGAATTAACTGGGCTGATCTTTGGACAATAGACATTTCTGCCTCAGGGACCATACTTAGATCCTTTTCAGCTTGGTAGAACCTGCCTCATAAAACTTGGTTTTCTCTGGTCTTGCCTCCAAGAAACAATGACAGTATTGGTGGCAGACTTTAGTGGAAGAGGGTAGAAGAATATTCAGCGCAAGCGTCAGTCAGTCCAATGATTTGGTGACTTTCTAACAAGTTCTGCAGCCAGTACCAATGAGAAACCACCAGGTGGCAATCTTAGGCTGAAAAGGAGGTATTTGTATAGGAGAGCTATAAATTAGGTTGGAATGAGTCAAGAGCTTATTTATATTGAATTTAACTACATTCACACATTCAGCCACTTAATTAAGTTTTTTAAAAAGTTACCGAGCATCTACTATCATGCAAGGCCTCTGGCTAGATACTGGAAGAAATGAACTGGAGTCATGGTGATTCCTTGGCTGCATAATATAGTGGAAAAGAACTAGATTGGAAGTCACAGCATTTGGGTTCTATTCTTTCTCTGTTATTAACTAACTTGTGACCTTTAATAAGTCATTTAACTTCTTTGGACCTCTGTAAAACAAGAAGTTTGGCATAGACGGTTAGAGTTATATAGCTAGGACAGTGTCATAGGAGCTTTGTGGCATGGTGCTGAAATTTATGTCAGAGGGCTGACAGTGCTTATATTTCTTTGGTGGGCAGAAAAAACTGAGCTTAGTGACTAAGTAGGCAAGAATATTTAGTTAAAATAGAAGCTACCAGATGGTATATTTCCTTTGGGTGACTGCTCCCCAGGTGAACCCCTCCCTGGCTTCTCCCTTTCCTTCTCTCTCCCCTGGCATTGGCAGTCTCAGAAATAGCTGTATTGTGGTCCAGGGTTTTTGTCCATAAAGGCAGTGTCCTAGGAACTCTCCCCAATCTTGTATGATAAGATCAGAGTTTTGTCCTTCAGTTATCTCCTACTGTTCCAATCAATTGAATGGATTTAAAAGCTTGATTCAGGGGCACCTTCTATGATGTTTGTCCCAGGGCTAGTATTTTTATTATTATTATTAATCTGACTTTAGAAAGTAATAATAAAGAAAGATAAAATAAATAAATAATAAATGAATAAAGCTGGAGCTTTATATTTTGGTACAAATAAGAGACCCCAGGATATTGCTGTCAGGGAAGATAGAGGAGACAGAGATCCTACCTAGGCTTTCCCTCTTTGAATGGAAAGCATATCACTGATATCTCCTGTGGAAGGTGGGATACAGGTCCCCAGGACAGTCCAGCTGAATACAGTTGAAAGGGGAAGGCTTTTCATTCATAGCATCTGGCTCATGATTTATTGTGATGATCAGCCATGACACCTTGACTTCTAATGGACTCCTAACCCCCTTCCCAAGAAAGGAGAGGGGTTATGTTTGGAGCAAAGATGTAGTGGAATGCAAGGTGGGCACTGGAAGGGGGCATATCTTCATAAGAGACCCTGGGGGTGGCAGCCTAATGCCAGTCAGGGGAACGACAGTGTTCATGAATTACTGTGTATCCCTAGCCTGATAAGTGGGAGACTGCTGCAAGGAGGAAACATTGTAGATGTTAAACGCCAAGTGGTGGTGGTCAAGCCCGAGTCTTCTCGCCCTAGTTATGGCTGTGCTTCCAGCTCGATCAAGCTATGTTTAGAGTCCTATCAGCCCTTAATAGCCTGTGATTCTAGGTGAGAAACCTGAGTGATTTGCCCAACATCACATGACTGCATGACAACTAGTAAGTTTCAGACTTGAGTTAAGGTCTTTTGTGATCAGCGTGGCACTGAGGGCAGCGGTTGGCAGAAGCGGCCATTAGTCTCTTCTACATTTTTTCCCATTCTTTCTGGGGGATAGGGGAAGGAAGTCAGGAGGGCACATATGGAATGTATAGCAACCATGGCAACAGCAGTTTACTACAATTGCCCTGACTGCCAAGAATACTGAGATTCCATTTCTCGCTTTGCTATGAGCCATGGGCATGTAGCAGAAGCTTCTGAGCAGATGGGGGAGGGAAGGAAGGAAGGAATGAAGGAAAGAAGAGAAACAAGAAGGAAGGAAAGGAAGAAGAAAGGAAGGGAGGGAGGGAAACAAGAAGGAAGGAAGGAAAGAAGGGAAACAAGAAGGAAGGGAAAGATGAAGGAAGGAAGGAAGGAAAGAAGGAAAGAAAGAAGGGAAACAAGAAGGAAGGAAGAAAAGAAGGGAAACAAGAAGGAAGGAAAGGATGAAGAAGGAAGGAAAGAAGGAGGGAAGGAAGTACATCTTGAACCGGATGCCCCATAACCACCTTAAACTCATAATATGCAAAACTGAATTCATTTTTCCCCTCAAACTTTCCTCTCCTCCTTACTTCCCTATTACTGTTGAGGGTACCCAGCCTCTCAGTCACCCAGGCTTGAAATCTAGGGGTCATTCCGGACTCCTTACTCCCTTTATTCCCTCTTCCCCACCAATATCCAGTTTGTTGCCAAGTGCTGTTGATTTCTATCTCCATAAGATATCTTGTATGTATCTTTTTTCCCTACTTTGACACTGCCACCAAACTGGCACAAGCCCTTATCACCTCATGCCCAGACTGTCGTAATAGCCGGCTGGTTGGTCTTCCTCTTTCAAATTTTTCCCACTCCAGTCCATCCTCTACTCAGTTTTCAAATTTGTCTTCTTAAAATGCAGCTCTAATCATATCTTCCTCCCCCCACCTCTCTTTAATTAATTCTGGTGGTTGCCTATTAACTACAGGTTCAAATAGAAAATACTCTGGTTTTTAAAGCATTTCATAACCTAGCCCCTCCCTACCTTTGTTGTCTTCTTACACCTTACTCCCCTCCTTCCTCTCCCCCTGCCCCAAGTACTCTGAGATCCAGTGACTTTGGCTAAGAGTCTTCTGGTACTTTTAAGGTAGTTTGAGGACATCTAGTCTTTCTCCCTTGCCTCAAGTCCCCACTGATGGTGTTCCCACAATATTGTGGGGTCTCGTGCACCCCCAGTTCCATTTAACCACTTAATAGTCAGATTACCCTTTACAAAGGAATATTTACCCAAAAAAGCATAGCAAGAACATATAAACATTCCCTCCCTCTTCTACCACCTCTGTCTCTGGAGATGGGGATTAAACTCGTAGCTTACTTCAGTTCCTCTAGTTCTCCCAAATTCCAAGTCTGAAGTCCATTTTTTGGAGTGATTTCCAGGTATTCTAGCTTCTCAGAGCTTCCCTCCTGAGTTGGCAGCAACATCCACCTGGAATTCTGTCTACAAGGTTGTCACGGCTTAAATCCAGGTCAATGGACTCTTCCACCTGTGCTTAGAACTGAAAAGGACAAAACCCTAAGCCTGCTTTTCAGGGCCATGGGGCCTAAAGAGGGGAGAGGACAGGTAGTACTTCTCACCAAGTTCAGTTCATGGAGCCCGTGTTGTGGGTGAACAGGACCTTCATGTCCCATCCCCCATGACCATGGAAAGAAGGCACAAGACTCTCTCAGTTTAATGGTTTTGAAATACAGCCCATTCTAGTTACCTAGTCAATGAACAGAGACTCTCTCCACTCACGTGGTAGGGGAATGCAGAATGTCTTCTCCCAGGAGCAGATCCCTGGCATCTCCCATTATATTAGATGATTTGGACAAGTACAAGGCAAAGTCATATCACACACATTTTAAGTGTTTACTTGTGAAAGGATGAGAAGGCAATGACTGGAGTTATTCAAATGATTTTTTACAGTAGACTAGAACTTTACAGACACACAGTTGACTGAAAGGTGGAGATAGAATACAAGATCCTCCTGTTTTTAATATTTGATGATTATATAAATAAAAAATAAATTGTACTCCAATAATCTCTCTGCCATGTTACTCTGTCTCTGAGTTGACACTGAGCTCCTACCCTGGGGCTTTGTGCCCACCATCTCCAGACTCACCCTTCTGCACTAAGGCCATCTTCTTGCCACATGACCATGCCTGAATCTTTTGCCTGCCTGGCCCCACTCTCTACCTCTTACTCGGAGAATAGTACTATTTCTAGTTTTGGGTTGTTTTTTTGGAAGGGGGCAGGGCAAGGCAATTGGAATTAAGTGATTTGCCCAAGGTCACACAGCTAGTAAGCATCAAGTGTCTGAGGTCACATTTGAACTCAGGTCCTCCTGACTCCAGGTCCGGTGCTCTATTCACTGTACTACATAGCTGCCCCGTATAGTACTATTTCTGGAAAGGATGTGTTACTCTATTATGCTGTCACTTCATTCACCATCCCTGTGATTTCCCAGACCAACACACCCTTTCCTGGCTATCAGTCCCCTATTAGAACTTTCCCTATTTGCTTTCCCTATTAGAATTTTAGCTGCTTGAGGGCAGGTTCTGTACCGGTTTTTGTATTTATATTCCCAGTGCTTTAATCATAGAATTATCAGTCAATCAGTCAACTACCATTTATTAAACATGTAAAATGTGCCAGGCGCTATGCTAAGTACTGAGTCATGGGCATAGAGCTGGAAGAGATGATCTAGTCCAACCCTTTCATTTCACAAATGAAGAAACTGAGGCTCGGGGAGGCCACATGACTTGCTGACTTGCCCAGGGTCACATGGGTAGTAGATGTTAGAGGTGGAACTTGAACTCAAGTTCTGTGACTCCAGAGCTAGTGTGCTTTCTGCTGCACTATGCACAGTGCTTGACACATAGTAGGTGCTTAATAAATGCATTCCCATTCATTCATTCTCAGTAGACTAAAATGCACCGTTAAAGTCTTTCCTTCATTAGAGTGGAGGAAAAGAGAGACAAGATTCCTTGAGAGATATGATTTTGTCCAGTCTTATTATCTTTATCAACATTAAGTGAGCCATAAAATGGACTTCACCAGAGAACACATTTGCCAAAGGTGTTTATCTCTGTCGGTGTCTAAATAGAAAAGATTAAATACTTAGAGATGGTTAAATTCTCCAGATATTCCTGTTTGCTAATGACACCATGTTGATTATATAAAGGAAATTTGGACTCACAATTGAATAGATATGGAGGAGAATATACTGGGTTGGTTTTGAGTGAAGCACTTTGAAACATTTTAAGATGTTCCTCATCCCCAAGTTAATCTTCTTAACACCAATATCCTCTCAGTGATGCTATACAGTGGCAAATCATGGAAAATTGTATACTCTGAAGAATCAAAAGTGTGGTTAATCCAAATGGAAATGGAAGGATTCATAGCAGGCAGTAGCATTTTTTTTTAAAAAAAAAAGATATAATTTTTATTTTTCCTAATTGCATGTAAAGACAATTTTTAGATTCATTTAAAAAATTTTGAGTTCCAAATTCTCTCTTTCCTTCCCTCTCTACCCCCTTCCCTGAGGCAGTAAGCAATTTGATATAGATTTATAATCGTGTAAAACATATTTCCATATTAGTCATATTGTGAAAGAAAACACAGACCAAAAAAAACCATGAAAAAAAAGTGAAAACTAGTATTCTTCGATCTGCATCCAGACTGTATCAGTTCTTTTTCCAGACAGCATTTTCCATCAGGGGTCCTTTGGAATTGTCTTGATCATTGTATTGCAGAGAAGAGTTTAGTCATTCACAATTGATCACTGTACAATATTGTTGTTACTATGAACCAACATTTTTTTCAGGAAAAAGAATAATCTAGAAATAGAACTCGAGAAATAGTCTAAGAAATCCAAGGAAAGTGTCATTGGAAAGAGAGGTGGGATAGTCATGTAGAGAGTGGCAGAAAGATGGAGAGCCCGATGCTTCATTGCTCCCCATGGCATGTCAAAAGGCCTAGAGAGAAGGCTTTCTACCACATGGCGGATAAATCCTCTATGGAGGATTCATGGGAGGACACAGACAGAATGAGACGGTTAAGAAGGTGCAGCTGCCATCTGAACTGCCTTATTGATGACCTCATAGGTCTGCTAAAGTCTCCTAACTAAAGGAAGTGTTTGATTCATTCATTCGGGATGATTTCTGAAAAGCCAACTACATGTGCTGTTAAGACAGCCAGATGGTGCAATGGATAGAGCACTGAGCCTGGAGTCAGGAAGACTCATCTTCCTGAGTTCAAATCCGGCCTCAGACACTTACTAGCTGTGTGACCCTGGCAAGTCACTTAACCCTTTTTGCCTCAGTTTCCTTATCTGAAGAAGGAAATGGCAGACCGCTCCAGTATTCTAGCAGAAAAAAAAAACCAAATAGGGTAACAAAGAGTCAGATATAGCTGAAACGACTAAACAACAAATGTGCTTTTAGAGCTTTTGATATCGACATTATGTTAATTTTTTTCATTAGCCACTAGATGGCAATCTTCACCTCTTTTTCAAAAAATGAAGTCCTGGCACACGCAGCCTTGCTAGGAAGGGGCTTTAAAAATCCCTTTTTCATCCTTTGCTTACTTGTCCCTGCACTGAATGAGCACTGGGACTCTGAAGCAATGCTTCCCAAAAGCATATTGACCCTGTTCTTTCTCTGCAGAACCAAAGAATGACAGACAGTCTGGGTGAAGAAGATATCTCTCCTTTGGTGTCAGCGGCAACTGGGAGTTTGGTAATCTTCGGTGGCTTACATACACTCATGTTCATATATTCTTCAAATGACTCTAAATGACTGTGAATTGCAGAAGAATCAAAATTATGAGTTACCCAAAGGGCAGTGGAAATAGAGGATGTAATTAGGCTAGATAGCATGTTATCAACATGGGTTGCCACTGGTATTGTCAAAATATTAAAAGAACTCCAGGAAGATCCCCACTAGAAAGGTAAACCTCTTCTAGTGATTTTATGGGAGCGATATCTTAAGCCCCTAATTCCCTCAGGATAGATTGGGTTTTTTTTTTAAGATTTTGAAATATACTTCAACACTTTGTTGCAGTTTCCTGGGGGCCTTTCCAGCACACAGGCATTAGGGGCTTCTCTCTTCAGCTTCTGTTCAAAGGACCAGCATGGATAATACAAAGACAGGGAAGCTAATGTCCAAATGAATCAATACTGTATCATTGCTGAAAATCCTTTCCTAGCTTTCTGCATAGCCTTCTCCCACTAGGGCAAAGTATACCAGCAAACCTCTCTTTGTTGTCAGACCGTTGATGAAAATCTCATTTCATTCTAATTTCTAATTTGAGCTAACAGATTGAATCGAGTCGGGCCTAGCCTATTATAGGACACAAACAAGACCTGAACAGGATAGGTTGTGATGTGTGTGGCTAATGAGATCACACATTCATGGGCGCATACATTACCGGTAATGACCTGTGGATAAGCAGTATGTAAAGTATGCTGGATTTGGGATCAGAGTACTGGAATTTGAATTCCACTATTCCCATTTATTAACTGTGTGACCTCAGGCTGGTCACTTAATTTCATCGGGCCTAAAATTCCTAATGCAATCTATAATATGAGACTTATAAGGCGTTGATGACATGTTGTTGTTATTCAGCCATTTTTCAGTTGTATTTGACTCTTTGTGACCTCATCGGGGTTTTCTTGGCAAAAATACTGGAGTGCTTTGCCATTGCCTTCACTAGCTCATTTTACAGATGAGGAAACTGAGGCAAACTGCATTAAGTGATCTGCCCAGGGTGGCACAGCTAGTAAGTGTCTGAGGCCAGATTTGAACCTAGGAAGATGAGTATTCCTGACTTTAGGCTCTATGTGCTTTGTCACCCAGCTGCCCCACGTACGATGATGTACATCAGGGCTGTCCAAAATGCAGCCCACAGTGCAATTTATGTGGCCCACCTACAAGCATAGAAATTTACATATATGCTTTAGTAAATGAAGCCAAGCTACTGCAGAGCTCTCAGTAAAATGGCAAATCAAAACATATTGCCTATTGTTTCAATAAAAACCTGAGGTTGGACAGCCCTGATGTACATGATGGCAAAAGGAGGCAGGCCAATAATACTATAAGGATGCAAGAAAAATTAGATAGTTTGAGTGCTCCATTGCCAACCCCCAAGATAGTAGAAGGACAGAGGAAGGCTTCCCAGGCTTTGGGTGGATCCTCTATGGAAAATTTGCAGGAAAAAAAACAAAAATCCCCAAACAAATCTAAACAAACATCTGCAGTATAGACAGAATAATGAGGAAGAGACAGTTTGCTGTAATGGAAAGAACATTGTTTTGGGAATCAAGAAATCTAGGTTTGAACCCCAACTCTGCCACTATTGTATGACCTTGGTCAAGTCACTTTGGCTTGAGTTTCTTCATCTGATAAATATCAGTATATAAATATAAATACAAAGTATAAATATGAGTATCACTAGACCATGCGTAATGTCTCAGTTCAAAATTCTATTCCCTATAATCAATGAGAAAGTGCCTAACTTCAGTTTAACTCAATTTATCTAGCAGTGGTTAAACATGTGTTTAAGACAGAAGCTGGACCAAAGTATCTCAGAGGTCCCTTCCAACTCTGAGATTTCAGGATTCTGTGATTTGAAGACTCTGCTTTCAGTTGGTTCATCTGTTTGAGAAATCTGTTTTCTTTCTAGTCTGACTCTCCTCTTTAATTTAAACTCCTATCCCATTTCAATCTCTCCTGATTATTTCTGGGTTATAGCCCTCAAGCTCTAAACCCCTGGCTCCCTTTGTCCTCTTGCTAAGCATATATACTGAATAAATACAAAATCGAAAGTGCGAGACAATATGACATAAGAGATAGGGGCAGCTATGTGGCACATTGGCCTTAGAGTCAGGAGGACCTGAGTTCAAATGTGACCTCAGACACTTACTAGCTGTGTGATCCTGGGCAAGTCACTTAAGCCCTATTGCCAGAGAGAGAGAGAGAGAGTTTCAGAGTTAGGAAACTTTGGGTTTAAGTCCTGCCTGTGACATATAATGACTGACTTGACCCCAGCCAAGTTACTGAACCTCACAGTGCCCCCAAGAAATTCTTCAAGACCACACAAGTAGCAGAACAGTGGCTGATTTGTCCTGGTAGAGGGGATTTCTTCTCTAATGAAATCACAGGTGAGGACCAAAAAGTACAAAATAATTTTTTGAGGAGCATGGAGAGAGTACCAACAGGTGAAATTGTGGATCCATTTGTGTGTGATACTGTAACTTAGAGATGAATACTTTTCTGATGGGGGAAATTCAGCTGAGTGGGTAGATGTTTGCAAACATGGTAGACCTCTTTGGTCTATAAAAGAAATGTGGGGTCACAAAAGTGAAGAGGGGAGAATGTCAGCTTTGAACAACCAAGCATTGGATTCAAGATTCCCAAGGAAGGAATGCATTGAGTCTTTACTACAAGGCATGGTAGTGTCTGTTTGTGGTTGGATACAGCTAGCAGCCGGATAAATGGAAACAAGGTTAGTTAGTTCAGAAAGTTTGCTAGCTTCAAAAACTGAATAATTAAGGATCTTAATGGGCCTTGGGGATCATAATTCTTGTATGTGTCCCATGCTAAAGTGTGTACATTGCTTCTATCACTATCCTCCTTCTAGGAGGCAGGTGCTTTTATTATCCCTACTTTATAGCTAGGGAAACTAAGGCAGACAGCTTGTTAAGCTATTTATCTAGGGTCATACAGCTAGTTAAGTGTCTGAAGCTGAATTTGAACTCTGGCCTTCCTGACTCTAGAACCAGCACTCTATCCATTGCACCACTCAATTGCCTCTATCAGAAAGATGAAATCTGATTCAATGGAAAAAGCGCTGGATCTGGAAGGAGAGGCCCTGGGTTCATATCTTGCCTGCGATTCTTAGTATGTCAGAGTTGAGAAAGTCACTATACCTCCCTCTGCCTCAGTTTCTTCCACTGTAATTTGATGGGCTTGGACTAGATGGCCTCTGAGGTCCCTTTCCGCTCAAGATTTGGGATCTAATTACCATAGCACACACATAGATGGACTATAAAATGTTCTATGAAAGTGACCTTCTATATTTGTCATCTGTCATCATTACGTCCCCATTAAAGAGTAAGTGAATGCCTTTTGTACTAGACAGGACGCCACTGAGCTAATGTTAGCCTGGCATGCATTTCTCCCATGCTGGGGGATGCTCAGTAATGAGTCCTCCATGGCTTCTGGGTCCATCCCTGTGGTGACCGGTGCAGCACATTTCTGAGGCAGCTGGCTACAGATAAGGGCCAGGGTTTGCCACCAGGGAGAGAGTTTTTCATGGCTCCAGAACCCTCTAGCTATTTTTGAAGTCAGCAATAGTTGCTTTTCAAATTGATTTTTAAATTTGTCTCTGTCAAACTAATCCAATTAAAATAATACCTTTAGGAGCAGAGAATCAAGGCATTCAAAGAGAAGGATATTTATTAGGAGATTAGGGGAAAATCCCCCCAAACCTCTTTTCCTGCTAACTCCTGGTTTCAGAAGAAAACCTCCCAGCATACCCAGAGTCAAAATAGCAAAATCAGGATTACTTGTTACAGGATCCTCGATCTAGAACTAGAAAGGACCTCAGGACCCAGCTAGTTCAATTTCCTCCTGTTGTGGAGGAGGAAATGGGGGGGTCAGGGAAGAAAAAGAACTCATCCAAGATCACAAACGAAATAAACATCAGATGTGGGATTTGAACCCTGCTCTTCTGACCCCAAATTCACTGTGCTTTCCATGATGTCATGCTGCCTTCTTAAAGTGCTATGTGAAGGTCAGCTATTTTTACCGAAGCAACTGCACATTATGATTTATTGTAATATCTTGTTTACATACAACAATTTGATTTTGGGCAATGACTAGTAATAGCCCTTAGGTAGCTAGAAATTTGGCATCACTAGGATTGGGAGAGGAAAAGGCAGAGGGAGTTATCTAGACATAGGGGGGAAATTCAGAACAAGAATTTTTGCCAGGGAACAAATTCTGTGTCTTCTAGATTTGTACCAAATGCTTGCTCTGGGACAGAGATATCAAACACGCTGTCCACGGGCCATGTGATGTCCATGAAATTCCCAGTGTGTTCACTTGAACCAGATCAAAATGTCATTCCTTTCTCATATTAATGTATATTTGATGTGTTAATAAAATAAATATGTAAACATGAGTGGTCTTCTAAGTCAATATGTGGCTCTTGGAGAAGTAGTGGCCCCATTTTCTATATGAGTTTGATGCCACTGCTTCAGGAGGAGGGGATAGTCATATCCCCATTTGTTGAGCCAAGCTGTCCTTTTATTTTTGGAAGCATTGTTCCCTAGCATGGTTATCTTGAGTATTACCGGGAAAGACCATGGAAGTTACGCTTAAACAGGTTCTGGATGATGGATGATGCTCTCACACCGTCCCAGATACCAGTGGAGTGAAGAGGGACCGTGTGCTTGCTCCCATACTTTTTAGCGTGATGTTTTCAGTGATGTTGTTGGACGCCTTCAATGAGGGTGAAAACGGCATCAAGGTTAGCTGCTGCACTGGCACTGACTGTAAATTATTTAACTTGAAATGGCTACAAGCCAAGACTAAAGTGGAAGGTTGGTACATGGCTTTTTGTTTGCAGATGATTGTGCACTCAATGCAGCCTCTCAGGCAGAGATGAAACAAAATATGTGTCGATTCTCTGCTGCTTGTGCTAATTTTGGCCTGACAATAACACCAAGAAAACATAGGTGCTCCACCAGCCAGTGCCACACCATCCATATGTGGGCCATCGTTTATAGCAAATGGAGACATTTTGAATGCTGTGGATAAGTTAACTTACCTTGGCAGTACACATAGATGATGAGGGTTACGCATACATTGCCAGAGCTTGCTCAGTGTTTGGGAGGCTGCAAAGGAAAGTGTGGGAGAGAAATATTAGATGCTTACCCAACAGAAGGTCTACAGAGCCATTGTGCTAGCCTCATTGCTGTACGCCGGTGGAATCTGGACAGTCTACCAGCACCATGCCAGGAAACTCAATAGCTTCCATTTGAATTGTCTTAGGAAGATTCTGAAGATCACCTGGCAGGATAAGATACCAGACACTGAGGTCCTTTCTAGAACTGAAGTGCCAAGCATTCAAACTGTGTTGCAGAGAGTGCAACTCTGATCGTCTGGCTGTGTTGTTTGAATGCCAAAAGTATGTTTGCTTAAAAAACTATTTTACAGAGAACTCACACAAGACAAGTACTCACACAGAAGTCAGAAGGAGCAATACAAGGACACTCTCAAAGTCTCTCTAAAGAACTTTGGAATTGATTGTGAAACATGGGAGACACTGGCACAGGAATGTTCAGCATGATGTGTCCACATCAAAGGTGTTGTACTGTTTGGACAAAGCAGAATTGCAGTAACTCAAGAATGATGTGACATGTACAAATTTGGAGACATCTCCACTCAGAATGCTCATACGGACTATTTGTGCCCGACCTGTGGTAGAGCCTTCTGAGCTCATATGGGTCTGATCAGCCACAGTCGGACACACTGTACTTTGACCCCAACAGAGTGATGTCATTTTGGTTCTCTTCAAGAATGAAGGACAGCAGCCAATTATCTCAATATCCATGGGGCTCTTCTCCATATAATTCACCCTAGTAAACGGTTTCATGAGTGGCTATGGCCAAAATAAATCACTACCTAGAGGCTAACCCTTTGGTAATGGGCCTTTCTGTGTCTAGAAATACATATTAACTATAATTCATTATTAATATATTATTATATATTAATATAAATGAATAATTAATCACTGTATATTAAAATATATGTATGCACCATGTTTTATATATATGTATCTAACAATTTTCTACAGTTAATATTTTGCTTGGCTTTGGATTCAGAAAGACTAGAATTTAAGTCTTTTCACTGACACATACTGGCCTTTGTGACTCTGAGGAAGTAAATCACTTAACCTCTCAGTGTCCCAGGCAACTCTCTATGACTGAATTGTAGGGCAGTAGAGTCTGCATTGGGAGAGGGAATTACTCACTTGGATCTACCTTCCCTGGATGAATCACAAGTCTAGCAATAAAAAGTACTCTATACAAGGAGGCAGAGTTGTCACTAAAGGTGTAGTTAGAAGGAATACTGCATTGGGAGTCAGGCTACAGGTTCTCTTCTGGGTTTTGCTACTAACTGGCAGTGTGGACCAGTCACTAAACCAGTCCAACCATGAGGTCCCTTCTTTACCAAGAGATCATAGCATCACAGACTTAAAACTGGGAGGGACCTCAGAGGTCATCTAATTCTATTCACTGATTTTACAGATAAAGAAACTGAGACCCAGAGAAGTTAAACATCTTGCCCAAGATCACAAAGATGGCAGGCAGTGGAACTAGGATTTGAATGCAGGTTCACTGACTTCTCCCTGCCCTCAGTACCATGCTTGGATGGTCCTCAAGGTTACTTCCAGTTCAAATATTCTATAATAATCTGATGGAAAGATGGTCACATCAGTGGCTATCCAGACTGGTGGGAACCATGATGATCAACCTTGGGACATCCCAGGAGGTTTATAGATGTGTCATAAGAGATTGAAAAGGTTTTTTTTTTGAGTGGGCAGTACCTTGTGTGATACTAATAATAATAGCTAAAATTCGCTTAACACTTAAAAGTTTACAAAGTAATTTTTTTTCATAACCCTATGAGGTAGATAGTAGAAGTATCACTAGCCTAGTTTTACATGTGAGTAAACTGAGTCTTAGACAGGTTCAGTTACTTGTCCAGGGTGACATAGGAAAATGTCAGAGCTGGGATTGGAACCCAGCTTTCCCAAGGCCACCTTCATTGCCCCGATACCACTCCTCACCCTCCAGTCCACAAGGAGCTTAGTGGGAGAATTTGACTTGGATAATAATAACCAACCATATCTGTTCAACATAAGCAGGAATGGATTTATGCCGGGAGTAGAGGAGATTCATGTCTTTATGTGCAGGAACAAAGCGGCTCCTTTTGGGGGCTGCTGCCCTCCTCCCTTCTGGGATGTGGGGGTGGCTGTGGGTGACTTCAGGGATTCTCTAAAGAATTAAGGGTGGGAGAGGCATGAGGATGCCTAAATCCACGTCTAGGGCCAGCCCTCAGCAAAACCATGAAGTTGATGTCTAGCATGCACCTCTTACCCCGCTGCTTTTTCCTGTGAGCTGCTTCCTTGCTGATAGGGGGTCACGCCTATCTACTACTTGCCTGGTTGAGTCCCAGCCCTTACAGGGAGCATTTGTCACACCAACTAAGACTGATTCAATATGACTGGAGTCATCCAAGGTCAATCACCCATCATTTATTTATGTAGTACAACAAGTATGGGAGAGGGAGAGCCTGGAAGCAAGGAGACCAATTAGAAGACAGTTACAATAGTCAGGATGAAAGTTCATAAGGGTCACTCTGCTAACACACTTGACCTGGACTTCATATTTCATTTGCTTGTCTCCTGACTTGAGCAATACCTCCCCTGCCCTTTTCAAGGTTAGTCAGAGGCAGCTAGGTCTTATAGGTTGTGGCTAGAGTGCTGTCCTTGAAGTCAGCAAAACGTGTTCTAATTCTGCCTCAGACACTTACTAGCTGTGTGACCTTGGGTGGGTTACTTAACCTCTCTGATCCTCAGTTGGCGATGATAAGAATAACTACCTCAGGGTATTTGTGAGGATCAAATAAGATAACATATGTAAAGTGCTTTGCAAACCTAAAAGCACAATATAAATATTAGCTAGTGTTATTATCTTTCCTGCCTGGGATCACTCTAATTCCTGGCATGGAAATCCCAAAGTTTGACACTTTTCTCTTCAACTAAACATTACTTTTGGGGGTTGCCCTATTGTTTTCCTGGAGCCAACAGTAGTATTCAAAACATGCACAGGATGAATTCGGTTGTCCCCTAGAAGATGAGTTCTGGGGAGCTGAGGAGGCGACTCCTTCCCTGGTTTCCCATCTTTGTAATTGATGAGCCAAATAAATAGCTATTTATGGAAGGCCTGCTGTGTGCCCAGCCATGTGCTAAGACGCCATGAGGGACGTAAGAGAAATATGAGTGTCATCTATCTTCGAGGAGAAATTTGTTGTCTAGCTGTGGAGACAAGATGTGTACATGAGGAAGGTGCTGGAGAAAAATAGAGATTACCCTGTGATGTAGGGGGAAGGGCCCTACATTGGAAGTCCAAAGTGGTGGTCGTGAGTACTGACTGATCGTGTCATTACCCAGCTGCCTCTAAGGAGGGTAGAAGAGCCTGGGCACCCGGACTTAGCATCATTCTCATGTTATGTTGAGGGGAATACAACAAACAAGCATCTGGTAGGCTAACACGGAATTTACTGCATCTCCTACTCTATAATATTCTTAAAACCAGTGTTTCTCTGCTTCAATATGCCGTGAGGCTTTGCTGAATCCAGAGAGTTCCTGGGAACACAGACTGTGTCTGGCTCCACGTTAAGGGAGTGAACCTAGGCTGCTTCTTCTTTGCCAGCCTGAGATCTTGTCTAGTCTGAAACTTCGTGCTTTGTTGTGTGGCCAGCCATGGGCAAGATGATAGAAGGGAGAAAAAAGAAGCATGAACCATAGTCTGTCTTCCAGGAGGAATTTACTATCTGGCTGTGAAGATAAGACATGCACACAAAAAAGTATAGGGAAAAGAGAGATGCAGCGCTCCCTGTGTGCTGGTGCCTTGTTCTGGCCCCCTACATGGCTGCCATTGTCTGGAAGCTTCTGGTTACGGCATCTTCTGTTTGATTCCTCTTATCACCTTATCCCCTCACCATGTACTTGAGCCAACATGGGTTTTTTTCAAAATGGGAGAATAAATTAATATTGAGCAATAACAACTTAGATTTATATAGTACTTTAAAGATCATAGGCTCATAGGTTTGGCACTGAAAGGGTCTTTAGAAGCCAACTATCTCCTTTTACAGATTAGGTCAAGAGATGTCAAGTTATTTATCCAAGTTTACGCAGGAAGGGACAGAAGTAGCATTTGAACTCAAGTCCTCTGATTCTGATGGCAGATCTCCTTCCACTAGATTCCTTGAGGGCAAGGACGGTCTTGCTTGTTTTTGTATGGATGTATACTCAGTGCTTGTACTGAATATGGTGCCAGGCTCATACTAAGTGCTTAATTAGAAGCATCTATTAAGTATGACAAAACAAGGAGAAAAAAGACAGTTTCTCCTCTTCTCACCTCCCCTCCCCTCCCCTCCCTATCTGCTCTCTGTTTTCCTCCCTCCCTATCTCTCCCTAGGAAATTCCTCCTCAAAATCCTCCCCCACCCCCAACTCCCATCTCTATCTGCTGAAACCTTACCCTTCCTATTGGGTTATTATTGGGGGCTATCTAGCTTGAGAAAAAGAGAATCTCCTAGTGATAAGCAATCAAAGTAGACAGCACATAGAGGATTTAGAGTTGGAAGAGGCTTTGGGGGTCATCTAGTCTAAGCCCCTCTTTTTATAGATGAGGGGAAGTGAATCACCCAAAGTCACACCAGTCGTTAGTAGGAGAGCTAGGATTATGAACCTAGGCTGATTCTGAATCCAGTGCTCTTTTCTCTATGCCGCATAGCACAGAACAGTAGCAGCTGTTCAGGGAAGATCTGTGCCTTAGAGATGGAGGGAATAATCATTGACTTGGGTCTATGATTATTATTATTTCAGAGCCAGATACCTTTCATGTCCACCCTGAACCCTCCCCTGCCCTGCCACCAAACCTTGTGACCTAGTGAGAGCTCTCCTGTGGTATCCTTAGAGAAGGGCGTAGCTACTGATAGCCAGGAACTGGCTGATCAAGAGAAGCTTTGAGAGAGCCATGAAACTGTTGGCGGGTCAGGGCATCCTGATGAACCTTTGTCCTTAGCAAGGGCATAACAGCTATCTCTCAGACTGGGGCTTGCCAATTGATTCACACCTCCTGTTTGCCAGTAGGTAGGGCTTTCCTGGGGGCAATACCACTCCTGTACCTTTGCTTTAGGAATGGGAAGGAAGAGGTATGGACTACCTTACCCTCATTAGTTGAAACCACACAAACTCATCCATTATTCATTCTTCAAAAAGTGCAAATACATGTACTTTAGTAAGACCCCTCTAACCTCTGAACCCTCACAGCACTTTATCTGGATTTTTCTTGAGGTAACTATTACTTTGTGCCTTGCAGTATAATAATAATAAAAACAAATAATTCACATTTACATATCACTTTAATGTCTTGATAGCATTTTACATGCAGAATCTCATTTACTCCTTATAAAAATCCTATGAAGTAAGCACTATTATAACCCTATTTTACAGCCCCCAAGCTGCATGACTTAGCCAGGGCCATACAACAATAAATATCTGAGGTGGGATTGGAACTCAGGTCTTTCTGTCTTTCTGGCAGATTGTATACATGTCTTATCTCCCCCACTAATCCATAAATTCTTTGAGTTCAGGCTATCTAAGTTATATACTAATATCCCTCATGGCTAGCACACAGTAGGTGCTCAATAACCTCTTGCTTTTATGTGGTTCTTTAGGGTTTACAGTAGGAGCTATTATTATTAATGGCTGTTGCAAGAATGATCGAATGAAATATCAATATATCCAGAAGCATGCCTATTATGTTTCAAGCACTGTGCTGGGTCCTGGGATCACAAATATGGAGAATGAAGCGGTGCCTGTGCCCCGAGTGCTGTCCCACTTGACATTATTCTGAAAATAAAAAGCAAAGAAAATCTGCCTAGTACACTGAGATGTGGGAATTATATTTTAAAATTCTGCATTAAGAATTACTTTTGGAGAAAGTGTCTAGAAAGTTTAGCTAGGTGAGAACAGTTTACAACGACCTCTTGGACTAGTTGTTCACTTCTCTGGTGCCCTTCCTTCCCCTTCCTCTCTCCCTCCCCTGTCTAAAAGACAGGAAACTCTCCTTTCTTACCTCTTGACTTGTTATCCTCTCTTGACTTCCCTCCTTCCCTCACCTTTCCACTTTCAGGGTCACTCTGCATTGGCCTTTATCTTGGGTCCTAGTTCCCTCAAACCCCCATTTCTATTCTGCTTCTTCTACTTGTTGTGGTAATGAATCATTTTGTCTGGCTTAATATAACTCCTTCCACCATCCTCCAAATGCCAGCTCTGACATGAAGATCTGTTCTCATTCTATCAACTATTTCTACTGAGAATTTAGTGTCATAGGATAATAGAGCCTCAGATAAAGACATGCCATTGGGACTTTTCAGTCTGGGATTCCTATCTTCTCCATTCTTTCCTTTTAGAGATGCCCAGCTATCTTGAGTTGAATATCATTCCTTACATTTTGTTTTCCTAAACAGAGACTCAACAACCTATGCTGTAAGTTTTAAAGAAATATGAGGTCTGATTCTTTAGTTGCGTGTGAGAGCTGCCAACACCATCCACCGTCCTCCCTCCTGCTGCTTTGGAAAGCTGCCCCTAACCACCTACTGTGGGCAGCTGGCTTGTGGTCACCATGGTCCCCTGTGCAAAGGAGTCAGTATGTGTAGTCAGCATTCTCCTTCACGGTTCCTTCTGCCGCTCCAGATGGAGAGGGGTGAGAACCATGGCAGGCCACTTTGGGAAGGTCACCAACCTCAGTCCTAAACCGCTCGATGGCCCAGTTTTAAATATCAAAGCACAGGGCCTTGCACATACCACATGTTCAATAAACCTTTGTTGATGGATTGTTGACTCATGGCTACTTCAATAACTCTCCTTTATGTAGCATTTTAAAGTTGGCCAAGGAGATGCTACATAATTTTCTCAATTGATCCTCACAATCCTGTGAGGTGGGTTTGTAACACCAATGAGATACTCATAGCAGCTGCTATGAATATGCACACATATTTCCAGGGTTGGTTTGCAAAATATAGTAAACTCTCTTCCTCCACGACAAAACCAAAATATTTATTTGGAATATTACTATTAGGATACCAGAAGGCAAGATTTAGCAAGGTACTCATCACTAATACAAGGAATGAAGACATCTTAAGCATTCTTTAAGTTCCCCTAGGTAAGTACCACCCCCTCCTCTCCCTTCAAGCAATACAATATACATACAAGGTTTCCAATCAAAGACTAGGCACTAGATTAGCTTGGAAATCAGCATTCAATTGGAAAGATATGGAAATCCCTGAGACCCAGAGCCTAACTGGCTCTCCATCAGGGCTCCATGTGAGGCCTATTAATGAGTAGGGAAGACCTTATATCCCATTGTTCTAAAAAAACCAGCCATTTTATTAATGAGAAAACTGAGGTTCAGGACACTTTTCCAGAGTCACAGAGCTAACAAGTGTCAGAGGCAGGATTAGGAATTTAGGTCTTCTTGACTCCAGATCCAAGCCATAGGAATCTGATTTCATTGGTTATTCTATCAGGACAGATTGCTCCCTTTGAACCACCCCCCTTCTTATTCTATGTGGGTTTTGTCTCTATTCTCTTAGGTAATTCACCCAATGCATGGGGGAGGGGGAGGCGCTTTATCTGCTTCTTTTAATATCTGGAATGGGGGAGCCTCTCTAAAACTGTCAATTGCAGAAAAGGTAGAAATCTGCATTAGTAGAGGGAGCTTCCTTATCTGGGAGGGCCCTATACCAATGAAATTACCAGTTCCTATCCTTATGGGGCACCAGTGTAGTCTCGGAATTGTCCGTGTCTTATCTCTCATTTTCACTATATAATGATACTTTCTTTTCTGTTATTTCAGGTAACATTCTGTAGCCTTTTTACAATGTGTGCATCTTTCCACTGCCTTTTGGACTTCTCATAATTTTGATTTTTCAAAGGCGGCCATATTTCATGCTTCATGGTATGCTAGTAACACCAAAATCTCTGGCCCTTCTCTCCGTACCCACATGGTTACCACTCCAGTTTGTCATCACCACTTGCCTAGACTATTGAAATAACCTCCTCATTGGTCCCTTTGGCCCAGCCAATGTTCACAGAGCTGCCAAAATAAACTTTGTAATACACAGGCCTAACCATGTCGCTCCATTGCCCAAAAGCCTTTACTGCCTTGCTGTTGCCTGTGGGAGAAAATATACTTTCCTTAGCTGGACATTTTATTTTTATTTTTCAGCCTGGCATTTGTATCACTGTTATTGTTGGTGTTCAGCCATTTTTGACTTCTTGTGAACTCATTTGGGGTTTTCTCAGCAAAGACACTGGAGGGGTTTTCCGTTTCCTTCCAGCTTATTTACAGATGAGGAAACTGAGGCAAACAGGGTTAAGTGACTTGCCCAGGGTCACATGGTTAGTAAGAATATGAGGCCAGGTTTGAACTCAGGGAGATGAGTATTACTAACTCTAGTCCTGGCACTCTATCTACTGTGCTCTATCTACTGCCCCTTTACTATTATATTATTATGATTATTTGGGGCGGCTAGGTGACACAGTGGATAGAGTGCCAGGCCTGGAGTCAGGAAGATCTGAGTTCAAATCCAGATTCAGATACTTAGCTGCGTGACCCTGGGCAAGTCACTTAACCTCTGTTTGTCTCAGTTTCCTCAACTGTAAAGTGGGGATAATAATAGCACCCACTTCCCAGGGTCGTTGTGAGCATGAAATGATATTTTAATTGTAAAGCACTTAACACAATGCCTCATCCACAGTATGTACCATATAAATATCAGTTATTATTATTAGGCCCCAGTTGACCTTTCTGGCCTTATTCCATACTACTATCATGCCAGATAAGACCTGATTTCCTGAGCTTGTCCTTCCCTCTCCTGGCTCCCTGTATTACAGAATGTAATGTCCCTCTTCCTCATCTTTCCTATTGAAATCCATTCTCTTCTTTCCAGGTCCAGCTCAGGGATCAACTCCTCCAAAATTCTGTCTCCGATTCCCTTCCACCAAAAGAGTTCTTTCTCTCTGCAAATGTTCTTAGGCTACTTAGTCTTTGTCTCTTCTTTGCTTTGACTTCTTTCTGCCTTACATAATATTCATTTGTGCACAAATCACATCCTTCCTATTATTCTGCTTGAGGGCAGAGACTGCGTCGTCTTTTTGTCTTTGTAGTCCTAGTGGTGACGCCCTGCACATAGTAGGTGCTTAATCAAGTTTTTTTTTAAAATTGGATTGACTCTTGGGAAGTATTACTCCTGAAGAGATGTACTATTGTAGCAGGGAGCAACTTGGTACCCAAAGGTCTAGAACCAAAGTTCTTACCAGTCTGCATTCGTATGGAGCACTAAGGTTTACAAAATGCTTGGCAAATGTTATCTCATTTTATCTTCACAACAACCCTGAGAGGGAGATGTTATTGTCATCTTCTTTTTTTTACATATGAGGAAACTGAATTTAAATGACTTGCCCAGGGTCCCCCAGCCAGTAAGTGTCTGAGGCCGTATTTGAACTCTGATCTTCTGGAGTCTAGGTCTGACACTCTATCCGTTGCTCCCTGGTTGGAATGGGCAGATAAAATAATTTATTCCAACCGTCATGAAGGCAGCTGAAGCAGGTGCCATGGAGCCCTTAGAGCTTGATCAGATACTAAAGATGCCAAGATCATCCACTGCATCCTGGGCCATGGCCAGTTTTTTTAAATTTTTGTCCCACCATTGGACTTTGATGACTTGGGAAGAGACAGTGAAGCTGATGATTTTGTGCAACCTTGCCTCACTTAAATCCAATTCATGAATGAGTCAAGACATACTCCATGATGCCATTGGTCCTCTTGGAAAATGAAGGACCACTACCACCCCCACCTCTACCACCACCACCACCACCACCACCACCAGCAGCATTTTATCCACTGAATAGGCTGAAGTCATTCTTAATCAATATTGAAAGCTCAGAAATATTGGCTGGGGTGGTGCATAATGTCCATCACTTGCTGATACATACATACAACTTCTCTGGAACAGACGGATAGACAAATAAAGCATTTGTTAAGCACTTATATGTACCAAGAACAATGCTAATCACCAGGAATGCAATATGGGGTGTCTCAAAAGTCCTAAGCTATTAAAACTGAAGACTGAACTAAGACTTTTGGGATACCCGTGCAAGCGAAAAAGACTGTTCTTCCCTTTAAAGAACTTATATTCTAGTGGGTGAAGACAACAGACAAAAAGAAGCTTGAGTGGGGGCTGAAGAAGGTAAAGAGGGCAAGGCTGCTAGGGAGGAGGTGGAAAATTCCAGATTCTAGAATGGAGCCAGGAGTGGTGAGCAAGAATAGCCTGGGGACCTTTTGAAATGGTACTCCTGGCTAGGGATTCACCAGTCAGAGGAACATAGTGGTAGAGATATCCCTAGGGTGAGAAGACTGATAGTGAGGAGGTGGAAAACTCCAGGGAAACTCCAAATACATAATAACATAGCCCAAAGGCTGATATTCCCTTTTCAATACCCAGAGGCTTAGAGCCTGCATGGGTTACAGAGATACATGGTTCTGGTATTCTTCATAAAATAAAGATAATACAACTTCCATGTGGGATCCAGAGTTGAGCATACGTCTTCATTCTTCCCTGTCACTGCTGCGCTGAGTCATATGAGCCTAAAAGGAAAGGACCTGGGAAAAGTTGGTGGGTTAGGGTTTTATTTCTTAGGGGTCTGAAGCAGCTCCTATACCCAACCTCCTCCCCATTTCACAGTTTTGCTCAGGTGGATGTCTATTTCTGGCAAAATAGCTCCAGAATCCTACTTTGGAGACATACAGCACCCATATTTCCTTTTCATCCACAACCAGCCAAATACTGGTTATATTCTTAGGGTATAATGTTTTGGTGCTGTTACTGAAGCAGCCTGGGCCACTGAGCTCAAACGTCCTTGGCCCTCTGAGAGGTCTGACTCTGAAAATGATCTCAGAGATTAGCAGGCCCAGCTTGAGCCTCTTTGGTGAGATTGATTAACTGTGGGACTAACTGTACTTGGGTCTTGATGAGCCAGACCTGAGAAGATTAGTAGGGGCCTTATGGGGTCATTTTTGGTGTTTTTTGTGTCAACAAACTCTGCTTCCAGCTCTTGGATGGATCAGAACAGTTCCGATTAGCTGGGGGACTGTTCCTATGTTAGCTGGACTTGGAGTCCATCAAGAAGAGCTGAATTCAAATTCAGACACTGATTAGCTATGTAACCATTTTCACCTTCAGTTTCTTGATCTGTAAAGTGGGAATAATAGTAGCACCTCCCTCCTGGGGTGGTTATGCAGATCAAATGAGATAACATCCATAAAGTACTGCGTAAACCTTAAATCACTGCATCAATGCAGCTACAGATGGTGCAGTACCGAGTTACTGCGGACAGTTCTCTGATTACCTGGGGCACTTCAGAGCAATTCCTATGCTCAGCACCTGGCCCTTTGATTGCGGTTCTGTAGTAGTCTTTCCAACATTAACATAAAGCTGAAAAAAATAAATTACCCCTGTTGGGAGGTAATTAGGAGGGTCACACACACTTTGTACTTTCAATGTCCCCAGATTGACTGTCTTCGTCCTGGTAAATGTTTGAGAACTGTGGACTAGGTTGTTGGGTGTTCAATATATGTATTCAAATGTGCACACACATGCGAGCTCTCTCTGTCTTTCTGTTTCGGTCTCTCTGTCTCTGTCACTGTCTCTGTCTCTCTGTCTCTGTCTCTCTCTGTCTCTGTCTCTCTCTGTGTCTCTCTGTCTCTGTCTATGTCTCTGTCTCTCTCTCTCTCTCTCTGTCTCCCTCTCCCCCATATATACTCCATATTTTTACATTTTAGGTATAATACAATATATAATATATATTTATATAAATTATATACACACACATACATACATATATGTATATATAAATATATCACATACTATATATGCTCCATATTTTTATATTTTAGATATAATGTAATATACAACATAATGTATTTTATGTAAATTATATATATATGCACATACATACATATACATGCATAGATTTACCCCACACTATATAGACTCCATATTTTTATTTTAAATATAATGTAACATAATATAATGTATTATATATTTTATATAAATTATGTATACACATATACATATATATAAATATGCCACACTATATATACTCCATATTTTTTATTTTAGATATAATGTAACATATAATATAATGTATTATATATTTTGTATAAATTATGTATATGCATATACATACATATATGTATATATAAATATACCACACCATACATACTCTGTATTTTTTATTTTAGATATAATGTAACATATAATATATCATATATTTTATATAAATTATATGTACACATATACATTCGTATACGTATATATAAATGTACCCCACACATGCACTCACTCACCCTGCCCCCAAAGTCAGGTCCCTTGAAGCTCTCTATTAATCATCTGCATTTCTCAGCAACATTGCCCTACCATTCCTGCTCTCCTACATCATATCCTATCTAGGTCTCACAGGCTTCTTTTCAAGTAAACAGAGTCCTTACAAAATATTCATGACACCAAGGAGTGAAGTCCCAGCAGCCTGGTGCACTGCTGTTCTGGGTCCTGGGACTAGTTGGAGTGAATTGCCTTTTTCTGCTTCTGGCCTTGGCTGCTGTCCCTTTTTTGGTGCTGCCTTCACTGCCTTTAGTTTTAGAGTCCCTCTACTGATGCTGTCACTGACTTTGTAGCTCTTAGCTTGGTCTCTCTCAGTACAAGTCTTGGATCAGGCACTGCTGTCTGCCCATCTTTCAGCCACAGTCCCTGTCCACTCACTACATGCAGCTCGTGGCTTCCCTCCTCTCCGCTATTTCCTGGAAGTCTGTCGATGTTTTGTGACTTCTTCGCAGATGGCTCTACTCTCCTTTGGGAGCCCATGCTTCTCTCAAGTGTATGCAACCCCCAGTTTGAAGCATTATGTGAAACTGAGTCCTATTCCTAACACTCACATGCCCTCCTGCCTCCCTGCTCCATCACTAACAGAAGGGAAAGAAGAGGAGGAATAATTCAGTCATGTGCTGCCAATTCATCTGCATAAGTGTCTCATTTTCTCCATTATATTATTGGCTGATTTTAGTGAAGGGATTACATACATATCGTCTCATATATGCATCCCTAGTACTCACCATAATGATTTGCACATTGTGGGCACATGAAAAATTGACAAATTGAAATTTTTGGAGTTTATAGTAGACTCATGAGCTAGTCTTACATAATATCTCCCCTACTAACCTATCACGTGTTACCACAATGAGTAAGGGAGGGCAAGTGTTCTTTAGAGTAGGGCTTCTTAAACTTTTCCCACTTGTGGTGACCCCTTTTTGAGTTTCAGCAGTATTAGTTGGGGTTGTATAGCCTGAGGGCATGCACAGTGCAAAGTGTGCATGCTTCGTGTTTAGAACCAAGGCTGCAGTGAAGTTGTGTGATTCAACACGGCCAAGTGTGGCCAGAAACACCTTGGACTCATTACTTGTTTGGTTTTGAATAAATTTTTGGTCATTGCGTGTTAAAAACCTTTTACTATTGCCAAATTTTTTGCAACCCCATATGGAGTCAGGACCCACAGTTTAAGAAGCGCTGTTCTAGGGTATGTAGGCATCAGCTGTAGCCAATAACCCTGAGGAGGGGACCAGCTTTGTTTTCTCATGGAGACTTACGGCCAGCTTATAAAAGCAAAGCTAGCCTAGGCTTCTGGGCCTGCATTACTAAGCTGGCCTTTACACGGTAGAACTGACCATTGCGGGAGAATACCATATGAGGTCTCTGTAAAACTTTGGCAGCTGGGCTACCTGGCTTGGTTTTCTCATGTTTCTATGTGTGTGTTGCACATTGTATATGTCCCTGGGGATTGTACAGAAAACTGTTAGATATCTTACAGTACAGCATGTAACAAAAGAGCTTGGGCAACAATCTTGCCATATCACAAGTTAACAACAGTGAGTGTGCCCTTGACCACGCTTGCTCAAACCCTTCCCCATTCTCTTGGGTGTGGCTGCACCAGAAGTTTTGGGACACTCACGCAGGCACCAGCTGCTGCTTTCCTATCCCACAGCTCATTTGCTCTGCCTTTTTGATTGTGACATCAAAATGATGAAATTCCACTGTTGGGGTGTAATGTTCTCTGAGGTTACTTCCCTGTGTGAAGCAGGATAGCTAAAAAGCCAGCTGCCTGACCTGTCAGATGTCATGCAAATAGTCCTTAACTAAATTGTCTTGTCAATCAGATGTCAGCACCTAATATAACCTTGACCCTCCTAGGTTCTCTGGTAGGACAAATGGTTGGAACAGAAGTCCCAGCTTAGGAACGAGACAGAATTGTTGTTCCTGGGGCCATATTAAAGGCTCAGTGATGAAGCCCGGGAGCTGCTAACATCTTTTCCAGGCTGTCTTCCAGAGTGTAACGAAATGGAACTAGGAAGTAAACCCTGGACTGAGGTCTAATGGGCTAGGAATGGGAGAGATCAGGATAGGATGGGAAACCAGGGCACGTTATTACTTGGGGATGAGCAGGCTGGGTGGATCAGGCTACCTGCCTCATAGACTAGTGAGCTTGAAAGCAGAAGACCTCCTTTTGTCTCAATTCTGACTCTTAGGAGCTATGTGAAGATAGAAAGGTCCCTCTTTGTGCCTTAGTTTCCTCACTTATGAAATGGAGATGATAATAATTGACAGTGCTTTCCTTACGAAGTTATTGTGAGAAGTGTTCTATAAAAACTATTGTGATCTATTGTTCTATTCTAAAATAGATGGAAATCTATTGTTCTGCTGTGATGAAAGTGTTCTATACAATAAGCTAATATAGAAATGTCAATTGGTTAAAAAATTTTATCTTTTTTTAAACACCATCTACATTTCCCAATATATCCCTCTGCCTCCTCCTCCCAGAGGTTCATCCCTTATAATAAAGAACAAAAAAGAAAGGGGGAAAAAGTTCAACAAAACTATCTAACACCTCAGGCAAGTCTGAGATTATAAGCAGTGTTTTATTCTGTTAGTGCACAACCGCTGCAAAGTTGAGAGGGAGCTGAACTTTCATAGCTTTTCTTTGGTCATAGTAATTAATTACGCAGCCTTCAGTTTCACTTTGGCATTATTCTGTTCATTTACCTCATCACTATACACACATATTTATATATATGTGTGTGTATATTTACAGATGTATATACACCTGTATTTACGTACACATATATGTACATATGTGTGTCTGTCTGTCTCTCTCTCTCTCTATCTATCTAGTGTATAGTTTTCCTGGTTCTGCTTACTTCACTTTGCACCAGTTCATTGAAGTCTTCTCATGCTTCTCAGTCTTCATCATCATTATTTTTCACTATGAAATAATATTGTATTACATTCACATACACAACTTGTTTAGCCATTCTCCAATTGATGTCTCTTCTGTTTTAATTTTGCTGCAGAAATGTGAATTGATGCTGTTGTTATTAGTCCAAAAAGCTAGATTTGCTGGTTAACTCCAGATATCGGGAGAGTAACGAACAACCAAGTCCTCTGTGGTCACTGCCAGATATCCATGAAGGAAACAGCTCCAAAATGGTGTGAGTTCAGGAGAAATAGGTCCAAAGCTGGGGGATGTACCCTGAGCAAGATCAGAAAGACACTAGGGAATGGCAAGTTCAAGATTTTAGTAACTGATGGTTCGTCTCACAGGTCTTTAGTCAACATACTTGCTGGCCACATCCCCTCCTCACTTGGCTTTGAGGCAATGCAACTCTTCTCCCTGATACTCCCCTCCCCTCCCCAAACCTGTTCCCCAAGCAATATCCTATGGTGGCAACAAGGAATCCAGACTCCCCTGGGAACAAGGGCTGCAGGGCCTTTCACAGGCTAAGAAAAGATACCAGTGCAAGCATCGGGTCTCGAGCACTTCCTCTGCCTCAGCCACAGTCTCCTTATCTGTAAAATAAGGTAATTGTGCTGAATGATACCCAAGAGCATTCCCAGCCTTTATATTCTGTGGTTTTAAGAGAGAGCAAGGCCTTGTGGGAATAAGGTATTATTGGGTAGATAGCTGTGGAGGGTGGGGGTTGGGGCAGGGTGTTAGAGGGTGGAGGAAATATTGAAAGGATGGCTTTATTGGAAGGCAGGTGCCCATGTGGTATGATTTCAGAAACAGGTCATCATGTACTTGTTTGTACTTCCCTCCTTACCTCAAATATCTCCCCAGCCTGCTGTTCAAGTCCATGATCAAAGATAAGGCATAAAATTAAAATAACGAAGAGCGAGGCCCCATAGTAACCAGGGTTAGGCAATGTAGGCAACTACCTGTGAAACACCACAAAGACCATTTTCCAATACTACTCTTTTCAATTTCATTTTTCAATATTATATTTAAAACACATATTTTAAATACCTAGACGGTGAGTTCTATGATAGACTTTGTCTTATTTAAATCTGCTGTCAGGGGACTTGGATTCAAATCCTGTCTCTTATCTAGTTGGCTTTGGTACAGTTATTCTATCTTTAAGAGCTTTAATTTCTTCACCAATGACTTAAGGAAAAGTGTGGTGGTGGTTGCTAGAGCGCTGGCTTTGGAGTCAGAAAGCTCTGAGCTCAAATCCTCACTTAGGTGCTCAGCTGGGGGTTACTAGGCAAGTTACCTGAGTTCTCTGAATCTTAGTTCCTTCATCTGCAAAATGCAGATAATAATAGCACCTACCTCACGGGGTCGTTTTAAGGATCAAATGAGGTAATTCGTGTAGAGAGCAATTTAAAGCCCTGTATACCTGTGAGCCGGGTAGAAGAGGACAGTGAGGAAGAGGTGGTGTAGACAAGGTATTGCCTCACAGGCCACCTTCTTCCCTGGGAGTGGAAATCAATGGTCACTGGTCCAGACAATTAGGGAGGAACACAATGGGGTTGGAGAAGTACTGTCCAAGGGGGTGTATTATTCTGGTTACTATCAAAGGAAGTCAGATAGTGCAACCTGGGGCCAGAATTTAATACTTGTGTACAAATACATTGGGATTGATGAGCTGCAATAGAATAAAGTGAGCAAAACTAGAAAAAATAATTTATGCTGTAACATCGGCATTAGAGAAATGAACAATTTTGAGAGCTCTCATAAGCTGATGAAGGATAGAGTGAGTAGAATCGGCAGAACATTTATACAACAACAACCCTGTAAAGAAAAGTAATTTTGAAAGCTGTAAGAATGCTGGTCAACTGAATGACCTTGAATGACTCCAGATGACTAATAATGATACATGCTATCTACATTCTGACTGAGAAGTGATAGATTTAGGGTGTAGAATTTCATACATATATATATGTTCAATGATATATATGTATATATGTATGCACATATAGTCAATATACGTACATATTATGTGTATGTATAGTCAAAGACATATATGTACATACATATGTATATATAGTCAATATTTGTATATATTGTGTGCATATATAGTCATACATAGATATATATTATGTATATATAGTAAATGATACGTATGTATATATGTATGGATTTCTAGTCAATATATGTATATATTGTGTATATATAATCAATATATGTATTTCTTGTGTGTATAGTCAAAGACATATGTATGTACATATATATGCATATATATATAGTCAATACATAGGTATATATTATGTACATATAGTCAATGATATATGTATATATGGTCTATATGTAATGTGTATAGTCAATATGTATTATCTATAATATTATTACATATTATATATAATAATATAATAATTGTTAATATATTATTAATATTTTCTATATAGTCAATATATGTATATATTGTGTATGGTCAGTGATATATGCATATATGTACATAGATAGTCAATATATAGGCATATATTGTGTGTATATATAGCCAATGATATATATGTATATATGGTCAATATATGTATATATTGTGTGTATATACAGCCAATGATATGTGTACATATGTGTATGTATATGGTCAACATATAAGTACATATTGTGTATGGTCAATGATATATGTATATATGATCAATATATGTGTATAGTGTGTGTATGTACACACACAGAGTCATTGAAGAAATTTGTTTTACTTGAACATGCATATTTGTTGCAAGAATTTTATTTTTCTTTTCCCTTTTTTTCTCAATGGAATAAAAATGGAAAGGAAAGAAAATAAACATGTCTAAAAATAATTAAAAATAGAGAGCTGTGGGGCTGATATGCTATAGCTTGGAATGATGAGGCCACTGTATTTTTAGTTTTTAATGTAAAAATAAAACATCATTAAAACAAACAAAAGGAATTGAATGTATGCTCAGTAAGTTCTCAAGTGGCACTAAGATCAGTGGCCATGGAAGATGGGAATTGAATCTAGAGTGACTTTGATAAATTAAAGGGTCATGACAAAATTTCAGCTCTAATATTGGTCATCCTGCCGGAAGTCTCTTCCCTCTCCATGTGTTCTCCACGCAGATGGCAAACTGATCTTATTAAAGCACATGTCACTCACATGCTCAAAAAGCTTTAGTGGCTCCCTATCATCTCTAGGACAAAATGCAGGGTCTCCTGTTTGGCATTTAAAGCCCTTTGCAGTGTGGTTCCCACCTATCACTGGATTGATCTCACATTCTTCTTTATGCAATCCTTGTTCTAGTCTGACTGATCTACTTGCTGTCATCTCTACGTGACCTCCTGTCTCCAGCCTCTGAATCTTTCTACTCCCCTTGTCTGTAATGTCCTTTGTATTCCCTGTGTCTGGAATGCCCAACTCACCTCTTGGGATACTTAGCTAGCTCCCGTGGATATTCAGTTCCATTCAGCACCGTTGCTAATTTCTACATAATATCTTTCCTGAGCCCGCCCCCAGTTACCTTGTATTCACCTTGCTTGTGTTTTGTAATTATCTGTATTCATGTTGTCTCTCTCCTCTTCCCTCTTGCTCCCTTGAAGATAGAGGCTCATTTCTTTTTGTCACTATATTCCCCAGCATTTAGCAGAACAGGCAATTAATAATTGCTGGTTAAACGGAATTGAACTTCTTACACCTGGACTTCTCTCTTAAAGTTCTGATAGTTCCCATTTCTTGCCTTTTGTCTTTTATTTATTTCCTACCACACCCAGAGCTCTCTAAAATCCCTTGGGATATCAAAGTGTTTTGATCTTTGATGCCTCTTTAAAATGTTAAGCCCCATTAATTTTTATGTGTACATGAGGCTCAAGAAAATGCCCTGTGTATTATCCCATCCCAGTAATCATTCCTTTCTCTTAAATCATCTAGAATTTATTGAACTAAATAGTTCAGTTCTGGATGCCACATATTAGAAGGGACACAGACAGGTAAGCACAGGTCCAGAGGAGGCTGACCAGGATGGTTAAGATTCTTCAAACCATCACAGAATAGTAGAGCTTAAAAATAGTATTAAAACCATAAAGGACCTTAGCGAATACAGAACATCAGAGTTGGAAGGCACCTTAGAATATCAAACATAGACTGTTAGAGCTCCTGGAAACCATCTAATTATAGACCAGAGACCAGGTAGGGACCTAAGTGGCCATTTAGTCTAACCTATTCATTTTTTTGGAGGAGGGATTAAGTAATGTGCCCAGGGTCACACAGGTAATGTCAAGTGTCTGAGGCCAGATTTAAAGTCAGGTCCTTCTGACTCCAGGGCCAGTGCTTTATCGACTTAGACATCTAGCTGCCCCCTAACCTATTCATTTTACATATGAGGAAACTGAAGCCCAGGGAAGTCGAGTGACTTGCCCAAAGTCACATAGGGTGTAAACATGAGAGGTGGGATCTGAATCCAGGTCTTCTAAGAGCCAGTGTTTTTCCTGCTCTCCCATGCTGCCTCAAAGCACTCTTATTTTATTTGTAAGGAAACCGAGGCCCAGGGAAAGGGAGTTTGCACAGCTAGTCGGTGGGAGAGTGAGGATTAGAACCCAGATTTCTCAAGCTCTACTTCAGGGTCTTTTTCATTATGGAACACATCCTCTGGACTCATTCTTCCAGATTCCCCTGATACTGACCGGTTGGATCCATAGAGGGTGGCTGATCACTCCTCCCCTCTGGGTTCTAGAGGGGAACTCTGAGAGTTTCTGATATTGTTCACGAGCCCCCACTGGGTAAGCTCTCCGAATATAGATCAAACAGTTGATATCAATTAAGCTTTACAAAAAGAGAATTTATGGAGAAGGCAGAGCAATAACAAAAATAACAAAACATTCCTTACCCTCCCAGATAGGAAGTTCATTCTCCCCTCTACATATAGCTGGCCCCGGGGAGAGGAGACTCAAACTTAAACCACAAAGTTAATGAGGCACACTTGTAGGAAATACGTGGGGCCAAGGGAGTACCTTGTGACTAATGGCTCTGAGAGTCCTTTTCTCTTTTCATAGAATCTCCACTAAATTCACTTCGGGACATGGTATAACAGGGAATAAGATGCCAGGAGGAGAATATTGCTCGTATTATGTATAACCCACCAAGGAATGCAAATATGAGCCTACCCTAAGGCTTGGGCCCCCAATGACCAGTTTACAGCTCTATAGTACCTGAGCTTATTACTCAATGGTCAGCAGTCAACAAGCACTTATTAAGTGCCTACTATGTGTTAGGCATCAAGGTAAGTGCTGAGGATACAAAGAAAGGCAAGAGATGGCCCCTGCTCTCGGGGCGCTCACACTCTTACAATAAGCTGGCAATCTAATGAATGCCTGTTGACTGACTTGTCTGTGTACATTTTGCCCAGATTACTGGGATCCCTTTTTACATTTTTTCTGTAGACCCTGTAGTCCTCCATGGTTACTTGAACTGAGCTTTGCACAGAGAAAGTACATGATTTATTGGCCAAGGAAATTTTAAATACCTGAGAGTGTTAGGTAAGTTTAAAATCTGAAGCAGAATGATGTCAGGCCTAACATTGCAAGCAATATGAGATTGTGAAATGTTGTCTGTTTGGTTTGCCATGGTCTAATTGCAGCTACATAAAAGCGACAAATGACAGGAAAGTGGGAACACCAGTTTCACCACTTCTAGGGCAACAGGATGACCTTGAGCTAATTGGGCCAACTGATGGTTTTGGTGTTAGTTCACCTTATTCTTGACCATATAGTTGTGCTGGAAGTGTTAAAACAAATGCCATCTTCCACTAGTCTCTTAAGTCAAACACAGGCACACTGACAGCAGCATTAATATAAGCGTAATCTCTGACTGTGAAGGGTAGTTTTGTAAAAAGGCTAACTCTCTTATTTTCCCTATCTACAAAATAAGAGGGTTGGACTACTACGGCTTCTTCTAGCTCTAGATGCATGATTCGGTATTTGATGCTCATATTTATTCTCTGATGCCCTTTATTTATAGTTGAAGAAATTAAGGTGTAGATGAAGGACTTTCCCAAGGTTATACTGCTAGTTAGTAGTCAAGGCGAGGTTGCCGCTGACCAAGGTTGCTTTTCTATACCAGGCAGTCTCTGGGCAATTTCTGATAGCACGTCTTCAGGGAGCAGGAGTTGTGTACATCTTTCTCTTTTCTTCTGTGAAAAGATGAGTAACATGTTTGAATCCTTCAGGTTTAGTTGCAAGTAAAAATTATGGTTGGAGACTGGAAAAGAACATCTTAAAATCAGGGCTGGGCAGGAAACTGCCAACAAATTCTAATAGAATCCTGAAATTTGAATAGACAGGTGATTAAATAAAACCAAGTTCACAGTCTACGCTTTTGTGTTAATAGAAAGTATTTTGTTGTTGAGTCATTTCAGTGATGTCTGACTTTTTGTGCCACCATTTTGGGTTTTCTTGGCAAAGATACTGGAGTGCTTTGCCATTTCCTTCTCCAGCTCATCTTACAGAGGAGTAAACTGAGGCAAGCAGGGTTAAGTGACTTGCTTGAGGTTACACAGCTAGTAAGTATCTGAGGCTGGATTTGAACTCAGATCTTCCTGACCTACCTGATTCTATCCATTGTACCACTTAGCTGCACATAGAAAGTATAGTGTTCAGAAAAAGGGCATTAATAGTTCTGTTATGTTCTATATCTCTCAGACTTGATCCAGAATAGTGCTTAGTTCTTGGTACTACTTTAGAGAGAGATTTTTTCCTTTATAGTATTTTATTTTTTCCCAATTACATGTAAAGATTGTTTTCAACATTCGTTTTTATAAAATTTTGAGTTCCAAATTTTTCTTCCCCCTTTTCCAAGAGAGCAAGCAATCTTATATTGGTTATACATGTACAATTGTGTTAAACGTATTTCCACATTAGTCATGTTGTGAAAGAAGAATCAGCACAAAAGGGAAAAACCAAGAGAAAGAAAAAACAAAAAAGAAAAAAAGATGAAAATAGTATGCCACAATCTGTATTCTGACTCTATAGTTCTTTCTCTGGATGTGGTTAGCATTTTCCATCACTAGTCTTTTCGAATTGTCTTGGATCACTATATCGCTGAGAAGAGCTAAGTCAGTCATAGTTAATCATCACACAGTGTTGCTGTTGCTGTGTACAATGTTCTCCTGGTTCTGCTTACTTCACTCAGCATCTGCTCATGTCTTTCCAGGTTTTTCTGAAATCTAACTGCTTATCATTTCTTATAGTACAATAGTATTCCATTACATTCATATACCACAACTTGTTCAGCCATTTCCTTATTGATGGGTATCCCATCAATTTCCAATTCTTTGCCACCACAAAAAGAGCTGCTATAAATATTTTTGTGCCTGTGGATCCTTTTACCTTTTTTATCATCTCTTTGGGATACAGACCTAGTAGTGGTATTGCTGGATCAGAGGGTATACACAGTTTTATAGTCCTTTGGACATAGTTCCAAACTGCTAGAGAGGGATTTTGACAGTGGGTCCAGGGGTTTGACAGGGATTTAGAGTGGGTCCAGAGGTGGATGAATAGGTCTATAAAGTTGAAAGAAGAGGATATTCAGTCTGAAGAAGACTAAGGGGTTGAGATGGGAGAGAGGGGATGATATAATGATCTTGAGTTATGTTAAGGGCTGTTATATGGAAAAAGGATTAGACTTTATTTTTTGCCTGATTCGAAAGACATAGGGTGATTTCAGTATAATAAAAAAGTTCTGTAACAATAAGAGCTGTCCAATCAAAGAATTAGGCAGCTAGGTAGTGCAGTAGATAGAGTGCTGGGCCTGAAGTCAAGAAAACTCATCTTCCTGAGTTCAAATCTGGCCTCAGACACTTACTAGCTGTGTGATCCTAGGAAAGTCACTTAACCCTGTTTGCCTCAGTTTTCTCATCTGTAAAATGAGCTAGAGAAGGAAATGGCAAGCCACTCTACCATCTTTGCCAAGAAAATTCCATGAAGAGTGAGAAACAACTGAAAAATGACTAAATAATAACAATTAAAGAATGGATTGCTTCAAGATAGTGAGCTTCCTATCATGGGAGGGATAGAAAGCTGGATCAGAACCTGTCAGGAATGCCTTAGATAGACCTTCTATTTTAGATGAAGGTCAGATTAGGTAATCTCTGAGATCCCTTACAATTCTCTGGTTCTATGAGTGTATGAAATGTTTTTAAAATGGCAAAATAAGTGGTTACCTCACCAAAAAACCCGATAAAACCCTAAAACATATCCATGCATTGCTACCATGACCCTATAAACCAAACCAAACCAAACCAAACCAAAACAAAAACTCCTAGTTATAATTTACTTGGGGCTAATTCTAAATAGGGATGGGTAAGACTTGGGAAGGGGACGGTATTGTCCATGCATAGTTAAGTGGCAGTGGACAGTTAAAAGTGCTAGACCTGGGACCCACAAGACCAGAGTTCAAATTCAGCCTTAAACATTTATTAGCTGATGTGTGATTCTGGGCAACTCACTTTAACTTGTATCTGCATCAGTTTCCTCATCTGTGAAGTAGGAATGATAATAGTTTCTCCCTCCCAGGGAGGGAGAAACAAAATGAGATAATATTAGTAAAATGCTTTCTAAAGGGCTGTCTATAATCCTAGTTATGGTTGTTATTGTCTTCGTTGTTATGGCAGTCTAGTAAGGAAGAAAGAACTTGTGCCCAGATTGACATGGGCTAGCTCTCTCTCTCTGTCTCTCTGTCTCTGTCTGTCTCTCTGTCTCTGTCTCTCTGTGTGTCTCTCTCTCTCTCTCTCTCTCTCTTTCTGTCTGTCTCTGTCTCTCTCTCTCTCCCTCTCTCTGTCTCTCTCTTCTCCCCTTCCCTCCTGCTCCAGTCCCTATTTTATTATATTACTTTGGCTCTCTACTTTGTACCCATTAAATTATACTTGTTATACTTATCTTGTCTTCCCTGTTAAGCTCCTTGAAGGCAGGGGCTGGGTCATTTTTCAATTTTGCCCCACTCCCATCCCCACTCCAGTAACCTAGCACAAGGACATACATAAAAAATCTTAATAAATACTTGTTTAGTTTACGCTTCAAGCTTTCAGGGAAGTGATTCTGTTCCATCTCTGCTCCCCATTCCCCTCCTTTTCCTATGTTAACACATCTAAGAATTCTAATTTCATAGAAGAAATAATTAGCCCTAGATTTTATGCTGAATTGGACCTTGCATAACTCACTTAAATAAAATAATTATTTTAAGAAATATGCTTGGTCCTAGGAGTAGAAGGAGGGCTACCTGGGAAACCTTCCCTTATCAGATACTTGCTGGTGGCAGTGATCCTCTCTCCCAGGATAATAATAACAGTTCACACGTATAAGATTCTCACAGAAAGCCTGTAAGGTAGATAATGCAATTATTTATACCCCCATTTTACAGGTGAGAAAATTGAAACTTTAAGAGGTGAAGAAACTTCCCCAAGATTTCATGGCTAACAAGTTGCAATCCAAGTGTTCCCACCCCTAAAGTCAAGGTTTTCCGCTATCTCACGGTGCACCTCTACGTAGTATACACCTTTCATCACACCTGATTTCTTGCCTTAAAAAAAAAAACCCTAACTACTGTCACATCAAGCTCGGGAGCTTCCACGTGGCTCCAGGAGAGCGGTGGGAGAGTGCTCAGTTCTGTAATTAAGAAGCCAAGAGAGGGGAGGCAGGGGGCAACGGGGCAGGGAATTTGTCCCCGGGCCTGCTCCCGGGCACGACTTGGCATGTGTTTCTGTGGTTTGGCTTTTGGACATCTCCCAGACCTTAAAAGTCCTCACCTTTAGCCATAAACTGCTGACTTAAGATTCGTAGCTGATGTGAGGACACTCAAGAGGATAGAAGGCGGGAGACCAGATAGAAATAGGTAATATCTAGGGCGGGAGGAGCAGGGAGAGGGAGAGGAGAGAAAAGGGGAGAGCTGAGGCTCAGGGGAGGTGGGGGGGAGGGACGGAGGGAATAGGGGAAGGAGGGAAGAAAGGAGGGAAGGAGGGAGGGAGGGAAAGAGGGAAGGAGGCAGGCAGGCAGGAGAGCGTTATTCCCAGGCAAGGCGGGCTAGAGGTGTTTCTTCATTTTCTTCCTTCTTCACTTCCGATCCCAGACACAGCGGTAGCGGCAGCTATAAGGAGCCCCGCGTCTCGGGGCTGCGGCGGGAGAGAGAGCTGGGGAAGTCAGCAGTCCTTACGTCCGGGCGCTGGGGCAGGTGACAGCGCCAACGGCCAGGGGCGCCCCGCGGCTGGACCCGAGGTGCGCGCTGCGGCTCACAGAGCCCAGGGCTGGGGGAAGGTAGGAAACAAGTGGAAAGCCGCTTTTCAACCCCGGCAGTGCATGGGGCAGTGACTGGGGACAAGGGGAACAGGGAGACACCCCTCCTCCCCAGCCAACCCACGAGGTTAGCATTTCACCTAACCCTTCCCAAGGTGGCCGGGGCGCTAGGAGCCGAACCGAAGGTACGCTCTGAGCTCCAAGCAGAGGCGGCGGCCACGAAATTGCCGATCCTCGGAGCCTGACTCTTGGCGCCCAGACACCTTCTTTGCTCTGTTCCGGATTCCCGGTGGCCGTGGCAGCTGCTGCGCAGCGTGGAGATTCAGTCCGCGGCTTCGGCACGGAAGCCCCATAGCAGCCGCCGGGCAGCTGCGGGGCTCCCGGCTCCCGGAGGGCACCTGCCCGCGGGGCGCACGAGCCCTGGGGGAGGTGCCGGGAGCCAGTGGGGCCTCGCCAGGGGCATTCGGGTGAAGTGTCTGCCTCCCAGTGCCCGGCGCCCCTGGAGTCACGGCCATGCTTTTACCACCGCGACGGAACCGGACCCTGTACCCGCCGCTGCTGCTCTTGCAGCTGCAGCTGCCCCCGGCAGGAGCCTGGGGCCCGGAAGGCGCAGGCGGGAACAGCCGGGAGATCCTGGGGCCGGCTCAGATAGTCACTGCCAGCCTCCTGTCGCTGCTCATTCTCTGGACCTTGCTGGGGAATGTATTGGTGTGTGTGGCCATCATCCGATACAGACATTTGCGCTCCAAGATGACCAACATCTTCATTGTGTCTTTGGCCATCTCTGACCTCTTCGTGGCCCTCCTAGTCATGCCCTGGAAAGCCGTGGCAGAGGTGGCCGGTTATTGGCCCTTTGGGACTTTCTGCAATATTTGGGTGGCCTTTGACATCATGTGCTCTACTGCCTCCATCCTGAACCTGTGCGTCATCAGCGTGGACCGCTACTGGGCCATCTCCAGCCCCTTCCGCTATGAGCGGAAGATGACCCAGAGGGTGGCCTTGATCATGATCGGTGCAGCCTGGGCCTTGTCCATCCTCATCTCTTTTATCCCTGTGCAACTCAATTGGCATAAAGACCAAGAGATTTTTTCTAGAAACCAGTCCCCTCCATCCACTTTCACCAATGGGACTCCCTGGGGAGAGGAGACAGAGGAGCTCGAGGCTGATGGGGTAGAGAACTGTGACTCGAGTCTCAACAGAACTTATGCCATCTCCTCGTCCCTGATCAGTTTCTACATACCGGTGGCCATCATGATCGTGACCTATACGAGGATTTATCGCATAGCCCAGGTGCAGATCCGGAGGATTTCCTCCTTGGAAAGGGCTGCAGAGCATGCTCAGAGCTGCCGGAGCAACCGAATGGACTACCAGCATCACAACAGCCTCAAGACCTCCATCAAGAAGGAGACCAAAGTCCTAAAGACACTATCTGTGATCATGGGGGTCTTTGTCTGCTGCTGGCTCCCATTCTTCATTCTGAACTGCATGGTTCCTTTCTGTGACAACCCTGGGGACCCCCAAGCTGGCTTCCCCTGTGTGAGTGAGACAACCTTTGACATCTTTGTCTGGTTTGGGTGGGCCAACTCATCCCTCAACCCCATCATCTATGCCTTCAATGCTGACTTTCGGAAAGTATTTGCCAACCTTCTGGGGTGCAGCCACTTCTGTGCTGGAACCCCAGTGGAGACAGTGAACATTAGCAACGAGCTCATCTCTTATAATCAGGACACAGTATTCCACAAAGAGATTGCCACTGCTTATGTCAACATGATCCCTAACGTGGTTGACTCTGTGAGTGGAAATGATGATGGTCCCTTTGACAGGATGTCTCAGATTTCCCAAACTTCCCCACATCATGATCTTGCAACTGATTCAGTGTGCGAGCTGGACTGTGAGGGAGAGATTTCACTGGGCAAAATAACACCCTTCACTCCAAATGGTTTACATTAAACTGCTTAAGGAATTTGCTTCTTGGAATGGTACATTCGCAGAGGTTTACATACACATATAAACCCAAACACCCAAACACATACACACTCCTACACTTGTTGGTCAGGTAACACATGCCTTTTCTGTATTTCTGTCTAGTGTCTGAAGTGCTTAGCAAAACTGTGGAAGTGAAAGGAGGAACTTCAGTCCCACTGTCCTGTTTCTTCTTCATCACCAGGGAGGGTGAAATGTTCATGGACATTAAAACATAATTTTTACAAACTGTTTGTCCAGTGACTTCTGTTTGGATTGGCTTTTAAAACCAGAGACCCAAGGGTGGGGGGGGGGTGAATTTATCTCTGTATCACTGTCTGTTCTAATGTGTTTGTGCAATCCCTATCATGCTGGGTTTCTTTATTGGCAATGGAATCCTTCTTGACTTAAGGACTAATAAATGTAGGTTATATTGATAATGGGGTTATCTTTCATTCATTGACCTGATTTTCAATGTGGGGTCCTTCCTTAGCTGGAATTATAGGAACCAGTCTTTAGAGAGAGTTAAAAAAAACATTTTCCTTGTCAAAAAATATCTTGCTTTTATGTTAGCAGACATTTCTGCCTCCAAGTAGTCCACGGGGATGATGATTGCTTTCAATTTGCCTCTTCATGCTATTTGCATTTTGAGCTGGGGGCTGGGGTGGGTTACAATCTTTATGTTGTGATATATGTCTGTGTTATAGTTCTGAGTCAGTACTGCAAACCAGTGTTATGGTTATTGTAGCAAATGCCCACTTACCAGGCATTGAATTTTCATTTTTATGAATTTTTTCCTTGAAAAGTAGCCATGATGGTGAAGATAAACTGTTTCCTTGGTGTTCTAAACATATGCTGCTGATTTACAAAATTACGCTAAAACACTGCATTAAAAATTAAATATGATTAAATAGTCAATTTCCTTTTTAATCTTAGTGAATATAAGAGTATTGTGGCTTATTTACTAACTGTTCTTCCTAAAAAGCTTGGAAATGGGTATGCTTATATAGTTTTAATAAAGCCCTACTATCTTAATGGAATTTTTCACTTGGAGATTAAGAGAATTCAAGGGCAAAGGGAATGGATGGATGATTTCATTGGTATGGAGAACTCCTGGGTGGGGACATTCTCCTCTTCCTGAGTAGCCTGCCACCTTCAATCCTTAGAGAGTTGCCTAGAGCACTGAGAAGTTAAGTGAGCCACACAGTAAGTATGGGTCAGAGGTAGGATTTGAACCCAAGACTTCCTGGCTCCAAACCCATCCACTACCTCAAACTCCAAGTGCTTGAAAATATAAAGTCCATTTAAAATAAGTTATGGGTGCCAAAGATGAAATTTGGATGAGCACATAGAGTATTTGAAAATCTTTTCATTGTGATGTTAAAATAATTGCTCAATCACTTAATTTTGCAATGCTGCACACAGTGAAGAAATTATATTTCATCTCAAAACCATTCCCATTGAGAGCAAGTTATTACCGTGATGCATGATGAATGGCAGTGTAATTGATAGAAGGAAGTGAAATGTGAAGGTGTGCTTCCACATAAATCCTAGCTTTGAATCAGTCTTCTAGAAAACAGATAATCAATTTCTTGCCTTTTAAAAACAATTTTATTTTCAGCCTTTTAAACATAAACATAGAACATAAGAGCTAGAAATGACAGCTAACATTTATATAGCACTTTAAGGCTTGTTACATATGCTATTTATTTTGATCCCTGAACCAACCCTGTGGGTAGATCCTATTGTTTTCCATATTTTACAGATGAAGAAACTGAGGCTGGAAGGGGTCGTGACTTGTCCAGGGTCACAAAGCTAGTAACCGTCTGAGGCAGGATTTCGACCCAGGTTTCCCTGACTCCAAGAGAAGTGCTCTAGACCACCTGGCCAGAAAGAGCTTTGGGACACAGAGCACAGGATATCAGAGCTAGGAGGACCTTAGAGATTATCCCTTTATTATACAGATAAGGAAATTGATAAACAATATGTCCAAAGTCACACAGAGAATTTGCTAGGACTAGAATCTAGGTCTCCTGATTGCCAATCTAGTGGTCTTTTCATTATAATATACCTTATTGAACCCTGTGGCACGCTTGATTTGATTCTATCACTTGCACTAGTCATGAGAAAAATGTTATTTGGGGCTTTTTTTCCTTCTGGTTGTTGTGGCAAAATCTCCTTCTTAGGGCGGCTTGTCTCAAAGCCTCAGGATACAGCTTTCTTTAGTGATGCAGAATTAGCTGCTCAAGAACTCTGGAAATCTTGCCACTAAATTGTTTAAAAAAATGAATATTCCTACGTGTGCAACTGCAGTTATGGGTGGGTCAACAAGTGCATTTGTTCATTCAATAAATATTGATCATGTGCATAGTCCTGAGTTTGATGCTATCATTGCATATTAGTGATGTAGTTCCAAGTAACTCAGTACTCTATTCAAAGAACTGTTGTGGTCATAGCATCCTCTCTATTGGGGCTGACACTCTACTAACTACTGTTCGTAATCTGTTCATAGGATCATATGTTTGGAAGGTACCTAGAGAGGAATTGTTGTTTTAATCATGTTGTTGAGACATCATCATCACACTGATCAAATGTATGTAAGATATTGTGAGGGATGATCTCTGTGCTCAGAGGGCATGCAGTCTAATTTGGAAAATAGGACATACATGTAAAAAGATATATAACAATATAGGATCGGCGCTTTTCTTAGCATGGGGAACTCCCTTCACCAATAAGTCCTAGGGAGTCACCTGAAGTACACAGAAGTTAAGTGACCTGCCGAGGATCACGCAGCTAGTAAGTGTAAGAGTCACACAGAACCCACAAGGCCACTTCAAATACCAATTTTTAACAGAATATGTTAAGTTCCAGGTGACTTATACAGGAGATCGGAGGATAGAGAGGGAGTCATGAATTGGGGTATTTGGGGAAAGATCCATGGAAGACATGAGACTACAGCTGGACTTTGAAAAAATTGAGAGCAGTGGTTGCAGGCTCAAATCGCATATTTGTTTCAAATATACAAGTTATCTGTTTGCATTGCTATAAAAAATTTTTCTTCCTCTACACCAAATCTTGTTAATCCTGTTATTCATGCAGGCAGTCTCAAAATATAAGAGTCACATTTGACTTTTCCCTTTACTTCCCCCCTCCACCCACACAATCAATCAGTTGCCAGGTTCTTTGGATTGTAAATTCACAATCCCTCTCATATCCGTCCCTACCTTCTCTTCTGTTCATTTCACCATCCTGGTGCAAGTCATTATAACCCTTTACCTATGTTCTTGTAATAGCCTCGTAAAGGTCTCCCTGCTTCTGGCCTCTTTCTGCTCTAACCATTGTAAATTTTGCAAATTAGCTGTCTTAATGCATGGGTGTATGTCATGTCACTGCTCATGAATTACCAGTGGTTCCCAATGATTATTTAGTGGGATGGCTAAATGGCTCAGTGGTTAGAGCACTGGGCCTGGAGTCAGGAAGCTCTGAGCTCAGATCTGACATCAGACACTTCGTGTGACCCTGGGCAAGTCACAACCTCTTATTGCCCTAATCCACTGCAGAGAGAAATGATAAACCATTTCAGCATCTTTGCCAAGAAAACTCCATGGACAGTATGGTCCCTGGGGTCATGAAGAGTTGGATATTACTGAACAACAGCAAAACCTAATTATCATTATTCAAGGCTGGGGTGGGGTAAGGTGGGATGTTGTTTGATTTCATAGGTGTGGGGGAATCCAGCGGGGGGGGGGGGGGAAGCAACAAGCTCATTAGCCTGACTTTTTTTTTTGGAGGGGGGAGGAAGGGCAATTGGGGTTAAGTGACTTACCCAAGGTCACACAGTTAGTAAGTGTGTCAAGCGTCTGAGGCTGGATTTGAACTCAGGTTCTCCTGACTCCAGGGCTGGTGCTCTACTCACTGCGCCGCCTAGCTGCCCCTAGCCTGACTTTTAAGGACCAAATTATAGAATTTGGCTCTAACTTATCTTTCTAGCATGATTTTCTACTGTCTCCCTTCATGCACTTCCACGCTCCAGCCAAACTGGACCACTGGGCCTTCTCTGGTAAAGTACTTCACTCTCCTGCCTCTTTATATTGTATTTATGCCATGTACCTCCGACCCCATTTAGACCTGCTGAAATCCTTTTTCTTCCTTCCAAGCTCCTCTCAGTTGACACCTTATTGAATTTTGAAGCTAAAGGTGTTCTCTCCCTCCGAATTCTTCCTAGAGCACTTTAGCTCCATCTTTCCTTTTCACCTAGCTTGATCCACATTATACTAATTGGGGGTACATGCTGTATCTTTCCTGCCTCTAGCCCTCATTAGATCATAAGCTCTTCCAATATAGGGACTGTCTCTTTTACTTTTGCTCCCCCAGTATTTAGTACAGTGCCTTCCACCTTGTGCTTAATAAATGTTTTCTGGGTTGCACTTGAACAAAGAGAAAAGGGCTGTGCATTATAGATTGGAGATCAGGAAGCAACTCCACATCTGCAGACTGAGGTTTGAGATCTCTGACAACTAAGGAGAATGCCTTCCAGGTAAGGATCAACATTTGAACAGAGGTGGAGATACGTACGTATATATGAGAGATGCAGTGATTTCATAAGCGTCGATTAAGTCTGGACACTTGAATGACCCAGGGTCCCTGAGGGGCACAAAGGAAGCAGAGAGTATAATGTGGTAGCTTGCAACTCAATTGACATTAAAGAACAAGCCCAGAGACTTCAGAGTAATTGAACGGTAGCATAGAGATAGACTGCACTCATCCAATGTGAGCACACTCAAAGCAAGGAAAACTTTGGGGCAGGTGAGGCTCTTTCCCAGAAGGCTTCAGGAAGGAGGCGCTAAGGTGAATCTTGAAGGAAATAAATGAAGGTTCTGGACTTCTAGAGAGAAAAGGAAAGGGCAACCGAGACAGGAGAACAAGCTAACGGGTTGGCAAAGGCTAAGGATAGGAAAGGATCAAGTGATGTATGGCCCCAGGTTTAGGGAAGAGGAAGTGAGCCTGTGCTTTCATTAGTATGAGGGGCAACGGGGTGAGGCAGCATCTTCTACCAGTGCAGGCTGGCATCTTCTCTGAAACACAGAGCCTTTAAGAGTTGCCTAAAACACCAAGAGGATAAATGGCCTGCCCAGGAGGACACAGCCAGTACGGCAGGACTTAAAACCCAGGTTTTCCTGGCTTCCATAACAACCCTCTCTCCATTACATTGTGCTGCCTTTCAATGGATAATAATAATGATGATAACAATAACTCACATTTATATAGTGCTTTAAGGTTTACAAAACATGGTATGTACTTTATCCTATCTAATCCTCACAACACTTTTTTTGTATTTATTTAGTATTTAATTTTTCCCCAGTTACATGTTGTATTGGCAATCAAGATGGGCTCTTAGCACTTATTCAACCAAGTGCCCTTGAAGAGTTTGGCCTTTATTTCCTTGATTAAATTAGGAGTCCTTGATGACCTCCTTGCCTCAAGGGAAAGCCTAGTTTACATGGGTTTGAGTGACATGTTTGTGACATCAAAGCCTTTTAGACCACATGGGTTCAAGTTGCATTTTTGTGTCACTTTTAGGTCACATGGGTGAGTCGCATGTGTGAATCACCTTTGACCTTGAACAAGATACATAAACCCAGAGGCTGGCTTTCTCCCCTGAGAGCTCTGAGCCACAGCATGAGTGGAGCGTGACTCTGAGCCAGCTGTTGTCGAGCTCCTGGTTGAACTCAGATGTTGATGGTTCCTTGGTAACTATGAATTGTATTTGGTCTGTTCATAAATGTATGTTTGTAATTTGTTTGTATTTGCTCTGAAGTTCAGGGTGCTGGCTTTTCCCCCTGAGCTGAGTGAATGAAATTTGTATGTTGGATTAAAGTAAGATTGTTAACCCCTTAACGTTGCTTTCCTTAGTAAAGCAGATCAAAAGAACCTGGGCTTGCAGCATTCTTGTTGTTGGGCTTGTGTTGGTTTTTCACCCCCACGGCAGCTGCTAGCCGAATTGTTGAAACACATGTAAACAACAATTTTTAACATTTGTTTTTAAAACTTTGAGTTTCAAATTCTCTCCCTTTCTCCCTTCCCTCTTCCCCTTATTGAGAAGGCAAGCAATTCCATAGAGGTTATATATGCATAGTCATGCAAAACATAGCGATAATAGTCCCCACAACACCTTTGTGAGGTAGGTGCTACTATGAATGCTTATTTTATAGATGAGGAAACTGAGGCCCAGAAAAATTAAATGACTTGTCCAGGGTCACAGAGTTAGTAGCTAAGGTGGAATTTGAACAAGATTTTTCACACTCCAAGTCCAGGGCTTTAGCTGGCTTGTTCTTAAAGCTACTTACTTATATACTGCTTATAACACATGCTTTGTAATTTTAGGCAGGACAGTAAACCAAAGATGCTTTGGAGTTAGCATTAGAATTTGACTTCATAGTTTGACCTTGACATTTGGGAGAATGAGTCCTATAGAACCCCAAAATCTTAGAGCTGGAAGGTACCTCAGAGGCAATGAAACCCAATTCAAATTTGGACATGAATCTTCTCTACAGCACTCTCAAGAAGTGGCCATCCAGCATCCATTGGAAGACTTTCAGTGATGGGGATGCCTACTATCTTTCTGACACCCCAATTTGGCTAATTCTAATTTTTAGGCAATCAGGAACATGGGGAGTTGGAAGTTGGAGAAGAGAAGATTTGGAGGGCAGGAGAGAGACACAGTAGTTGTCTTCAGGTATTGGGAAGAGGGACTAGATCTGTTCTGTGGGACTTCAGAGGGGAGGATGATGACCTTGGGGGCACCGGTTGGTGTAGAGCTTCTTTTGGTACAAAACCCAGCCCTCATCAAATGTGCTTCTCTATGGGGCTGTCTTTATTCTACATGCTTGCTAGATAGGAATCTCTTTTAAATTCCGATAATGTTAACTTTATGGTGTTCTAAGGAAGTCTGACTTGGCACATTCCACTTTGTTTCAGCTAATTCTTCTCATTTTCTCACAGCTTAGTATCCAGGATGATCAATGAGTGACTACTTTAATCAAACCGAAGATGATTGTGGGGATTGTATCCAGGATACTACAAGGTCTGGAAACATTTTAGTCTGGAGAAGATTACATTTAGAGGGAAACAAGAATGGATTTAGTCTGTGTTACTTCAGGGATGGGAAGTAGGACCAATGGGTTAAAGTTACAAAGAGGCAAATTATGCCTTGTGTAAGCAAGAATAATTTCTAACAATTAGTGCTGTCCGGTAATGGGATGCTCTGTTCCACGTGGTAGTGATCTCCCCATCACCAATGATAGAATCTGAGAGTTAAAAAGAACTTCAGAGATCATCTAGTGTACCTTTTATTTATGTAATGATAGTTAACATTTTTTATTTTATTCTAAGGCCTGAAAAATGCTTTGCAGATATTAACTAATTTGATTCTCATAACCACCCTGGGAGGTAGGTGCTTTTGTGACCCTCATTTTAAAGATAAGGAAATCAAATATCAGAGAGGTTAAGTGACTTGCCCAGGATAACACAGGTAGGCTGTGGCAAGATTTGAACTCAGGTTTTCCTGATTCCACTTCTTGAACTGTATACACTGCACCATCTTGCTGCCTTTAATAGGAATCTGCTCCATAGCATCTCCCCTAAGAAGTGGTCCTATATCTTCTACTTCAGAGATGGGGAATTCACTACCACATGAGGTGGCCATTCCACTTTTAAGATAACTCTAATTGTCACAAAGATTATTTTACATCAAGCCCCAGCTTTCTGTAGTTTCCTTTCTTCCCTCCTTCTCTCCTTCTCTCCTTCCTTCCTTCCTTCCTTCCTTCCTTCCTTCCTTCCTTCCTTCCTTTCTTGCTTCCCTCCCTCTTTCCCAATTGGGATTAAGTGATTTGCCCAGGGTCACACAGCTAGTAAGTGTCTGAGGTCCCATTTGAACTCAGGTCCTCCTGACTCCAGAGCCAGTGCTCTATCTACTGTGCCACCTAGCTGCCCTCTTTCTGCAGTTTCTGCCCATTGCTCCTGGTTCTGGCTCCTAGGGCCAAGCAGAGGAAATCTAGTCTTTAATCCACATGACAACTCTCTATATACTTGAAGACAGCTATCATGTGCTCTCTAGAGCAGCTTTTCAGGCTAAAAATACTTAGTTCCTCTAATTAATTCTTGTGTGGCTGAATGAACCTGTCCTGGATACTATAGAAGGATACTATATACTGTATGGGAGATTGGGCCAGTTGACTTCCAAAGTCCTTTTGGACTGTGAGATCCTATGAATCACTTCTGAGCATTTCCTATACTCAAATTCCATTTAGATGTTAGATGAATCAATAAATTATATCATGTTTCCCTAAGCGTATGACTGACTGTGGACTCAGTCATGTTCACTTTCCCAAAATGCATTTGCTCCAGTTGATAAATGTCACTTCTTGGGAACTCACTCCTACTTTCATCCCATCAAAGAGCCACTAATTGACTTAGTGTTGCCATCTCCCATGTGACATTAGGGAAAGTGATTGACCTGGACACTGTCTCTGAAGAGAAATTAATTGGTTCAAAAATAGACCAATCATAGATTTTACCTACCACTTCCTCTAATGCTAAAATGGCTGTTGATCCTTAAATATGTCTGTTGATTTCTTTTAGCTTCCTTCTGGCAGAATTCATCACAACATTCCAGAGGCCACTACAGGGGCACCTGCTATGAATATTTTGCACATTTGTCATTTTCTTCATTTTTTGATTTCTTTGGAGTTATAGGCTTACTAGTGCTATTGCTGGGTCAGAGAATATTCACAGTTTGGTAACTTTCTGGGTAGAGTTACAAATTGCTTTCTAGAATGATTGGACCAATTCATAGCTTGTGGTAAGTTTTCAATCATTCAGTCAACAAAACAAGTATTCATTAAATTGGTGAGGATTTAATGAGATAGTATACACAAAAGTTCTTTGTGTCCATAGAATTTTATATAAATGCTAGCTGTTATTTCTTCGATGGGAAAAGTGGATAGCAAGTAGCACAATCACCCATTTTACCATTTACTAAATCAAGGTTATATGCAAAAGAATTGTTTAAAGGTCCCCAGCTAAGGTTATTATGGGATACGCAAAAATGTAGGTAAAGGAGAATTCACCTTTTCACCATTGCTTAGTTGAGCTGTCCATCTAGATCAGCCTGTGATAGTTTTAATTGGTTTCGACAATGCTTCTCAATCTAATGCTGATGGACAGCTCTGGGAATTGTGACAGAGGGTTCAAGGAAGCTGGGGATTTCTGGATGCATCTTCCCTTCACCTTTTACTTTCTTTTCTTAAAAAAAAAAGAGGCACCAGGCAGCAGATAGAGTTTGAAAAGTGTTTTCAGTTCTAGAAACGGCAGAAGCACAGTTCACAAGAGACTGATGGGTGGTGCGGTGGACAGAGCATCAGACTTGGAGTCAAAGAGACCTGAGTTGGGGATCCTGCCTCAGATATTTACTAGCTGTATGATCTTGGGTAAATCATTTACCCGATGTCTGCCTCAGTTTCTTCATCTGTAAAATGGAGACAGCAATAGCGGCTTCCTTTCAGGTAGCTGCTGTTGTTCTGGAAAACAAATGAGATACTATATAAGATACTATATAAGAAACATATGCTATATAAGAAACCTTAAAGTGCTATATAAATTTTAGCTGTTAATATTATTATCTTCTGACAGCTTCTCCGTGTCTTGCTCTGTCTTGTAGATATGTGTGGGTTCAGTTGGTTTCTGAGCCTTCAAAAATGGTTAGATGCCCCCAAATCCATCGATGTGGTTGTAGCCCCATGGAAAAGTTGAAGCCTGACTGCCACCAGGATTAGCTTCTTACTTATAAAATGGGGAAAGTTGGGTGGAGAAGGAGAGTACAAATGTAAAAAAGGAGCTAGATCATTTGAAAAAAACGAATGAATTAAAAACCAAAAATAGTGGTCTCTAACTTCAGGAAGACACAATCTTTACACACAGATGGAAGAAGACAGAGGGGAAAAGAGGGGAATCTTTTTACACACAGTATTGACTTTAATGTTCTTTCATATGGTTACAATTCTAAGGCACAAAGCCTCCATAAACAAATAACCAATTAGTTTCAGGAATAAAAAGGCTCAAAGACAACAACGCCCACATTTTCTCGTTGTTCTGTCCCCAATACAAACATTAGTTGGAGTGTCTTCTTTAGCTATGACATATGGGATGACGTGTGAATTGGTTAAGCTTGAGACTTTTCCTTCAAGAACATGGATTGTAAGGGCACGTGACTATAATCACCAGTGTTGGGAAACTATGTCCAACTTGGCAGTCGAGTCATTCATTCATTCAATAAATATTGATTGACTATTGTGTACAAGGCCCTATGCTAGGGTGCCAACATCTATGCTGGCACTGAGCATGGTTGGGAATCATTTATCTTGCTTGTGCTTTGATTTCTGAGACTAATTCAAGCCAAATAGCTTTTTGGCTACAACAGTGAATGCACTTTTTTTGTCCAGTGATTAAGAAACAGCCAAGATTATTACAGATCTTTTGATAGCTAAAAACACTCTTTTGCCAACCTAAAATAATTTTGAAAGCTGTTCATTCCCTGGCATTCACCTTTTTCAGAATTGTGCATAATTAAACTCAATGAAGATTTATTAAACACTTTGTGCTCATTCCTGTACTAGTGCTGAGGGTGGATGAAAAAAGACAATCTCTCCCCATGAGGAGTTTTTTATTTAATAGGGGGAAATAGTATGTACGACAATTAGTGAATACAAGAACATGATAAAACAAAGGAGATATCCAGGCAGGGGGGTTGTATACAAATTTGAGGAGGGAAAAACCACTTTATCTGGGGAAGTAGTATGGATGGAATTGGAGGAAGAGGTATTTGAACTAGGCTTTGAAGGAAAAAATGGATTTCAGCAGGTGGTGATGAAAGGAATGCATAGAACTGGCTGGGGTGCATGAAAGAGGAGGCAGGAGAAAGCAGGATAAGATTGAGGAATGGATAATAGATCAATGTGGCTAGGATATAGGGAACAGTATGAAATGAGACTGAAAAAGTAGGTCAGATTCTTCTAGTAGAAGACCTTCAATCCGAGGCTAGTTATTTGGGTGCTTATATTTGCTCCTGTAGGCAAGAAGCAGTCACTGATGATTTTTTAAGCAGGGGAATCATATATTCGGATCCATATTTAGAATGAAACAATTCAAATGTTGGTATAAATGGAATAGCAGAACCATATGAATACAGATTAATTTATTTGTTTGGAGACAAAGAAAAGTAAGTCAAACAACATAATGATAATCTGATGCTGGGTGGGATGGAGAGAATTTTGCGTCTTTCTTCTGTGTCAATCCCAATGACTCCAAGAATATATAGACATATATTTCCAGACAGAAAGGGGAATTTCCATTCATTCTTTTGGACAATGATATCTGATTGATTGATGTCCCCATTCCTTCCATAAGTATTTGTGCAGAAGAAGAAGCAAAATGTAGTGGAAAGAACCAACAGAGAGGCAGAATGGTTGGACCATTGTACTAGGGTCGGGAGGAAACATCAAATCCTGCCTATGAAACTTATCTGTGTGACCCTGGGCAAGTCGAAGTTTTTCCATCTGTAAAATGGAAGTAACTAGCACCTTTCTCACAGAGCTGGCTCTCAAACGTTATAATAAAATATGCAAAGTGTTTGGCAAGTGTTAAAGCCCATGTAAATGCCAGCTGCTGTTGTTATGAATCAGGAGCTACGGATCCCTATCCCAACTCTGCCAGATGACTGGGTGACTTTGACCAACTCTGTAACCTCTTTGGGCCTAAATTTTTATATCGATAAAATAAAAGAATTAAACTCCCTTCTATGTTAATAATGATAGTATATAGTATGATAATAACATTAAATAGTATTTTAAGTTTTCCAAACCTCTTAAGGATCATTATTTTATTTGATTCTTACAAGCAACCCCATGAAATAGATACTACAAGTCTTGTTATTCCCACTTTAAAGATGAGAAAACTGAAGCTTAGGGGCATGGAGTGACTTGCCCAGGGTTACGCACCTACTAAGTGTCTGAAGCAGGATTTGAATCCAGGTCTAGCCTTTCTCCAGTCCAGCTCCTGTAATGCCCTGGACTTGGAACTAGAAGGCCAGAAGACCTCAGTAATCCTCACCTTTAAAAAGGGAGATAGCAATACTTGCTAACCCCATTTATTTCAACATAAACAAAAAATCAAAACTCCTGTCTATATGTCAGATATTATTATGCTAAGAGACTTCTGTAATGTTCTGTCTGATAAACTGCAGTTTGCTTTAAGAGATTAACTTCCAGGGTGGCTGGGTGGTACAGTGAGTAGAGCACTGGCCCTGGAGTCAGGAGGACCTGAGCTCAACTCCAGCCTCAGACACTTGACACACTTACTAGCTGTGTGACCTTGGGCAAGTCACTTAACCCCAATTGCCCTGCCTTCCGCCCTGCAAAAAAAACAAACAAACAAAAGAGATTAACTTCCAATCTAACTCTGTTCAGTTGAGTTGCTGTTATTGTAAATGAAAGGTGTCCACCAACACCATCTAGGCACTGGTTTTCTACACTAATCCTACCCCCTCCAAATAAAGAGAATACAAAGGATATTTTATGCACCTTTAAAATCAACAACACAGTGAATAGTGTTGATATTGGAAAATTCTTATAAGACTCATTAAAACCTTTGTACACAGCGATCTGAAAACATGAGTTGCTGAGATTAAACTTTACAAGGACATTTCTCCCTGTTCCCTTCTCCACCTACTAAGGAGATTCAGAGAATGGTCTGCCACATTTTAGGAAGCCAAACAAACAAATGCATAGAAAAGTTCCCTAATCCAAGCCCAACGTGATGTAAATATCTTTGTATTCATTTTTTTCCTCACTCATAGTTATGAGATTTTAGAAGTGGGCAGCACTTTGAACACTGGTAGCTAAAGCTGGGAATGACCTTAGAAATCATTTAGTCCCACCTTTTCATTGCACAGTTAAGGAAACCGGAACTCAAAGAGATCAAGTTGAGGCACCGAGACATTGACATAGCTCCAGGAACCAGGCCAGGTCTAGTACATTTGCCACCATATCTTCCATCCTGCCTTCATATTTAGTATTCTTGAGTTATTATGCTTCTAAGGGAGTTCATATTACTCTCCCTTCCCTCTTACTGAAAAGACCATAATAAAGCAGCTTCACGTAAAACAGGTACATAGCACCTTATATTTTTCAATGGAGTAAACACTGATTTTATAAATTTCTATGTGCAGAGATGCAGACGCTAGCTGTGTGACCCTGGGCAAGTCACTTAACCTTGTTTGCCTCATTTTCCTCATCTGTAAAATGAACTAGAGAAGGAAAAGCAAAGCACTCCAGTATCTCTGCCAAGAAAACCCCAAATGGGGTCACAAAGAGTTGGACCCAACTGAAAATAACAACAACAAAAGTGCATAGAGATCAGAAAGAAATTTGGGGAAAAACATAATAATTCAGGTAGAAGAAATGTGAAATCTTGCGTAGGGAACACATAGCTTCAATGGTGTAGTATGGTGAGGGGAAAAACTTGAATTTGGAGTCAGAAGATTTGGGTTCCAGTCCTGACTTCTACACTTACTAACTAGGTGACTTTGGACAGGTCCCTTCCTTAGCTGGGCCTTAGTTCCCTCAACTGCCAAAAAGGGGTGAGGAGACCTGTATTACCTACCTCAATGAAATGTTATGGGGATGAGAGAATATAATGACTTAAAATTCAATACACACGAGTATTATTATTTCCTTTGAATTAAAGCAAGTGTTTATTTGCTAAGTGGCAGTTAACAATTGTATTTCAAAGAAGGGACAGGAGGAGGAAATGGGAATATAACTGCAATTGAAAACAACAAAAAGGTTCACAGACCGACCAGAAAATGAAGGACTGACTCCTTTGTGGCTTTATTTGGTTTTTTTTTTTTATCACTGGACTCCCCACCCCCCTTTTTTGAATCAGGTTTTTTTCCCCTCCATGTTCTCTTCTCCATTTGCACAGCCACTGTTCAAATTCAGCCTGTCATCAATTTTGACCCAGATTATGGTAATAGCTTCTTAACAGGGTTCCTGGCCTTCAGTCTCTCCCTCCTCAGGTCTGTCTTTCAATGCAATGTCAAAATAATTTGTCTAAAGCACAATGCAACGTCAATCCCACCTCCATTTAAAGGTCTTGGATTTTTCTCTATTACCTGTGGGAAAAAGTCTACAGGGTTTGTCAGGGAAGTTCCCGGAACAATGAGATGAATTTACAGGGTGATAAGACTTGTTTTGGGATTTAGGTTGTATCTTTCTATGGAGGATATGCCTGTATCCATTTACAGTCTCTTAGAGAGGATTGGGAGATGTCTACTGAATCAAACCTCACTGAGGAGGAGGAGGAGATGAAGGAGGAAGTGAGGAGGAGGAAGGAGGAGGAGGAAGTGAGGAGGAGGAGGGAGTGAGGAGGAGGAAGGAGGAGGAGGAGGAGGGAGTGAGTAGGAGGAGAAGGGAGTGAGGAGGAGGAGGAGGAGGAGGGAGTGAGGAGGAGGAGGGAGTGAGGAGGAGGAGGAAGTGAGGAGGAGGAGGAGGACATCCTTTTAGGGCCTGATTGATTGTGGGTTGAAGTTGTCACTTGGTCAATCAATAAGGATTTATTGATTTCGTACTATTGTTTGTTTCTGTGCTAGGTACTAGATATATAAATATGAAACAGTTCCTATCCTCAAGGAGTTTATGTTCTATCAAGAAAAACAACATCTTCCAATATATGTATGTATGTATGGGGGCTTGTACGCTCTCACCAGTGAATGTAAACACAGAATGTACAGAGTTCATGATTAATCAAAGTGATGAACTAGGCACATACATGTCTTTGTCCAATCTAAGAGAAACAAAGAGTTTGAGATACCCTTCTGCTAAATGTGTTTTCTATACCTCTCTAACTTCTATGCTTCGCTATTTTTGTCCCTTAGGGTTTTTTTCCCCATGGACCTTTATGGACTTGTGGGAGAGTGAGTCCCAGATTTTTTGTGGGAGGTTTTGCACCAACTCTTTTTTACTATTAGTTGTTATTCAGTTGTTTTAGTCGTGACCTATTCTTTGTGACCTCGTTTGGGGTTTTCTTGGCAGAGTGCTGGAGTGCTTTGCCATTTCCTTCTCTAGCTCATTTTACACATGAGGGAACTGAGGCAAAGAGGATTAAGTGACTCGCCCAGTAAGTAAGTGCTGAGGCCAGATTTAAACTCAGGAAGATGAATCTTCCTGACTCCAGGCCCAGTGGTCTACCCACTGCCTGTTTTTAATATTCCATCTTAGTAAATGCCCTTCCCTAATTTGAATTAAATGGAGGATCATGAATGACAGTACAATATTAGGAAATCTTATCTCCCTCAAGGTTACCCTTAGAACCTTGAGAAAAGTAGTCAGTCATCCTCTGAGGATCCAATCTGACAAATGGGGAAGGAATTGGGGAAGTGGCCCTATAGGGTGCCACATAAAAAATTGCTATATACAATATAAACAGCAGATTTTTTTTTATTGAAACAGCTGAAGGGGATTAGGAATGGCCTCAGGTAGGAGGTAACATTTGCTAACCTTCGTTGTTAGAGCATGTAACTCTCTCTCTCTGTCTCTCTCTCTCTCTCTCTCTCTCTCTTCCAATGAAATCAATGATTGTTTTCCCCAAAATAAATACTTGTAGCTTGATTTAGTTAAACAAGCATGAAACTAAGACTCAATAGACCTAAGTTTGAATCCCAGCTCCATTGGGCAAACTGATTCATGTGTCAGAACCTCAGTTTCATCCTCTATAAACTCGGTATAACTGTATGTATCCTGCCTATCTCCTATGAGTTTTCAAGAAGCAACTTTGCAATCCTAAAGGGCTATGGAAATGTTCCCTGGGGCAGAGTCAGAAATGAACCCCTAGTTACCGTATTTCCCCATGTATAAGATGCACCTTAATTTTGGGGCCTGAAATTTGAAAAAAAATGTATTACAAAAAGCTATTGAACTCAAGTTTTATTCATCTGCTCATAGCTTTCAGGCATCTTTTGGGCGAGTCTGGTGTATGTACACATGCTTGGTCCATTCCGTTTCATGAACCTGAAGCATATACTCATATACTCAGATCAGGGCCAGTGCCAACTTTGGAGAAGCCTTCCAGGATGTCTTCCTAGTGTTTACATTTCCTTTGAAGTGTGCCTCCAAGCAATTATTCTTGGCCATTCTCCTGGTTGGCATTGGAATTACTTTAGAAACCTTAGCTTCTCTGGTCACCCTCTGCACTTGCTCTTTATCAGAATGGTACAAAGTTCAAGTTTGAATTGCAGAGTAAATCTTTGCAGGAAGAATTTTTTTTAAATAAGGAAAAGATAATAAATCACAGAGACAAATATTACATCAGCTAATCAATTAACTATAATTTATGTCATACTTTGGATAGCAGCTCTCCTTTTGAAGGAACCATATGTGGAAGAAAAATGGTGGATATTAGCCTGGAGAAGAGAAGATTTAAGTGCTATCTTAAAGTATTTAAGATAATGACATTTAGCACTAGGAGAAGCTTTGGAGATTATTGAGTAAAACCCTCTAATTTTAATAGATGAAGAAACTGTGGTCCACAGATGGGAAATGACTTTCCCAAGGTCACGCAGCTAGTAAGTGACAGAGCTGATCCACATTTTCAGACTCTAAATCCAGTGCTCACCCATTACTCCACATAGCATAGATTGTTAAAACTAAGGAACTCTAGGGATCTCAGAATAACGTTTTTAAATGCATAAAATAAAATACAGAGGATTACCAATGAAACTGATTATACTGAAATACAGTCACCAAACTGTCATATTTTTTAAAAATCAAGTTCACAGACTGAAGGTTAAGAAGCCCTAAGCCTTTCTGCCTTGTTTCCTTTGGAACAAGGAAGTTTCAGTTAGTCAGTCAGTTTGAGTCACTTAGCTCCAGTTCACTCGAAAGTTATGACATCACTCTCATGATGTCATTGGTTCTCTTGGAGAACGAAGGACAAACGACAACAAAAACAAGAAGTCACCAGCATTTATTAAATATCTACTATGTGCCAAGCACTCACTCAGCACTGGGGACACAAAGAAAGGTCAAAGATAGTCCCCGGTTTTGAGGAGATGGAGAAGACAATATACAAACATTTATGTACAAACAAGACATATACGGGATAAATTGGACATTGTAAACAATGGGAAGATGTTAGATTGAAGAGGGATCTTGAAAGACTTCTTTGTAGAAGGTGGGATTTTAGCTGAGATGTGAAAGAAATCTGGGAAGCCAGGAGGTAGAGATGAGGAGGAGAAGCATTGTAGTGGTTGAGGACAGCCAGGGAAAACACCTGGTGTCGGGGAATGGAGGGTCTCTCCTGAAGAGCAGCAAGAGTCCGTGACAGGGGAAGATGGAGGCAGAGGGGAAAGGAATAAGAAAACTGGAAGGGTAGGAAGGATTATGAAAGGCTTTAAAAGCCAAACAGAAGATTTTTTTAGCTGATCCTAGAGGTGATAGGGAGACACTGGAGTTTATTGAATGTGTGTGTGTGTGTGTGTGTGTGTGTGTGTGTGTGTGATAGATATAGAGAGAGAGAGAGAGAGAGAGAGAGAGAGAGAGAGAGAGAGAGAGAGAGAGAGAGAGAGAGAGAGAGAGACATGTTCAAACCTGGGTTTTTCAGGAAGATATATCTGAGAGCTGAGTGGAAGATAGACTAGAGATTTTAGGGCAGGAAGACTGACCAACAGACTATTGCTATAGTCCAGGCATGGGGTGATAAAGACCTGCTCCAAGATGGTGGCAAGGTCAGAGGAGAGAAGGAAGCATATATGAGAGATGTTGGAAAGGTAGAAATGACTGCACTTGACAATTGATTGTTTATAGAGGGAGAGGTTGAAAGAGAGTAAGGAGTCACCGACGGCACCTCAGTTTTGAGCCTGGGTGGCTGGGAGGATGGTAATACTCTCCACAATAACAGAGAATTTAGGAAAAGGTGGGGAGCCTTGGAGGGAAAGATAATGAGTTTCCTTTTGGATGTGCTGCTTTAAGATGTCTACAGGACATCCAGTTTGGAATGTCTAATATGCAGTTGGAGATGTGAGACTCGATGTCAGGGGAGAGGTAGGACTGGACAAATGAATCTGAGGTGGCAGTTAAAGAAATAGATCTTTATAATGACAGCTTTATAATGAAAGCAGATATATATGTCCTAAAATTGAACAGCCAGGGGGAAGGGCGTGACAGAATAGGTGAAGGAAGAGAGATTTAGGGCAAAGGATATCACTGGGTCTCAATAAAGGAGTGGATACCACTAGCTCTTAGTCACTAGAGCCTCAAGTACAATTGTCTTTTTTTTTTTTTTGAGGGAGGAAGGCAAGGCAACTGGGGTTAAGTGACTTGCCCAAGGTCACACAGCTAGTACGTGTGTCAAGTGTCTGAGGCCTGATTTGAGCTCAGGTCCTCCTGACTCCAGGGCCAGTGCTCTATTCACTGCACCACCTAGCACAATTGTCTTTAGGCCATGACAAGAAGGGGAAGGGGATTGGTGATGGTTTGTTGTTTTTCAGTTGTGTCTGACTTGCTATGACCCATTTGGGATTTTCTTGGCAAAGATGCTGGGGTGGTTTGCCGTTTCCTTTTCTAGCTCATTTTACAGATGAAGAAACTGAGGCAAACAGAGCTAAGTGGTTTTCCCAGGGTCACACAACTAGTTAGTGTCTGAAGTCTAATTTGAACTCAGGTCTTCCTGACTCCAAGCCTGGCATCCTATACACTGTGCCACCTAGCTGCCCTCAGATTTGGCACACCAAATTTCACCTTGCTCTTTATCTCTCCTCCTAGTGCATGTATGGAATGCCTAGGTTCTGCCAGGCCTCCCCACCAGGGCAGCTCATTCCTCTACAGTGGTCAAGATTTCTTTCTTTTCTTTTTTTTAAATAAACTTAGGGAACCATTTCTAGTCAATTAGTCAACAAACATTCACTTAGCACCAATTCTGTGCCAGGCACTGTGAGTACAAACACAAAATGCAATCAGTCATCTGACTTTAGGGAGCTGACCACATTCCACTTGTTCTCCTGGGGACATTATAAGTATGGGAAATGACCTGAGGCCACGAAGGGTCCAGTTCCTATATCTGGCTCCTGGAAACAGTTTCAGGATGATTTCAAAAGAGTGTGTGCCTTGGAAGGTGTCTGCATGGGAGTACAGAGATCAAGGAAGTGGAAGGGAGAAGAGGAAGTGCACGGGCAGCCTCACTGTCTTGCAACATTCTGTCCCCAGAGAACTCTAGGTTACTTCATATTTCAAACCCCATATTTTGCAGATGAGGAAAAGGAGGTTCTGTGCGGTTAAAAAGCTTTTCCAAAGTCAGACGAATTGCAAATGAAGGAGCCAGCATTTGAGGGGCAGGTATATGGGAGAAGATTAGACTTTTTCTGATTGGCCCTAAAGGAGAGTTGGAGCAGAGTTCCTATGGGACTCAGTTATAGGGAAAAAAGGAAGTTAGAGGGAGACAGCATATCCCAAATGTAATCCTTCTGTCAAAGGCTGTCCCATGACACCCAGAACCCAGGTGTGCTTGGGTGTTCTCACTTTCTTGCTCGTAGTCCGCCCCACCCCAAGCTACAGAAATGTTTGTGTGATTATCACTGCCCTTTCTCCCTTTCCCCACAAGCACAAGAAAACCATCCTTGTGGTAAGTGCTCAGTTCCCATAAAGAAGGAAAGTAAGAAGAAAATAAAACAGAAATTACAGTAGGACTTTTGGAAAGTAATAGACAATCTCAAGTGAGTAACCCTGTTCCCAAAGTTTATATCAAACTCTGGCTTTGCATAGACCAGGTTCGGTCCTGGGTGCTGACCCCAAGGGGATAATTTTTTCTCTTTGGTTGGTGTTCTGACCCTAAAACTCGAGGAGAAGCTCTAAAATAAAGCATAGATATGGCTCATGTCTCACTTTCCTCAAAAGTGGGCAACAAGGTCCCTGACTCCTACCCAGGTACTCCCTGTATGATACAGATGTTGGGTGTCACTCACGGTACGTGAACATATGAAGAACTGAGAGAAGCCCAATTCGATAGCCTGCTACAACTTAGACCCCCACTGTAGGTGAAGACCCTTTGTGAACCTGGGGGCAAACATCTGCGTTGTCTAAGCAACTCACCACTATTTGATGAAAGGTCAACAGGGTCCAAATCTCTTTGCTTCTTTTTGACCTGACTTTTGTTTCCTACTGGGGCAATGAGGTGGCACAGTGGATAGAATATGAGGCCTGGAGTCAGGAAGACTCATCTTCCTGAGTTCAAATCCATCTTCCACAATCACTAGTTCTGTGACCCAAAGCAAATCATTTAACCCTATTTGCCTCAGTTTTCCCGTCTGTAAAATGGGCTGGAGAAGGAAATGCAAACCACTCCAGTATCTTTGCTGAGAAAACCCCAAATGGGGTCATGAAGAGTGAGACATGACTGAATGACAACTTTACACTGTGTTAAGGATTCACTTTTCTTTTTCCAAAAGCACTACTGTTAGAGAAATCTCACTCTGGAAATCCAGTACCCACTTCTCAACATTACTCCCAAGGCCAGAAATGCTCATTCTCAGGATCAAGAGTCTCTGACCTGTGCTCAGAAAAGAAAAAAGAAAAAAAAGAAAAGAATAAAGAAAGCCATGAGGAGTTGGAGATCCAGATTCTCCAGTGCCTGCATTTCCTCAGGCCATACAACTCATTATGGTAGGGGTGGGTGGAGATAGCCCCTTATGGGCTTCATATAGGCTATGCTTGTACATACAAATCAGTCTGGCCAACTTTCATCAAACAATGTTTTTAAGGCAAAAAAAAAAGTTATCTTTTCCTGACTTTTTCAGGAATTTTGACAAACCGTTTTCTTACTGTAGTAAGAACTTGTACCCTTCTAACATATACTGCATACCACCTACCAAATGGTTATATTTAGAGGGGTATATGTTAAATGCCTTTTGATTTTGAATGAATAATGGAGAAGTATGGTATCTCCTCTTTTGGTATGACTCCAGGCTGTATGTATATCTTCCTTCATTTTGGAATCAGGCAGCTACAGGCTATGCCTTCACTATAAAATGCTGTCATTTATAGTGCCTTGAGGTTTATTCGACCATTTCTTCTCCCTTTCCTCTGAATCTTCACAGACTTGTGGTGTGGGGGATTTATCATCCTTATTTTACAAACAGAGAAATTGAGGAGTTGAGAAGTTAATTGATTGGTCCAAGGTCATGAAGTAAATACAAGGCCAAACTCAAACTCGAATCTAGATCTCCTGAGTTCTTCCTGTTACATCATGCTATCTCCAATCATTGACCTTTGCATTCTTTTTCTTTGATCAAACATTCTTTTCTTCTTAAAATGAAATCTTTCCTTTAAAGTTGAGTCATGTGGTATATTCATAAAGATTCCAAGTGATTAAATTCATGATACTATAAAAAAGAAAGAGAATAGGATTCATTTGAAGAGTGTTTTGTGGCCCCGGACTCACATTATTAGACTTTCACTGTAGTGAATGTATTTTCATTCCCATTCCGTTCTGCGCCCTTGGTCTTGTATTGCAGAGACAATAGTAGTCAGGGAGTCAGACTCCTAAATGCCATGTGGCTTACCAAAGTCAAGTGTTTCCTTTGTATCACTGCCAGTGAAAGATGCTTTTATATTTGCTAACATTTTTACTGAATGGTGGTTTAAAAAAAGTTGAAACTTTTCCATAAAGAGAAAGTTCATTCATGAAGCAGCCGGATGGTACAGTGGATAGAGTTCTGGGCCTGGAGACAGGAAGACCTGAATTAGATACAGCCTCAGACACTTACTAGCTGTGTGACCCTGGGCAAATCATTTGACCTCTATCTACCTTGGTTTCCTCTACTGTAAAATGGGGATAATAATAGCACTTACCTGCCAGGGTTGTGAAGATTAAATGAGAAAATATTTGTAAAGTGCTTAGCACAGTGTCTGCTACATAATAATTGCTTAACAAAAGCTTTTTTCCTTTCATCTTTCCCTCCCTCCTTTCCTCTCTCCCTCCCTCCCTTTTTCCTTTCCTCTCTCTTTTTCTTTCCTTCCTTCCTTTCCTTGCTTTCCTTCCCTTCCTCCCTCCCTCCCTTCCTTCCTCCCTTCCTTCCTTCCCTCCTTCCTTCTTTCAGTCTCCCTATCTTACCAGCCTGGAAGTGCAGGAGCCACTGACAGAGTTTTATCTTATCAGCAGAGCAGCTTTAACCTAATCTGCTGGAGGATGTTTCTACTCATATGTCTCTCTTGTCCTTCTATACCAGCTGCTCTAAGGCATGAAAAACAAGGGGAGGCTGTCACCCCAGTTCCTTTAATTAATCTTTTTTACTTGAGATCCTTCCCAATCTTGGTTATCCCATTCTGGATACTCTCCAGCTTATTCATACCACTCCTAGCCTCACTTATCTGTGATCCCTTCTCAGTAGTAAGCCTTCTAGAATCCCCAGTTTCTTTTAAGACTCATCCCATACTTCACCTTATATGCTAAGCCTTTATACACCCCCATCCCCCCCCACCCCGCTCCAGCTATTAGTGCCTCCTTGCCCTTTGAACTTTGTTGTTGTCGTTCAGTTATATCTGACTCTTCATGACCCCATTTAAAGTTTTCTTGGCAAAGACACTGGAGCGGTTTTGCCATTTCCTTCTCCAACTCATTTTACAGATGAGGAAACTGAGACAAACAAGGTTAAGTGACTTGCTCAGGATCACACAGTTGTCTGAGGTCACACACAGAGTCTGAAGTCATGTTTGACCTCAGGTTTTTCTGACTCCAGGCCCAGTATTCTATCCACTGTGCCACCTAGCTGCCTTCCCTTGAATTACCTTGTGTTTATTCCGGATGCGCTGATGTATGTCCGTGTTGTCTCTCCCTGATGGATTGTTAGCTCCTTATGGGCAGGGACTGTTTCATTTTTGTTTTTGCATCTCCAGAGCCTAGCACAGGTCCTTACACATAGTAGGTCCTTAATAAATGCTTGTCAATTGGTTCCTAAAATACATTGTTCAGAACTGAACTTAATATTCTACATGCTATCTGACCAAGGCTGAGAACAAGTCTCTCACTTCTCTAGTCTGGACATCATACTCTTCCTAATACAGTCTATCAATGCATTACTTTTCTAGGCTGCTTATCAGATTGTTGACTCATATTGAGCTTGTAGCCAATAAAATGACTATATCTTTTCCAGGTGATTTGTTATTTATACTTGCCTCCCCCATCTTGTACTTGTGAAATTGGTGGTTTTTGTACGGTTGGCCCATTGTTTTAGCCTGTTATGACTTTTTAAAATCCTGTTATCTAGTGTGTTAGTTATACTTTCTGGTTTCATGTCATCTGGAAGTTATCTATGACTTTTCCCAAGTCCTTAATAAAGATATTATACAGCACTGGGTCAAGCACAGATCCATAGGCACTCCCCTGGAGACCACCTTCCAAAGCAACTGGCTAGTGTAAGATTCAACTAATTGCATTATTGTCTAGCTCACATCTCTCTGTCTTTTTCATAAGAAGAACAAGAGAGACTTTAAAAAGCTAAGGTAAAATCTAGGTAAACTATGTTCCCAGAATTCCTTGATTTATCATCTTGATATGCAAGTACCCCAGGAATCTGTGATTTTACCAGCATGGGAAAAACTCCTGATGTGAGAACTCCTGACCTCAGTGCATATTGAAACCCCTCTATGCTTTCCTAGTTAAGTCCTAGGAAATTGCTTGAGGCACATGGAAGTTAGGTGATTTGTTCCTGATCATATACTTATGCGCATCTGAGGCAGGATTGGAAGCTAGGTCTTTCTGGCTCCAAGCCAAGGGCTCTAGATTCACTACACCTCACTGCCTCTTTACCACTCCATTAACCCTGTCAAAAAAAGACAGTCAGGTTAGTCTGTCATTACCTGCTCTGGTTCAGCCATGCTGGCTCCTTGGGATCACCCTTTTCTTTTCTGGAATTTCACTAACCATTCCTCTAATGATATTTTCTTGAACTTTGTTAACAATCAAAGTTAAACTCACTTACCCATAGTTTGCAGAATCGGTATCTTTCTCTGTTTTGAAAATCAGAACATTTGTCCTTCTCCAGTCTGAGGTACCTCTCTCAAACCCCATGACCTTTCAGAGTGCACTGATAACGGCTCAGCTGTAACACCTGTCAGTTCCTTCAGTATCTAAGAATGAAGTTCATCTGGACCAGGTGACTTGAACTCATTAAGGGCAGCTAAATACTCTCCTACTATCCCCTTATTTATCTTGGTTATCAACTCCCTTGGACTCATTTTTGTTCTTTCCTTTCTCATGCAGAGATTATTCTCTTTGGCAGAGAAACAAAAATGGGTTCAGTAGCTCTGCCTTTTCTCTCTCTCTCCCTCTCTCTCTCCCTCTCTCTCTCCCCCTCCCTCCCTCTCTCTCTCTCTGTCTCCCTCTCTCCCTCTCCCTCTTGCTCCCTCTCTCCCTCTCTCTCTCTCTCTCCCCCTCTTCCCCTCCCTCCCTGTCCCTCCCTCCCTTCCTCCCTCTCTCTCTCTCTGTCTCTCATCAGTTATTATTATCCCATCCACCCTTGGGCAAGGTCCTAACCTTTCTTTGATCTCCCTCCTTTGGTGAGTTTAATTTGGGATATATTAAATCGGAAGGGGCATTAGAAAACCAAGTGGAGATATCTTTTCCGTAGCTGAAATATGGGAGTGGAGCTCAAGATAGCAAATTTTGATTTGGGAGTTACATTTAAACCATAAAAGCAGATGAATTTTAGGAAATCATACTGAACTTCTCCAATGAGGGCAAATGTGTTGGGTATTGCTTCTTCAAAACCTCGAGGCAGGGATAGACAAAGCAAAGAGACAATCACAGGGGACATATAGAACAGAGAGAGGGGAGAGGAGAATTAAGGAAAAAGACATCAGGAAGAACAAAAAAAGATAAGGGAGAGGTAGAAGAGAGGGAAGTATATATGAGAGACAGAGATGAATGATAGCTTCAATAAGGCTCTAATAAAATATTTATTTTTTCTTCTGTTTCAAATGTCACCTGAAATGACGTGAACATTTATTTCTCTTAGGCAGATTTCAGGGCAATATAAGGAAGTGGCATCTAGTCTAATCCCCTGCTTAACAGTTGATTCCCTCTATGGCATTCCTAATCATTCAGACTCTGAACAACTCTGCTGATGGGGGACTCATTATCTCATAATAAATAAGCTTGCAGAACCCCAAGATATTTTTCATATGAAATTATTGCGTAAGTGACATCTCCCCCATCCTTTACCAGTGCTGTTGCTTTTTTGAAACCAAGTATATTTATTCTCTTAAAGTTTCATCTGACTAGATTTTGTCTATATTTATTATCTTTGGAGTTCTTTTTGAAATCTTTAATTATCTTTTTTATAGAATATTCCATGAAGATAGAAACTAGATCATAGCTAACCTTTATATTGCTCCCAGAACCCAATATAGTGCAGTTCACCCTATGCTTAATTAAATGTTCACTTGATACATTTGTTGTTGAATATTTCTCTCCGGGTGTCCCTTCTGCATCTCCATCAGAACAGGTCTCAAACTTATTAACTTTCCCCTCAAATCTCTCTCTTTTCTTAACATTTTTTAATGGCACGACCATTTTTCCATTCACCTATGCTTGTCACTTTGGAGTCATAATTGACACTTACCTCTCCTTCACCTCACACATCCAATCACTAAGTCCTATTAGATCTATCTCTGTCATATTGGAAGGATATCCATTCCCACTGCAACTTATCCCATTCTGGCCCTCATTGTTTAATCCTGCTTGAGAAACATTCCTAATTCTCTACACTGATGATGTCACTCTTCTTCTCGAAGACCTTCATTGGCTCCCTATTGTCTACTGAATAAAGTCTCAATTACTCATCCTGATGCATAAAATGGCCAATCACAATCTAGTTTCAACATACATGACTAACTTCAATTTATATTTTTCCCTTTCATGTACTTTACATTTCAGTTGCATTGGACCAACTTCTCTTCATCCCTTGTTCTTAACGCTGCCATCTCTCATTTTCTGTGCCTTTCCTCATCCAAGTGTCCATGGACTACTTCAAATCCCTCTATGTCAATTGTAAGATTTCCTTTCTTTCAGAGTCCATTTCAAGCCCTAGTTCCTCCATGAATCTCCGTCTTCCCCTTCATCATGCTGACAGTGGTTTAGTCTGACTGTAGTACTTTCCCCAGATTTCTGTCTTGCACTTTTTCACATTTTGACTTGAGTATTAGTATTTTAGTGTACACATGTTCTCCTTCTGTTAAATCGTAAGGTCCATGAGGATAGGGTAAATGCCAAATATATCTTTATATTATATGTTCCACATGCCTTATATGTAGTAGGTGCTTAACAGCTCTTTGTTCAAAGGAAAATGAAATGAACTGAATCAGATTTTGAGATCTAACATATTAACTAACTGTGTGCCATTTCCATATTAGGAAAGCATGCCATAATTACATCCAAGTCTTTGATAATATTGTTGAATGGAAAGGTGCCAAAGATTCCTCAGGCATTCCTCTATAAACTTCCATTGTGGTTATCATTTCATTAATACCACTCTTTGAGTCTGATTACTTGACTAATTCCTGCTCCATCAAATTATGCTATCAATTAGCCCATATCTCTCTGTCTAGTAAATAAGAATTTGTGAAAAACTGTCAAGTGTTTTGCTGAAGTCTAGATAATTTTTCAATGGAATTCCCTTCATCTTTTAGTCTAGATATGCCGATGTTCTTTCAATATTAAAAATATTTTATTTTCATTGTCATCTGTTTTTATACAATCTTCACTTCTGAATTTCTCTCTCATTTCCTCACCTATTCAGCAAACTGTCCCTTTTTAAGAAGAGTAAAAAAGAAAGAGAAAATATGCAACTCTGTAAACCTACCAAGTTAATTGTTTCTGACAGTATATGCAAGATTCTGCAATCATAATCCCCCACCTCTGAAAAGAAGGGAGGGTGCATTTCCTTGATTCTTCTCTGGGGTCAAACTTGCTAATTATAATTACATAGCATTCAGTGTCATTTTTACTGTTTTTTCCATTTGTATTGCTACAGTCATTGTGCATAATATTTTCATGTTTTTATTTCATATTCAATTTACTCTGCATCACTCAATGTAATTCTTTATGTGTGTCTCTGAATTTGTCATATTTGTAATTTCTTATGGTACAAAAATATCCTATGAAGTTCATGTACCACATTTTACTTAGCCATTCACAATCAATGAGCATCTACTTTGTTTCTTGTTCTTGGCAACCACAAAAGTGTGGCTATGGAAATTTTGTGTATATATCGCCTTTTGTTCTTTTAATCCTTGTGGTGTATGACAATGATGAGATTCTGGGTCAGAGATTAAGGACATTTTAGTCACATTTTAAAGGCATAATTATAAATTGCTTTCCAGAATAGTTGGGCCAATGCATAGCTCCATAGTCAGTGCTTTAATGTGCCTTGTCTTCCTCGAGCCCTTCTAATAGAGACAATTTCTATCATCTTTGACAGTTTAATGGCTGTGAGGTAAAACTTCAGTTATTTTATATTTCTCTTGTTATTAATAACTTGGAGGAGTTTTTCATGTATAGTTTGAAATTCTCCCTTAGATAATTGTTTATTTGTATCCTTTGACTGTTTATCCACTGGAGCATGGTTTTTGTTCTTTTATACTTCCGTTAATTTTCTCATACAGCATGGGCATCACTCTTATCAGAGACAGTTGATGCAAATCTCCTCCTCCCTCCCTCCCCACTCTATGCCTTTTCTTCTTATCCAGGCTACATTGATTTTATTTGTGCAAAAGCTTTTCAATTTCATGCAATTTAAATTCTGATATAAGTTCTTTTTGATCTTGTTAAGATCCCTTCTTTTTTGAAGTACCCATAAAATAGCTCTTTAATAAAAAGGGCCAGAATTTTACCAGGAATTGAAATCAAGCTCACCAGCCTATAGTTTGTATAAATTCCTCTCTCTCTTTTAAAAGAAAACCTATTTGTTTAACATTTGCCTTGCTGTGGTTCCGTGACATTTCTATTCTCCACTTTTTTCTTCAAAGATTTACTAACTGTGGCTCAGCACTTAGATTGCAACACTCTGTGATGTAGTTATTCAAGGCCAGTTAGTTGGGATTCATTGAAGGTATCTTGTCATTTTCTCACTTTTCTTGGATTTTAATTTCCTATTATTTTTGTTCTATTATTTCCACTATGAGGATCATTCTCTTGGCAATATAAGATTTGAGTAGTTTTGTCTTCTTTGTGTCCTTCATTTTCATCATTTCATCACCCCTAAGCCATGGTCTTACACCTTCTTTAAGCTTTCTTTTTCTCCCAGAATACCTTATAAAGCCCCTTTTTGTTGTTCTTAGTCTTTACCAAAAGCCTATTTAGTTGAGGGTGTTAGAATGTCTAGCATTTTTTAAAAAATAAGTTTTTGTTGATATTTTCTGTTTCTTATATCACTATAATATCCCATGTATCCCCCTCCCCTTGCCTGCTGGAGAACCATCCCATATGACAAATAGTATTTTGTTAGAGAGAAAGAAAAAATGTCAGCATACTTGATCAATACATTGAAAAACAAGTCTGAAAACATGCGTAATGTGTAACACCTGTTGACCTAACATCTCCATGGTGGGGTGGTTAGGGATGTCTTCTCAAATCTCTTCATTTGAATTCCATTTGGTCTTTATAATTTTGTAACATTCACTTTCAATTTTTTGGTATGTCATTGTTCTTTTTTTATTAACATGTTGTAGTTACTGTGTGTGCTATTTTCTTGGCTCTGCTTGCTTCACTCTGCATCACTTTGTATAGATCTTTCCATGCTTCTCTGTATTCATCACACACATCATTTATCACAGCACAGTAATATTCTATTACATTATGTACCATAATTTGCTTAAACATTCCCCAAAAGATGGGGACCTAATTTGTTTGCAATTTTTAGTATCGTGATAAGTGTTGCTATAAATATTTTGGAGAATATGGGGACTTTTTTCTTATTGATAGCTTCCTTGTGGTATAAGCCCAGTAACAAAGTTTCCAGTTCAAAGGGTATGGACACTTTAGTTACTTTATTTGTATAATTCCAGGTTTCTTTCCAAAATGGTTGTACTACTTCTGAGTTACACTGACAATACATTAGTGTCCTACCTTTCCAGAACCCCTCCAACATAGTTCTCATTTTTTTGTCATTTAGGCCAATTTCAGGGTTTAAGATAAAAGCTCAGGTTTATTTTGACTCTTTCATTATTAGTGATTTGATGCATTGTTCACGTGGTTGTGAGTATTTTGCAGTGCTTCTTTTGAGAACTGTTTGTTCATATCCTTTGACCATTTATCTGTTGGGGAATGGCTATTAGTCATATCGATATTAGTTATCTATCTATCTGTCTGTCTGTCTATCTATCATTGTATATCTTGGATAACAAACCCTTATCAAAGAAATTTGATAAAAAGATCCCCCCCATTCAACCACTTCCCTTCTTTTCCTAGATGTATTAATGTTATCTGTGCAAACGCTTTTCAATTTCAGACAACCAAAGTTATTTATTTTATCTTTTGTAATTACAATTTTGTAATAAATCTATTTCTTGCTTGATTAAGAGTATATCTCTTACCCATAGCTGTGAGAGGTATATAATCTGTTTCTCCTCTATTTTTTGTAGTATGAGCATTTAGAATGTATTGTGGAGAGTGATGTAAGTTCTTGGTCTAAGCCTAATTTCTGCTTTTCAGTTTTACCAGCAATTTTTACCAAATAGGAGGGTTTTCCCTAGGTAACTAATGTTTTCAACTTTATAAAAGGCTGGGTTATTGAGTTTTACTGTTTCGGAATTTCTTTTGTCTTGGTCTATTCCATTGATCTATCTCTCCATTCTTTAATTGAGATTAGATAGTTTTAATGACTGTTGCTTTATAATATAGTTTGAGGCCTGAAAGTGCTACCCTTCTTCATCCTTCTCTTCATTATTTCCCTTGATATTCTAGATCTTTTGTTTTTCCAAATGAGTTTTGTTATTATTTTGTCAAGTTCTAGAAAATATCTCCTTGGAACTTTGATTGGTATAGCACAAATTCATTTTGGTAGTGTTGTCAATTTTTATGGCACGGCCTAGCTTTGAGTACTGAATATTTCTTCTGCTATTTAACTTGTTCTTTATTTCTTAAAGAAGTCTTTTGTCATTGGATCTAGGCAAGTCTTTTGTATGCTTTGGTACCTTAACCCCCAGATATTTTGTGTATCTTGTAGGTATTTGGAATGGGACTTCTCTTTCTATTATTGCTTCCACATCCTGGAGCTGCGGTGTCTATGGCATGGGATGGAAAAAGGGAGGTGGGACCAGGGTGCAGGGGCAGGTTTTGATGTAAGCCTGTGTTGTATCCTTAGGTCTGCTAGTGCAGCTAATGCCAGCAAGCAAAAGAGGAAGGGATGGGTGCTTAGTGAGCAAGTGATCAATGAGCCTTAGTTCCTGAGTTTTATTTTGTTTTATTTTTACCTTCTTTTAAATTTTGGGTGTCTCAGACCATGGAAATAGCTGAAGTTGCTTTATCTTCAATGCCTAATTTCTGTTTTGCAGGGGTTTGAGAGGTTGTAGGGATTGGGAAAAATGTCTAGTCCTCCATCTTCTTTAGCATTATTCTTAAAATAGCATGCTACACTTTATATTTATCCTAAGTTAACTAACTTTGCTTTTATTTTCTCTACATATTTTTTTAGTTCTGAATGTCAGTGAGGTCCCTGTGGGTCTATACTGCTCTCTTTAGATATCTCCCCCTTCTCGCCTTGATATTGGAATAATTTGGTTTTGTATTTCACATTAGAATTTCTTTCTTGAAAGCATACTGTTTCTCTTTAGCTTAGACTTCCCTCATAGAATCTTGGACTCAGAGAGCCTTTAAAACCCAGTCTCTCAAAGTTCCTACACACGGGCTGAAGTAGCTATCTGACTTAAAGAAGCAAACAGCCATAGATCATTTGGTTTCTTCAGCCACTTTAATATTGATTGGGATGTTATTCTCAATAAAAACAATACAATTTGTCACAGTGGCTTCTTAGTGCTCAGAAGACTATCCAGCTGACCGAGCTGTCCTCAATATAAGGGCCATGATACCTTCACCAACTGAAGCCCTGGCAGCAAAAGATTTCTGTTACCTCCTCCTTTCAGTCCACCGAAGGAATCTTAACCATTTTGAATTTCGGCTCTCTGTTATCTCAAAACTACAGCACTCAAACAGAATGATAGGAGCCACCCATGTGTATCATAGAAAATAAATACTGGTCAATGAATGCTGTTGTTTCATATGTTCTGTAAAAGACCTTGTAGTCTGATAGATAAGACATAATTATGTTCTGTTCTATCAGCAGGCAGTGAAAAAAAATCTACATAAACCCATTATCCCAAATATCCAATTTATGTAAGGAACTAAGCACTGTTGAATTATAAATGACATCTTCCCAATCACAGGCGGGCGAGATCATTTACTATATTAGCCATTTTCTAACAGTAAAATTCACATAGGGAGCAAATCCAATTTACGGTGTAGGCTATTTATAAAGGTCTCAAAATGGAAGTTGCAATGTAAATGAGGAACAAATCTCATCCCCAAGGATGGAAATTTATCCTTGTCAATTAAGAGGCATCCATGGGGGCTGGGGAGTGGAAGGTGCTCTGAATTTGAAGTCGCAGCACCTAGGGGTTTGTAGCTTGACTCTGTTACAACTACCTGCATGATGTGGAGTCAGAGCCACTTTCTTTTTCTGGGCCTCAGTTTCCACATTTATCAAAAGAGGTTGGCTTAGATGATCCATATGTTTTCTTCCCATTCTAAGTCCTATAATTTTATGATTAGTCTGCAGTATGAATACAGAGTTCTTAGAGAAATAATTCAGAGTCTATGGAACAGGGATTGTTAGAGATAGAAGGGACTTTACAACATAGAATGGCAGAGTTAAAGAGAAACAGAGTTAAAAAGCATTATGTATTTCAACACCTTCCTTTTAGAAATGAAGGTAAAGTCTAAAGAAGTAAAGGAACTTTCCCAATGATGCATAGAACGGTCACTGGTAGAGTAAGGACTATGACCCAGCTCCTCTGACTCTTTTGCTGTTATTGTTATTGAGGCATTTCAGTTGTGTCCGACTCTTTGTGACTCCATTTTGGTGTTTTCTTGGCAGAGATACTGGAGTGGTTTGCCATTTCTTTCTCCAGCTTATGTTAAAGATGAGGAACTGAGGCAAACAGGGTCAAGGGACTTGCCCAGGGTCACACAGCTTGTAAATGTCTGAGGCCAGATTTGAATTCATGAAGATGAGTCTTCCTGATTCCAAGACCAGCACTCTATCCACTGCACCATCTAACTGCATGTGTTATTCCAGCATACTGTACTGTATTTCCATTTATCTGCATGTGGTAAGGAACTGTAACTCAAGATAGGTGAGAAGAAAGGAGATAACAAACTCACAAGGACTACAGAATTATTGAGTTATAGAAGATGGGAATCAACCTATGATATCCCTATTCTGATAATTATTGCCTGGTTGAAATTTCTGGGTAAAAAGTTCCCTTTTCTCTCATCTCAAATATGGTCTAAACAAGACATAGGTCTCTCCAAGGTCTAGGGAAATGAAAATAATTGCTTAGTAACATCTCTTCTTTCTCATCCTATTTTCCTATCTCATTTGCATTGCAATTTTTGCATTTGTTAGCATCAGGATGTATGATGACAGGTTGAAAGTAAGGGGTCGATATGGATTCTTGTGCTCCAATAAAACAGCTCCTAACTCCAGGGACAGCTATCCAGCCTTCTAGGTTGGAGGTAAAGTTATCATATCCAACCATGGGATGGTAGGAAGTCAGAGATTAATAGCTGATAGGCATGCTCAGGTGCAGAAGAATGTTGGTGAAGCTATGCTCTGCTGTTGTGAGCAGTTTGATATATGGGGGAAGGAGCTAACCTTGGGATAATATGGTCAGAAATGCAGCAGAGTTTGGGAAGCACCAAGCTTAGCACAGTGCCTGGCACATAGAAGGTGCTTAAATAAATGTTTATAGACTGATTGACCAAGCTGCCATCAAACTCGAGAGAGCCAGAGAGAAGGATTCCAAGCTAGAGGTCCAGGTAAAGTGAAAATTCAGAAGCCAAGTCAAGAAAAAAAGCATTGGATTTGGAGTGGATAGGAACCGAGTTCAAACCTCTCTACTATTAGCTACATGAGTTATCTTGGACAAGTTGTTAAGCCTCTCTAGACCTTTATTTCTTTGTCTTCAAAATGAAGATTTTGGATTTGACCTGTCCCAAATCCTAAAGTTGATTTTTTAAAAAGTACAGGTCCACAAACTCAATTAGTAAGACATGAAATCCTGGAAATCTCATCTGACAATCACAATTAAGAGAGAGCATGTATTTTAATGAAAGTGCTTGTTCTTACCTTTGTCTCTGGTCACGTGTAGCACTGATTCCATTGGTTCACATGAAGATTAGTGTTGAGTGTCCACATAGTACCCATAGAATCTTAGAGATAAAGACATCCAGAGATCAAGTATTCTGACCTTATCCATAATTAATTCATGTTCTCAGTTTAGTGGCTTTTGGAACACAGTTACAAATATTCTAGAATGGTGGGACTGATATACACCTTCACCAGCAGTGCATTAGTGTGGTTGCTTTCCCACAGTCCCACCAACATTGGTCATTTTTCTCTTTTGCCATCATTTCTGCTCTGGCAGGTGTAAGATGGAACCTCAAGATTCCTTTAATTTGTATTTATCTGATTATTAACAATTTAGGACATTTTTTCATATGGTTGTTGCTAGCTTGCAATTCTTCCTCTGAAAATTGCCTGTTCATATTCTTTGACCATTTATTTTGGGGGAATGGCTCTCAGGTTTATAAATTAGATCTAATTCCCTCTATATCTTAGGTTAGTCAGAGAGACTTGTTGCCAGATTATCCCCTCATTTACCTGTTTCATTTATTAAAGTACATTAGAGGTTTGTGTAAAAATGTTTGCTTTTTATGTAATTAAAATTGCCCATTTTATTTTGTGTGTTTTTCTTTCTCTCTTGTTTAGTCATAAACTCTTTCCTTATCTGTATATCTAAAAGGTAATTTCTTCTTTGCTCCTCTAATTTGTTTATGGCACGACTTTTCATATCTAGGTCGTATTTCCATTTGTAGCTTATCTTGGTATATAGTGTGAGGTATAACCTAATTTCTGTTAGACTACTGTCTAGTTTTTTTTCAGCAGTTTTGGTCAAATAATGACTCTTTCCCTTCTCTCCCCTCCCCAAACTTAAGTTTTTGGATTTATCAGAGACTGTGCTGTTTGCTTCTGTATGCTGTTTACCTAGTCTATTCCAAAGAGTGACGGATTTTTTAACCAATACCAATCATCTTAATGCTTATTGTTTGGCAGTCCAATTTGAGATAAGATACTGATATCCCCCTCTTTCTTCTCATTACTTTCTTATTTTCTTTGAGATTCTTGATCTTTTCTCCATACGAATTTTGTTATTATTTTGTCTAGTTCTTGGTAGTTTAATTGGTAGATAGTATTGCCATTTTTATTCTATTGACTTGATCTCCACACCAATAATTAATGTTTTCCCCATTAATTAGGTCTGTCTTTGTTTTGTTTCTGCAAAGTGTTTTATGGTTTTATTCATATAGTTCCTGGATGCACCTTGGTAGTTACACTCCTAAATATCTCTTTCTAGGTTTTCTTTTTGTTTTTTGTTGGTAAAATACAGGAATGCTGATGATTTATGGGAATTAAAAATATTTTGTAGCTTTGTTGAATTTGTTGCTTTAATTATTTTTTATGGACTCTTTAGGGTTTTGTAAATAAATCATATCATCTGAAAAATGATAATTTTGTTTTCTCTCTGCCTATGCTTATTCTCTTGATTCTTATTTTGTTGTTTTCTTTCTTTTTTATTGTTCTGGCTAGCATTTCTAATCCTACATTAAATAGTAATGATGATAATTGTATTCTTGCTTTACCCCTGATTTTATACAGGAAGTCCCTAACTTTTCTCCAATACATATAATGTTTGCTCTTAGATTTAGATAGCTATTATTTACTAGGTTAAGGAAAGTCCCATTTATCCCTATACTTTCTATAATTTTTAATTGAAACAGGTAATACATTTTTTCAAAAGCTTTTTCAGCATTTTTTCATATGAAAATATGGTTTTAAACACCGGATCTGGAGGCAGTGGACCTGGGTTTGTTATCTTGGCTCTGCTCCAAACTCTATGATCTTAGGCAAGATATTTAACTTTTGCAGGCCTCAGTTTCCTTATTTGTAAAAATATTGGTTTCGTCTTGACCTCTAAGGTTCTTTCCAGCTTTCAATCTATGTTTCCGTGCACATGACTTGGTGTCAAGAAGCCAGGTTTGAATTGTGGCTCTATTTTTAAACTGTCTTATGTCCAGTACACGTCTTAACCTTCCTGTGCCTCAGAACTGTTATCCAGAAAACAAGATAGACTTCCTGACTTACACTTCATCATAGTTTTATCATGAGGATAAAATGCTTTAATACATGTAAACTTCGAACTGCTATGTAAATAGAAGCTGTGATCATTAGCGTTTCCTCTCAAGGCAGACTATCCCATTGCATGTCTCAGGAGGAAACCATATCTAAAAGGAAGAATCATTTGTAGAAATTGCTCTGTGGAAAGTTCATCCAGTTCTACTTTGACAGTCAAGAATCACTTCAATGTGATTGAGTGTGTTTGCCAAAAGATGAAATATTAATTTTTCCCTTTAATTCACACATGCTTCCCAGAAGTACTTAGGGATTCCTGGAATATTAGTTAAGAAAGACTTCTAGATATTCCAGCTATTATATTCAATCACTACAATTTTCTGGTTTAAAAATGGGTTTTCTTTAAACTATGGGCCAGATTCTCTCCCTTTTGAATAATACAACTTTCTTGGATATGTACGAGAGTCAGGATGCTTCACTTTGCTTCTTCTTCACTCCACCACACTCTTTGGGAAAGAAAACCCTTTTACTACTAAAAATCTTTTAACTGATATCTTTTGTTTTCATGTCACCTCCATTTCCTAGAATATCCCTCCCCCTCCTTCTTCCACAGAGCCATCCTTTATAACATAGAATAAAAATGAAAAATAAAACAACTAAGCAAAAGCAAACAACATTTCAACCAAGTTTGACATTCTACACACATAGTCCTCTACCTCTGCAAAGAAGGGAAAAGAAGGGAATTATTTTGCTCTTCAATCATTAAAATTAAATATAAGCCATGGATCATTTTGGTTCAGAAAGATATGTAGAAGATGGTTAGCAGGATGATTATACAAGAATCCCCCAGTCTTGTAAGGATATTGTTAGGAATGCTAAAGATATTGCCAGGAACAAGAGCTTTCAACAAGCCCGGAAATACTAAAAACAGCAAAGATTGTTTTTCTTTTTTAAGTCTGTGCTGGGAATTAGGAGAGGTTCACAGAAGGGGTAGGGATGCTGGTCAGGGTAGAGAGTGTAACCAGGGTCTAGCACATGCATAGAATCAATTGACTTGCTTGTGTATGACTGTTTGCCTGTTGTCTCTCTCATTAGATTAGGAGCTTCTTGAGTGTAGATACTTTCTTTTGCCTTTCTTGCATCTCCAGTGCTCAGCACAGTGCCAAGCACACAGTAGGTGCTTAATAAATGTTTATTGGCTGATTGACTAGCTTTATTGGTTGATGCAACTTCTCCAAGTGGAGAACCTGGGAAGGCTTCTTTTAGGGGAGTCATGATGACATGTGGAGACTGTGGTATATTTATAAATATTCTGTAGTTAGTTCTGGTTTATTAACTATCCGGCTGGCAGGAACCTTTTTCAATTGAACATCAAACCAGAATGGCATCTTCAAAAAGGCCTTTAGCCTCAGGCTCTTTATTCAGTGAATTTTTCACTTGTAGTCTCCAGTTAGAGATCATAATGTAAGGGGAGAACCCTTGGGGTCTTCTCCCATTGAAACCACATGACCCTGAGATATCAACCTTGGCCATTGGCCTCTTATATTCTGGATTAGAGCCTCTGTAATCTTGTGAGTTTTGAGAGGCCTAGGGGACCCTTCAACATTCCACCATTCCAGAGTTCAGGTTTGCAGCCAGCACAGTGATGATGCTCCTAGGTAGAAAGTGTAGCGGGGGCAGAGAAGACCAAAAAAAGTATGAGTACAGAGTCTTAGGTACCATCCACAAATAGGGCTGTGGAACGTTGATGGTAAACCAGTGAAAGTTCCCCAAAGGAGCTGTCAGACAGGTTGGTAAGGAAATAGTAGTGTCATGGAAGTCACTTTAGGAGAAAAACTCCAGCTGATATGAGTGTGTGTGTGATCAATAGTATTGAACATTGTAGAAAGATTAAGAAGGATAAGGACTGAGAAAAGACCACTGACATTACAATTAAGAGGTCATTAGTAACTATAGTTATATGAAAAAATGCTCTAAATCACTATCAATTAGAGAAAAGAAAATTAAAACAAGACTGAGGTGCCGCCTCACACCTATTAGATAGGCCAATATGACAGAAAAGGAAAATGACATATGTTGGCAGGGATGTGGGAAAACTGAAACACTGATGCGCTGTTGGTGGAGTTGTGAATTGATCCAACCATTCTAGAAAACAATTTGGAACTATACCTAACAGGCTATAAAACTGTGCATAGTCTTTGACCCACCAATATTATTACTAGGTTTGTATCCCAAAGATAGAAAATGTATAATATATGTACAAAAATATTTATGTACAAAAATATTTATGTACAAAAATATTTATACAGCTCTTTTTGTGGTGGCAAACGATTCAAAATTGAAGGGGTAACCATCAACCAGGGAATGGCTGAACAAGTTGTGTTACATGATTGTGATGGAATATTATTGAGCTATAAGAAACAACGAGCAGGATGGTTTCAAACTTGGGAAGACATACAAGCTGACACAAAGTGAAGTAAGCAAAGCCAGGAAAACATAACACAGTAACAGCAACACTGTACAATACTGACTATGAATGACTTAGCTATCCTCAGCAATACAATGACCCAAAACAATTCAGAAGAACTTATGATGAAAAATGCTATCCACTTCCAACGAAAGAACTGATGGACTCTGTATGCATACTGATTTCGCTTTATATTTGTTTTGTTGTTGGTCTGTGTTCTCTTTTGCAGCATGGCTAATGTGAAAATACATTTGGCGTGCCTGCACATGTATAGTCTACATCAAAGTGCTTGCCTTTTTAAGGGGGAAGGCAGGGAGGGAGGGAATTTGGAATTTAAAAATTATAAAAAACAAAAGTTAAAAATTGTTTTTACATGTAATTGAGAAAAAGATAAAATAAAAACTATTCTTTAAGAAGTTTAAAATAAAGCTAGAATTTGTTACATTAAAAAAACCCAAAGAGATCATCAGTGATCTTTGAGAAAGCAAAAAATATTACAAAGAAATATAAAATATTAAAATGATAACATATTTCCATCTGTATAGGAATGAGCTAGAAGTGCCATTTCTTCAATGAAGCCTTCCCTGATCCCTTCAACTGACTGTATTTTTAATTTCCTCTTAGTATAATAGTGTATTATAGATTAAGATATAATTCTAAATAGTATTTTTTAAAAAATCAATGTCAGATGTCATGAAGCTGGGAAGGATAATCCATTGAATGAGAGATAAATTTGTGAATAAATGTAAAAGGTTTGGGTTAAAAATCATCTGTACAAATATAAAATACAGAAAGCATGACTTTGTATAGTTCACATTAAAAAGATCTTGGAGATTTGGTGAAGGGGCAGCTAGGTGGCGCAGTGAGTAGAGCACCGGCCTTGGAGTCAGGAGGAGCTGAGTTCAAATTTGTCCTCAGACATTTGACACACTTACTAGCTGTGTGACCTTGGGCAAGTCACTTAACCCCAATTGCCCTGCCTTCCCCCCTCCAAAAAAAAAGAAAAAAAAAGAAAAAGAGATTTGGTGAAGTACAAGTTTAATATGAGTCAACAATGTAGTATGGCAAACATAAACTAGCATGATCCAGATGTGTTCTAATAAAGGTATAGCATCCCAGGATAAGAGATGTTACAATCCTACTATATTCTAACCTGGGCCATGTCTGGACACTATGGCCAGTTTTCAGCACCACATTCCATGAAGTATTTTGACAAACTAAAGCGGGTTCAAGAGACATTAGCCAATACAGTGAGAGGACTGGCCATCTGAATCTTGGCTAAAGAAATATGAGATATTTAGCTTAGTGGAGAGACAAGATAATTGCCTTTAAGTACTTAGAGGACTGTGAGGTAGAGGACAGATTAGATTGGTTCTATTTGGCGTTTGGAGCCCTAGGTAGAAGTTACCGAGAGATTTGGGCTTAATGTAGAAAGAAATTCCTGTTGAGCTACTTAACCCTTTCTTTGTCATTTCTTGTGTCCTTAGCGCTTAGCACAGTGTTTGGCACATAGTAAGTACTTAATAAATGTTTCTTGACTGATTGATCCTGGCAGGATAGCACCTTAGGCATCAATAAACGTTGGTAATCTTTTGATTGTCATGGTATGTGTACTCTTGGGATGGGCATGAGTATATTCTGCATCCCGGGGATGCTGGAGTGAGCCACTCTGTCCATGGTCAGAGAACATTTTCCAAATGTTCTCCCTCTGGGCTCCTTTGGGCAGATTAATCTTTCATGACTTGACTGATGAATAAATATTTTCCAGGTGCAATCTGGGGCTGTTTAACTTTCCTTGTTATTCTTGCTCTGTTTAAAAGCAAAGCATCAAAACCCCTCCCCAGAAAGTTAGTATGTTATTGGTCAACTATAATGGCCTGGTACAAGTGGTTTATTAAATGGAGTGATGTTCTTAAAAGCTGAATATGCATATACCTTTATGAAGAAGGTGATGAGTTCAAAACTGGGGTGGGAGAGACAAAGTGAGAAGATGCATTGCTACCTACAAGGCAGGCGATGGAGAGAGCACTGGACCTAGAACTAGGGAAACTGGGATCGAGTATTTTCCTAAGTGAGAAAACTGAGCTCTAGAGAGGAATGTTACTTGGCTGAAATTACCAAGGGAGTGGCAAAGTTGAGATTAGAAATAAGCCTTCTTGACTGCCAATCCAATATTTTTCCCACTACGGAAGAGGTTGCTTTGGTTGATGGTGAAATCATCAACCCTCTTCTGTTTGGAAAATATTGAGTTGTTTCTTGAAAAAGCAGTACCGCTTATTGTTCATAGTTAAAATGGCCAGACTGCCAGAGGAAGCTCCTGAAGCTTATTGTTGGCAGGTTCCTAAAATCAGAGAAGAAATGGATGGGCCTGCTGCCAGACTCCATTCTACTCATTGGGCACTGACTGGACAATGCCTTGTTGTATTGTTGGTTCACATGTGCGAGCCTCATGTCCTCAGCGAGACTGTGAGCTCTTTGAAGCCAGAGACTTCATCTGGATCATCCTATGGCTCCTAGCATTTAGAGGCTTTCTTGACCCACTAGCATGGGCATTTTGCAGGAAAGAGAATGACTAAGAAGTGTTTGCTGAGGCACGCAGCAAACCTGAGACTGGGCCTACTTCTTCATCTCTTTCTTCCTTATTAGGCGAGAGAAGCCATGAGCCACAGTCCAACCAAGGCAGGAGACATTGGAGGTGGGGCATATGAGGCATATGGGAGAGTGCCCTGAGGGGATGCCTCTGTGCTGTGGGTAGTGAGCACAGCAGCCACTGGGTAGCCTGATTACTTCGGCACTTCAGCCTGGGACTACTATAACAAGAATTCTTAGGACAAGTAGCCCTTGGGAATGGGGTAGTGAACTCTTTGGAGGAGAACCAATGCTTTCTACAGTCTGAAAAGTGTTTGTGTGTGAGAATAGAGTGAAGGAGGATCCAGGTCAAGGTTCAGAAGTGCCCGGGCAGCACAAATGCTGTAGTCAGGCCAATGCAAATGTCCCATGTATATGTTTATACGCTCTCCTGCTTGTCCACATTCTGGCGACAAGGTCAGGAGAGTTGTGGTATTTGTGTCCATGCTATCTGTTGCCTGGGAACCTGTATATCTGTACCAACATTGTGGTAAAATGGTTCAAGAGCTCATTAGCAATCCACTTACCTTCTCTGAGATCATTTCGTCATCAGTGAACTAGGGACAGTAATACTGACTGGGTCTAGAACTTGGAGAGACCTTAGAAACAGTCTGGTCTCACCTCATTTTATAGATTGGAGAAACAGAGGCTCAGAAAAGGATATTATTTATCTAAGATTATACAGCTAATAAGTATCCAGGTCCAGATTTATCTCCAAATCCACCATTCATTCCACTGCACCATATTGACATTATCAACCTCACGGGATTGTTGGGAGGGGGACACATTGTCAGACCTAAAATACTATAGAAAGGAGAGTTCTCTCCAGGAGGATAGAATGGGATGAAAAATCTGTACAAGACGTGCCCAGGATTGGAGCTTTTTCAGACAAACCACTTGTCCAACCATATTTCATTCTCTCATCCTATAATTCCAAGGTCCTCTAGACCAGTGGTATCAAATTCAAATAGAAATGAGGGCCATTAAATCATACATAAGGATCCCTGGGGGCCATATGTTGACTTAGGAAACCACACATGTGTGTATGGATACATACGTGTACATATAATATGCATATATATTATATACACATTATGTATAGATATATAGATATACATATATATGTGTATATCTATCTATATCTATAATCTATACCTATATATATCAACACAATAAAGTCAGATAGGAACTACATTTTAATCCGATTCAGGCCACACTTGGAATTGTTATGTGCGGGGTGTTTGATACATCTCCTTTAGAGTTTAGGTAGGATAGGACTGCATTTCCCTCCAGTTTTAATCCTGTCTCCTTATTCATGAAGATAGAACATTTAGACCTCTCTCTTTGACCCTCTTTCAACCACTTCCCTGCCCCATGAGTCTGCCAGTGTCTCCAGACAACTTTCCAGTGTGACCAAGGTCACACAGCAGATGCGATGTGCTGGAGCTAGCTCATATTGGCTCAGGAGAGCCAATCATTAAATTTTCAGGTGAGTATACCTCCAGCAAACCCTACAAATTAAAGCCTGATTTTTTTTGATTGTTTAAACTTAAGAAAGTGATGGAGAAAATGTTAATAATACAAATTAAACTTACAAGCATATTGTGTACATTCCTGCCCCACCCCCTACCAAGAGCCACTTGTTAAATGTTTGCCAGCACACCCCTGTTGACTGATGTTCCTCTGTTGCCTGTTCCAAAGCTCTTTTCACTTGCCGTGATATTACCATGCACATGCAGATACAAATCACTGGGAGTGCTAGACCAGTTGAGTGCAAGGGCACAGAAGGGGAACTCGGTGTCCGTCTAGTCCTACCCTGTTACGTTATAGATGAGGAAGCTAAGACAGAGGGAGGTTAAGTGACTTACTGGAAGTCATATTGGTAATAAACTTAAGACGTGGGATTGGAAGACACCCAGGTTCTTTGACTTTCTACTGTACCATACATCTCCTTTGTGAAAGCATCAGAATCCAGACCAGCACAACTTCACCATCGTATTGTGCCAGAGCACCTGGCTTACTCCTCGCTGCTCACTTGTTTTCTGACGTTCTCTGAGGACAGAATCAATGAAGCTGATTCATGGATCAGTCAGTTTAAGAATCAGACACTGGCAATTTCTATTGCTCCTTGCTGCTTTAGTGGATATACTGGCTGGTTTGAGTCTGTTCCATTCTCTCTTCTACCCCTCCAAATCCCCACTAAGGAAGAGAAGAAAAAGAATCGCGTTTACTGTCAGAGGACCTAGGTTCAAATGCCGATATTTACTAGTTGGCACATTCCATATGTTGCGCTTGGTGGTTTATGCAGTCCCTCTCTGTTCTAGATCTGCTTCCTCTTATGCCTGTAAGTATGGCTGTGGCACTTGTCTTGTGAATCCTAAAAGGACAGTGCCTTGTATTTAGTTACTGTTCAATCATTAGTCTTCTTTAGGTTCTGTTCATATTCAAGAAATACAGAATTTCCATAGAACGTAAAACGTGAGAACTGGGGAGGATCTTAGAACTTAGATTTTTGGAACTAGAAGGGACTTTAGAGATTACAGAATCACTGGTATAGATCTGGAAGGGAACTTAGTGGTCATCTAGTCCAACTGTCTTATTTTATAGGTGAGGAAACTGAGATATACATAGGATAAATGACTTGTCCAAGGTCAAAAAGGCATTGAGTATCAGTCAGGATTCAAACCCAGGTCCCTGACTCCAAATCCAGTCCTCTTTCTTCCCTATGGTGATGCCTCTCATGTAACCCAACACCCTCATTTAACAGATAAGGAAACTGAGGCCTGAAGAAATGAAGTAATTATTCAAGGTGCAAGAGGCAGGACCCACCTCCAGGTTTCCAGATTTCCAGGTCAGCTCTCTTTCCATTAACTATATCCTGCTGCTTTCTGGATATGTGGTAACCTCCCAAGTCCAGAGATTTTTAAAAAAAGTGAAAAAGGAAATTGTTGGATGGGATTATTTTTCTGGTACATATAAAAAGCATTACTTTTAAATTTTAAGCAAAAGAACATTAAGAAAAAAACTACTGGGGTTGGTCCTATGGCCACTTACACTTTGAGATTTGAAGGAAATCAAAATCTCCTTTGCCCCTCTAGGACAATATCTCTCCAACTCATAGGCCTCCTGAAATTCCCGTTGTTGGAATCACTATTTGATTAAGGGTGGGGTTACTATGTACATATCTTACCTGTGAGGAGTGGTGCATTCACCCCTTAGATCCCTCTCCTGAAGAAGAGAATCATAAGCTAGTGGGAAGCACCTTAATATAGAAAAGAGAAGGGCCGGTTTTGGGTCCCCACTCTGTCATCACAAGTATGACTTTAAATAACTCACTTCTACCTCTCTGAACCTCAATTTCCTCACCCATAGTGTAGGACAGAGCTATTTTCAGTTCCCAATGAGATAATGTGTGTGAAAGCTGGTTATAAAGCCTAACTCCCCCACCTCATGTGACTGTGGAATAGGGTCAGGGTTGGCCTTTGCACTTTTCACAGGAATTCTTCACGTCAGTTTCCAGTGTCCACAGTAGTGAGGCAAGGGAGCTCTTGCTCATTGGAGGATTCTCTAGGACTCCAGAGTCCTCAGAGACTTGTTCTAGAACAAAGGACTGTCTGATAGGCTCAACATTGGAAAAAAAATAAGGTGGGAGACACTAGGAAAAAAGGCGGAGTAAGAGAAAGGGGGTGTCAGTACATGGAGAAGGGGAGTCCTGGTCTTCCTGAGTAGCCTTGAGAAAAGATCTAAACTAGAACACTGTGACGTGAGAGATTTAATCTACTGAAGAGGAGATGCCAATTGCTCTTGGAGGTTGGGAACCCAGGAAGTCAACTCCAAATAGAGGAAGATGACAGTCAACAGCTGGAGCTGAGGCAAAGGTAATCCTTGTGGCTGCAGTACACCTCCATACTGACCATGGGGAATATGCTGAGAGGAACCAGGAAGATGATTGACATCTTCCTCACTCCAGCTATGCATTTGCTGAAGGATCGTTTTCTCATCACTTCATAAATTGTCCCTGTGAGATTTCTATCCCACCCACCCCCTTGAGAGGTATAAGAGATGGAACTCAGTGAGGACCTGAGTTCAAATCTGGCCCCAGACACTTGACACAATTACTAGCTGTGTGATCTTGGGCAAGTCACTTAACCCCAATTGCCCTGCCTTCCCCCCTGCAAAAAAAGAGATGGAATTCGTTTGTGCAGTGGGGGAGACAATAATTCCCATGATGCCATTTTGTTATTTATATTAATTTATGCCTCAATTTGATATTGAATTGATGACCTGAATAGTTTGTTAATTGAAATTATTCCATTACTGTGGGGCTGGGTCATGATTGGCAGAAGTGGTCATCTCCCAAAGCCCACGCTGAACCTGGATGAAGTCTCTAGAGCAAGAGTTCTCAGAGTTTCCAGGAGGCTCATGTTACAAGTGCAAGGTGATGTTATTATAAGCACAGGTAGATTTTTTGTGTTCATTTGCTGCCCCCAAGAACAAATAGTGCCTTTGGAGAATGACACTATACAACTGAGTTTTTATGGCTCCAGGCAGAAAGGGAGAGATCTGTAGTGTCGGAGTATACCCAAGGCAGCCAGGGAGGTCTGGGGTCCCAGGCAGTTGTGAGTAGTGGAAGGGAGGAGGGAGTAATCCTGGAACACTATTGGAGATGAGGTGGAAGGAGAGCTGGAAAGCAAATTTCCTCTTTTTATTTTTACCAAGAGAATGCTTCTTTTAATTTCCACTTGTTACTGAAAAGGACAATCAGTTAGGAAGACCCACAGTGGTCATTTAATCTTTTGGAGTCTTAATTCCCTCATTTACAGAGTCTTGTTATGTCTTGTTAGCTTGTCCTCATGAACAGAGAAACTGACCAGTCCGCAGGAAGGGCTGAAGGTCTTTGGGAAGCACTTGACTCACTAGCTGGAGGACATTTATTAGCTATGAGACCATGAATTTGTCTGAACCCTGGTTCCTCTTCTTTATAATTAGAATAATAATATTTGCACTGCCTACCTCCCAGGTTATTTTGAAGAAAGTGCTATAGATTTGCGAGCTATTAGATTTTAGATCTCGTAAATGCAGGAACCACGCCTTAACCAGACTTTTTATCTCCTTTGTTGCTGGTCCTTCACTCTCAAAGAGGACCAGTTACATCAGGAGTGATGATGTCTTGACCTGTGTGTGAATTGGATTTAAGGCAGAGCTGCTCGAAGTCATTAGCCTCACTCTCTCCTCCAGTCATCAAAGTCCAGCGGGAAGACAAAAGTCAAGACGATTGCAACGGGCCGAAGTGCAGCGGGTGACCTTAACCTTTCTCCCTTAGTGACCAGAGCGATAGCGGTGAGCTCTTTGCACAGTGCTTAACGCGTAGGAGGTGCCTAGGAAATGCTTTTGTTGATTGATTCAAGAAAGCTCATCTCAGTTCAGTAACTACTAAATGTCCAGTACATATAAGGTTCTAAACTATGTCTTGAGGTAGTAGAGGTATAATGTGTAGAAGTTAATTGATTAGAATCCTAACAACCCCTCCACCCACCCAAATTAATATAGGATATAATGAAAATTCAATTCCACAATTGTTTTTTAACCATCTACTTTACTAGGTTCTTTGGTGGGTATATTGGAAAAGTCATAGAATTTTAAACACCTTAGAGACATCTAGCCTAATCCCATACTTAAAAAAAGTTTTATCAGTGGTGTGTGTGTGTGTGTTTGAGACAGGTATTTCCAGATATTAGCAGGTAGGATAAGTGACTTGTCCAAAGTCACACTGGCAATTGGTGGCACAGCCATGGCTAGAACCCAGGTTACTAGTTGCCTAGTCCAATGCTCTTTTTTACTGCACCACTCAATGGTAATTTAGGCGATTATTAAATGCCTACTATACGTCTGACATTATGCTCAGTGCTGGGGATACAAAGGCAAAAATGAATGGGACTTACATTTCAGCTGGGGGAAACCAACGTATAGCTAAGTATAAAATCCACGCAAAGTAAACATAATACGGTTTGGTGGGAGGGGAGTTGGTAAAAGCCTCTTGTAAGACGCAGCCCCTGAGTTGAACTTTACTGGGAGCTAGTAATTCCAAGAGATGAAAAAAGGGAGGGAGCACCTTGCTGGCGCAGGGGACAACCTATGCAAATTCAGTGATGGAATGCTGTGTACTTGATCATCAAAGGGTCCAGTTTGGCAGGTACATAGAATGCATAAGAGTAATATGAAATAGGTCTGAAAAGATAGGTTGGAATCAGATTGTGAAGGGCTTTCAATGCCAAAGGGAATCTAATTTTTATTCTAAAGGCAATAGAGAATCACTGAACCTTTGGGATCAGGAGAGTGATATGATCAGGTCTGTGCTTTAGGAACATTTATTTGGCAAATATGTTGAGAATGGATTGGAAAGGGGAGAAACCGGAGGCAGGGAGACCAGTTAGGTTTTACCTTTGCTCAGGTAAGGAGTGGTGAGGACTTGAACTCGGAGCTGTGGCCATGAGAGAAGAGAGAGAAGAGGGTCCGATGTGAGAGGGCAGTGGAAGTAGAATTCATAAAGCTGATCAGACGCAGAGGGGAGGGGAGACTGAAGGTTGGAGGGTCACTGCTAGTGTGTGGACCTGATGACCGGCGGTTAAGATAGGAGCTTAGGACACGTGTGTAGAGAGAGGACACAAGAAGGCATGGCTTGGGGAAATCCCTGAGACTCTGAGAGCTGAACAATTTTTTCCCTTGATCACGTGACTCATATAGTCTGAGTCAAGAGTCAAACTCCAGGTCCACAGCTCAGTCAACTACACCAAGCTGCCTCTCCATGGCTACCTGCCCTGGAGGAGCTGAAAGCACATAGTGGTTTAAGCTGCACGAAGTCCTTTATTTCATACTTATGAAGGCCACTGAAATCCAAGGAAGGATTTGGACTTAAGGGGAGGAGAGTGAGTAATTAGATTTAACTAGACAGGCCCTTAAAGAATAGCTTCTATTTATATTAAGGTCTGCTAGGAAGGTCCTAGGGCAGCTAGGTGGAATAGTGCATAGAGGGCTGGGCCTGTTTGTCAGGAAGACTCATCTTCCTGAGTTCAAATATGGTCTCAGACATTTACTAGCCGCGTGACCCCGGACAAGTCATTTAACCCTGTTTGCCTCAGTTTCTTCATCTGTAAAACGAGCTGGAGAATGAAATGGCAAAACACACACACACACATCCTTCCACTCCCCCCTCCAGAGTGCAGAGTTCATTTCAGTAAGCAATCATCAAACACATGTTGTGTGCCTTAAGAAATGTTCTTATTTCTACTGCTGCTAATAGAAATAACAGCAAAAATAGATCCCATTTATATAGTCTTAAGATCGAAAAATGCTTTAAAAAAAACCAAACAAACCACAGAGGACCTTGGTGGTGCTCGGCTGCATTGTGTGTACTAAAATTTCTCTGCTTAGAGATATTCCAAATCATCTTGCTTTTGCTATGTACATAGTGTTTGATTTTTCCTTTGTCTCAGTATACCTTCTAAAGGGTCAGAAAAATGTCTATTCAACTTTCCCTTGCGCCACAAGAAAAACCAGTTTGCCTAAAAAATGGAATGATTTGTTTTATTTGCAACCCTGGCAGTGGGGGTGGTTTCCACTGAGGGCAGAAAAATGAAAATTAGCATGTTGCTTAAATCTGCTTTGCAGATAGGGGCCCTTCAGAAGCCACATTCAGTGCTGAGTGTAATCATCTTGAAGTATTTGAAATGCTCATCCTTCCCCAGGAGAAGATAGATGAATTATTAAAAAACCCAATAAAACATTCCAGTTCCCCAACTCATATTTTGCCTCCCTGGAAATGAACCTGATTTGGTTAGAACTGGAGGAGGGGGATATCTCTGTCACACTTGCTGAATTCTACAATCCACCAGAGAAATGGGAGGGGGTGTCTTCAGGTCAGAGCCTCATGGATGAGATTAGGCAAACTGTGTACTGACTGCATATGGTACATCATGTTTCTAGTGTGTTAGGATCTCTTTGGGAGAAATAACTAAGAATTTTGTCTTGATCTAATTGTGTGCATTCTTATCCCCTTGCAAGCATTTCATGGAGGCAGCGTGGTGATTTTCCAAGAGCACTTCCCTAGGAATCAGGAATTCAGGACTGAATTTGAATTTGAATTGAGTACTGAATCTTTTACTGTTTTGTTGTATGTGTACCCTTCAGCCAATCACTTCCTCTCTGTGGGCCACAATTTCCTTATCTGTTGTTTGACTTGACTATACATATTTGTAACAAGAGTTTTATTTTTCATTTCTTTTGATTTTTTTCCCCTGGGGAAAGTTTGAAGTAGGAGAAAAATGCTTAATTAATTAAATCAAGAAAAAAATGCTTAATTGAAAAAAAAGATATAGAATGTATTTTTTTAAAGTAAAAATAAACAAGAACAGTTGGGTTAGATAATCTCTATGACATTCTATGACTGAAATAGAAAAAAAAAATCAGAGAATAAGAATTTTTCTAAGTGTCCAATAAAGGCATACATCACCATCCCTGAATTTGGGAGATGGGCAACTGGGCTGGAAGGAATAGGGCCAAACTTCTCTCTTAGCTTTCTTCTTCAGTGGCAGGGAAGTACAGTGGCCAGTTTCGAAAGAATGAGTACAGAATTTCGCCTCCCTATCCTGCTTTGAGGTGTGGACCTGAGGGAACTTGGGAAGGACACAGAAATATTAGCTCTCATTCAAGTAGCTCTTAATGGCTTTTTTTGTTCAGCCGTTTTCAATCACGTCCTAAAAAATGCCTTATTCACACAAACCTTGGGAGGTGGGTTGGACAAGTACCCTCCAAGAAAATTGAGGATTAGAGAGCTGAATTGACAGTTCACAAGTAGGGGATATGGGACTTGAGCCCAGACAGTCCTTGGCAGATCAAGGAAGTTTAATAAATTTCTGTTTATTGATTGTTTTTGACTCCAAATCCAGGGGTCTTCCCATCGCACTGGGACACAGCCCTGGTGTTACTTCTTGCCTAGAATTCTCTAAGATATATTCTCAGTTTTCCTGTATCCCAGCCCACGACTCTGCCCCTGTACAGAGGTGGGGAGGAGGCATGGGGGTGACTGTCACTAACTGAAGGGGCACAGAGGCAAAGCAGTTTAATAATGCCTGCGGACAGACCCTTGACCTACATACAATAGGAAAATAGCTACAGAAGGGACGCAGATGGAGGAAGATGCTTAAAATGGGAGACTTGACCTTAAATGGTTATACAATATTCCAAATGGACCAAATTATATAAATCTTTGGATCGTACTCGGGATGTAGGCGCAGTGTGGTGTGGGGGAGTCAGAGGGCCTGTGGGACAACTTTCCCCAATCATGAACAAGCACCCCTGGCTGGTGGGAGGTAGAGAGCATCAAAATATTCTGTTAGTGTTGCCGACTGAGCTTGCTTTGGTATGACAGCAAGAGCTTAAGATCAGAGAGTTAGAACAGTAAGGGATGTTAGAAGTCCCTGAGTCCAACCCTTTCACTTAACAGATGAGGGAGAATAGGGAACTTGTCCAAAGTCTACTGATAATACGTGTCAGAGGTAAGATTCGAACCCATTTTCTCTGACCCCAGAGACACTACTTTTGCCCTTGTTCCATGTTGTTTCTATGTGGCCTGAATGTTTTTATCATGATTGCACATAGTATGTGGAAGTGGTGGGCAGGGTTGAGTGAGTAAAGTAGAGGAGAAGGGAGAAGGAAAAGAAAAGGAAAGGGGAAAGGAAAAATATTTTGATTTGTTTGTAGAGATTCTGAGTTTGAATTCTGGCACTGTCTCTGGTTGACCTCGGACACGTCATTGTCTCTGGGCCTCAGATTCCTCATGTGGAAAGTGGTCGTTAAGCTCCCTTCATGCTTTAATCTGTGGTCCCATGTGTATGAGGATAATGAGTAAGTATGTGTGTTTACATGTATAAGCGGGACTATACTTAAGTAGAGAGAGATCCTGGATGGTATGTAAGTAATCTGGTGATTTGGGGTCCTATAGAATGGGAGGGTATTAGAATGGGGCAACTTCACTGTCCTTACTAGCAGGCCTTTGATGCTTCATTTGATGATTCGTGCTCAGTGATCACGGGTATCTTCATCCTCTAGGAAAAGTACTGTAGTTGAGGCAGCTAGGTGGAGCGGTTGATAGAGGGCCACTCGTGGAGTCAGGAAGACGAGTTTATATCTAGCCTCAGATGCCAGTTGTGTGGCCCCAGGCAAGTCACTTACTTAACCTCCATCTGACTCAGCTTCCTCATCAATGAAATGGGGATCACAACAGCCCTTACCCCTCAAGACTTTTGTGAGGATAAAATGAGATAATATTTGTAAAGCACTTTGTAAACTTTAAAGTGTTATGTGAATATTAGCTATCTTTATTGTTATCTAGGAATGGGGGATCCCAACACATCATCAGATCAGCTGTTATCTTCTGGGATATTTTCTGTGCTGGGGCTGTGGATGCAGTACCTGGTTCTAGGTGCAGAAGGGCTGTTGTTGTTTGTCCGTCCTTCTGGAAGAGGACCGATGATGTCAGGAGGGTGATGTCTTGACTTGCGAGTGAATTGCATTTAAGCGAGTCAGGGCTATGCAAAGTCATTGGCCTTGCTCTCTCTGGAGAGTCATCAGAATCCAGTGACAAGACACAAATCAGGACGACTGGTGATGGCCCCGGCAGAAGGGCTAAGGTGGGGTTTGAAGAGCATAAACACACCGTGTCTAGAGAAGGGGTGGGGAGAGACAATATCCAAGGGGTTGTTGGATAGTCCAACTTGTCCTGCTTTTCTGACTCAGACATCTGCTCTGGGTTCCATTGTTCTGGATCACTCTTATTCGTTCAGATCTCCTAGGAAGAAATCAGGGTATCCACAGGTGTCACAGCTTGTTTTTCTGAGCAATCTGAGCTCCTTTCCTTGATACAGCTGATGAGATTTGCTATTTTTAGCATGTATGTTTATTAGCATACCTGGAGGCCAGCCAGAGGAGAATAATACGGATCAGGGAGCGATAGACCATGGCTGAATACTAAATGATATAAAGACTCAGTCTGTCTGGCAAGGTCATAAAATCATGGAACTGCAGCCCTGCGGAAGGAAGGGAACTTTAGATTATCTAGTCCAAGCGTCTTATTTTACAGCTGATAAAACTAATATGGCAGAGAAAGTGAGTTACCTAAGATCACACAGGTAATAAGGGTCAGTCAGAATTTGAATCCACCTCCTTGGATTCAATCCAGCACTCATGCCCCTGTACTACTGTGGTATCTTTCCAGGATAATATTAATTGTGGTAAATAAAAATATTATTACTAGGAGTAATATCTAATGTAACAAAAGAGTGTTGTGTTAACAAGTGATGAATATGATAAGCACAGAGAAGTGTAGCAGCCCAGTGCCTGTCACACAGTAGGCACTTCATAAATGTTTGCTGACTGATTTATATGAACTAATACTTGCAAAATTAAAATTTACAAACTGAAGCAAGCAGAACCAGGAAAACAATATACAACAACAACAACAAAAGAACAATTGAAATGGAATACTGAAAAATTATAAGGACCCAGCTTAGTTCCAAAGAAGGGATATGAGAAAACACCTTCCCCCTCCTTTGTAGAAGTGGGGAACTATGGGTGCAGAACCTTGAATACAAAGTCAGATTTTTTTTTTGACATATTGGTTAGTTTTGCTGAACTGTTTTTATCCTCTTTTTTATTCTTTGTTAGGAAAGTGGTGACTTCTTCAAAAACCAGCCATAAAATTTTTCTTTTTAGTAAATAATACTTTGAGGATCTGTGATTTCATTGAAACAGGTATTCTCCTATCAATGAAGTTTACAACTCTTCCATATCTTAGTAAATGGTCTTCTTGTATTGCTTTGGCTGAAAAATTCCTGATCCCATGGCCAGCCTGGTAGTGAGTCTCTCTGCTCTTATCTAGTCTGACTTGCAGAAGTAGATTCAGAGTGTTTTATGAGGGCACTCTGGAATTCTTGACAGTTTAGTAGAACTTGACAGAGCTTTTGCTCAGCAGGCATAAGCTTTAAGAATCAAGAATTGTGTCCATTCCACAATGGAGGGGTACTTTGCTGGATAAATAATTTGGATAGCATTTTTGTTATGAACTATCACGTGTATTTTAGTTTAACCCCAGGACAATGCTGGTGGGCACCATAATATAATAGAAAGACCATTGGCTTTGGAGTCTGAAGACCTGAGTTGGAATTCTGACTATGACTTTGGGGAAGTCAATTCTCCTCTCAGAATCTGTTTCTATTCCTGTAAAACGGGGATACTCAATATTATGTTTATATTACCTACCTTGTGAGGGTACTGTAAGGTAAGAGATTTGTGGATCTCAAAGTACTATGTTAGTATAACTTCTTATGATCAGTAGGGGGAATGTTTGGTCCCAGGATATGGACCATGTGGAGGGGTTTTTTTTGCACAATTCCAAATTGCTCTCTGGAATGGTGAGTCCAACATAGCTCCACTAACAATTCACTGACCCTGCCAACAATTATTATTATCATTTTTTGTCTTCTTTTCCAATTTGTGGTGTGAGGGAAACCTCAGAGTTTTGTTTTGTTTTTAACCTAGTCACTGATTTTATGCCAAACTTTTTTACAAAAAAGTGGAGCATGACCATTACATGAAGCCTTTTAAAAAATTGTGCTGGTGTTACTAAAAAATCATTTAATACTAAGTCGTCTTTGGTGCAAGATTAGGATGCACGGAATACTCCTGTATATACATTAAAATTGGGAAGATGCAAGATTCCCCATATCACGTGACTTACACATGGCAGCTTCGCCTGCAGACCCGCTCCCCTTGAGCCTAAGGCTCTTCATTGGGTTGAACGACAATAATGTTAGTAGTGCAGCCCTCTAAACAAAGCAAGCAAGTGGGCTTCCGAAAATATACTGTTGATGGCGTGCAATGAGAATTCTAGGCTCGTGGCTTGCTATGCATGAGAGATAAATTCGTATCCAAATGCCACTAGGTGAATACCTTGCTGCTGTTTACCTTTTAAATGCCATGACGAACAGAATTATACCATTCGAAGATTATATGTTGAAAGGCTACAAAACAAATTTTTGGACTGGGATTCCTCCCCCCACCCCGCCCCCCAGGGTGAGACGATTATGTGGTGGAGACGATTATGCAGTAAAATACAGTAGTTGTATTTCTCATATTTAGTAATTTGGGGGCATTCTTTGAGGTAGTTATAAGTAATTTGCATTTCTTTAAAGGTTACCATTATAAGGGTGACATTTGAAGATGTGTCTATTGGACTCCCTGTGAATCCAAACCACAGACCAAGCCTTTCATAATTTGCTCTCATCTGCAAAGCTTCTCCTATCACTGTAATTAACCAGATTTTAGATGTTACAGCCCATATTTGAGAACTGTGTGTTCTGTCAGCATCTTTTTGTGTACAAAAAGGTTTTTTTTCTTTTTTAGTATTTAGTAACAGTGTGGGATTGAGCCTAAATGCTCTTGATCTTACTTCTTATTTTATGCTTTATGCACTCTCTGAAAAGTACTGATAATCAGAACCCACTTTGGTATCAGAGGAGACTCTCGTCAGTACAACAGCTTTTCCAGAAATGACTTGTAATAACAATAAAAGTGCCTTGTGCTAACTTCAAACAAAGATACAGGGTGAATTTTGTTTCTTTCACATTTGTATAAAGCATGGCATCATTTCTTTCAAATGGCAGGAAGGACTTCTTGCTTATTTTCCAAGTGGGCAAAAATAACCATTTTGGTCAATCCACAAAAGAGATGAAAAGACAATTCAAGAAAGAAAATAGTAAAGATTCTAAGTTCCTTATGGGCAAAAAAATGTGTTTTCTATTTTAAAAAAATATTTGTCTGGTCCTAAAGCATAGAATATGATCTAATCGTGCTGCAAATCCATCAACAAGAATTTAAGTGCCCATTATGTACCCAGACTCTGTACTGGGTGCTAGACATGCAAAGACAAAAACAAAAGTTTCTGCCCTCAAGGAACCCAAATCGTAGTGTTATTAAAGCTTAAAAACTGCACTAAGACTTTTGGGATACTCCATATTTTATTGGGGGGAAATGTACATTTTAACTATATAGTTATAATATACATTAGTTATAATTACACACTATAACTATATAGTTATGCATTATAACTATATACTTATAATTGAATAATATAATTATAGGATACAATTATATATAATATAATATATTATATGATTATATATTATATAAAATAATAACATATAAATTATAACTATATAGCTATAATTATACATTATAACTATATCTATTCAAAATTGCATTAATATCTTGAAAATGCACTAAAACTTTTGGGAGACTATGTATATAAAACAATTACTGAAAAAAGAGGCACTTCCCCCACCCCCTCCTCACCTTAGAGATTTACAGTTTCATGTACAACCATGTTTTATTATTATTTTTAATTTATTATTATTTTATTATTATAATATTATTATAATTTTATTTTATTTTATTATACTCTGTTATGGAAATGCTTGTTTTATTCCATAAATTAAAAATAAAATAAACAAGAATTTTTAAAAAGGAGTCACTAACAGCTGAGGAGACCAGAAAAGACCTCATGTAGGGGGCAGCACTCAAGTTGAGCTTTGAAGGAAAGTAGGAACTTTATGGTAGCCATGAGGAAGGAGTGCCTTCCAGGCTTGAGGGAAATGTGAAAATGTGCAGAGAAGAGAGATGGCTTGTTGTGAGCTAAGAAGAGCAAGAAGATTCTTGAATTACTAGAGCTGCATACCTAGAGTACCAGAACTTACATTTCAGGTTCATAGATGGTATATACAGGCTTGGGATTCTTGCTCTTTTCTATCCCCTTCTGCCATCATCACAAGTCAAAGAGTTCTCCATGGGCATATCAGTCTGCTCATGAGTCACTTCGTCTCCCAGATTCCTCATTTGATGGTGAGGTGCCTTTGCCCACTAGCACCAGCTATTGGAGATGGGAGGCTCCATCTTCCCAGCCTTGTACTTCAAACCAGCCGGAGCCTGTGTCCCACCAGCCTAGCCCTCCAGATGCTTACTAGCTGTGTGCCTCAGGTTATTCTGCTTCTGTAAGCTTCAGTTTCCTCCTCTGTAAAGTGAGGGGTTGGATTAACTCTCTCCAAGTTCCCTGCTAATTGTAAACTTCTGAATCCAAGTTCATCTCCATGCTACAATGAGGACTGGGAAAGAGGACTTCAGAGGCGAATAATTCCCTTCAGAGGGAATAATTCAGAGGACTTATTCCAATGCTTGCTGACATGTTTTGCAGGTTACAAAATGATTCATCATGAGTATACTATGAGACAAGGAGGGAAAATATTATCCCAATTTTACAGATGTGGGGTCTTACCCCAAGATATCGGCCCTCTTCTTTTTTCTCTCTATCCTCTTTAACTTGGATGACCTCCTCTGTTCCCAAGGGTTCGGTCATCATCTCTGGGCCAATGATTCGTACGTCTCTCTCTCTCACTTTTTTTGTGTGTTCATGCATTTTTTTGCTGTGTCCAACTCTTCACGACCCAATTTGGGATTTTCTTGGCAAAGACACTGGAGTGGTTTGCCATTTCCTTCTCTAGCTCACTTTACAGATGAGGAAACTAAGGCAAACAGGATTAAGTGACTTTCCCAGGGTCACTCAAATAGTTAATATCTGAAACGGGATTTGAAATCAGGTCTTCCTGACTCCAGGCCCACCACTCTACCCACTAACTGCCCTCTCAGCTCCAGTTTGCATGATTGACCATTAGGCTTTTCAAACTGGAGTCTGAATAGGCATTTCAGACTCAACATAACCACCTCATACTAAAGCGCCTTCTTAGGGGGTGACCTGGAGTCAGCTGCTACTCTTCTATGTTTACCTCTGCTCTCTCTTTTTGAAGAAGCAATTAGCTTAAGGCTTTGTGATAGTGTGTGGAGTCCCTTGCTTGATTCCTTCCTTTAAAAAATGATCATAGAGTTGTAGATTTAGATACAATGGACCTTCAAAGTTATTGAGTCTAACCCTCTTATTTTACATTGATCATTTCCCTTTTTTTGTCATATTAGCCAATCTGATAGGTGGGAGGTGGTACCTCAGAGTTGTTTTAATTTGCATTTCTCTAATCAATAGTGATTTAGAGAATTTTTTCATATGACTACAGATAGCTTTGAATTGTCTAAAAACTGCCTATTCATATCCTTGACCATTTATCAATTGGGGAATGGCTTGTAGTCCTGTAAATTTGATTCAGTTCTCTAAATATTTGCCTCTCATTTTACAGATGAAGAAACCGAGGCCTAACTAGAGAGGTCAAGTGATTTGCTCATAGTCATGCAACTAGTGTCTGAGACAGCAGTTGAACCTAGATCTTTCTGACTGCAAGTCTAGCTATTTGTCCACTATACCCCACAGGCCAATAAGGTGGAATATCTGATCATTCTGCCTCAGGTAGGAGTTCATGAATCAAACTTTCACTGAGACAACCACCTGTTGGTGGGTTCCTCAGTAAAAGACCACTCACTCCCTAACACCACAGCATGGTCTTGGTTTAATGAAAAGAGCCTTGAAGGCACAGTCAGGAGACTCCTGGCTTTGCCATTGACTAGCTATGGGACCACATGTTGACATTCCACAAGCCCTCTTGGAAAGGTTCCTTACCCCTGATAGAGAAGGATTTGGAGCAGATGGTATGGGCCTCAGCTGTTACTATCATGCATAAAGCTGGTGATCTGTGGAGCTGTGAGGCATCTGCTCTTGTTAAGAACACCAAGAGAATCAGCCTCTACTTCTTTTTGAAGCCACCAAGGGTCAGTCTATAAAAGCAGACCTCATCCTGGGTTTTGGACAAGTGCTGGTGGTGTTGACATGAGGGAGAAAATAAGAGAGACAAGTGCGATTTCTATATGACAGAGCAGGATAGCTTCTAAAGACTCTGATGACCTGGGTGACTTCTTCCTATGTATCTGCTTTTCATTTCATTTGTGGTGTGTGTCCTTGGGGAAGGTGCCATTCAGTGGGTTGTCCTGAAAGCTGCTGGATGTCTTAAAGGACATTATACACTAGGAGGGGTGAGCACTGATGATGCCACCTCCCTGCCAACACCTTCTGAGCTCTTCCTTATTCTTTCCCAAGAGCTAGAAGTCACAGAGCGTTGACCTCAGCAAACCACCTGGAAAAATCAATAACCCTCTAGCAGAGCAGTTATGGCTGGCAACATCTCAGTTGTCACTGTAAATGGCTGCCAGTATAGCACCTGATGGTGCCACAAGAGGATTGAGTTGCCATTGGGGTTTGGAGCAGCCATTGAAATGCGCATTTTAGATCACTGCTCACTCAAAACATTCTGTGGTTACCTACAATCTTCCTCAATGCCCCAGTCATCTCTTGGGGGCATTGTCTTCAATCATATGTCATGAGAGCATCCTGTTAACAGAATTGCTGTCTCTGTGATCCAAGGAAATTGATTCCTGCCCTCTTTTGTGAGCTCTACTCACTGTGCTATTATCCTCCATTTGCTTCTATTTTGGAAACTGTCTTCCAAGTGCCTGTCCCTCCTCTGAAACTAGATCATATTTGGGAGCCAAAAATGGTGGATGATAGAAAAAAGAGCAATTGAGAGGGACGTGACTAATGTACAAACACAGAGATGATGCAGGTAGCAGCCGTCATTCTGGGTTGGCTTCTTTTTCTTCAATATACCACTATGTCTATTTCCCAGAGACTGGCATGACTTACAAAAGCATTTCTATTTATATTGCAGGGTTCAGAGTTTGAAATTCTTGTCCCCTGTACTCTCTTATTTTTTTAAAAAAAATACTCTTATTTTAAAAAATTAATTTTAATTTTCAATTCCAAATTTTCTCCCTTCTTCCAGTCCCTCTTCCACCCATTGAAAGGGCAAAGAAATACAATAATCATTATTCTTATGAAGTCATACAAAACATATTTCCACCTTAGCCGTATTGCAAAAAAAAATCAAGAAAAGTAAAGGGAAAAATATACTTCATTTTGCACTCAGAATTTACCTCTCTTATTTTTTTTAAAGGAAGTTAGGGTAAAAAAAATCCCTATATGAGCACACAGGTAAGCATAGCATCTTCTAGACAAAGCCTAGGGAGAATATGGGAAGATAATTTTTGTTGAGTCATTTCAGTCGTGTCTTATTCTTCAAGCTCCCATTTGGAGTTTTCTTGGTGAAGATACTGGAGTGGTTTGCCATTTCCTTCTTCAACCCATTTTACAGATGAGGAAACTGAGGCAAATAGGATTAAGTGACTTACCCAGCATCACACAGCTAAGAAGTATCTGGGGCTACATTTGAACTCACAAAGATGAGTCCTCCTGACTCCAGGCCCAGAGTTCTAAACAATGCACCACCTAGCTGCCTATGGGAAGATAATAGTTCCTTACGTTTATTTAGTACAAATCATGTTTGTATGCATTGTCCCATCTGATCCTCACAGCAGCTATATGAGGTAAGAAGGCTAAGTTATTGTATCTTTGCTCCATACTACTCATATGAACTTGGATAAGTTACTCTACTTTTCTGTGAATCAGTTTTCTCATATGGGGAATTCTGGGGCCACACATAGCTTCCTCACCCTCACCCAGACCCCAACAAGTAGTTGGTAGTAACTTTTAATGAGCGTGTCTCCTGCCAAAAATAATCATCAGCTACCCTGGGGAAAAGAACTATCTGTTGACAGAGTGCATGGTTCAGATTTAATCCCTGATCCCAAGAAATTGAGATCCACAGTGATAAAGTGATATGCCCTAGGTCACACTGGTAGTGGCACAACAGAATTTGAGTTTTGGTCCTGGAACTCTACATTTCATGTTTTTTTCCCACAATTCCCCACTGTCTGAATCAGGAGATCTCCGAGATCCCTTACACCAGTGAGGTTCTGTGATTCTATAATATATATATATATATATATATCCTCATTTAAAATTAGGTCTGGAAAAAACTTAGTGGTCCTCCAGTCTAATTCTTTCATCTTCTAGTATGAGGAAGCAGAAGCTCAAATAGGGGTGAAGTACCAGGCCAAGGCGAGTGTTCTGCCTCCCAGTCTGGTTTACTTCGCACTGATGAGAGTAATAAGTAAATGCCCAGATCGCTCTGCACCGGTTGGGGTGCAGGAGTTCAGCTTCAGCCCATGGCAGAGCTCAGCCTCTCAGTGTCACTTCTAGGATCCCTGCTAGTCTGTGTCACGCTTCAATTAGATGGCAGCCGCAAGCAGGCTGGCTTCTCATCTAAAGGAGGACTGCCAAGGGTCCTTCGAGGGAAAAGCAATTTCCATTTCGATTAGGTGCCGAGCAGTTTGGCTTTGAAGTTCAATCATTTATTACAGTTGACTCCTGAGGGGGAGTGATAGTGAACAATGACTGGGACCCTCCTGATCTTGCTCCTTGTCTTCAGTAAATTTGATGGTACAGGGATAGCTCTGAAGTCTTAGCTTCTTCTTTTCCCCTGCTTTTACACCCTACCCCCACACACCCCCATCTTCTCCAAATTACCCTACTTTGAAACATCTTTGGGGCAGTGAGGTGGTATAGTAGACAGAATGCCCGGCCTGGAGTCAGGAGGACTCACCTTTGTGAATTCAAATCTGGCCTCAGACACTTACTAGCTGTGTGACCCTGGGCAAGTCACTTAACCCTGTTAGCCTCAGTTTCCTCATCTGTAAAATGAGCTGGAGAAGGAAATGGCAAACCACTGCAGTACCCTTGCTAAGAAAACCCCAAATGGGTCATGAAGAGTCAGACACAACTGAAATGACTGAACAATCATAAGTGGCTACAGTCTTTAACGTGTTGCATGGGCTGGAGGATCCCCTTAAGGACATCCAGAAAAATAGAAAAAAGAAAAAGCTCTTATCATTTAAATGCACTTACAGAAGAAGCAGAATGGCAGGAAACAAGTCCAGAGAGGCTGAAAATCTTGCCTGAAGTCACACAGGCAGTAATTAGCAGGGCAGGATGTTCTGACAGCAAATCTAGCACTGTTCCTGCTGTATCACACATTATCTTGATCCTTGGAGGCGTTAACTAAATCCCCCAAGATACCCTAGTAGATGAGATCGTGGTGAAAGATGCTCCAAATCAGAGGTGTGGTTTTCTAAGTTAGTAGGTGGCCTGCAGGGATCCTTGTGTAGGATTTAATGGTTCCTTTTTCTACTTGAGTTTGACACTTCTACTCCAAATGACAGCACCCCTCCTCCCCCTCCTCCCCCTCCCCCTTACATCCACCCCTGGGCAGCTGATTTTTCCTCTTGTTTTGGCTAGAGATGGTAAGTGGGTGGGCTGTACCTCTCAATGAGCTGACACATACAGTTAAAGACAATCACCTTACCCTGGCCTTATAAAATGACTCAACAAACAATGAGCCGGGCATATTTTCTCGCCCTGTTCCCTGCCTGAAGTATCCTGGTACTTTCCTTCTTCTTGAAAACCTTGATGAATGACTCTTTTTATTGGGGCACAAAGACATGGGAAAAAGCTTTCCACAAATGAATAGGCTTTGTTATCCCTGAAGAAGAGGGAGGCTTCTCTTGCTGAGAAGTGAAGGAGAAATGGCCAGCTGAATGACTATGTTGTCTTTGTTGGGAAAATAAAGAATCAAACACACCTACATATGTAAATAACCATTTCTGTGAGACTGAGGAAGGTCATTCTATTTCTTTTCTAAGTGCATTTAAGTGATAAGAGCTTTTTCTTTTTTCTATTTTTCTGGATGTCCTCAAGGAGATCCTCCAGCCCATGCAATATATAAAAGAATGTAGCCACTTAATATTGTAGAAGAGCTGGAAGGACTTTGTCCCACTCACTCATTGTACAGTTGAAGAAATTGAGGCCCAGAATGGTCCAAGTTCCATAGTCAATAAGTGAGTTGCAAAGCTCACATTAGACTCTCCCACCTCCCAGTCCTTCCTGACTCCAGGCCTAGAGCTCTAACCACTGCACCACCTAGCTGTCCCTTTATAAAGTGCTTTATAAATTGTGAAGCTATGCAGGTTTCAGTTATATCTATGAATTGTTTTAGTTACTTTTTAATGCAGATTATAAATTCTTCAAGGGTGGTTACCTGTTCCATAATATCTGATTATCCTTGGAGCTATTAGTAAATACTAACTCTTCTCAAATCTTCCCCTTCAGTCAAATTGGTTTTCTTATGGTGCACTGATCATTCTCCTACACTGCCATGTCCTCCCCACTATCCTCTGGAAATCCAATCCTGTCTTTTAAGATCTAGCTCAGATCTCTCCTCCTCTAGGGAGTCCACGGGGATCTCAACCTTTTCTGAGGCTGTTCAGCATTCATTGACTATGTGACACATTTGACAACCATAAACTGCCTGGTGATGTCTCTACTGTCTTCACTGAAATCAAACTTTTCATGTACATGTTTTATCTGCCCAGCAAGACTTTAAGGTCCCTGAGGTCAAGGCCGTTGTCTTCCCTTTCCTCTCCATGTAGCACAGAGCAGGTGCCCAGGTACTTATTGACCGATCAGCTGACACCATAGCCTATTTTTCATTCTTTGAGATGAAAGGAAAACTGTCTTCTGAGGACCAGCCTGGCTGTTTTCAAGAGACTCATCAGAAGAGGGTGAGTTTTTTCAGCCAAAGAAAACCAAGAAGACCATCCCTGAAGGCAAGGAAGGGATCTATCATTTGCACTTGGTGGAAGGAGGAGGCATGTAGATTAAATCATGGATCTTTGAAGAACAGAGATGGGAGAACAGTACAGGACATAAGGGGACAATGGTGTGCGAGGCACCTTTTTCTGTTCAACAGCCAGTTTTCCAGCTCCTTGCATGGACAATGTAGTGTGCTGGGCTCGGGGTGAACACCAAGGACTACTTTGTTTTCTCTTGGTTTCTGTCATCCTGCATTCTCATGTTTTTTTTTCCTACCATTCCTATAGCTTTTTCTGTTTCCTCCTCCGGCTCTTCATTCTCCTTTCACTCTTTAAATGTTTTGTTCCTAAAGTTCTGTGTTAGGCCTTATTTTCTTCTCCCTCTGCTCTCTCACCTAATGATTTCCTCTACTTCGGTGGCTTCAAATAACATTTCTGTACACCAATCAAGCAACGAAAGTATTTATTAAGTACCTTCTACATGTCAGACATTACAGATACCAAAATAAAATTGACCCAAGGGTCTTACTATTAGGTGATAGAGTATGTACACAAAATATATAGAAGATAGAGAGAAAGGAATTGGACCTGGGTGTATTGGCAACCAAAAATGGGCTCCTTAGCACTTAGTCAACAAGTGCCCTTGACTAGTTTGGCTTTTTCCCCTGAACTGAATGCTGTTTGTATCTTGGACTGGAGTAAGCTTGTCGGCCCCTTCACCTTGCTTCTCTTGCTTAAGCTGATGGAAAGAACCTGTGCTTTCCCGGTCAACCCCTTCACCTTGCTTAAGCAGATTGAAAGAACCTGTGCTTTCCCGGTCACCCCCTTCACCTTGCTTAAGCAGATTGAAAGAACCTGTGCTTTCCCCGGCGTACCTTACACCCCCGCAGAAGCTGGATGGTTAAAAGCAGCTCCCGTTGGAGCCAGAGGCTGCTACAGCCGCAGCCGCAGCAGGAGCTGCCAGTAGCAGAGCTGACCTACGGGAGGAAGCTGAACAAAGACTTCAGGCCAGTGGGTAATCTTTTTACCATAGAGGGGGAAGCATGATTTTGCTTTACGCAATCATGCTTCTCTGTAGCCTCCTGGTTACTCTTTCAAGGCGTACTTATTGGGCCTGGAAGCTTTTGATCAATATATCAAAATGGGGTTGCTGGTTCATGGGTTGGTTACTGTGGAGCCTAAATATATGTTTTGATTCTTCTGCCTTCTACTTTGAGAGTTTCTTATATCCGGCAGTTCCGAACCTTTCAGACATGTTTATGATCCTCTTTGAGATTATAAACTCTGCCCTCCTAATACACTGGGCTTTCATTGATATGGGGTAGGGCTTCTTAAACTTTTTCCACCTTCGACCCCTTTTCACATTTTGGCAGTGTTGGCTGGCGTTGCGTGGCCTGAGGGCATGCACAGTGCAAAGTGTGCATGCTTTCTATTTAGAACCAAAGCTGTGGTGAAGTCTCCTAATGCAACATAGACATGTGCTGCCACAAGCACCTTGGATTCATTACAAGTTTGATTTTGAATTTTTGGTCGTTGCATGTTCAGAAACCTTTTCTTGTTGCCAAATTTTTCTCAACCCCATATGGAGTCATGACCTAGAGTTAAAAAGTGTTGAATAGGGAACTCCCAGATGAAGAGCCCTCTCTACCGAGGCAGATAGCCACATCCTCTGCAACTCATGGCCTTAAAGAATTACCTAGAGCTCGGTGACTTGCTCCGGGTCAGGTATGTATCAGAGGCAAGATATGTATGTATGCACACACATACAAAGTAAATACAAGGCAATTTTGGTGGATGGGTGGCAGGACAGACTCTAGCAGCTGAAGGAATCAAAATGGTATTCATGTAGGAGATGACATTTGACATTTGCTTTGCAGAAAACTAGGGATTCTCAGAGGCAAAAGTGAGAAGGCAATGGATCTCAGGAATGGGGAATAGACTGTGCACAGGTTTGGAGGTGGGAGATGGAATAGCATGTTCCAGGCCACTTTAACAGGAATATAAGAGTTTATGAAGGGAAATAGTGTGTAAGAAGCCTAGAAAGGAAGGTGGGAGCCAGATTTGGAAGGGCTTCAAATACCAAATGGCAAAAAGAATCTAAAATCTTTATCTCCATGCACAGCCTCCCTCATGAGTTTCAGGACAGTATGTTCAGCTGTATATTGGATTTCTTTGGTTGGTAGTTCTGCCAATACCTCAAACTCAATACACTCAGCTGTGGTCATTATCTGCCCCTCCCCCACCTTCTCAGGTTCTCTTAATGGCACCGCCATTTGCCAGTCTCCAGCTTATATCCCCAGGTTGTCTCCAACTCTTTCTTCTCTCTCATCCCACATACCTAATTACTCACCCAGTCCTGTTACTTCTATTTCTGTATACCTTGCATTAGGACCATCCTCTCCACTCCCACTGCATCAATCTTAATTCAAGTACTCATCTCTTTTAACCTATATACTATTGTAATAGTCTCATAATTGACCTTGTCTCTAGCTTTTCCCATATTTAATTCACCCCTACACTGGGGCCTGACTAATTTTCCTAATGCACCACTTTAATCATGTTGCCCTACTCAGAAACTTCCAGTGGGTTCTCATTGCTTGTAAAGTATCAAACCTTCATCCTGGCCTTGAAGGCCCCATCAGTGGGGCAGCTAGGTGGCACAGTGGACAGACTGCTGGGCCTGGGGTCAAGAAAGCTCATCTTCCTGAGTTCAAACCCAGCCTCAGACACTTACTAGCTCTGTGCAAATATCACTTAACCCTATTTGGCTCAGCTTTCTCATTTGTAGAATGAGCTAGAGAAGGAAATGGCAAATCGCTTCAATATTTTTGCCAAGAAAACCTTAAATGGTATCATGAAGAGTTGGACATGACTGAAAATGCCTGAACAACAATAATGAAAGTGAGTGAGAAGGAATTTTTTAAGCTCTTGCCATGAGCAAAGTACTGTTTAAAATGGTGCCAGTCTCCGTTCTCAAGGGGCTCATAGTCTAATGGGGAAGACAGCAAACATAGGAGTTTTCAGTGGCAGGTCAGAAAAAAGGGCCGTGGCGGAGCAGCAAAGCTGATGGCATGACTCTTCTTTAATGAAATTTCCACTGATAAAATCACACCTGTTTTTGATTTTGAACCGTTTCACAGTGCCAAGGACATTGGTGTTGAGAACTTTCTTTTCTGGGTCTTTAGTAGCTCGGGTTGCTGAAAGGGTGAAGATTTTGGTACCTGCTGTAGCGTTTGACAGCTCTCATCTTGGAGGTCACTTTCCAGGATGAGAGCTGGGAGGGCTGGTGATTTGGGATACACTGGTAATGCCTGGGCCCTCGGAGTTACCTGCCCGGTGGTTGGTGGTGGTTTAGAGGAAGGTGAGTTCCTTCTTCACAGGGATTGTTCCCCTCAATCACGACTGTGGAGACTAGATTGGAAGGAAAACTAGCATACTGTGGATGGGGCACCATTATTTTCAGGACTCTTGGTATCAGGATCTTGGGCCATCTCCATTAGAATCTAAAGGGAGATGGTGGCAGTGATTTTACTGCCTTACACAGCTGCCTCCTATTTTTCCCTTTCAGCTTCCTTTTACATATTATTTTCTCCAGGATGTAAATTTCTTTAGAACAAGGCCTCTCTTTTTGCTTGTATTTATATTGTTAGGACTTAGCACAGTGGCTAGCACATAGCAAATGCTTAATAAATATTTGTTGCTTTGATGAGGGAGGAAGGGAAATAGAAATGAGAAAAGTCTTCTGAGAGAAGATAGTGCTTTATCTGGGCCTGAAAATATGGGTAGGATCTCTGTAGGTAGAGGAGGGAAGAGGGCATCTAGGAATAGGGAGCAAAGGACCAAGGGTAGGAAGGTATGGGGCATGGTTAGGGGTTAGAGAACAGTCTGGTTTGGGTACAAGGCAAAATAGTGGGAGATGAAGCTAGAAAAATAGAGTATTTCCATGGCATGCTGGAGCCAGCTTGTACCAGTTCACAAGAGCCGATTTTAAACTTTTTCAGTGGAAGCTTTTTTTACTCTGGAAATTGGCAAATACTACAAATCTGGGCTTGATTTATTGTTGGGTTGATTTTGTTGATTCTAGACTTTAGAAAGTTAGGGACAAAATGTTAACAATACACATTAAACTGTAAAGTGTGTCTTGGGTCTTTGTAGAGCTGGTTGTTAAAAGTATTTCCCAGCATACTGCTGGGTACTTCTATGCCACAGAGGATCTTGAATGCCTGGCTAATGAAGCTGGACCTATTTGGTAGTCATTGCGAGGTTTTTTAGCAGGGGCACGATCAGATCAATGCATTAAAAGATAAATCTGGGCTATATATGATGGATTGGAGAAGGGAGAGATTGGAAGCAGAGAGAATTGTTAGGGTGTAAATGGAATAGTCAGAGAGAAAGCTAAAACGAGTTTGAACTTGGGTGATAGCAATGGGGGCATGATAAGGAGAGAGATAGTGGAGATGGAATCAAAAACAGTAGAAGAATTCTCACTCCTGTAGCATAAACTTTATCCACTCCAAGAGGAGTTACATAAGTTAAAAATTAAAGAGCCTAAGAGATTCATAAAAGAACAATTCCAGTCTGCCCAGGGCTTACGAACATGTCATTACTTCATCTTACATAGGTGGAACCTTTTTTTTTTTCTGGGAAGGTGTAAAATAGCTCGTGAGGATTTTTTTTCCTACCTCCTTTTTATAGAACACATATTTCTTTGTATAATTTGGGATGATTCATCAGTTGGAAGAATGTCTTTAAAGGTATCTCACCACCTCTCAACAAAGTAGTTTGTAGGGCAAAGAATGCTGGAGATGGAAAGTATTTGGGGATGGAGAAGGGGTATGAGCTTTATCGATCATCTAATTTAATGCCCTTATTTCACAAATCAGTGAGATATTGTATGTGAAAATGCTCCGCAAACTTTAAAGCACTCTGCAACTGTCTGTCCTCTTGCTTCTCCATTTTCAGAAGTGACACATACAAGGTCTCACAGTGATTGGTTTAGAGGCTGGGGACAGTCCATTTCTTCTAAGTCCTGACTTAATATTGAGTCAATTTTCAAGCAAGTCAAGTTTGTTTTTAGAGGCCCTGTAGCAGACTGTGGGTTCTTTCCTCTTAGCTTTTAGTGTTCTAGGTTCCCTGTCCCTTTATAATGGCCTCTAGTGTTTTAAGGGATGGCTGGGTAGTGCAGTGGTTAGAGCACCAGGTCTGGAGTCAGGAAGATCTGAATTCAAATATGGCCTTAGACACTTATGAGCTATGTGACCCTGGTAAAGTCACTTAACTGCTAATTGCCTCAGTTCCTTATCTGTAAAAAGAAGGAAATGACAAACCACTCCAGTATCTTTGCCAAGAAATCCGTGGGGTCATGCAGAGTCGGACATGACTGAACAACACTCTAGTATCTAAGATCCTATATTGCAATGGCCCTCTGGATTTGCCATCCTCCTTGGCAATGCCCTGACTCCACATCCCACTTTCATTCCCTTCTTAGCCAGTCTAACTCAACCTGTCCTTTGTCTAATCCCTAAAGTGGCAACTGGCTAACTAATGCCACAATGTGGAGATTGGTATCCCTAATGGGAGAAGAGCCACGTCCCTCCAACAAGGCTGTAACATTTTGAGCTCCACTGTGTTCTCTGTATAAATGTGTGCATATCTCATATAAGAAACATATAAAGTATTAGAACATACATGATAGCTGACATTTACATAGTTCTTTAATATTTGCAAAGTGCTTTCCATAGATAACCTAATTTGAGTCTTACAATGCCTCTGGGAGGTAGGTACAAGCAAGTATTATTATTGCTACTTTTAGATAAAGAATTTGAAGCTTAGAAGGGGTAAGTGCCTTGTCCATGGTCTAATAGAGAGGCTTCTTTTTTTAAAATCATTTTTGTGTGGGTCACAGACCCCTTCATCAATCTGGTGAAACCCTCCTCAGAACAACGTTTTTAAATGCATAAAATACATAGAATTTTACAGATAACCAATAGTCATTAGTAAAAAATAATTTTTGAAGTGCCTACTATGTGCCAGGCCCCGTGCTAAGTGCTGGTAATACAGATATGAAAAAGAAAGACAGTCCTCTCCTCCCAGCCCCTTCTTTTACAAATGAGGTAATTGAGTCCTGGAGGGATGTGGGAAGGGAGTAGCTAGGGTCACATGCTATATTTCAGTGTACATAAAAAAGTCTCCTACTGAGTGTACCAGGTGCCAGAACAAGTGTGAGGTTCCCAAATGAGAAGTGATTACACAGAACTGGAAGCAGCAGAAATCCAATCTGTAGCAACCAATCGTTTTCCTTTTTTCTTTTGTCAGATGGAAGGCACGTCTCTTGGTAGGACTGTCTTAAAGCACAAACAACTTTCTGGTTTCTGAGGCTTCAGAAGTAAGTCTGACCTGATCTGGCACTAGTCACCTTCTCTCTGCCGTGCACTTTGGGAGATGGGAAACCCTCTTACCTTTTAAGAATTTGCCATAGCCCTAGGAAGGTCTGAAGCATTCCAGAATGAGTAATCTTGGAATCATGCAAGAGAGAATATTAGAACAGGAAGGAACATTTAGGAGACAAAATATTAAATCCTTAAGGCATCTTAGAGAATAGAAATTTAGACCTGGACTGGATAACTTGTCTAAGGTTACATAGTAGAGGCAGAGATAGATAGGACTTGAACATAGGTCTTTAGACACCGGGTTTAGTGTTTCCCCACTATACCATACTGTTTTCTAACTAGTGTCCTAACTAGAGTGAAGTGGGACCACTGGAGTTTGGTGCCAGGGGAGGGGGGGAATTGATAATACCATCTAGAAATGTACCCCCAGCACCGCTTCACCTCTGCTGGTGGGGGCATCCTCATCCCAGAGTATACTCTCTCCCCATTCGGTGGGGTAAAGGCTTCATTATTGTCCCAGTGAGTGCTTTCTCCCCTTGGCAGCTGTTCCCTTGGCCCTACTCCGTGCCTTGTCCCAGAAAAATTGTTCTGGAGCTGTCTCGACCTTCCATGTAAAGTGTATGATGTGACTTAAAAAAAGTCAAAGCCAATGTGTCAGTAGCCAGGGCTTGCCTGGTCTTGATACAGCCTTGAATTTGCTTTGGCTGAGAAAGTTCTACGTGAGTTGGTCCTAATTCACTTATTTACTCCTTCATTTAAATTGCATATATTTAATAGCTCATATGTGCCAAGCACTATGCTAGGGTGTATGTCCTCAAGCAAGACAATCTAGGCACTTCAGCTTCTTCGTGGGCAAATACATATTCTAAAAGGCTGTTGTAAGGTTCAAATATGATTGCTAATATATAACTAGGTTTACAGATATTTTATTTTGGCTGTTCACTTGTTTCAGTTGTGACTCTTTGTGATCCCATTTGGGGTTTTCTTGGCAAAGATAATGGAATGGTTTGCCATTTCCTTCTCCGGCTTATTTTACAGATGAAGAAACTGAGGCAAACAGGGTGGAGTGACTTGCCCAAGGTCACACAACTTGTAAGTATCTGAGATCAGATTTGAACTCAGGAAGAGGACTCCAGGCCAGGCAATCTATCTGCTGTGCCTCCAAACTGCCCTACAGATATTTAAATGCTATTAATTAATGCTATTTCAATGATAAAGCAATCCAATTCCGTGTAACCCATGGAACGGGTTGCTCGACTTGAATTCACATTAAACAGGTCTGGTCTTTGGGTTCTCCCCCAAAGAGTGATTTTCTCTTGGGCTCTTTTGGGAGAATCTTGAAGTATACCTTAGGTATAGCTTATGTTTAGATTGCCACAAATACGGGTAACAGGGTTACCGGATCCAGCACTCAATATAAAAAATGGATATCGAGCATAGGATAGCCTTTATTTTCCTCAACAGAAAATACAGAAGATAGAAAGGGCTCACAGGAACCCATTCGCTTATCCAGCAAATACATAAAACGTTCACAATAGCTCCCCTCTGAAGGAATTGAGTGCAGGGTTGCTGCTAGTGGGGCAACGCTCCATCATTCTAATGGATTTCCGACTCTTGCAAGGGGTTCTACAGAGTCCTTTCCAGACCTGCAGTGTGCTCTGTGCTGTGGGTTACCCCACAAGGCAAACATACACTGTAACAGCAGGGGGTGACAAGGAAAAAGTGTCCATCTAGAAGTAAATATGAAATATGCAAAAAAGTAAATTCAAGGGGGGATATAGCCCACTTAGCAATCAGGGAGCTCAAGGATAATGATAGTGAGCATTTACATAGTGCTTCAAGATTTGCCAGATGGTTTACAAATATTATCTCATTTTATCCTTGTAATAACCTCAGGAGGTAGGTGCTATTTCTTATTCCCATTTTATAGATGAGCAAACTGAGTCAGGCAGTGCCTAAGGAACTCAGGATCACACCAAGGCCAGATTCGCACTCAATCCTTTCTGACTCAAGGTCTATCACTTTGCCCTCTAGGCAAGCGAAGGTTCTGGGGCCTCATCATATGAATTGCTTCCCTGAGGATACAGAATATGTGACAGTTAGTTTCTCTATTAGTTTAAAGGCCTGACCAGCCTCAATGCAGAACTGGATCACCTCATCTTTCCAGTGCCAGGGTGCAGCAGACACTGGGTTTAAATCTTATCTCACTCTCATCCCCTGTCTCCCAAACTACTGCCACCATTTGGCTCTAAGCATCCATCCTTTTCCTCTTCCTACATCTTTATACCCCTACAGTCCACCTCCACCCTTCCACACACTTGTTTTCCCCAATGGCAGCACCCTAGTTTGGGCCCTCATTGTCCCAGGCTATTTTAACAGCCTCTTGAGTGGTCCTCTCCTGGACCGTCTCCCTGCTCCAATCCCTCTTCCGAAGGCAGAGCCCTGATGATGTCTCTCCTGTTCAGAAACTTTTAATCATTTCTAATTGCCTGAAGACCACCCTGCTTCTTACATACCAACTTGTTAGCCTGCTATTCAAGGACTTTATTTCATCACAAATCACCCTCCCAGTTTTACCTTCTATCAGTCCCCTCCAAACCAAACTGTGCCACCTGCTCTTGGTCCCTTATTTTCAGTTTGTTCTTTTCTATATTTGTGCTTTGCTTGCAGGGCTGTCCCTCATGGCTGGAAGCCTCCAGTGACCCCTCTGTAGCCCCAGCCCTGGCCCTGGCCTACCTGGGCCCCAAACCTGACCCCACTGTTAAATCTGCAAGTTTGGGCTTTGCTTTAAGCTTTTACGCAGGCACTCCAGTATTTCCTCCTGCACAGAGCTTCCCCAGCTCCCCTTCCTCCCCTCTTCTCATTTCTCATTGCACTTCTCCTGGGCCTCTCTTTGGCATTCATCTCATTTTCTCATACATCAGATATTGTTGGGGGTTTTTTGAGTATATTTGGGTCATTCTCCTCATTAGATTATAATCTTAGTGAGCAGGTTCTGTGACTGTCATATCTATCTTTGTGTCCTCTGAGCCATTATGGAGATTCTTAATGAATGTCAAATTGAGGCAGATTTTTATTACAAGAGGCAAGTGATAAGATCTTTCTATCTTCTATCTATCTATGTATGTGTGTACTTATGTATCTATTTATGTATTCATGTGTCTGTGTATCTATGTATCTATCTATATATTAATGTATGTATATTTCTGTTATCTATATAACTATGTATCCATCCATCCATCCATCCATCTGTTTATTTATCTATCTATATATGTGTGTATGTGACTACGTATGTGGCTGTCTATCTATCTATCTATCTATCTATCTGTCTGTCTATCTGTCTATCTACCTACCTACCTACCTACAAACTCCGAGGGCTCACAAAATAGTCTGGATGCACCCTAAGCTTCACAAATATGCCAAAGTTTAGTTAGCTTTGCTCATTCTTCTCATCATGAGCGGCTTGAGGGCAGGGACCATGTTTTTTTTTTCCATTTCTTTGTATTCCCCAGTGTTTAGCATACTACTTGGCACATAGTAGGTGCTTAATAAATGCTTGTTGCTGATGCTTATGATAGTCTGGCTTCATGGTATCAATCAATCAATAAAGAGGCATTTATTAAACACCTATTCTATCCACTATGCTAGGCACTAGAGACACAGACAAGAAAAAGACAGTTATTGCCCTCAGGAAGCTTGTATGATGTTGGAAGATTCAATATTTACACATATAAGAACAGTGAGTGTCCTCAATGAATCTCAGCTCCGTTGGAAGTCAAGGGTAACCTTGAAAGTCAAAACAGGGGAAAATATTAGTGAAGGGACTTATATGCAGGTGTACATGTGCCAAGGTTCTTGATTTTCCTTTACCTTTGCCCTTAAGAGACTTTCTATCGAAGATATCTGGGGTACAGGAAGCTTGGAGAGACCCTACAGAAAGAGCAAGGTACTCCATCTGCCAGGGTGGCCACAAGGGGTGGGTGGGTGCAGTGTTCAGACTGATAATGAAACTGCTGCCTCCTGCTACCCTCCCAAATCTCTAGCTCTGGTGACCAAGAATAGTGTGGGGGAGACTGGAGCCCAGGACCTGGAGCAGAGATACAGGCTGACAAGCAGGATCCAGCTGCTAACACAGGGCTTATGAGTCCAACCCAGGAGCAGGAAGAGAATTCTAGAATAGGGATCTTATAGGTACTTAATGAAAACCTCATTCACTAGTGAGAGGGAGGAAGGAAAGTTTCTTCTTATAGCATCAAGTTTTCTTTGCTATCTACTTGATATAAATTCCTGACTCCTCTGAGAGAAGGGCAGGCACCATCCTTCTGCCTCCACTTCTTCCCCCCATGGGTATCCACACATCCACACACATGTGCATACATACATAATTCCTTTCCCTAATTTAGGGATTCCCAATCTTGGGATAATTTATCTCCAGGGAGTACAAGAAGCTTGTCAAAGGGTTAATGTTTCTATATGAAAAAAAATCTCTTTTTTCTTATATATTTATGTAAATGCAAAACGAATATTTCATGTTAAATAAGAGTTTATTGAAAGCCAAGGGAATCAAGGAATGAAAAATGTTGGAATCCTCTCACCTAATCATTCACAGCCTAGAAATCTGGAAGGGCCCATGGGAGTAGTTTTTAGTTTCAGGAGATGAAGACAGCTTTCCTTTTATTTTGTATAACAGATTATGTGACCACAGCACGTTGATTATTTTGTATGAATTCTGGGAGCAAGGTCTCAGAATAGAAAATTTGAGAAGCTGGGTGGGAGTTCAGTGAGCCAGAGATTTTCCTATTTTTAGTCATTTTGGAAGCATATGTCACATCAGACCCCTAGACTGACTCTGAATCCAGACAGCTTAGTATTTTTGTTTGTTTTTTAAATTCACCGAACTGTGTGGCTTGTAACAGTGAGATAGAGAATCTTTTGAACCTGCATCTGAAAGACACTGGATTGATAGCTTGAGAGTAACCCCATCTAATGGGAAGTTATATATTATGGTGTTGTTGTTGTTCAGTTGGTTTGGTGGTCTGTCCAACTTTTCATGACCCTGTGGACCATACTGTCCATGGAGTTTTCTTGGCAAAGATACTAGAGTGGTTTGCCATTTCCTTCTCCAGTGGATTAAGGCAAACAGAGGTTATAAGTGACTTGCCCAGGGTGAGGCCAGATTTGAATTTAGGTCTTCTTGACTGCAGGTCCAGTGCTCTATCTCTACTGAGCCACCTAACTGCCATAATTTATGGTACTTTAATGTTTAATCAATAATATGGCACCATATCATACTATGGACTTAACGAAAGCAACAAAGAATTCACCATGGGTCCCTTGCATTGTATCAATGACCCAGATGTTACGTAAGACACAAAACAGGTGTCACATGCAGCCTATACCTGAGTCACAGAAGTACAAAATGTATCCAAAGTAAGTGAGAGAGCACCTGTTGTTTTATTGCTATATGAAGTTTCCATCAAGAAAACTTCCTTCATCAATGCTGATTGGCACTCGCTCTAAAATTTGTCGTCTTAGAGAATTGCCTGAGTCATCGAGAGATTAAATAATTTATTAGGGTCACAAAACTAGAATGTATTAGAGACTGAATTTGAGCTCAGATCTTTCTGACAAGACCAGTTCTTTATTCCCTCTGCTACATGAGGTAAATACAAATTTAGGGGACCAAGAGCAGCTGCGGTGAAAGGCAATGTCTCATGGAGGAGTTGGAACTTGACTGAGCTTCCAAGGAAAGCAGGGATTAGAAAAGGAGGGAAAGAAGGGAATGAGGACATTCTAGGTCTGGGGGATAGCTTCTTCAAGGGCACACAGGTAGAAGATACTGTGGTGTGATAGACAGTAAGTAGATAAGTGGTTAGTATGTAGATTATGTAATATAATATAACTGGAACCTTAGGCTCAAGCCAGATACCCAGAGCAAGGAGTTTGTATTTTATGCTTCTATCTTTTCCCACCCTCATGCCTCCAGCTAATGGTTTCTATCCTAATTCTAATCATTCTGATTTTGCTTGAGCAAATTTTTTAGTTTTATGTAATTGAAATTATCTAATTTATTTTATGTCTCTTTTATGATCATCTCTGTCCCTTCTGTTGTTTTTTTTTAATAGACTTTTGTCATATCCCTTCTCAATTTTCCACTTTCCACGCTGGAGTCTATCTTTTCCCATATGGCTAATCATTTCCCCTTCATTCTTTCGATCATTTAAATTGCCTCCAAGTGGGACAAAATCATAGTCATGATGAAAAGGTGGATTTTTCATATGATGATTTCATAGAAAGAATTATAGTCTCTCAGGAAGAGCCTAAAGCAGTAATCCCCTCTATGACATCCCTGGTGGGAGGCCATTCTGATGATACTTTAATAGCTTTGGTGAGGGGGAGCCTGTAGCATCACTAGGTGGACCATGCCATCATTGCCCAGTTCTAATTAACTGTTTCTTCCTTCTTACTCTTTGATGCTTCAAAGGCTCTGTGATCTCAGTCATGTAGGTGATTCCTTCAGTAATACAGATTTGAACCCACCCACTGCCTTTTCATCCAGAGCAACTCTTGTCCATGTTCTCAAATTCTCCACAGGTGATTCACCCAACATGCTGAAAGCCTTCCTCTCATTCATCAGTCAAGAGCTGATGAGGACCCTCTAATTTTACAGATGAAGAGAATGAGAGGATCAGAGAGAGGTCAAGAGAAGTTAAGTTAAGGTCATGAAGATAAGTGGGATTTGAAATCAGGGCCTGTGTTTCCAGATCCAGTGCTCTTTCTAGCATGCCGTGCTGTCTCCTTTGACGTTGGGTGGATACCAAGGAACATGTGGGTTGTCCTTCAGTCATCCCTTACTCTCTCCAATTGTTTACTTCACTTGTCTTTGCCTGGCAACATTTCTTTTATATCCTTTGCATCTCTTGGACAATTTCTGGCTGAATGTGGCTGAATGCCCCCCTACTCTGTCCTCTGCCTCTCTGCAATTTCCACCACTGGTTCTACTTTTGCCTTTTGTGGCCAAGGACAATAAGTCTAATTTCTAAATTAGAGATGGGGCAGCTAGGTGGCACACTGGATACAGTACTGAACCTGAAGTCAGGAAGACTCATCTTTCTGAGTTCAAATCTGGCCCAAGACACTTACTAGTTGTGTGATTCTGGGCAAATCACTTTACCCTGTTTGCCTCAGTTTCCTCATCTGTAAAATGAGCTAAAGAAGGAAATGGCAAACCATTCCAGTATCTTTACCAAGAAAACACCAAATGGGGTCATGAAGAGTGGGACATGACTGAAAGGAACGGACAACAAAAATGACAGACCTTTAGATATTTAAAGATAGCTGGCTTGTTTTCTACTGCCCCTGCTACACATCCTTAAATTGTCTCTTCTCCGGTCTAAGTATCTGTAGTTCAACTTTTCTTCATCTGACATGGTTTCTGCTCTTCACTATCCTGATTGCCTTCCTTTGTACTTTCTATAGCTTATTAATATTCCATTTCTAATGTGTTATTCAGAACCTAACACAATACTCCATGTAATGTCATTATGTATAATGTTTCCTTTGGGAGTCATTGTATTGTTTATTGCTTTTCATTCGTACTCTGCTGTTTGGTATAAATTAATATCTTAGTGCAATGTGATGCATCCTTTTAGAAGTTACTTTATTCCATAATCCATGTTACCAAAGGTGAAATATGGCTAGATCATATAACATCTATGTGTTTGGCAAAAAATTCTTTGTTTGAGCTGAAGTCACATTAATTATTGAGTAGAAATTTAGAAACCTCACCTTCCAGGGATATGGGCATTGAAAATGAAATTATCTTAAAGGCTGAAATTAAAGTCGGGTCTGTGCTTTTAATGGAGAGAGGAACAAATGAGGGCTTGATGGATGAGCGAAACTGCTCTGAGCCACAATAAAATGCAGAAATATCACTTAGACTAATGAATTACTCCAAAGGGTAGAGCAGTGCCTGGTGAGGTGGTCCTGCCTTTCATTTGAGTGGTGATGGAGAAAGGAATGTTGGAATTTTATGAGAGAAAATCAAGCAAGTGAAGAAATTCTGTAGACACAACAGGTCAGGATTTTGGTGGACCCTGAATGTTAGACTGGGTTGTTGTGTATTTCCACCAGCCATGTTACAAGGGCTTGCTATGAGGTGCCCCTTTGGGAAACAGACATGTTTAAAGGCATATGTAGGACAACATGGCTGTAAGCAAACAGTTTTAAGCATTTGTTCTGCAGCCTCCATTACTATGATTGAAGAATAAGGGTGGTAGCAGGATGAACTCTCCAGCTGAAGGGAGTTTGGTGCTGCCCACCCATGTTGGAGCATAAGAATGTACATGGTCACAGAAGTTGAAGAGAGACAACCTGAGATCCTTCTGGTTCTAGTTTGACACACCTTTATTTTCCTGAACCCTACTATCACAGGTGAAAGCCTGGAAACTGCCTTTCACTTGCCCTTATATGACCTTGTGCTTTTTGACCCTCCTGCTTCAGATGCTATCTCTCCTTCTGGCCTTTTCAATTCTGTGACTCAGATGTATAATTCTTCATCTCGATTTGTTCACACTGAAGTTCTGACCCTACTCTGGACAGGAACTTCCTGGCTCCAAAGCCCAACCTCTCTCTACCTGCTTCTAAGTCCAAACAGAGGATTTTGATCTTAGGAGCCACCACCTTTCCATAGATCTCAAATTCAGTCCATTCCAACCACATCACTTCTCAGAGACTTAAATAGGCAGAGGCAGAGGCTTGTGAATCAAGCTACACCAACCCCCTAGTCTTAGTTTCTATTTGAAATGCTTGTCACAGCTTCTCTCTTTCAAGACTTCAGTCTGCAATATATTAGTGCTGCCACACCCTTCACCTGTGAATCTCTTGCTGCCCGTGAATCTCCTGCTGGTCACTCCCTCTGATCTTTCTGTCCTCACAACCAGAAGACACAAATGCTGGCCACATCTTCCAGAATTCCATGCAGCTATTCTCTGAGAGCCTTATTCTTTCTTTCTAGCATTCTATTACACTTTATTTTTTAAGGTTTGTATGTAAACCAAAAAGAAAAAAATCGGTCTGGGTATTTAAAACTATATATAGACTTTAGCAAGTACAAATTGAAAATTTCCTTTCAGATGAATATGTAGCTTACCTAGAGAAACACGTTCTCGTATCAATGATAATGCCACCCCCCCCCCCCGCCCCAATCACTTGCCTCAGACTGGAGACCTGAGAACCATTCTCATCTGAAATGTGCCAAGTCTTAGTCCAACATGGCAAAAGGACTCAACACCATATTGTAGGAAAATCAGCCAGAGGGAGTGGGAATACTTCACCTGGGCAAGAAAAGACTTGGAGGATGGTGAGGGTGGTGGGACAGTTGCTGTCTCTATGATAGCTGTCATCAAGTATGTAATGGTTGGTTGCATAGTGTATCAGTAAGGCAAGATTCAGGACCTCAGAGACAACCATGAAAATGCCTGTTGTAACAACAATGTTGCTAGCAGCTGTTGTGGGGGTGAAAGACCAACAACAAAAGCACACAGGAAGGCTGCTAGCACAGACTCTTTGATCTGCTTTTCTGAGGAAAGCAACTTTAAGGGGTTAACTATCTTACTTTAATTAAACATACCTATATCATTCACTTAGTTCAGGGGGAAAAGCCTGAACTTCTAAACTTAAGAGAGAACACAAATAGAAATTACAAGCATACATTATATAAACAGAGCAAATAAACACGAATCAGCAGACAGGCTTCTAGCTGTCTGTCCAAGCAATACACCAACAGTTACCAGAGAGAGAAGCACCAACATCTGGGTTTTCAAAGCTGGGGGGTTGCTTCAAAGGCTCCCCAGAGTCTCATTACCAACACTCTTTCAATGAGTACCCCCAAAGGCAAAACACTAACCTCTGAGTTTATATGCACTTCTTCAGGGTCAAAAGGCATCACAACCATTAGACTCAAACCCACGTGACTTAGGCCTTCCCTTGACATAAGCAGGTCATCAAAGATTCAATCAAAGATTCCTTAGTGCCGAGAAGCACTCCAAAACAAAGACAATGAAAAGTCCACTTTGCTTGCCATTACATTTGAAAAGCAAAACTCATCAAAGGTACTTGATTACCTCAGCATTCCAAAAGAGTTCAGAATTGAAAAGCATAAGAGATTCTCTAGGTAGAACGCAGGGGAAGTATAACATTTATTTAGACACCAGAGGATCAAATCCCAGAACCAATAACCCCAATTTGACATAGCAATAATTGTATTCCAAAACCAGTAAGTCCTCCTCAATGTAACAACAAGGAAATGATAACACAGTATTACAGCAAGGAACCAAGTCATTCTGTAACCTTCCCCCCTGCTGGGGCCTTTCCCTAAACACTCACGAATCCCAACTGTCTGCTTGCCTGTGTTCTGTTCTCTGGTCTCCACAGCTCCCTGGTTTCTACTCTCCTATCTGCACTCTCTCTGCAGTTCTGTTGAGTTGGAGTTCTTACTCCTTCTCCTTGGGCTGAATTCTGACATTACAATGACGACCTTCAGGGTATATATACTCTTTTTAGGGCCCAAGGGCTTCGCACCCAATCAGTGAAAGGGTGTGGGCTTGGGATTCAATACTTAGTAAGTAAACTCTAATAAAGCTTCCCTTAACTAGCCCCACCTGAGGCCTATTGAATGGGTGGGAAAGGTCTTTAATCACTGATTTCACATTTAGCAGAGAGATTAGACTTGTGTGCTTGGTGCCAGAGATCAGAAGTAGAAGTAATGGGTGAAAGTTGTACAGAGGTAAATTTGGCTTGATATAAAGAAAAACTTGACAATTATGGCTCTTTCTTAGGAGGTAAAGGATCCTTTCTCATTAGAGGTCTTCAGGAACTTCCCCCCTCCAACCTGGATGATCATTTGCTGAACATACTGTGTTCGTTCAAGTATGATTTAAAGAAGATGATCTTTAGGAACCCTCCAGCTCTGAGGTTCTCTGATTTTATGATGATGGGACTCAATTCCAGCTCTGCCAATAAACAACTGTGATGTAGAAAGCAATCATTCTTTCTTGGAAGCTTCCTTATTTGAGATGAGGATGAGAAAGCTAGATAGGTGATATCCTTAGTCTCTTTTTAAATCTAACATACTATGAAGATATTCTAGTCCAATGGCCTCACTTAAAAGACGAAGAAATTGAGACCAAGAGTAGTGAAGTGACTTGTCCAAGGTCAAACAAGTAGTAAATGAATAGCATCTTTCAATGAAATAAGTGAAATTACGCATTCACTGAGTGTGAAATGCTATTTTGTACTTGAGTTTTTCTCTAAGAATTCATTCAACCCGAGAATATTTTTTCATCTTTCCAAATATAAATGACAAGGTGTGAGTATCCTAGATTTTTTTTAAAAAGGGTAATATGCAAATGAAACTCAGCCCCTTGGCTTAGTAAAAGGGTTTATAATGCAATTGTGAGTATTTTCCCCCCATTCTTCTGGTATAGGGTCTATAAGGATGAAACTCTGAAAGTACTTAGCTTGAAGCTGTGTCCACTAGTACTTTACTACTAGACTGTGAGCTCCTTGAGAGTGAGGACTATGGTTTTTGCCTTCCTTTGTATTCCTGGCACTTAACACTGTGCCTGACACATAGTAGGGGCTTAATAAATTCTGGTTGACTGATTCTTTTTTCCTATGTTATACCTGTTGTTCTCTTTCAGATCTGGTTTGAAAAATACACATGGGTAGTTGTTTCTTTCGCTTCATTTTAAAGTCCTCTTAATGTAATGTTGGAGGCTCCAGGAAAATATCGGGTGTCCCAAAGGTCTTAGTGCACTTATGCCAAGATTTCTCTATTCTTTAGACTGTTTATAATACTGTATTTTCCTAGTGCCTTAAAACTTATCTTTCTCTTGATATAAAATTATAACTGATCATAACCATTTTTGTAAGTATGTTCCTTTAAGAATGACAAGGGGCCTGGAAGGAGTGAGTTAGTGAATGGCTTGTGTTATACAGAGATCCATTTGATTTGAAGCATCTTAGGGGGAGGAGCTCCTTCATTCCTGTCTTCGATGCCCATCATGCTTCATAGTTCTTTGCATGGGGGATATAGACTAAGAGCTGGAAGGGACCTTAAAGGCCATTTAATCCAACCCTCTAATTTTTACATATGGGGAAACCAAGGCAAGAGAAGTTAATGACTTACCCAGAGTTGCACACATCATACATGGTAGAGTAAAGATTTGAGTTGGGGTACTTTCACTGCAAATTTTACACTCATTTTACTACGCCATTCTGTTTGGGAGAGGCAGTGTGGTGCGGTATTCAAACTGCCATCCTAGGAGTCAGGAAGATCTCCTTCTGACACATTCTGGCTATGTGACCGCTTGTGTCCCAGGAAGATCTCAAAGATTGTACCTTTGCGGTACAGCTTCACATCTGCATTGCTAGAAGAAGTTTCCTCACTGGCAATGCCCAATGCCAATGAGATCACAGGTCTGAACCACCTCCCTGTCCCATGTTCTAGTAGATGCTTAATAAAAGCTCACTGAATTGGGTTAAATTCTTACAAACCCAGTCCTCCCTGTCCCCCTACCCCCATTTTATTGCTTCCAATTATTTGGCCAGCTCATGGTTCAGTTAGAGTGCTGTAAAATTTGAGCCACTTAATGTGCAAATTCCCTAATGGAAGCGTCCTAATTTTGAAAAAGACAATTACATCTTGGCTCTAATGCAGATGATGGTGAATATCTGAAATCACTCCCTGATAACTGCTGAAACCTCGTCACGCTGATATTCTATTTTCAGGGGTTTATGAGTAGCTGATAGCTCATATTTCAGAAGTCTTTTATGGTTTGCAAATTGCTTTCATCACAGTTCTGTGATGCTGGGGAATGATCCCAACGATGATGACAATAACAAGTTACGATTATAAAGTGCTTTTCGGTTTGCGAAGTACTTCCCATAAATGATCAGATTTAATCCTTACACCCACTCTCGGAGGTAGGTGTGGCAGTTATTAGTATCCTCTTTGTCCATTGGTTCACACACCTGGTAAGTGCCACAGCCTGGATCTGAATTCAGGTGATGCCTGGTTACAAGTCCAGTGCTCTTTTGGACCTCAGAAAACCTCCGGGGGAGAGGAACCTGCTGAATCTAGACCAAACTTCTCCTTCCTTTCTATATGAGAAAGCTGAGGTTCAAAGGGAGAAAGCTCTTAATCCAGGGTCACAGAGCTAGTTAGTAGCAGAAGTGGGCTTAGAGGCCAAGTTTCCTATGTTTCCATCCAGGGAAGTTTCTTGGCTACTTTTTGGATGCAGGAGATGAGTTTTCTAGAATCTGGAGATCACCTAGTACACCTCTTCATCTTGCAGTTGTGGAAATTGAAGCCCAGACGGGGAAGTAAGTTGCTTAAAGTCACATGGGTACCAAGTAGTCTTGATTTGAACCCAGGTCCTTCTATTCCAAATGAAATGTTCTTTCCATTACACACTACTTTTCATTTCTCCCTGCATTATTAGCCTCATTTAATGCAATTTACCCACTTGTAAATGTCAATGTGTGGATTCCAACCCAGGTTCACTGATCTTGAATCCACCATTCTCCTATGCCATATTTTCTCTATTATGAATGCCCCGGTTTTACACATGGGGGAAGTAAAGCAAGGTGCTCAAGAACCTTACTCCTCACTAATCGCTGTAGCTTCTAATTCATATGCAGCTCAGTGCTGGGGAAGGAAGTCATACCACTTTCCTGATTGGGTGCACCACAAATTTACATTATCTAATTGCATTTTGGGCTCTATTACTAAATGGCAGCTCTTTTTGCTTTTCTGTGATTGATTACCAGTGCATTTTCCAAGTTTTCACTTCTTTTTTCAAACCACTTACACCCTCTCTCCCCTTTGCTTTTCTGAAGACAACCTTGTCTCATACTTAGCTGAAAAAAAACTGAGGCCATCCATTATATATCCTTCTTTCCCTTCATAGCCAAGCTTCTCCAAAAAGATGGATAGAGAGTTTTAAAATTCTTTCTTCTTTTTCTGTTGCTTTCTCTTCTACAATTTACACTCACTTATTAACTTCTTGAAAGCTGGTTTTTTTCACCCAGCCTCTCCCTCTCCCCCAACTGAAAACACACTCCCAGCAGTTACCAAATTGTCTTTTATTTGCTAAATCCAATGTCCCCTTATCAGTCCCCATTCTTCTGTTAATCATATTCCCCTCCCGGAAATTCTCAACAGTCTTGGTTTTCATGATACATCTCCCTCTGGTCTCTCTTTCTGCCTCTCTGACTTCCGCAGATTGCTGTGGTGAAAGTCAGTTTGGTGTAGTGGATAGAATGCCAGATTTGAAGTTGGGAAGATGTGAATGCAAATCCCACATTAAACGCTTATGAGCTGGGCCTCAGATTCCTCATCAGTAAAATGGTGAGTTTGGACCCCATGACATCTGAAGTTCCATCTAGCTATACTATATGATCCTTTTCTGGATCATCATTCATATTCCTACTGTAGTCATGTGTATAGCAAAGGGCTTTGTCCTGGGTTTGTCTCTCTGTCTGTTTCTCCCATGGGTTCAATGATCATTTCTATGCTGAAGACTCCTATGCCCATAAATCTAGTCCTTATCTCTCCTGAACTTGGGTCCTAAGTCTCCAACTCCTTTCAGGACATCTTCACTTGGGCACCTCAAACTTGGGTTACTGCTCTTCAGACTCAACATGTGCAAAACAAAGTTCCTCCTATTTCTCCCTAAACTCACTTTCTCGTCTAACAGTCTTGTTTCTGTGAAGGGCCTGATCATCTTTCTAGTTACCCTGGTTCATAACCTTGGAGTCATCCTTGCCTCCGCTCTCCCTTACCTCCTAAGCCCCACCCCACTCCGTATCTAACCAGTTGCCAAGTCTAATTACAACCTCCCACCATCTCTCCTAGGTATCCTGTTCTCTTCACTCACAGAGCCATCGATATGGTTCAGGCCCTTATCAGCTCATCTGGTCTCCTGCAATAGCCTCCTAATTGGTCTCTCTGCATCACACCTCTGCCCTCTCTGGTTGATCGTCCATGTAACGACCAAATTGATATTCCTGAAGCACAGATCTGATCACGTCATTCCTCTGCCTAAGAAATGCTTCAGTAATTTCCCCATTGCTTCTAGGCTAAAATATAAACTACTTTGTTTGGTAGTTAAAAGGCTTTACCATCTGGCTCCAACCAATTTTTCCAGACTTATTTTACATGATTTCCCCCAATCCACTTTATATTCCAGACAAACTGGACAGGTTGCTGCTCTTCTTTCACAATATTCCATTTCCTGTCTTTGGGTTTTTGTATAGGTGAAAGACACATCTCATAACATTCGTTGATACGCTCCTACACCACCCTCAGCAAGATCCAAACTAGATAAATGTCCTGAGGGATTCTGATCTTGATCAAAGCCTATAGAATAAACATCAACTGTTGAAACATTACAGCTTTGGCTTCTTTTATTACTTGGTCACAAAGCTGATTAAAAGCAGGATGTTCATAAAGCAACTGTCTTTCAAAGCCTTCAGACATATTTTCAGCAATTTTCCACATAGTTATGAAATCGTTACAGCTGGAAAAGCTAGGAAACTTTGAAAACATGTCCAATACATCACTCATGGAATTACACTGCTTAATGAGGTGCCCGTGTTTGACAAAGGTGAACTATTTTTGCTTTTGGGAGAGATCATGTTCAGTAGGGACCGTCATTTTCTTCAGCCCATTAACAGCAAGTTGAAGTGTTGGGTCTGACATGAGAAAGCATTGTGAGTCAAAAGACAGTTGTCTAGGGTATAGGAATTTGCCAACTAAGTTGATGCTAATGTGTTCAGGCTTCTTTTTTGGATTTCATTGCCTTCCAACCAAAAAACTACCACACCTTGATGAAGAATCTAACAGATGACTGAGGTTTTGGAAGAGAATCAAGGAAAAAAGAAATTTTTTAATGTGTTATTTTGGCAGGTAATTTTTGGTTTATGAAGCTCCAAAGGGTCTACCTTCATCATGCTTCTAACGCTCATGGAACCAAACAGATAAATATTTAGATTTAATTCTCTGAGGTTCCATTAAACAGTAACTTGTTTTGTTATTTATTTTGCTATTGCTTTAAGATTCCTGAAAAATTACTGATAGCCATAAATTCTACCAGGCAAATCAGAAGAGGTCCATTATTTTCCCTCTATAGGGACAGCAACTTCTCCTGTCATAGTAGACCATCTTCACAGGTTGCTTAGTGTGTCAGATGAAGAAATCCTGGGGGCTACCATGACACTTCCTCTTCTTAGCTATGCAACCCCAGGAAAGCCACTTGGCCTCTCTCAGCCTCAGTTTCCTTATCTATAAATGTGGATGATAATAATACTTCATAGGGTTGTTGTGAGACTCAAGAGTAATAAATCTAAGTATTTTAACTACTACTGTTATTACCACCACTACTACCACTATCATGACTACTACCACCACCACCATTACTGCTACTATCACTACCATTAACTTCTACTACTACCACCACCACCACCACCACCACTACTACTGCTATTACTACTGCTACTACTACTTCTACTTTGTTGTTGTTCAGCCATTTTTCAGTCGTGTCCAACTCTTTTGTGGCCCCATTTGGGGTTTTCTTGGCAAAGATACTGGAGTACTTTGCCATTTCCTTCTCTGCCAGAGGATGAGGAAACAGAGGTAAACAGGTTAATACTACTACTTACTCAGGTTCTCTTCTCTTGCATAAACACCTCTACAACATCTTCCCCAAATGGTCACCTTGCAGAGATGAGGAGCTCTCTACCTCATTAAATGGCATATTTTATTATCAAACAGTACATGGGGAGAGACAAAAAGAGCAGAGTGAAAATACAAAGACCTCTCACTACTGACCGCCATGAATTTGGAAATTCCCAGGAATGTGATAGCCAAAATCCGGAGTTTCCTGGACAGAGAAAAATAACACAAACAGCCAGAGAGAAAGAATCCAAGAACCAAGGGACCACGGTTAAGATCATACAAGACTCAGGAGCTCCCACTCTAAAGGAGCAGAGCAGAGAGTCTGATATTCCAAAAGATAGAGACCTACAACCAAGAATAACTTATTCAACAAAACAGAATATAATCCATGAAATCTGACATGTAATCTTCCTGATCCCTTTGAAATTTGACTTCCTAAAATCTAGGGTGTATGATGAACTATTCCCTGATTTCTTCTTCTTCTTCTTCTTCTTCTTCTTCTTCTTCTTCTTCTTCTTCTTCTTCTTCTTCTTCTTCTTCTTCTTCTTCTTCTTCTTCTTCTTCTTCTTCTTCCTCCTCCTCCTCCTCCTCCTCCTCCTCCTCCTCCTCCTCCTCCTCCTCCTCCTCCTCCTCCTCCTCCTCCTCCTCCTCCTCCTCCTCCTCCTCCTCCTCCTCTTCTTCTTCTTCCTCCTCCTCCTCCTCCTCCTCCTCTTCTTCTTCCTCCTCCTCCTCTTCCTCCTCTTCCTCTTCTTCTTCTTCCTCCTCCTCCTCTTCCTCCTCTTCCTCTTCCTCTTCTTCCTCCTCCTCCTCTTCCTCCTCCTCCTCTTCCTCCTCTTCCTCTTCTTCTTCTTCCTCCTCCTCCTCTTCCTCCTCTTCCTCTTCTTCTTCTTCATCACACACTATAGAATGGAGTATTCACTTCCATCCAGCGTTGTCATCATTCCGTCATAGCTGAAATAGTAGCTCCTTTCTGCTGATGAGCATCAGAATTTTCTGTTGTTGCTTCCTCCACCTTAGGAAGGATGAAATCATCACCAAACCAAGTAAAGTTGTTCTTAGCTGCTCTATTTTTTTTTCAGGAAGAGCTCTGGCAGATGTCTGCATAATTGAAGTCTTTCAACACAACCATATTATGTATCTGTGAAAGACTCATGACCTGTTTCTTGAGTTTCTCACCTATTATCTCTTTCTATCCAGGTGGTCCGTGGAATATTCTGATGACAAAAAATCACTTCTGTCTATCCCTTCATTGACCTTCACACATATCCTTTCTGCTATAATTTCTCCTTTACGTTCAAGGTAGAAGGGTTTAACCTCAGAACATATATAGATTATTGGGTTCAGTTCTGGAGAATACACTTTACAAAGGACAATGACAAACTTCACTAGCTCCAGGAGAGGGCAATGAAGATGATTATGGGATTGGAAGTCATGCCAAACCAGGGTAATTTGAAAGACTTGCAATTTTTTGGCCTGGGAAAGAAAAGACAGTGTGTATGTGGAGCGGTGTGGGGTAGACTTGGGAGGGGAAGGGCCTAATAATTATCTTCAAATATTTGGAGAGCTTTTATAGGGAAGAGAGACTAGGCTTGTTCCATTTATTCTGAGAGGAAAGACCTGGAAGACAACTGAAAGTTCAAGAGAGACATTTTGGTTCCATAAAAGGAAAAAAAAAACACCAACCAAACAGTTGGAGTCATCCAATAATGAGATTTGATGCCTCTGGAGGGAGTAAGTTCTCTATCTCTGCTGTTCTTTAAATCAAAGCTAGAAAATCCCATGTCAAGGATGGTGTAGGGTGCATGTCTGTGTAGGTAAGGGTTGAGGGAGGTGACTCCTGAGGCTGCTTCCAACTGAGATTGTCTAATTCTGTGTTTTAGCTCTTACCAGTTTATATCCATAGAAAAAAGCTAGAAGTCTGGGAACCACATTCAGCTCAGTTAAGCCCTCCAAAATAAAATCTTCAGGCTGGCGCTGCATCAACACAATTGCAAAATGGGGTATTGTCAGTGGAGGTGCTGTGTCTTCCATCTCCATTCATTAAAAAAAGTCCAGAGAACTTTTTCTTCTTGTATAAAAGAAGTCATAGAAATATGACCCAAAGGGGAATTGGACTGGACCTGAAAAAATTTAGCCTTCTGACTCTTAGGGAATCAAATGAACCCTGAGTGGAGAGACAGGTGCTTTGTATTTTCTACCATGTGAATAGATAAGTTGAAGTGAGTCAACCTGTCCCAATTTATCGGTTTGGTCTCATTGTCTTGCCACTAGACAGGCTTAGTCTGAGATGATAAGCTTAGAGAACAGGTTAGTTACTGTGTCCTTTATAGGTTAAATAGCACTGAATACAGAATTTGTACTTTTATAAATGAGCATTTCCATTAGTAAGGGCATAAAGTGTCATTATTTAAGGATTGAGACGATTATGAATGCAATAATTAGAAAATCAACTATCTGGAGCAATGAAGAAAAATTAACAAATTAATAATGGGTTTAGAGTTATGTGAAGCATAATCATTGTTTGGCTTAACTGAGACTTAAATTTGATTACAGCTATCAGTGCTTCAAAGTGTTGGCTGTGTCTGATTCTACTATGAAATGTGCAAAATTCAAATATACCGCCATAATTCAAACCCACTTTCACTTATTCATATTGGTTTTGTTTACTTGTTCAACCACTTGTTGAATCACTCACCACATATACTGAACTCCTACCAAGAGAAAGATACTTTGGGGAATATAAAGATGAATAAGAGAGCCAAAGAATTACAGAATCACAGAAGTTTAGATTTGAAATGGGCCTCAGGGACCATCTAGTCCAACTCAAAGCCTAAAGAAATTCCTCCTAGAAAATATCTGAAAGGTTCATTCAGTCTCTGCTTGAAGACCTCTCAGGAGGGGTAAACTATTGCTTAGATATTGCACTTATGGATAGTTCTCTTAGGAAGTTTTCCGTCTATCAAGAAGTCGCCTCTTTGCAATTTCTGACCATTGGTCCTGATTCTGCCCTTTGGGCCAAACAAATGCTTTTAATTTCTCTTCCACGTAAAACTTCCTGATTTTAAGGAATTTACAGATTTACAATCTAGTTGAATCTCTCTCTCCCTCCTTTCCTCCTTCCCTCTCTCCCTCTCTTCCTCCTTCCCTTTCTCCCTCCCTCCCTCCCCCTCTCTCCTTTCCTTCCTTCTCCTCCTTCCTTCCTCCTCCTCCTTCCCTCTCTCCTTCCCCCCTTAAAATAAGTAGATATAGGTCCAAGTGCCAAAAGTGTGATATTAACAAAATGCTATTAGGAGTTTGAAAGAGGGAAAAAAGTCACTTTTGGCTCTGACTGGGGTGATTAGACGTTTCATGCAAGAGGTGATATCTGGTCCATGGAAGAAGAGTAGAAATCCTGTGAGCTCTTTGGGTGCCTGTCGTCCAGAGGAGCTTGCCTAGGCAGGCCGTGAAAGCTAATGTTATTTAAAAACTGCTGTTTTCCTTTTGGGATCATTTGTATGGCTTGCAGCTATTTTACAGCATCCTGAGTGTCTATAACCCAGGACTAATAATGCTTGAATTTCCCTCTGTGAGCACTGGTTGATATTAGTTATGATCTGGAGCTTTACCCCTAGTAGGCCATTCTGTGGTGCTACAGACAGATTGATGGATTTGTCCCGACTCACACTGCTTATTGTTTAAATGTCCCATACCTGAATTCACCCCTCAGGCTGTCTCATCAATCATGGTTGACTCTAAGAAATTTCCATATATCTTCTAGATGGTAAGTGATCCAAAACATACCCCAGATGTTGGGGATCCTGGGGTTGGTGTTTGCATGGCAGAAGTTGTACATGTTTCTACATTTATCCTTCACCTAACGAACAGCTTCATTGACTTATTAGCTTTGTGTGGGAGTATATTCCTGGGCTCAACTCAGATACTTGAGAGATAAATTGGCTTGATCAGTCCTCGGTGTTATACATATGGAGGTGATGAAGCCAGGGAAAGTAGATTAAATTACCATGACAGTAGTTTCATTTTTGTTTTCTATCATTCCCCTTTCCTCCCTTCACCACTTCCCTTGCCTCCTCTTCCTCTTGCCTCTCCTCCCTCCTCTCAATAGAAACATTAAAATACACAAATGATAATGAAACATTTTTCTTCCATTAACTTAGCTTGTTTTTAAAAGTCTATTAATACCTTTAATACTATAGTAACAAAACATAGTTTATTGCTATATTCCCTTATGAATTTTTTCTTTACTATTTGCAGAGGTGGGCTTGATTTGTATATTGTTTTGATTCTATCTTCTTCACTTTAGATCATTTAATATATCTTTGTGATTTTCATATTTGCCATGTTTTATAGTGAAATACCATTGCATCTATTTTCCACAATTTTTTAAGCCTTTCACCAATGGTAAGATACAGATTATTTCTGGTTCCTCCCTTCCTCCCTCTGTCTTTCCTTCCCTCTGTCCTTCTCTCCCTCTGTCCTTCTCTCCCTCTCTCCCTTCCTTCCCCCTTTCCTTCCTTCCTTTTTTTTTGCTTTAATGAATATAATGTTGCTAGGAATATTTATGTACAGATGGGACTTTTATTTTCTGTAACATCCTTTTACTATAATCTCACTAGTGGGATAAGGGGCTCAGAGGGTGGAACAACTTTGTAGTCCTTATTATATAATTTTTCATTGCTTTCCCAAAAGATTGTATGAATGTTCAGGTCCACCAGCAGTGTAACATTTGGTTTCTCCAGAGATCTACCAGCATTGCATTTTATTCAATATATCAATCAGGAAGCATTTATTTAGTACTTACTATGTGCCAGGAAGTGGGTTAGGAACTGGGGATACGAAAGAAAAAGAAACTTAAATAGACCTTGCCCTAAGGAGCTCACATTCTAACTATCTTTACTAATTAATAACTATAGTTTATTATAATTGCTGTCAATTTCCTTTCTGTTGTCCATTTTCCATTTTAGAGTTCTCAATACCCTTCTTAAATAATTCAGGGTTAAATCTTCTTAATTGTATACTATATTGTTTTCTCATTACTATTATTTATTATAAACTCTAATCCTAGCTCTGTTGAGTTTAATCTTAGCTCTATTGGCTGTGCACAGAAAATAGACTCAGAGAAAACTCCCACATCTATAAGAAGTCTTCTTCTATTTGTTAAAATGTAGTTAATTTCATTCCTTGGGATGATGTTTGATGTTCACCATGTCCAGTTTCTAAAAATTCTTTTTTTTTTTGAAGAAAATATTCATGATAATGTGGCTTGAAACATCTATAGAGCGTACAATAGGGGTGGCAAACACACAGCCCAGCTCCCAATACTCCCAGGTGTAGAAAGGATCAGATTAAAATGTAATTGGGAAATATTTAATAACATAAATAAAAATACAATAAAACATAGATGATGTTACATTATAAAACTAAGTCAATATGTGGTCCATAGGGATCCTTACGTATGGATTTACAGCTTCTGTTTCTATTTGAAATTCCATTTGAGTTTGCCACTACTATTTGAGTTTGATTTTGGTCTACAAGTCTGGCTTATTTCATGTTTTCCTTCTGAAACACACTTTCTCAAATATTTCTCCCTATCCTTAACTTTTTTTTGCCTTTGCACTAAAGTCACCAAATATCAGAGAGTATTTTGACTTGATTTTGAGGGACTTTTCCAGTCCTCCACAGAATTTTTCTACCACATCAACCTGATGTTAGGGCACAAGTTTCAATTATTTTTGTGGGGGTCTTTTTCCATAGGGCCATACCCAAAGAACAAATCTATGAAATAATATTTCTTGAGTTTGGGACAGGTAATGAAACCCATTGCACAACTGCTTTCATTGCTGAGATTTTCCAACCATATATCTATATCTGACTATGACAGATAACACAGTCAGTCAAGGTTTCATTTATTTATTTATTTTTGGAGAGGGGAAGGCAGGACAATTGGGGTTAAGTGGCTTGCCCAAGGACACACAGCTAGTAAGTGTGTCAAGTGTCTGGGGCCAAATTTGAAGTCAGGTCCTCCTGACTCCAGGGCCGGTGATCTACTCACTGCGCCACCTAGCTGCCCCATTTTATTCATTTGTTAAGCACTTAACATGTGTCAGGAACTGTGCAACATGGCAGGAAAATGAGCTGGGCTCAGAGCTGAAAAGGAGGAAGAGGCCTGTGGAACACTGCAAAGCATTTTTACTGATCCTCAACTTCCCATAGCAGTGAGACCCCATCTTTTTTTCTTTCTTAAAATTTTATTTCTTTTAGTTCAACATTCATATTTAAATTTTGAGTTTCAAAATCCAATTTCCTCCCTCCCTCCAGCCCCTCACCAGCTATTGAGAAGACAAGCAGTATGATACCCATTATACATGTAAAGTCATCCAAAGCATATTTCCATATTAGCCATTTTGGAAAAAAAGCAAGAAAAATAAAGCAAATGAAAAAAAATATGTTTCAGTCTGCACTCAGATTGAACCTCTTCGGAGGTGGATAGCATTTTTCATCATGAGTCCTTTGAAACTTTCATAGATCATTATGGTGATCAGAGTAGCTAGGTCTTTCACAGTTGATTATCATTATCATGATAATATTGATACTATGCGTACAATGTTCTCCCATTGCATCCTTGACCATCTCCAGTTGTCCTGGTGAATATCAGGCCACTGGACCCAGATGGCTCTGGAGGAGAAAGTGAGGCTGCACAGCCCTCCCTCCCTCAAATCAAAGTCAATTGCAAGACATGTCATCATATCCCTGAAGTCACGGTACTCTTCAAGAATGAAGGACAAACACAACAATGTTCTCCTGGTTCTGCTCACTTCACTTTGCATTAGTTCATATATGTATTCCCAGGTTTTTTTTGAAACCATCCCCTTGGTCATTTCTTATAGCATAATAGCATTCCATCGCAAGCGTATAGCACAACGTGTTCAGCCAATTGATGAAGGCCCATCTTTTCAATATAAATATCTTACTCTCTATATATACTTATACATATGTTTCTGTATGTCACTTACATCTAAAATGCTATTTCGAAAGATGAGCATCCCATAGAGGGTGATGGTGGGTGTGAGCAGGCTGCACCATACGTCAACTCCAAACAAGAACAGGAGTAGAGAATGTCATCAAAGAATTGTATGATAGAAAGGGGAGATGGGTTGGTCACATGTTGAGAATGACAGGTGACAGCTGGATGGCCAAAGAGCTCCCTTGATACACTTGCAATATCAGAAGAAAGTAAGGACAGTCTGGCATGTTGGGTAGATCCCCTGTGGTGACCTTTGGGTAGTACACAGAAAAGAGTTGCCCAGGATGAACAGACACGGATGGTTTTTTGATCTGCATAGTTGGAGGGAATTCAATTCAATTCAATAAACATTAATTAAACACCTACTGTGTGTCAGGACTGTACAAAGCACTGTGGATACAAAAAGAGGCAAAAGACAGTCTCTGTCCTTAAGGAGCTTACAATCTAATGGGGGAGGGAACAATATACAAATAAATATGTACAAAATAAGCTATATGCAGGCTAAATAGGAAATAATTAACAGAGGGAAGGCACTGGAATTAAGAGGGATTGGGGAAGGCTTCCCATAAGAGATGAGATCTTAGTTGGGAACACCTAAATGATGCCGCAGACACAGGAGTATTAGACTAAGGTGTGTTTCTGCTCTCTTGTCCCAAGTGCTTTTTTTCCTCCTCTATTGGTTGTTGGACTCCTTCTTTGATGACATCTAGTGACTGCCCATGCCCCAAAGGGAGAATCCTTGCTTAGAGCCTTCTCCACCCTCAGGCCATATGGCTCTAAGAAACAATCCCTTTGTCTTGGCTTCTGAGATTGTTCTTTCACATGCTAGGCAAAGAGAACAGAGTCTCTGACTTGGTGAGTTTTGAACAGTCAGGAAAATGAGCAGCCATGGTAATTTAGGAGTCAAAGTCCAGTGCAGGTTTTGTAGCATTGATTCTCTGAGGAGTAAGAAGTGAGCTTTAGGAAATATCTTCAGGACTCAGTTCGGTGGAAACTTAAACGAGGACTCATGTACCAGTCATGACACATTTGGACCTAAACTTGGGACCAGTGGTATGTAGAAACCGAACTAAGTCCCTCTCCCCACCAATTGAGGTGGTGTAATGATAATAATAACTAATAACAATAGAATAATAATAATAATGACCATTGACTTTGCAGAGTGCTTTACAAGTATTTTCTCATTTTATCTTGACAAAAAAAAAAACCTAGGAGATAGGTGTGTTAGACAGAGGTTAAGCAACTTGGCAAGAGTCACACAGATAGGGTCTGAGACCAGATTTGAACTTGGGTCGTTCTGAATCTGAGACCAGCTCTCTATCCACTGTGCATCCCAGCCGCCTTCGAGGAATATAGAGGAGAATATGCCCAGAATTTATCAGGGGAGAATTTTTGTTTCTATACTTGTTCTTGTTAAATCTTTGAAGTAAATATCCCTTTGTAAATGCTTTAAAAATATATTTCTCTGATTACTATAGAATTAGAACTCCCCTCTCCCCATAAAGTTAAGGGTAATAAGTGTTTCCTTCAAGTATTGACATTTATATCCTTTGGCAATTTACCTCTTGGGATACTGGATCTTTCTCTTATAAATTTGTAGCAATTCCTTATGGATTTGGGAAATAACATTTTTATTAGAAATGTTTGTGCCAAAGATTTTTTCCAATCTGTTTATTTTCTTCTTGTTCTGTATGCATCAAAAATTGTTTTTTATATACTCAAATCCTATAATTTCTTCTATTTGTTGGTCACACAGGAATTTCCCTCTTTTTGAAAAGTGTAACATTTATAGTTCCATTTTCTTCTAAAATTTTTATTCACGTATAAATGTATGTATGTACACACACATACATATATGTATATTTACGTCATTATCTATTTGGGATTTACTGTGACATAGGAAGTAAAATGTAGATCTAATCAGGTTTATATTCTTTGCCTAAAATTGAACCATTCTCATATTTCTGATATAAATCCAAATTGATAATAATGAACATTTGAACATATTGCTATATTCCATTTTTATTTTATTACTTGTGAATCGATATTCATTAATGATATGGACTTAACTCTTTCTGTGAGGCAAAATGTGGTTCTGTTCCACAAACATTGTAACAATAACATAAAAGGAACCGTATTTCTAAAAAACAATTTACATATAAAAATTGAGTTTTGGAATGCTTGATAGAACTCACTTATGAAACTTGGTGCCTTCTTATATGGCAACTCATTAATGACCTGAATTTCTTCTTTTGAGTTGGATTTCTTTAGGTTATTCTTATTTTGGCACTGTGTTTTCCATTTTTATAAATGTACATCTATTTCTTTTGTATTCTCAGCTTCATTGGCATGTAACTTTGTATAATAGCCTTTATTTCAGTAGCATTCCTTGTGATTTCTGCCATCTTATTTGCGATTTTGATAATTCAATTTTTCCTTTCTCCTTGTTTTGATTAAATTTTTAAATCGTGTGTTGGCTTTACTGTTTTCCCTAAGACAATCTATCTACTTATTGTGCTTATTAATTCAATTTTTTCTTTTCTTTCCAATTTTATTTCTATTCCCTTTGGTTTTGATGGTCTCTTGCTTTGGGTTTAGTTCTGATGTATTAATTTGTTATTTTCTCATTAGGTTTTCTGATAACAACTCATCAGTTTTCTAAATAAGGAGTATAACCTTCTGTTCAAGATGCTGGCATCTGGTTCCAGATTGCTTGGATGTCAGTATTATTTACACTCTGTCCCCAGTAGCCACTCATCAAATGAAAGACAACTTTCAAAAGTTCGGTTTAATATTTACCATTTTATTTGACTCCATTTCAAGAAACCCTCTGATTAAAAATACCAATTTTCTTGCATACTAGGAAACAAAATACAGCTTGAAAGGTCAAACAGAATGTCATCAAGAATGATGTGTTTGTATGTGAGACAAAGGCAAGCCTGTTGTCAGAATATTTAAAAAAACTAATATTGACTAGGCAAGAACAATTTGCAAATTAATTATTTAGGACTCATATATTTGAAATTCAGTTAAAGTGGTGGCAGCAATTCAAGCATAACGTCACTTATCCATGGATACTTTCAGTTTCGTGAAAAATAGTATGGCCCAATTTTTCTTTTTACCCATGGAAATGGAGTTCTGGGGACCTGTCTATAATTCTAATCAAATGATATAAATTACCGCTGCAGGTTTTTAGAGCATGGTGATTTCTGAAGTGGAGAATTCAAAATGAAATTATTCTTAGTTCCTAGGAAGTCTTTGAAGTGGTTTGCCCTGAATCATTATAAGACATTGCCAAATATGTGGGACCATCAGGCATAGGGATTAAGGTCAGGGTCAGGATCATTTTTATTAAGGTCATTGAAAGTACATCTTCTTCCTCAGAATGGAAAGGACCTTCAACTCAACCAAGTTGAAGAGTTTGAATCAGAATTCAGAATCCATGGTATAATATTTGTTTGCGCGATCCAAGACTGCATTAATAGTAGCATGATGTCAAGATCAAGGGACACCATAGTCCCTGTACTTTGCCCTGGCAAGTACTCACATTCTGAGTATTGTGATCGGTTCTGGACACCACATTTTAGGAAGGATGTGGATTTGCTGCAATTCCTTCAGCTGGCAGCAATACAAATTTTAATTGTCGTAGAAAGACTGGTCAAAGGAAAGGGAGATGCTTAGCTTGAAGAAGAAGAGGCTTAGGGGAGACATGATGGCTGTTGTCAAGCATCTCAAGAGCTGTCATGGGGTAGGATGGCTAGACTTGGGTGGACAGATGTAGGATAAACAGAGGGAAACTGAAGAGAGACAGGCAAATATTGGCTCAATGTATAGAATAGATAATAGCATAGATATACATACATACATACATAGTATATAAAACTCACTATGTGCCAGGCATTGTGCTAAGGACTTTACAATGGTCTTATTGGATCCTCACAACAACCTGGGAGGTAGGTGCTATTATCATCCTCATTTTACAGATGAGGAAACTGAGGCAAACGGGTTGAGTGACTTGCCCAGGGTCACACAGCTAGTAAGTGTCTGAGGCTCAATTTGAACTCAGGTCCTCCTTACTATTCACTGCTCCACCTAGCTTCCCCTTAATAGATTCCTAACAAGAGGAATGAAGAAAGGAACAGGCATTTATTAAGTCCCTACCACGTGCCAGGCATTCTGTCAAGTGCTTTACAAATGTTGTCTGATTTGACCATCTGAGCTGCTGCTAGAGTTCATCTGGCAAAAGCTAGATGATAATTTGTCAGGGATGGAGAAGAAGGGATTCCCATTCAAGCATAACTTTGGATGTGCCATCAACTTCGGGTTTTTGCAATTGTATGAAATAACTTCTCCACTGGAGTCTCCATCCTTTGGGAGCCCTTTAGAAATGGATCCCTGGAATCCTGATGATGCTGCTCTAACATAGAAAAATGCTGGGTCAAAACTTTTTTTGATGAAACTACATGCTGGTAGACACACATTCACACACATACTTCTCATCTTTTATTCTAAAATATTCATATATGCACACATATATTCACAGAGACAACTTACAAATATCTGCATTAGTACAGTTGAGTTTTTAAGTATTGTTTTTTGTCTCTAGTAAATTATTTGGGAAAGGTTGTAATGCAAGTGTATCTTCATTTCTGAGATCTCCGTGGGAAGGTGGCCAGCTCAATTTAAGAATCAACCCTGTCTGGGTCTGATCGAACCACAGCCACCGGGAGAGCTGACTCCTTTGATTGTCTGCTCTGGGGCCTCTGTAGGGGATCACTGTGTTTCTGTGATACAGTTAATGGAACATGGAATCATGGTTCTTCCATCCACACTTAATTTAACTTCTGTTACAAGATATAATGTGATCTTCACTTTCCTCATGGTCCAATTTGCCACTTGGTGTGGGCATCTCTGTTTGGACAAGCCCGGGAATAAAAACACCGCTCTCTGATGCGACTGGAGGGAGCATCACCCGTTCCAGGAACAGGCTGATCACAGAGCAAGTTTTCTGAAGCTGCTATTAGCTAGTGAGAAAATGTCCTCTGTAGACCCCAATTTTATCCTCATTCCATGTGAAAGGGACTTTCTTCAGGAACTGAGTACCCAGGAGATGACTTATTATTACTTTTAGTGTTCATCTTATGCATTTCCTTAATTTGCTTTGAAACAAGTAATTTTCCCAGAATGATTCAAGAAAGCTCTATCTGTGGCAACATGGGATGAGAAAAAAATACCAAAGGAATGGACTGTTGGGGGTAGGTTGGAATATGGGTGGAGAGATGGGAGGACTTGTTTCACTTTCTAGACTCCAGAAGTTCAAGAATTAGCAGCCATAGTTAAGTTGATGAGGTTATGGTCATTCTCTCTCTCCAGGTGAATATTTTAAAATCTCCATGAGCAGAGAAGCTTGGCTAATTTGAGTGCTTCAGGAGGACTTTTTGAACTTAGGAAAGCATCTCCCTTCTAGACCTCTCCCCTCCCCCAAATGGAGAGACTGTTCAAGTTAAATGATCTTGTTCTGGACGCGGTTGTCAAGTGTGGAAGAAGACTCTAGCTCAGACTTCCCATTGGCTTGTCCATTGGCTCCAGCTTGCTCGATTTTCTCCTCTGGGAGGTTTTCCTTGTTCCTTTTGGCAAACGCCTGGCTAATTTCTGCATAAGTCTTGTTTTTGGTCTCAGGAAGGACAAAATAGAAGTAAGTTGCTCCTGATATGCAGATTACGGCAAAGACCAGGAAGCAGTATGTTTTCAAACCTTCCTGTGGGCAGATAGAAAGGAAAGCTGCATTGAAAATGCCAACACATTCAGTAAGAGATTATTACAATTTTGGATTTAGGAATGGGTGGAGATTCAGTTGGTTTGCAAAGTGACTAACAGTTCCAAAAAACACACACTGTGAGAATGCCATACCCAGGAAGCACTATTATTCTATAATCATTTATATTAAAAAGGCTAAAAAAAATGCCTCGAAAAGAGATTAAGAAGTTCCTATGACTTGGTTTTCACACATTAGTTCCTGAAAATAAGCCACTATGATGACAAAATGTAGATAACAACTAGAAGCTATCCTGAAATGCGCACTTGTAACATGCATTCAGCAGTTATTAAATACCTCCTATATACAAGGTGCTGCAGATCATTTACCAAAAATGATGCAATCCTTGATCCTAATGGGTCTACCATCTGCTAAAGAGAATATGACACATACATAGATAAATATAAAAACAATGTAAGAAGCGATTGGGACAAAACAGAGATCCAAAGTGTTCTTGGAAATCTTGAGCAGGGAGAGGAGAATCACTTTCAAGAATTATTTATTAAATTATTATTACACGTAAGGTCCTGTTCTAGGTGCATTGGGGAATGCAAAAATAAATGTGACATTGTCCCTACCCTGAGAAGTTTATAGTATTCTATGGGAAATGCATTTATTTATTCATTCAACAAATATTTAGTTACTGACTCTTCTGTGCAAAGCACTGTGCTAGGCACTGTGTTATCAATCGATTTATCAATAAACAAATATTTATTAATTTATTATTATGTGCCAGACACTGTGATGAATACTGGAAATGCACAGAAAACATCAAAATAGTCCCTGCTTTCAAGGAGCTTCAAGGAGCCTCCCTTCTAAGGAGGCAGACTACCTGTGCATAAATAGGTACACATACAGGAAAACTTTACAACTGAAGGCATTAGCAGTTGGGAGGATTGAGAGAGGAATCCTGCCACAGGTAGTGCTTGAGCTAAGTCTGGAAGGAAGTTGGAGATTTGAAGAGGCAGAGGTGAGGCAGAGAACATTTCACACACAAGAGGACAGTTCGTTCAAAGTCAAGGAGACAGGCGATGAAGCATTGTGTGTGAGCAATAGCAAATTTCATAGGATCGTTCAGTTAGAGCAGGAAGGTACCTTAGAGATCTTCAAGTCCAATCCCTTCATTTTACAGATGAGGAAATGGAGGAATAGAGAATGTAAAGCTATGCAAGTAGTAAGTATCTCAGGTAGGGTTACTCCAAATCCAATGTTGGTGGGTTTTGCCACTTAGCTGTCTGCCAGGAGGGTGGTCTGTAGGGGGTATGAAGGGGAATAGTCACTGACAAAGTAAGAAGAGGACAGGTCATGGAGGGCTTTAAATACCAGAGAAATGTTTGATCCAGGAAGTAATAAGGAGTCCATGGAGCATTTTGAGTAGGGGCTAGACTTACACTTTAGGAAAAATCTGTTTGAATTGAAGATGAAAAAGACAAGTAAGGTGAGTTGGAGAGATAAGTAGGAGGCTTTTGCAATAGCCGAGGTGAATTATAGATCTGAAATAGGGTGGTGGTTATGTGAATGGAGATAAACTAGATAGAAGAGATGTTGTAGAAGTGGAAACAGTAACTAGATGTGTGTGGTGAAAGTGAGGAGATGAGGACTTGGAGGAAAAAGATGTAAGTTGAATACATAGCTCTGTGCATCACTAACATGGCGGTGACGGTTGACCCCAATGGTAGCAGAGGAAAGTACCAAGGGAGAAGATATAGAGGGGAAAGAGAAGAGAGCCTAGGACCAAGCCTTGGGGATGTGGATGTGACATGGTTGGAAATACGGCCAAGGAGACTGGGAAGGAGTGGGCTACTATAAAATAAGAAAGCTGTCAACTTCACAGAGTGAGCGGGACACCAAACCAATTTCAATTCAGCATTTACAAGACACCTGTTGCATGCAAGTCCTTGGGTCTGGTGAGGGGGATACAAAGATTCAAAAATGCTGGTTCCTGCCCTCGAGAAGTTTGCCATGTCTTGGGAGGATGCAGAATAGCACAGACATAAATTTGATCAGGCAGAAAGGCTGTGACGGGGGACAAAGGGCAGATTCTGAAAACAAAAACACTTGAGGAAAATCATGTAAAGGAAAGATTGCTTTCCGTGAGAGCATCATAGAACAACTTGGGGTGAGGCTTGAAGCAAGCACACGTTTTCATCAGAGAGGACCCGAGGGGCGGGGCTGTAGAAAGAGCACTGACTTTGAAATGAGAAGACCTGGGTTCAAATCCCACCTCTGAGGTTTAATACCTATGTGACCTTGGACAAGTCATTTCACCTCTGGGTGCTCAGTTTTCTCATCTGTAAAATGGCTGGGGTAGGGGGAGGGATTGATCTATGTGAATACAAGAAGGTGGAAGAGAATGCAGGAAGAGATTGGGAACAAACTAGACTCTTGCCCCTAGACCTTTGGGTACCCTTTTAGGCAGGCTGCTTTATCTTCTCATGTTATTGTCTTTCCTTCTCTTTTTCCCTCGTCCACATCAAACCTGGTATTGAGAAAGGATCTGATCACAGTCGTTTACACCTCAGTATGAGCATTAGCCACTGTCCTCCCTCTCCCAGGGGTTTTGCATTTTAAGCCTGGTCGCCTATTTTTGGAATAAAAAGGCTTGTCTCTTGTGGAAGGAATTTGCAGCATCTGGAGCAGTCAGGTAGGGGATCTGGAGGGAAGATCACTGGATCAGGAATCAGAAGGCCTGGGTTCACATTCTGGCTGTGCCCTTCATTGATTATTTGATTTCATCCAAGTCCCCTAATCTCTCCAGGCCACGATCCCCTCATCTATTAAATACGGATATTACTTACACCATCTACCTCACAGGATTCTTCTGAAGATCAATCAAATAAAAATCGAAAATGTTTTGTCATTTGCAGAGAAGTAGGATACAGCTACAAAGGGCTGTTATTTGAAGAAGTGCTAAATGGAAATTGCAGTGATCAGGGACCATGCTCTCTCGCCCTGTCTTGTTTTTTTAAGGAAGATATTATTTTCTAGAGAGAAGGGTGGAGAGTATTTTTTGCACATGGAATTTTAATGTGTGATGGGCCCAGAAATGTAAGATAGGCGATTGAAGCATTTCCAAAAGGTGCCCCTCCAGAGCACTGCCTCTGGAGTCAGGGGGGCCTGAGTTCAAGTCCAGCCTCAGACACTTACTAACTGCTTGACCGTGGCCAAGTCACTTAACCTTGTATGCCTCAGTTTCCTCATCTGTAAAATGAGCTGGAGAAGGAAACGGCAAACCACTCCAGTATCTTTGTTTTTTTAAAAAATACTTTTGTTTAAAGTTTTGAGTTCTAAATTCTATCCCTCCTTCTCTCCCTCCTCTCCCCTCTCCTTGAGATGGTAAGCAATCAGATATAGGTTATACATGTGCAATTACATAAAACATTTCCATGTTAGTCATTTGGCACAAGAATTAAAGAAAAAAGAAAGAAAGTGAAAAATAGCATGCTTCAGTCTGTATTCAAACAATATCAGTGTTTTCTCTGGAGGCAGATAGTATGCTTCATCATTAGCCCCTTGGGATTGTCTTAGATCATTGTACTGCTGAGAATAGCTAAGTAATTCATAGTTCTTCACTGAACAATATTGTCATTACTATGTACAACGTTCTTCTGATTCTGTTCACCTCACTATGCATTAGTTCATGTAAGTCTTTCCAGGCTTTTCTGAAATTATCCTGCTTGTCATTTCTTACAGCACAATAATATCCTATCACAATCATATACCACAGCTTGTTTAGCTATTTCTCAATTGACAGGTACCACTTCAATTTCCATCTCTTAGTTACCACAAATAGGCTTGTTATAATTTTTTTGTACAAATAGGTCCTTTCCCCTTTTTTGGGATGTCTTTGGAATATAGACCTAGCAGTGGTATTGCTGGATCAGAGGGTATGCACAATTTTATAGCCCTATGGGCATAGTTCCAAATTCTCCAGAATGGTTAGATCAGTTCACAACTCCACCAACAATGCATCAGTGCCCCAGTTTTCCCACATTCTCTCCAATATCCAACATTTTCCTTTTTTTTTTTATCGTATTAGCCACTCTGATAGGTTTGAGGTGGTACTTCAGAGTTGTTTTAATTTGCATTTCTCTAATCAATAGTGATTTAAAACATTTTTTAATATGACGATAGATAACTTTGATTTCTTTTGTCTGAAAACTGCCTGTTCAAATCCTTTGACCATTTATCAATTGGGGAATGACTTGTATTTTTATAAATTTGACTCAATTCTCTACATATTTGAGAAATGAGGCCTTTATCAGAGATACTTGTCACAAAAATTTCCCCCCAGTTTTCTGCTTTCCTTATAATTTTGGTTTCATTGGTTTTGTTTGGGCAAAAACTTAAAAAATTTTATATAATCAAAACTATATATTTTACATTTTGTAATGTTATCGATATCTTCTTGGGTCCTAAATTCTTCCCTTATCCATTAATCTGACAGATAATCTATCCCATGCTCTCTAAATTTGCTTATTATATCACCCTTTATGTGTAAATCATGTACCCATTTTGACCTTATCCTGGTATACAGTGTGAGATATTGGTCTATACATAGTTTTTGCCACACTGTTTTTCAGTTTTCCTAGCGGTTTCTGTGAAATAATGAGTTTTTGTTCCAAAAGCTTGGGTCTTTGGGTTTATTATATACTACATTAATATGATCATTCACTACAAGGTAATTTGTGTGTAATCCATTCCACTGATCCACCACTCTCTTTTTTAGCCAGTACCAGATTATTTTGATAATTACTGTTCTATAATACCCTTTGAGATCTGGTATGACTAGATGTAATGGTAATTAAGGTGGGACTTTTTGCTGTTGACCTTTAATATTTCTGGCCTTTGTTTGAATGGGGCAGATAAAGTGGGTTGTTTTTGTGTTTCTCGGCACTGAGACAATTGGGAGCTATTGATTTGTATCTGATGTGATACTGGGGGTGGGGAACTTCTCCACACCCAGACTGGGTGAGGTCGTGGCCCTGAACAGGACATATAAGTGCAGAGGTTAGCATTCTCTCTAGGAGCTCTGAGCCACAGCAGGAATGGCGTGTGACTTTGGGCCAGCCGTTCTAATGAGCTCCCCGGCTGTACACCCAGATGTTGATAACTACAAATTGTATTTGGTCTGTAATTCAAGGTGCTGGCTTTTTCCCCTGAACTAGGTGGATGTTATTTGTATGCTGGATTAAAGTAAGATTGTTAACCCCTTAACATTGCTTTCCTTAATAAAGCAGATGAAAAGGACCCGGGCTTGCAGTGTTCTGTGAGTTGGTTTTTGTTAGCTTTACACCCTCACAGCAATTGCTACCCAGATTGTTGAAACACTAGACCACCTTCTTTCATTTTTTTTCATTGATTCTCTTGATATCCTTGAGCTTTTGTTTTTCCAGGTGAATTTTGTTGTTATTTTTTCCAGCTCTATAAAATAAATTTCTGACAGTTTAATTGGTATGGCACTGAATAAATAGATTAATTTAGGTAGAACTGTCATTTTTATTATATTGGCTCGGTCTACCCATGAACAATTTTTCCAGTTGTTTAGATCCGACTTTATTTGTGTGAATAGAGTTTATAGTTGTGTTCCTATAGCTCCTGGGTTTGTCTTGATAAGTAGACTTCCAAGTATTTTATATTGTCTACAGTTATTTTAAATGGGATTTCTCTTTCTATCTCTTGCTGCTGAACTTTGTTGGTAACATATAGAAATGCTGATAATTTGTGTGGGTTTATTTTGTGTCCTACAACTTTGCTAAAGTTGTTAATAATTTCAAGGAGTTTTTTAGTTGATTCTCTAGGGTTTTCTAAGCATACCATCATGTCATCTATAAAGAATGATAGTTTTGTTTCCTCATTGCCTATTCTAATACTTTTAATTTTTTTTTCTTCTCTTATTGCTATAGCCAACATTTCTAGTACAATATTAAATAATAGAGGTAATAATGGGCATCCTTGCTTCACCCATGATTGTATTGGGAAGACTTCCAGCTTATCTCCATTTTAGATAATGTTTACTGATGGTTTTAGATAAATATTGTTCATAATTTTAAACTATGTATTATTTATTATAAACTTACATTTATTATTTTACCATATTATGATTATTATAAATTTATTATTTATTATAAACTATTTAAATCATTTATTCCTGTACTGTCTAGTTTTTTTTAAATAGGAATGGGTGCTGTATTTTTTTAAAAGGCTTTTCTGCATCTTCTGAGATAATCATGATTTCTATTGGTTTTATTATGGATATGGTCAATTAGCAGATAGTTTTCCTAATATTGAACCAGCCCTACATTCCTAGTATAAATCTCACCTGGTCATAGAGTATGATCCTTGTAATATATTGCTATAATCTCTTTGCTAGTATTTAATTTAAAATTTTTGCACCAATATAAATTGGGGAAATTGGTCTATAATTTTCTTTCTCTGTTTTGACTCTTCCTGGTTTAGGTATCAGCACCATATTTGTGTCATAAAAGAAATTTGATAGGGATACCTTCTTAGCCTATTTTTTCATATAATTTATATGGTATTGGGATTAATTGTTCTTTAAATGTTTGGTAGAATTCACTTGTGAATCCATCTGGTGCTGGGGATTTTTTCTTAGGAAGTTCATTGATGGCTTGTTCAATTTCTTTTTCCAAGATTGGGTAATTTAAGTATTTTATCTCTTCTTCTGTTAATCTGCGTGATTTCTATTTTTGTAGATATTCATCCATTTCATTTAGATTGTCAAATTTGTTGGCATATAATTGGGCAAAATAGCCCCTAACAATTGGTTTAATGTCCTCTTCATTGGTGGTGAATTTACCCCTTTCATTTTTGATACTAGTAATTTGGTTTTCTTCTTTCCTTTTTTAAATCAAATTAACCATTGGTTTATTTATTTTATTGTTTTTTTTTTCATAAAACCAGCTTCAGTTTTACTTATTAGTTCAATGGTTTTCTTACTTTAAATTTTATTAATCTCCTCTTTGATTTTCAGGATTTCAAATTGGGTGTTTCAATTGGGGATTTTTAATTTGTTCTTTATCTAGTTTTTTAGTTGCATGTCCAATTCATTGGTCTACTTTTTCTCTATTTTATTGATGTCCCTGAAGTACTGTTTTGGCTGCATCCCATAAATCTGGGTATGTTTTCTCATTGTTGTCATTTTCTTTAATTGAAAATTTAGTTGATTGTTTCTATGATTTGTTCTTTGTCCCACTTAACTTTTAGGATTAGATTATTTAAATTTCCAATTAGTGCTTATTCTCTTTTTCCATTGTCCATTATTAAATGTAATTTTTATTGCATTATGATCTGAAAAGGATGGATTTACTATTTCTACTTTTTTGTTTGGTTGTGAGTTTTTACGTCCCAATACACGGTCAATTTTTGTGTAGGCACGATCCAATATCTTTGGCAAGAAAACTCCAAATGGGGTCACGAAGAGTTAGACGTGACTGAATAGCAACAAAAATTTAATGGAAACTTGTGAAGTAGCTAAAAAGTTATTGAAAGTGCAGTTTTGTTTGGGGGAGGATGCTGAATAGACCTTCCTTTACTAGAATTCTTTAGGAGGCCATGCATTTGAGTGGCCACAAATAGAGCATATAGTGGGAAGAACACTGGACTTGCTATCAGCAGACAGGGTAGACAGTAGACAGTCACAGATATAGTATGACTCTAGGCACGTCACCATATTCATTGGAGAATTCACTCATTTTCTCACTGCTAAAGCAGGAATAACAGTGCTCAGCCTAGGGTTATTGAGAGAGAAGCCCTTTGTCAACACTAAAATGCCATATAGATGTGAACCAGCATTGTGTACTGAGATGGTTCAACACTTAGAGTTGTGACCTTGGACAAACCACTTTACTTAATAGAATGTGAACTCCTTGAAGGAATTTGTCTTTGTATCCCAGGTGCCCAGCATGGTGCCTGGCACAAAGTAGAAGCTTAATAAATACTTTTTGGATTGAATTGAATCTTTTCTATATAGTCTATATATATATATATATATATATATATATATATATATATATATATAGTCTATGTAGTTCTATATAATTGAATCTTTTCTATATAGTCACTGATAACTTCACAGGAATATCGTAATAACCAAATAATCTAACTTTATTGGTCTATACCATATAGATACTTTCCTTTCTTCTCTAATTTCACTTGCCACCACCCATAACAATCCATCTAGACCAGGGATGGGTTACCTGTGGCCTCAAGGCCTTTCTAGGTCCTTGGGTACAGCCTTTTGACTGAGTCCAAGTTTTCCAGAACAAATCTTTTTATTAACAAGATTTGTTCTGTGAAGTTTGGATTCAGTCAAAGGGCCACACGTGAGGACCTAGAGGGTCACATGTGGCCTCAAGCCTGCAGGTTCTCCGCTGCTGATCTAGACCATTTCAGTAGCCTTCTCATCTGTCTTCTTGCTTCCACTCTCACTCTTCATTCCAATCCATCCCACTCACCTCTTCCTTTGGCAAAGGTCTAGTTACGTCACTGCTTAGACATCCTCAGTAGCTCCCTATTACCTGCTGAATAAACCTCAAACTCCTTTACCTGGCATTCGGGGCTCTCCACAATCTGGTGTCACCTCAGCTTTTGAGCATTATTTGGTGTTCCTACCATCCACATTGAGCTTTATTGTATATTAGTGCATTCCACCATGACTGGACTCCTTCCTGCCTCTCCTTCCTCTCCTCAACATATCTAGCATTCTCACATTTCTCTGCCCTTGCTCACTCTGTTTCCTGTGCCTAGAATGTAGACCCCCTATCTCTTTAACTGTTGAGTTTGTATTTATTCCTTCCCCTGCCTTGAATGTTACCTTGTCTGAAGTCTTCTCTAGTCACCCTGGTAGGTACCAATCTTCCTCCCCCTCCTCATATGAGTCTTCATTTTTCACCTCTTTAATGAACTTAGCATACAAAATTGTGCATCATAGGTATCTGCATGTGGGCTTTATTCTTTTACTGTTGTGGCTCAGTCATTTTTCAGTTGGGTCCAATTTTCTGTAACCAGATTTGGGGTTTTCTTGCCAAAGATACTAGAGTGGTTTTCCATTTCCTTCTCCAGCTCATTTTACAGATGAGGAAACCAAGGTAAATAGGGTTAAGTGACTTGTCCAGGGTCACACAACTAGTAAACATCTGAGGCTGGATTTGAACTCAGGAAAATAAGTCTTCCTGACTCCATGCCCAGCACTTTATGCAGGGTGCCACCTACCTGCCCTATTCTTTTACTAGCCAGTGAGATTTAGGGAAGGCAGGGATTATGTCTAACCCAAACTTTGTGGCTCCTCTCTCCTCCAGCATGCAGCATAACTTCCAAGTAGATACCACACAAAAGTTTTTTGCTTGTGTTGCTGTTGTTAATGATAGCAAAGGCAAAACTGAATGATTTTAGGTATGAATCCGTCTGGAGGGGAGTGGGCAGAGATGAAATGATATTTTGAGTTCCTCTAGGATTCTGTGGGAAAAGTCTGAGATGTAGCAGACAAAGCAGGAGCCAGAAGATGTCAAAGCTGGTCTTGGAAAGCCCAGACCTCTCACTCACTCGGTGATGGAAGCACAGTCACCTTTTCCAATGTCTCATTACAAACTTACATAAATGCTGTTAGGGATCCTCGCATCATTTCTCTAAATATATCTCTGAGAGTTATTAGAAGTGATCATGAAAAGGCTCTGTATTTTCCCTCTGACTCAGGAAAAAATGATTTCTTTTTAAATCCCATAGTAATCCCCAACAGGGCTGAAAATATAGCTTCAGTTTTGGCAAAGAATCCCTCTTGGGAAAAGCAGTAGGTTCTATTGTTAATGAAATAGCTTAATTAAGTCATCAGCAGCATCCCTTATGTTTTACTTAGTGATGATAAATTAGTTCAAAATACAGTTACAAAAAACTTATAAATAATTTTCTGGCTAAAGAATAGTCAAATACACAGTTTAACTGTTCTGAAAGTGGCTTTTTCTCATCTGATCTCATAGGATTTTGTAGTCTCTTATATACTTAGGATCAAAGTTTTAGAATTCAAAAGGACCAAGGAGACTATTGTGTTTAATCCTCCTTTATTTTAAAGATGGGGAAACTGAGACACAGGGAGGTTTTGGTTATGCAGCCAGTAAATGGCTGTGACAGGATCTGAACTCGGGTCTTTCAGACTCTAAGTCCAACATTCTTCCTATTGTTTCACCCACGGAGACACTTATTAACAATTCAAAAGCACTTTCTGGTTAGCGAGTCACTTTCTTTACAATTTTGTAGGTAGTGAGATGAAGAAACTGAAGCTTTAAGAAATTAAGTGTCTTACCCACAAGCACCCAGCTTCAAGTGTCTGATGTGGGATTCAGACTCAGATCTGTTGGCTCTAAGCCTGAGAGTCTATGCAGTAAGCCATGAGCTCTGGTATATCCAGCCAAACCGCCAAGGCCTCTGGTGAAGGACCAGAGACAGGCTGTGTCTGTCATCCAAGGACTGACCTAGCGAAGTACACGGAAACTGCCTCGTCGCTGGAAGGTTGGCCACTAGTGGTTGTTTTGTTTTGTTTTTTGCCACGGCAGCTTATGAAGGCTCTAAGATGTAATAAGGAGGCATTCTGATAATAATAATAATAATAATACTGGGAACACCTAAACAGTGCATACTATGTACCAGGCACTGCGATAAACATGCTTACAAATATTATCTCATTTGGTCCTCACAAACAACACTAGGAGGTAGGTGCTATTACTACTCCCAATGTGCATATGAGGAAACTGAGACAAACAGGGTTAAGTGACTTGCCCAGGGTCATACAGCTAACATGTGTCTGAATCCAGATTTGAACCCAGGTCTTTTTAACTCCAGCCCTGGTGCTCTATCCACTGCACCATCTAGCTACCCCTGATATTTAATGTTTTATCCTTACCATCCCAACTCAGGAGGGCAAACTCCTTGAGAGTAGGGACTGTGTTTCTTACCTGTCCATATCTCTGCAAAGTTCTTAGCACAACACATGGCTACGGTAATCCACAGAAACATTCCACTAAAGCATGGAACAGCTGCAATCTATGTATGTAGGTGGGAAGCAGTATCTATGCCAAACAAATTATGTATTTTTCAAAGTATTCGTTGCAGCTCACATTTATAGGGCCTTTATGAATTTACAAGGGGCAACTAGGCGGCAGAGTGGATAGATGGCTGGGCCTGGAGTCAGGAAGATTCATCTTTTTGAGTTCAAATATGGCCTCAGACACTTACAAGCTGTATGACCCTAGGCAAGTAACTTAATCCTGTTTGCCTCAGTTTCCTCATCTGTAAAATGAGCTGGAAAAGGAAATGACAAACCACTCCACAGTAAATAGGTGCTTACTATATGTTTGCTGAATGAATGGATGGATGGACTGATAGTGTAATGCATTACACAGAAAGAACACCTGGAGAATTCATGCATCAGGATCTTTCTTATCCTGGGTCTTCTAAAGCTTTAGTAACTTTAAACTGCACTAAATCTTTTGGGATTCCTTGTAATTCCTTGTGATGTGAACTACGAACATTTGTTAGCTTAAGGATAAGTCTTGACTAAAATCTGTTTGCTGAACGTGCGAAGATGGTTATGGAGCCTTGAAATAAAAGGAATAAAAACATATCCAGAAGAATCAAACACCCTCATTTCCTTTTGAGGACCAGACCAACATCTTACATAAAGACCAGTGTTTTGAATAAATGATCCATCTCAGCAACAGAAAGCTTTAATGCCATCCCTACTAATATATTTGCTAACTGTCCTTCCTTGTTGTAGATAGACTTTGTTTTCTAACTATGATAGAACAAAGCACATCCTTCTGAACTTTATATTATCAGCTGGATGTTAGAGACTTGACACATCCAATTACATTGCTTTCACATAACCCCAGGATCAGTGTCTCAGTCCTCATGTACCCAGTGGCAAACAAACGTTTGAGGAAGTTAACTGGGGATGCTGATTCCCTGTAGACAAAGTGGTACCGAACTGATGCATATCCCCTTAGACAGCTGTGTCCTAATATATTCAACAACAACGAAATGTTTAATGGAATTCCCCACCCCCCACCCCAGCTGGTGATTTGGGTTATTTGGCATGGAGACAGACATAGTAGTCTATCAGTGGAATAGAGAACAACAACCATACACATTTATAATTTATGGAACATTTCCCACATACTTATTTAATTATCACAGCAATTTTGTGAGGCAGGCAGCGGAAGTACCATTATCCCCATTCTACAGATGATGCAAATGAGTTTGGAGAGGCTAAGAGGCCTGATCAATGTGACAGCATGCCTACTGTGACACCGTCACTTCTCTCAGAGGGCTGCTGGGGATAAAGCACTTTGTAAATTCATATTGTTGTTCTGTCATTTCAATCGTTTTTGACTCTTCGTGGGGTTTTCTTGGCAAAGATATTGAAGTGGTTTGCCATTTCCTTTTCCAGCTTATCTTACAGATGAGGAAACTGAGGCAAACAGGATTAAGTGACTTGCCCAGGGTCACACAGCTTATAAGTGTCTGAGGCCAGATTTGAACTCAGGAAGATGAGTCTTTCTGACCAACAGGCCTGGCATTCTATTCCCTTTGCCGCCCAGTTGCCCCTTGCAAATTCATAAAGGTCCTCTAAATGTGAGTTGTAATGATTACTTCAAAAACATACACGATTTCTTTGGCATACATACTGCTTCCCACCTACATACATTGCAGCTGTTCCATGCTTTGGTAGAATGTTTCCATGGATTACCGTGACCAGAAAAATCCATCATGTGGTGACCAACCTCTCCAGACTTGGGCTGGTCCTTGCACAGTCAGCCCACAATCCCATACTCAGAGCTACGAATTTATAGTCAAAGCTTTTCTTATTAAAATAAAACTGCCAATCAGATCATGGTCTTTTTTTTGGTGTAGCTTTTAAGAACCTGGGGTTACTTCCAGGCCGTGATTCGGTATTAGAGAAAAACTTTAGCAGGTGATGACAATAACGGTGTTTAGGCTGCAGGACTAAGACTTGACCCCAGTTCTTAAATTATAAATCAAATATTATTTTTAAGCTGTCATGCTGTAATCTCCAGTTTCTTAACTGAATAAGGGTATAAAATAACAGCAGCACATATTTAGACAGAACTTTATGGTTGGCAGAATACTTACATATTTAATTCATTTGATCCTCCCAACAACTTGGTGAAGTAGGTGCTATCTTTATCTCACTTTTATAGATGAAGAAACTGAGACAGAGAGAGACTAGTGACTTGGCCAGGGTCACACAGCTAGTGAGTATCTGAGGCCAGATTGGAACTTAAGTCTCCTTGGCTCTTCTCTACCAACCAGCAATCTCTATGATATAATTGGATACCAAATAATAATATTACAGGGCTCTTGGGAACAGACATGATGACCGTATGAGTTACTATGAATAGTCACTGAAGGAAAAGATCTCACAAATCATATGCATAAATGCTCTCTACAATATTCCCAACTAATGGTTACCCAGGGGTTACCTGAATGAAGTCCTTTAGTGATAGGGGACCCATTATCTCTGAGACAACTGGCAGACCAGTTATTATGAATTTTTTTCCCTTACGTTGAGTTGAAACCTACATTTCTGTATTGTCTACTCATTGCCCTCTGGCACCAAGAATAAATCTAATCCTTTGTTTAACATGGCGGCCCTTGCAGTTCTTGATAATACCTCTCACGTCTTCCTGTAGTCTTCCCTAGACGTAAGTTGACCTCACTCCCCACTCCCCACGATCACCTTTGTAGATTCATGGCTCACAATGGGAAATAGCTTTGGACGCTTGTCCATGGATTAGAACAATAGACTGGCAGTGGTCCTGTTACCCCTGTCCTTGAATATCCTTTACCTCAGTTTATCATTGGCGCTCTATAGGATATCTCAAGGAACACTTCGTGGAACACTGCCTTTTTTGACTCTTACCTAAACACCTATTTCCTGTTTTTTATTTTATGGAGATGAGTAAAAAAGAGAATGAGGCAGCTAGGTGGTGCAGTGGAGGGAGCACCAGGCCTGGAGCCAGGAAGACATGAGTTCAAATTTGGCCTTAGATACTGACTAGTTTGTGTGACCCTGGGCAAGTCACTTAACTCTGTTTGCCTCAGTTTCCTTATCCACAAAATGAGCTGGAGAAGGAAATGGCAAATCACTCCAGTATCTTTGCCAAGAAAAAGAAGAGTGGGATGCAACTGAAATGACTGAACAACAACAAAAAAAAACACAAAAACTTTAATAGCTTTAATGTCCATTTTTTCCATTAAATTCCCATAAGACGACAAAGGAGTCAAGGAAGATATCATTGATTATCCTCATTTAACGTGAGGAAGGAGAGGTCCGGAATGGCTTAGGGACTGGTACTTGCGTATCTACCTGGCCTATGTCCTCCGTCAGAGCGCCTTCCACAATGATTTTTCCTAAGTGCAGATCTGACTATGTCGCTTCTGTACGTAATAAGCTCCAGGAGCTCCCTCCCCTGATTGCTCAAATAATGACAATAATAGTAGTAATAGGTAATAAGTAGCATTTATATAATGCTCTAAGATTTACAAATTTCCTAAACAAATATTATCTCGTTGGGTCCTCACAACAATCTGGAGAGATAGGTGCCATAATTATTCCCATTTTACAGGTGGGGAAACTGAGGCAAACACTGGTTAAGTGACTTGTCCAGGGTCACAAAGTGAGTACCATTATACACTGATCCCCTTCCTGCCCTCTATGGTCCAAAATGAGTCATGAAGAGTAAGTTAGATACGACTGAAACAACTGAACAACAACTTTCTTATATTCTGCTTTGCATGATAAACATATGGGCATTTCTCTGGACTAGACTTAAACTCCTTGGGGTCAGGGACCTCATCATGTCATTTTTTAAAATTCCCAGTAATTTTCACAGAACTCTGTCTATTGCAGGTAAGTAGGAGATAGGACTGATTGTGCATTGAGTGTAGGTCACACCCTAGAAAGTGACTTTTAGACGAAATTCATGATAAAAACACATTTTGCCATCATTCACGTCTCTATCCCTAAATTCAAGGCACAGACAATTGATTTGCTTGAGCTTTGGCTAATCGATACCATCACTCTCCAGGACCAAATGGATTTGTTTACTAACGGGCCCCCCAACATAGACTTGGGCACATATAGATAAAAGTCACTGTACAATGGAATAACTACAGCTTGGATCCTGATGCCCCCAAATAGGACATTACCTTCTTTTCCAAAACCCCGGTGCAGAGATGGTCTTGTGTTTTATCCGGATTTTGTGAAGGGAACTGAAGGTAAAGAGGTGGTAAAAATTGGATTCTTATAATCAAGTAAAAATATGACTTCTTTCCTCAATTTTTAGCATCCACCCACACAGTGGGAGTTTTAGCTCACTGGTGATTCATAAGGAACGCTGGTGAGTCAGTTGGAAGGCTTTGTATTTAAATTATGTATGTGTAATTGGGCACCATACACGCGGATGGTTTGTAATTCAAATGTGTAAAGGGTTCTCAAGAGCAGTAAATATTCCACTTTGCTCACTGAAACCAAAACATTGTTGTTGAGGGAAAGGATATAAATACGCAGAGAGAGACCCTTCTCTCTAGGAGAAAGAGAAGGAAAAAAAGAAACTTTGCTAAAGTAAACAAGGTGAATTCTTGAAATACCAAATCTAAATTTCTCTATCTGCCGTTGAAGGTCCTCTGAAATCTTGTCCCACCTTCCTATTCATCCAAATTCCCCCACGATATCTCATGTATACCCTCTGTTCCAGCCGCATCAGTCCCCTCGCTGTTCAATGCCCTTGCCAGCCTCGTTCTTCCCCTCTCTATCTTTTCATAAGCAGCCCCCACTGCCTCTGAAGGGACTTTCAACTTATCCAATTCTATCTCTTTTTACCTCTCAAATCTCATCTCTCATTACGATCCACCTCCAGCCCAACACCGAGAAGTCTTCCTTGACCGCACTGTTATTGAAGTGGTTGAGTCATTTCAGTCATGTCAGACTTTGTGACCCCTTTTTGGGTCTTCTTGGCAGAGATACTGGAGCGATTTCTCATTTACTTCTCCAACTCATTTACAGATGAGGAAACTGAGGCAAAGAAGGTTAAGCGATTTGCCCAGGGTCACACAGTTAGTGTTTGCCACCTAGCTACCCTAAATTAAAGTGAGATACGTGTTGCTGTTGAGTCATTTCAGTCATGTCTGGCTCTTTGTGACTCCATTTGGTGTTTTCTTGGCAGGGATATTGGTGTGGTTTTCCATTTCCTTCTCCAGCTCATTTTACAGATGAGAAAACTGAGGCAAACAGGGTTAAGTCACTTGCCCAGGGTCACACAGCTAGGATTTTAATTCAGTTCCTCCTGACTCCAAGGCTAGCACTCTATCCACTTAGCCGCCCCTGAACACGCTAGTTATTACTGATTACTCCTGCCTTTGAACTCCTTTCACATTAAATCTGCACTATGTAATTCTGTGCTTAATTTCATGATATTTATATATTCATATTATATAATTATCTACAATATATATTTGGATATATTGGACCATATATGATTATCTATAATGCATAGGGTTACATGTGATACACGTATATTGACTCTATTGTATGAGGGACTAAATTACATATCCTAAAACCTAGACAATTAGAGCTGGGAGGCGAAGGAAACAAGCCTTTATTAAGTACCTACTGTGTGCCAGGAATTGGCTAAATGCTTTACAGATACTATTTTATTTAATCCTCACAACAGCTCTGTGAGGTAGATGCTATATTGATTCTCACTTTACAATTGAGGAAACAGAGGCCTTACAGACCAACAAGTTGAATCTCCTCATTAGATACAGAAACTGAACACTAGCAGGGGTAGGTGTTGCAGCGATTAGAACGCTGGACTTGGAACCTGCAGGACGTGGATTCAAATCCTGCTTTGGACGCTGCGTGACCCTAGACAAGTCTCTCAATTTCTCTCCATCTCAGTTTCTTCTCTGGTACAACGGGAGTGTTAGTGACATTCGCCTCCCAGGGTTGTTGTTTGGATTAAATGAAATAACATGAAGAAGACCCTCTGCAACAAATCAACAAGCATTTTAAAAAGTACTTTTATATACATGCATATAAATGTGTATACACACACATATATGTATATATATGTATGTATAAATATATATACATACACACACATATATCAGTTACATGGCTCAGTGGATAGAGTGCTGGGCCTGGAGTCAGGAAGACTCATCTTCATGAATTCAAATCTGGCCTCACACATTTATTGGCTGTATGATCCTGGAAAAGTCACTTAACCCTGTTTGCCTCAGTGTCCTTATCTGAAAAATGGATATGAAAATAGCACCTACTTCCCAAGGTTGTTGTAAGGACCAAATGAGATAATATTTGCAAAGCAGTTGGCACACAGTAGGAGCTACATAAATGTTAGCTGTTATTGCTATTAAATATCAGTGGTAGAAACTGGACCTCAGAGTCTTCCTGCCTCTGAGTCTGTACCCATCCACTGGGTCCCAAGGTTATATGTACACCTCAGACATGTTTGGTGAATCTACAAATGCAGAGGGAAGGGACAAAGAAATTTGCTAGATAATTCAGATAAGAAAACAGCCTTATTGGAAATATCCACATGGGTGAAATGACTGCGGTTCACTGGTTTGATTTTGTTTCTTTTAGCAAAATTATCCAAATAATTGCATCAAATCTCCATTTCATTTGATGGGAACACATGGGATTTGAGCCAATATTTTGCAATTTAAAAAGGACCATTTTTTTCTTCAACATTTTATTAAATTCAAGAAGAATGTTACAGTTCAAGCCAAGCAGAATGGGAATGAATCAGTATGTGTACTGCACTCTGAAATGGCCAACATGAATGTGAATTTGAGAGTCAGAGGCAGCACACATGCTGACCAAATGTTTGCAGGAAGGAGAGAAGGCCAATGGGAAATTGTCTGCTTCCTTTGTACATTTCAGTCTGAGGGCAAAGAATGTGGGGCAAACATGATTGTGTTCAAATGAACTCCGCAAGACTTTGGAAGTTTTTGTTTTATGCTTTAGGAAGTTGCATGCCTAAATTACTATATCATTACCTGGTAGCTATAGTTCTGGACCCCTAGTTCTGATGAGAACTCCAGCACTCATAGCTAGGTTGGTCCTTTGCATAAGAAAAATGATCACTAGACTGATAGTGGTATTAATGAAAGCTGACAGCTAGGTGGCTCAGTGGATAGAGTGCTGGACCTGAGGTCCTGAAGTCAAGAATACTCATCTTTAGGAGTTCAAATCTAGCCTCAGACAGTTACAAGTTGTGTGACCCTAGGCAAGTCACTTAACCCTGTATGCCTCAGTTTCCCCATCTGTAAAATGAGCTGGAGAAGGAAATGGCAAACCACTTCAGTATCTTTGCCAAGAAAACCCCAAATGGGGTCACAAAGAGTCAGACATGACTGAAAAATGACTTAACAAAACCCATAGTTTTATAGCACTTGAAAGTTTATGTAATATTCATTCCTCACAATGACCCTGTGAGGTGAGTTGTATAAGCATTAGCATCTCCATTTACAGATGAGGAAGCTGAAGTTCAGAGGAGGGGAAACATTGATAAGAATTTATGCTGCAGGGGCAGCTAGGTGGCGCAGTGGGTAGAGCACTGGCCCTGGAGTCAGGAGGACCTGAGTTCAAATCCGGCCTCAGACACTTGACACATGTACTAGCTGTGTGACCTTGGGCAAGTCACTTAACCCCAATTGCCCTGCCAAAAAGCAAAAAATAAAAAAAATTTAAAAAAAGAATTTATGCTGCAGAGAGGAAAAATCACACACTGATAAAATTATGAATCTATCAACTCAGTATCATGAGAATAATCAAGATGGTTTTTCATCAAGTATTTACTAAGCACCTATAGCTAGTACATGCTAGACATTACAGTAAGTGCTGGGCGTAAATAAACTAAAATGCCATAGTGTTCGCCCTCAAGAAGCCTGTGTTCTATCCAGGAAGACAACTCTTAGAGCTGGAAGAGATTACCAAGTCTCCTTTGATTAATTTACGGTTTTTGAGTTCTTTCCCAGGCTGGCTACTTTTTGCCTATAAGACAATAGCTTTGACTGCCTCCGGAGGCAGTGAGTTCCCCGTCACTAGAAGTCTTCAAGAAGATACTAGATTCCTACTTGGGAGGGATTGGATTAGAGGTTTCATGGTAAGACTGAGAGAGTTCCTTCCAGCCTGAGAGTTTGATTTTCTATTCTAGTGAGACCTTCCTTTTGTAAGTGGGGATAAAGGCGATGTCAACAACACCAATACTAAAACTTTTAGAGCAATGTGTCATTTACAAAATTCAATATAAATATTAATTATAAAATTTGTAAATTAACCATTTACAGAATCACTAAACACCTTTATCAGAGTTGATTCTCCTATGCCTATGAGGTATGGTACATAGTATTAGCTTCAATTGACAGGTAAGGAAACTGAGGCTGCGAAGTGAAGCTCAAGATCCTACTGTGGCAGAGCTGGGTCACCAGTCCAGACCTTCTGATTGCAAGTCCAATATTCCCCCCACTACTGCCTGCTTCTTCCTTCTCCACTCATCTTTCAAGGACCAACTCAAATCCTACCAGATAAGATGCTTATCTCCTCAGATCTCCAATAGCACATACTGTCTATACAGCTCATTTGACACTTAGCATCTGTGGCCTGATATTATCATGAATGATATTTTCATGTCTGTGCCTTACTTAGTCATATAATTAGATAATAAGTTTCTTGATGGCAGGGATAATGTCTCATTTATAGAAAGCATAGATTTGGAAGTGGAATGAGGAATTGGAATACTGTCTCCCCCAATGCCTAGCTTAGGGCCTCACGTGTGCAAAGTAATAGGTATTAATAAATATTTGCTGAGTGGCTGATCATTAAAAATCATTAAGGCCATATTATTAAGTTAACAATTTGAGCTGAATAAGATACAAGTGGCCTATTATTAGAAACCATAACAATCGCTTTTCATTTATCCTTGGCAAACTTATTAATGTGAAAATACATCTGCGTTCCTGGCACTTAGCGCCATTCCTGGATTACACTCAAATTCATTCTTGGCATTGGTTTAAAAAGTACTGTCCAGCATTTCTTATTAATTATAATAATAGATAACCTTTACATGGCATTTTATGGTTTAAGAAGTACTTCCATAATCATTACTTCATGTGGTTTTCCCAGCATCCCTGTGTGGTAGCCAGTAATAATTAGCACTAATTCACTTAGCTATATTTAGTGCTTTGTTTGCAAAGGTAGAACAGCTTACCATCCCCATTTCATCATTGGGGAAACTGAGGCTTTGGCAGTTAAATGAGTTGTCCAAAGTTGGGAAGTTAACAAACAGCAGGTGAGAGAGATGTTCTCTCCTCCTCGGTGTTTTCTTTCCCAAGGAGAGGGAAAACACCTCGTCTAAGTTCTTCGTTGTATAGAGAAGCAAGCTGACCCTGGGGCCATTCTTCATCTTCCTTTGCTGCCAGCTTCCACTCAATTGTTTTGACTCCCTCTCACTCCTATCAGACTCTCAAAGGTGGGGTTAGTGGGACTCCCCAGGGATACAAAACAAAAGGCTGATCCCCTTGCTGTCTGGAGTCATCAGGGAGCCAGTACTGTTCACAAGTGGGTGGCATCTCCAGCATTCCTGGGAGGCGCTTCATCATGCTAACCCCAAGACTGCTTTAGCCCTTAGCCAGTGTGTAGCTCCCAACGCATGTGCTTGTGCCTATCTCTGTGGGACCTTAGAAGCTGCTCAAACCATCGGTATTTTCCTTTTCTTGTTCTTGTAAGTGATTCCACCTTCCTCAGGTGTAAAGCTAGTTTTTGCCATATGTTCTTTCATTGTGCCCCAGGGACAATCCCTTCCTTTCTCTGTCCTGTGTTGAGCTGGGAATGTACCCCCACCTCCCTGCTGCCGACAGCAGAACAAGGATTGGCTTGAAGGCACATCTCCTAACTCCTACTCCAGTAGGACTGACAATGCATGTCGAAACCCTTTAAATATAACAAAGGAATTAACTGACATAAAAGATCATCATCATCATCATCATCATCATCATCATCATCATCATCATCGAGGCTTATTTGAATTACTTCTCTCTGAATGGAAAAAAAATATGGGTTGGATGACAATGCCTACAGGGAGCTTTGTAGCTGGTGGAACGACTGAACTAAGTTTCAGTTTTTCCCCGTCTGTAAAATGGAGATAATAAGTCCTCTTATTCATCCCCTACGCTTGTTGTGAGAATCAAATCAAATGAGATACTGGGTTTACAAGCTCTTTGAAAATTGTTAGGGGCTAAAGAAATGTTGATCATTGATTAGCATTAGGTATAAACAATATTCAACCTATTGTTCCTCGAAAGTTAAAGTCACTGTGAAAGCTTTCTCCCTCTCTGTCTCTGTCTCTGTCTCTCTGTCTCTGTCTGTCTCTGTCTCTCTCTCTGTGTGTCTCTCTCTGTCACCTCCCCCCCATCTTATAACTCTTGCTCTTTTCAGAACCTCAAGAGTGGACAGGCAAGAGGATTCAAATGAATGTCCAAGGCTTGAACAGTGAACTGGGGATAGACCAGATCAGTCAATTCACAGTTTACTATTTACTAGTTGCAGTGTCAATTTATTTCATATTCTTTGGGCCTCAGTATTCCTTTCTATAAAATGGGGAAAATAATACTATCGTTTTCTATCCCTTCTCTGAGGGCTGCTGTATAGATTGAAGAAAGACCTGGTATGAAACTGCTTTGGGACCATTAAATATTATATACAGGTAAGTTACGATGATGATGATGCTACTGTTTAATGCCATACCAGAACTAGAAAGGTAGAATCATCAGTGAACTATTTCTACAACAGACATCTGCATTCTTGCTTCCAGTCCTCTGAATGGAACCCAATGACTACATAAATAGAACGTGGGAAAACCCAGTTGCCAAAGTAGCTCGAAGGAAACCTCAGCTTCATACCATTAAAGCATTCATACTACGTCATAGCTCCTTTTCTCTGATTGAATCCCACCCACCCTTAAAATCCGAGATTAGGTTCCTCCTTTCTTACAGTCACACAGAAATGATCCCCTCAGTCTTCACATATCCCCCATATTTCTGAACTGCCAACACATTTATTGCCTGCATCACCCACTTGAACACTTAGTCATATATAGCCACAGTGAACAGAGAGCTGATCTTGAAGCCAGGAAAACCTGGCTCTTACACGTACGCTGGCTACATGATTCTCTAGACACAGCCTTCTAGTGTTCTAGGCAGCCCTTAAAGACTGGAAGGGCGGATAAAGTGCCAACTTCCATTGGTAGAGGAAGCTTCCTCATTTAGGAGTTCCCTGGATCAATGAAAGAAAATGTCCATTCTTTATCCCTTTCACATCTAGGATATGGTGTAACTGGTCCTCCTGCCTCTTACCATCTAATCTGGAAGCTTATGCATCCTGAATTATCATTCTAAAGCACAGATCTGATTGAGTTATGTCCCTTCTCCAAAGCCTTCAGTACCTCAAGTTTCAGACCACCACAACCTGTCTTCCATTTGTCTTTTTCAGCCTTTTCTAATACTATTCTTTATCCACTATACTTTATCCTAATGGAACACCCTCCATTCCTAGGCTTGGTCTGATACCTCTTGCCTTGGTCTTTGCTCACCTCTGAAGACAGCTCCTCTCCCATTTCTTCCTGTTGACATACTTTAAGGCCTAGTACAGGTGACATTTTCTCTGTGAAGCCTTCTCTGACCATCTCCTCATCAAGTAGGATGTGATCCAAAGGGATGCAGTCTCTCAAGAAAGGTAACTTCCTCCTTAAATACTCCACAATCCTTTGTACACACACAACGTACTAAGAAATATTGGATTAGTCTTGTTTCTTCTTCTTGACCAAACTATAAGCAGTAAGGACTATGTTTTATACATGCCTGTAGTCCACCAACACCTTATACAATGTTCTGCATGTAGCAGGTGCTTAATAAATGTTTGCTGAATAAATAAATGAATGAATCTTGACTTATGCCGTTTTCTTTCTCATGTGTGTATATTGTGCTTCCACTGTAGACTTTAAGCTCTCTGAGGGCAGGGACTATATATTATACTGATTTCTACTATCCAAATCCCCTAAACACCCAGCAATGGACTTAGCATACAGTAGAAATTAAATAAATGCTTCACTAAATTGTCAGTAAACATTTATCAAGCACATACATCTTGTAGAACATCGTTAGGAACAAATAAAAAATTTTTGATAGTTTCTGTACTTGTGGAGCTCATGGGAATAGGAGACAAACATAAAAAACCCTCTAATACACAGTCATATGTGATGAGTTTATATTAGGTACAAGGGCTATGTGACATTTTGTTGATTAATTAGTACTCTAGAATCATAAATTGTATTTTGAATTAGAAATTAGTTTGAGGAACATTTCAGTCCAAATGTTGTCATTATTTGATGGTGGTATTAAATTGGTAATACATACTTGATGTCAGTGAGGTCAGGATCATGACTTGTAGGAGAAAATACTTCTCTGCTAGGCTATGCAGTTTGGTGGCTTAATAAGTCTGTCAGAAGGGATAGGATGGAAAATGCAAACATGACATCTTCCCAGACTCTACAGATCACAGAGGTAGCAGGAAAAGGTTATACCAGTAGCAAGCCCTCTGGTGATCAGAGCTTACTCTTTTTTTTAACATAGCTTATTTCTAAAGATATCCCTGGCCAAAATGACTCTCTGTCAATTGGTAATTCCAGCTCTAAAAATGGAATTAATAAGATTTTTGTTCATTTTCTTAAGGTTTGGCTTTGGCATGTAACATTTTACAAAATGCCAAGATGAAGACACCTCACCCATCTTTCCAAAAGAGCATTTATCCATGTCCTTCCTGGTCTTGTTTAAGATTGATGTCAGGGTTTTCCACTGTGGGACATGGTGGTCAGAAAAGCGGCATTAAAAGAGTTAAGTTGTCCAGGATGAGAGGGTCACAGTTCTGCTCTTTTCTTCCCTGGTCACACCATATTGAGAGGATTGTTTCCTTTTCTAGGCAACACATTTTCAGAAGGACATTAGCACACTAGAGTGCCTTCACAAGGGGGTGATGAGGATGGTGGAAGGGCTGAAGACCATGTCATATAAGGGTTGGTTGTAGGAACTGGGGATGTTTAGCATGGAGAAGAGAAGCCTCAAGGGCCTATGACCGTTGTCTTTATCTATTCAAAGTACTATCCTGTACAAGAAGGATCAGATTTACTCTGCTTGATCTCAGAGCAAACTAGGAGCAACGAATAAAGGTTGATGGGAGGCAGGTGTCAATATAAGGGAAAACTTCTTGAGAATTTTGCTAATAGAGTCAATGAAGAACCGAATGGGCTGCTTTGGGAAGTAATGGATTTCAAGCCACGTCAAGAAGCAATTATTAAGAGGTCACTATTTGCTGGGCTTTGTGCTAAGTGCTAGAGATACAAAGAAAGGCAAAAACTGTCCCTCTTCTCAAGGAACTCACATTCTATTTGGGGAGATGACATGCACAGAACTATGCACATACATGATATATGCAGGGTAAATGGGAGGTAATCCAGCAGTGGGGTCAGTGGTAAGTCATCAGCAAGCAAAGGCTTCTCGCAGAAGGTGGGATTTGAGCTGAGCCTTGAAGGAAGCCAGGAGGCAGAGATGAAGAGGGAGAGCATTCCAGGCATGGAGGGCAGCCCATGAAAAGGCAGTGGAGATGGAGTGTATTAGGAATAGCAGGAAGACCAGTTTTGCTGGATCTTAGAATACATAGAGAAGAGTTAAGGATGAGAAGACTAGAAAGGTAGGAAGACACCAGGTTGTGAGGGCTTTAAGAGCCAAACAGAGGATTTTATATTTGATCCTGGGGGTGTTAGGGAGTTCCATCCCTGGAGGTTTTAAGCCAGTTCTTGGGGTGTTATAGAAGAAATATTTGTTCAGTTACAGGTTGTAGTGGAGGAATTCTGAGACTTCCTCAGAACCTGAGATTCTCTGATTCATAAAGACATCTTAAAATGTGAAAGGAGTCAGAAAACCTTAAATAGTCTGACTATGAAATTCAAATGAATTAATGTATTGTAAGGCATCATGCAAACTTCAAAATACAATATAAATGTTCCCAGGACTTATCATAGTGCCTAGCACATAGTAGGTGCTTTATAAATGTTTATTGGCTATTGACTATTATTCAGGGGACAGAAAAAAATCCAATTTGGCTCTCAAGTGTAGAGAGAACAGAGGCTAATTATATGAGATAGCATTGGAAAGATTGAGTCGCACTAGAATAAGGAGGGCCAAGGTTATAGTAGCTACTCTGACTGGCTTTCAGGATCATCATGAAGATGGAATGAGATCATATTTAGAACCATTAAGCACTATATAAAATGTCAGTTAATATGATGATTACTATCTTGTTTCTTTTAAAACTCCAATCTAGATTTGCTTTGAAAATGACATTAATAATGACCTTTTCCACAGAAGTCTTTGGGCATTATAACAAGTTATGGTAAATCAATATGGCATCAAGATATCTAACTCTGGTTGGTTGGGTAATGTTGGTGTTGAAAATTATGACCATGTGCTTAGAAATGGATCAGTGTTCCTAGCTTATTCAAGCATAATGGCATCACAGACTGGCTATTCCCTGAAGAGATGTAACTTGAATAGAATTCAGCAGCCCAACCCGCAGTTTCACAGAGAACAAGTCTGAACAGACTGGGGTTGGAAAAATTCATTTGTTTATTGGTCCTTGTGGTGATACCTGAATAGGTCATTTCATCCATTTCTTAGCAAGGTCAGAAACAAAGGCCTATGGGAGGCAGGGGTGGCGGTGGGGATGGGAAGAATGATGGGAGATGAAGAGAAGTCTCAATTGCTGGACATGGTAATATTGGCTCCATCTCAGAACCCATAACAAGAGCAAGAGAAAGGCACTATTTAACCAACTCCATGTCATTCAAGCTGACTAGGTTACATATAAATCTTGGTTAGTGGGCCATGGGATGGATGTGCTATTGAAATCACAGTCATGAAGTTATAGAGTCTTAGGGCTAAAGTGAAGACCCTGAAGTATGGAAATTTAGAAAACCCAGAAGAAACTTCAGATTATAGACCACAGACTATCAGAGCTATCAGGGACCTAGGACATCATTTTGTTCAACTACCCCACTTTAGAGAAGAGAACAAGGCCCAGACAGCTTAAATAACCTGTCCAAAGTCATACAACTGTCATTATTCAAATGCCGTTCTCTTTTCCCCTCTGACTGCTCTCCTAATTCTCCTCTAGATACTGTGGTCTGAAGATGCTCACCCATTTCACTCTGCTCTCTGAATGCCTACTTCACAGGAAACAAATCTGCTTTCACTTTAAATCTTTTCCCCCTACTTCTTCCATCTTCTGACTCACTGAGACCTGGCTCCCTCCAGATGACACAGCCTCCTTAGTCATATTTTCCAAATCTGGTTTCACTTATTCCCCCTGACTGACCTGTCAAGGCACAGAGAGTCCTCTTTGCTATTTCTAGATTCTCCCCCTACCACCATCACTCAGGAACTTCTCCTTCTCTGAGGCTCACTCAATCTATATCTACCACCCAATCTCAATCTACCACCCAGTCTCAATCTACCACCCAATCAAAATCCTGGAGCTATTGTATACAGGCTTCCAGGATGCTCACCTTCTTTCCTCAATGAGTTCAGTGCCTGGCTCACAGTCTTTCTCTCATTCCCAACCCTTGCCCTCATGATAGGAAATTTCAAAATATGCATTGAGAGTCCCTAAAATACCCTAACCTTCCAATTCCTCAACTTCTCCCCTACACGCAGAGATGGTCATCTCCTCTTCTAACAAATGGTCTACTTCCATGTTCATGAGCTCTGAAATTCCCTTATCTGATCACAAGCCACTGTCATTCTACCTCTCCCTCTGCTTTGCAACCCCAACCCTGATCTTTATCCTCAATGTGACTTCCGAATTCTCTTCCAATTTTCTCTGGGGAGGAGAATGGGGAGGAATGGAAAATATGGGTGGAGGATGAGAAAGGATAAGGATTGGAGATGTGGATATGAATGTAGATGAGCATGGGGATGGATAGAAGGATGGATGTGTGACCCTGGGAAAGTCACTTAACCTCTTTAATCATCAGTTTTATTATGTAAATGTTAATTTAAAAAAATTTTGTGTGACCCTGGGAAAGACACTTAACTTCTTTGATCATCAGTTTTCTTATCTGTAAAATGGAGATCATAATAACACCTACTTCCCAGGGTTGTCGTGAGATTATATATATAAAGTGCTTTGAAAACCTTAAAGTGACACCTAAATGCCAACTATTATTACTCTGGGGGCAGCTAGGTAACACAGTAGATAAAGTGCTGGGCCCAGAGTCAGGAAGACCTGAGTTCAAACCTGGTGTCAGATACTTATTAGCTGTACGACCCTGGGCAAGTCACTTAACCCTGGTTGACTCAGTTCCTCATCTATAAAATGAGCTGGAGAAGGAAATGGCAAACCGCTCTAGGATCCTTGCCAAGAAAACCCCAAACGAGGTCATGAAGAATTAGACACAACTGAAAAACGACTCAATAAGAACATTATCACTTTTATAATAAAGTACTTCAATTGAACAGCGGATATTGCAAGAAAGTAGTTTCTTTATCATACAACTGGGTCAAGATTTTCTATTACTTTGACCAAAGTTAGGTGGGCCAGGTAGGAGAGGCTATTCTACCTTCTTTGTGTTGGTGACAGTGGCATAGAAGGGCTACGTGTATGTGTGCATATGAACAAAGCAGGTGGTATAACGGACTTTTCTCTCCTCTCCTCTGAAGTCGCTGCCCAGCTCCAGCAAGGTAGGTGGCTCCAAAGCTAAGGTCCTAAGGTGATAGGACATGGGCATCATCAGGCCCTAGGGGAGGCTCAGCACCATGTTAGTGCTTCAATCAATACATCAGTGGATTCAACAGCAAGGATTCATTAAGTATCTGGAACAAGGCCAGCACTCTGCTGGGAGCCACGGGCAACCCTCCTCTGCGTTAGCAGAAGTAATTCATCAAGCTGAGGGAGGTGACCCAGCATCCCAAAGGGCTGCGGTGGTAGTCAGGAGTCGAGGAAAGAACAAGGCCCAAAGCTTCTGAGCTCAGCAAGCCTTGATCTTTGATCTCATCCTGTGAATCCTAACGTTGTTACCCAGCCCAATTTTAGCTTCAGCTCTTCTCAGCTGTCACATGTTGACTCAGAAAAGACACTGCCTACAAGCCTGACCTCTCTGAGGCTCAGTTCCTTGTCCCTGAAAAACATCTTGCACACTTCCTCCCTTAAACTATATCCTGTTACATTCAATCACCCTAACTTCATTAAAATATTGACTCCTAAAGAGCCTATATTACAGGATCATGGATTGAGAGCTTGAAGGGACTTTAGAGTTCAATTAGTCTACCCCACTCATTTTACACATGAAAAAATCGAGGCCAGAGGGGTAGCACCTGTCCAAGATACACAGGTAGTAAATGCCAGAACTGACATTTGAACCCAGGTCTTCTGATTGTAGATTCATTGTTCCTTCCAGTGACCCACAAGGCCTCTCTGCTATTTTCAGGCATTCCAGGGGCCTCTCTGCTGCTTAACCAGAAGTCATCTTTCCTTCATATGAACATTCAGGACACTTCCCTTGGAACTCTTAGGCACTTAGTAATAACCTAAAAGAATGTGATATTTATATGCATGTTTCATTGATATAGTTTGCATTTTTGAAGTAAGAAACAAAAGGCTGGAATGCTTGTCAATTCTCTTTCCTACTTCTCTTGAAGAAACTGGGGAAAATAAAGCAGATTGATCCCAATATCTAAGCAAATGATGGGTGAGTCTGGCTATCTTCCCATGATTCCAGGCTGCCTTTCATATACAGTGTTCCCAAATTCTTAGTACAGTTTTAAGCTTCAATGGTTGAGGTGTCAAACACATATCCAGGGGCTACAGGCCACACAACTCCCAAATGAGGACTGGACCATCTTAAAATGGAATCGGGAAATATTTAACAAAATAAAAATATGATATAACATAATGTTGAGATGTGGTTTTCTAAATCAACATGTGGTCCACAGGGAACCTTATGTCTGGATTTGTGGTCCTCGCCTGTTTCTATCCAAATGGGATACTTTTGGGACATCTTATATGTGAAACCACATTGATGTAGTTACTATATTACACACACACACACACACACATACACACACACACACACACACACACACACACACACAATCAAAAAGCGCTATCTCATTTGAGCCTCAAAGCCAGCTTGTGAGCTAGGTAGGACAAGTTCTATCATCCCAGATGAGGAAACGAAGGTCAGCTGGGGATGGAGCTCTCTGCACTCACACAGCTACCAGTGAGTAATGGCTTTGGGGCTCAAACCCATTTTGATTCTGACTTGAAATTCAGTACAAGTGTTTAATTGATTGCGTCTGGATTTGCTAAGTGATTAAGTGTGTATCCTAACACAGCTGCCTTTGGCTGATAATCATGTAAACACACTCATTGGGGTGGCTTTGAAAAAGGCTGAAAGAACAAATGGCTTCTGGTGGGAGCAAGGTCATCAGTTCCTGAAGCATCCCCTGCCTTTTTTCTGTTTTGCATGAAATAATTTTAATCTAATTTCTACTCTATAATGTAAATAGCCTGGCTTACATAGTAAGATCCCTTTGTGGGGATCCAATTCAAAGCTTAATTCTTTTCTGGAATAAAAGTTTGAGTAGTTTCTAATGGTTCAAAAAAAAAGCCAGACACTGGTTTATAATCACTTCGATTTCTCACCTATATTCTGCATCTCATGGGGACCTCAACAAAAAGCAATTACAAAGTATTGGATAACACAGCCCAGCAGTGTGCACATATGAGTCCCATCCTCATCCCTCCACCTGGATAACATCGGTCCCCCTTACTTTTTCTAGTTGTCATTTCCAAGGGAATCAAGGTAAATATAGTTCCAAGGGAGAGGTCAGACTCTGGAGTCAGAAGGTCTGGGTTCAAGGCCAGGCCTGATACCTACTGCCTGTGTGATAGTGGATAAGTTACTACATCTCCCTGGGCCTTACTTTCCTCATCTGGGAAAGGGAGGGGGCTGGTTCAAATGAGGTTCCCTCCAGCTCTAGATCCATGATCCTTTGTTGTGGTAGTAAGACCTTTGGATTGAAAGCCAGGATACCTGGATTCTGGTTCTGGCTCCCACAGATATCCCCCATGGTCTGGTCAAGGCCAAGTCAGTGGAGCCCATTTTCTTCATCTATAAAGCGAAAGGATTCCATCCTGCTTTCATTCAGTGAAAAGCAATTTGAGATCAATATAGAGCACAGGTAAGAAAACCTAGACATGGAATCTGACTCTTCCATTTTCTATGATTTTGGTCAAGAACACTGACTTCTCTGGGCCTCGGTTTGTCTCACCTTCTGAATGGGGATAATAATGCTAGCTTTAAATCTTTGCATCTATTTGCTACTTGATAGCACTATGATGTGGCTTATTAGTCTTTATAGAGTCCTGGTGATGTGAACTCAACAAGCATTTATCAAGCCCTCTCTGTGTGCCAGGAACTCTGCTAAGTGCTGGCATCGTCAGACTCCCCTTTTGTCTGTCCCAGCTTGGAGAGCATAGAGAAGAGGCCCTCTCTCCCTTGCAATTTGCTAGAAGAAGCCCTATTTCCAGGGGAAGATTTATAAGCCGTAGGACAGTGGAAAAATCTGTGGACATAAACTGAGCCCAGGAGCCAGGAAATAGGGTCAAAAATAGACGTCCTGGACCGTCTACCCTATGGATATTGAACAAGAGCAATCCTTCTGATTCCGGCTACTAAGCGGTTATCAACCCTGTCACTCATAAAGAGGGCTCTGCAATCTTTTTTTTTCCATTTCATTAGGCATTCCTAAAGGGGAGCTTTCCAGCAAGGCTGGCATTATGGTTATGTCACAGACGGTGGAAGCATGGGGGGTGGGGCGGGTCAAGACTAAGAGACTCATTGAAGGTCGTGTGATGAGGCATTTCCCCGAGCAGTCAAGTTACCATCCTGTTCCTCAGTGAGTCATACTATATTACTTACTTTCCCAGGACCATTACTGAAATGCCAGTTGCAGTAAATGGAGATGTCACATCATCCTGATGGCTTTCGGAGAGCTAATCCGTGGCTTAGCCCACGATCCTCCCGAACTCACATTTATTTTTTTTTCCTTCAGATAATTGAGACACCTGAGTATCTCCTATCACATCTTTCTCCAGGAAATTTTGCAAAGTGACTATGAAGAGGGTGGCAAGTGACATCCTCTCCCCCAACAGACTCCCCGCTCTTGACGAGTCTTGGAGGAAACAGACGAGCTTTGCTCATCGAGACATTCTAAAAACGGATATGAGACATAGCGCATTCCAGGCTTAATTTGGATCTCAACAAAGTTATCCTGAATGTTTATTCTCTAAGAGCCAGGTCTGATTCTTGGAGTGTGGCTCCAAGACTATCTAAGCTTCTTTTTGAGGTTAATTCAATTTATAAAAAGAAAAACTCAAAACATCGAGTTGTCAAGGGTCTACTATTCTTGAGTCTCCGTGGTGTGAATCCTCTCTACAATACCCCAGAGATATACTGTCCAGACTCTGCTTACGTGCCTCTGGTGATAGGCAACTCACTCCCTGACAGAGCACCAAAGGCGTTTGTATTACAGATTGGAAATGGATTGTCTAGAAAAGAAATTGGAAAAAAAGTACTCTGAGTCATCACATTTTCATATGTTTATGCTGTTCTAATTTGAGTTTAGAAACCTGAATGAAATGTCCACATATGTCCATGTTCTCTCTCCTTTCCTTTCTTTCTTCTTAGGATGGCAAGCTTCTTGAGGACAGGGGATGCTTCATTCCTTTTTTTTAAAATTCCCAGCATCTATCATATCGCTTGGTATATAGTAGGAGTATAATAAATGCTTGTCAACTATAGATTGATTAACATTCATAGACTCATTGACAGAGAGATTTGAAAAACTAGTGCCATGGTTACCATGGAAACCAACCAGCATTGGTTCGCCAATTAGAGACCCTGTGTTCAGATCCTAGGTCTGTCATTTGCCAGCTGTGTGACCTCAGGCAAGTCACTTGAACTCTGTGCTTCTGGTTCTTCCAATATAAAATGAAGGGTTAAGTCAAGATTGACTCCAAGGAACCGGAGAGTCTTAAATCTATGATCTTGTGAATTAATCCTCCCAGACACCTGCTGAATACTGGTAAATGTCTAAACCAGTCAATAAAGGTGCTTTTTTTCTTGTTGAAACAAGATCTCCAGATACTGGATAATTCCAATTAGTAGCCCTTTTCCAGAGGCATTCATCTGGACTATCCAAAAGTTCCAATTTTCGATTCGAGTCTTTCTGACCCCAGGCCCCCTACTGTCTCCACTGAGCCACCTAGTGGCCCTAACAAAATTCTTCAGCTTCAAATTAAATCCATTAGCCTTCCATAGATAGGCTGCCTGGCCTCTCTCTATTGGATAGTGCAACTGACCTGGAATCAGGAGCTCTAGATTCTAATCCTGCCTCAAATATTTAGTAGGTGCTCAATCGCTGAGCCTCCGCATCATCACCTGTAGAATAGGGACAGTAATGCTTGCAGTGGAGTTTTATTGAGGAAGATACTACTGAGTAGTCAGTCAGTCAGACAACAAGCATTTATGAAGCATGTGCTGTGGGCCAGACACTGTGCTAAGGCTGCAAAGAAAAGCAAAGGACAGCTCCTGCCTTCAAGGCATACATATTCTAATGAAGAAGACAAGATGTAAATAACTTGGTACATATAAGCTATATCCAGACTAAATATATGGTAATCTGAAAGAGGGGGGCAGCTAGGTGGCTCAGTGGGTAAAGTGATGGGCCTGGAGCTGGGAAGACCTGAGTTCAAATTTGACCTTGAACAGGCACTAGCTGTGTGACTCTGGGCAAATCACTTCACCCTGTTTGTCTCAGTTTCCTCATCTGTAAAATGAGCTGGAGAAGGAAATGGAAAACTATTGCAGTATATTTGTCAAGAAAACCCCAATGGGATCACAAAGAGTCAGACAGTCAGAACAACCACAAATCTGAAAGAAGAGGCATTAGCAGCTGGGCTGGGGAGGGGGGATGGCTTCCCGCAGAAGGTGGGCTTTGGACTGAGTCTTGAAGGAAGTCAGGGAGACTTAAGGCTTGGAGGTGAAGGGGTAATGCATTCTGGGAATGGGGGATGGCCTGCACAAACTCACAGAGGTGGGAGAGGTTGCTACAAGAAGATCAATGTAGCAGGCTCTTAGGGCTTGCAGGAGCATAAGAAGATGGGAAAGATAGAAAGGGGCCAAGTTATAAAACCTACAAGCGTGAAATCTACAAGCATTAGATTTTCTTAAATAAAAAGCACAGTGCTTCAACCTTCTTTATAAACTCAAGGAAATCAGCCAGGTTCCTGTTTGCTTTCCATTCTTTAGGCATAATAATTCCAAGTCTTTTCATTATTCTTCAGAAGATGTTGTTTCCTTCCCTATGATCCTTTATGTTCATCTTTCCTGGCAACTCTCCACATTCTCTATCTCACCTCCTTCCTCCTCTCAGTAGCTTTGCAGCATGCTACCATTTTAGTTACCATTTATAGAAGAAGAAACTTTGACTGTATTTGATTATTATTAATTTGATTAATTATACTGAGTCTTTAGGTTTCTGCTTCTGCCATTTCTCTTGCATCTGATCCTTTTTACGTACTTTGACTGGTAGCAGACTAGCTCAGGTCCTTCTTGTCTTCTTAACTAAACTATCACAATAGCATCATAGAGCCTCAGAGCCAGAAGGGACTTCAGTGGTCTCTTTGTGCAACCTATATTTGAACAGGATTCCTCTCTACAATGGAAACCTAGATGGCGCAATGCAGAGACCACTATGCCTAGAAATGGGAAGACATTTTCCTGAGCTCAAATCCGACCACTTCTTAGCTGTGTGACCCTGGGCAAGTCACTTAACCCTGTTTGCTTCAGTTCCTCATCTCTAAAAAGAACTCAAGAAGAAAATGGCAAGCCACTCCGGTATCTCTGCCAAGAAAATCCCAAATGGGGTAGCTGAGTCAGACATGACTCACCACCCTCTACAACAGCCCTGACAAAGAGTGACCCACCCTCTGCTCATGGACCTTCAAAGAAACAGGACTTAAAGTACTTTCCCATTTCCCAAAGGTAACCCATTTTGGAAAGCCTTAGCAGTAAGAATTTTTTTGGTTTTTTTTTTTGGCATATTACACTAAAATCGCTCTCTGCAACTTCCAACTGTTGATCCGAATTCTCCACCCCCTCTCATTCCCCTGCAGCTATGTAGAACTAGTCCAGTCTGTCTTCCACATGACTGCCTCCTAAATACTAGAAGACAAATATCAGGTCTTCTTCCCAAGCCAAGTTTTCTCCTTCCAAGGCTAAACATCCTGTGTTTCTTCAACTAAATGTGGAGTGGAGTGTCTTTTAGCACATTTATGTTGCCATCCATGACTGGACGTGCTCCAAAATGGCCAATGTTCTTTCAAAACAGGACATTCCAGATACAAGCATATCTTGTTTTATTGTGCTGTGCTTTGTTGTGCTTCACAGATATTGTAGGGTTGGTTTTTGTTTTATTTTTTTGTAACAGACTGAACAAACTGTGGCAATCCTGCATCGAGCAAGTCTATTGGTGCCATTTTTCCAACAGCATGTGCTCATATCATGTCTCTGTGTCACATTTTAGTAATTCTTGCAACGTTTCAAACTTTTTCATTATTATTACATCCACTACTGTGATCTGTGATCAGTGATCTTTGATGTTACTATCACAATTATTTTGGGGCACCATGAACTGTAAGATGATGAACTTAATCGATAAATGTTGGGTGTGTGTTCTGACTGCTCCACCAACCAGTCATTCCCCGTCTCTCTCCCTCTCCTCTGGCCTCTCTATTCCTTGAAACACAATAATGTTGAAATTAGGCCAATTGATAACCCTACAATGGCCTCCAAGTGTTCAAGTGAAAGGAAGTGCCAATTCATTGTTGCCTTATTTTAAGAAATTGCCACTGCCACTCCAACCTTTGGCAACCACCACCCTGACCAGTCAGCAGCCATTAACACTAAGGCAAGACCCTCACCAGCAAAAATATTAGGACTTGCTTAAGGCTCAGATGATGGTGAAATGTTTTTAAATTAAGGTATGCACATTTGTTTTTTAGATATGATACTATTGCATACTTAATTAACTATAGTAGTATAAACAAGACTTTTATATGCAAAACAAAAAAAATCATTTGACTTGCTTTATTGTGATATTCACTTTATTAAGGCAGTCTGGAATTGAACTCACAGTATCTCTGAGGTATGCCTCTATCAGATCCATGATAGTGCAGGAGAATCATAATCTTCTTCCTTCTAGAGATTATACTGCTCATTATATGGTAGCTATTTTCAATATCATGTCACCTTGATTTAAACTGAGCTTCCTGCCTACTAAAACCCTCAGGTATTTCTTAATTTTCACTATTGTTTTGGCACATCTCTGCTATCCTATAGATATGTACAATTGAATTTTTGAATCTATGAATGGGACTTTACATTTATTCCTGATAAAGTTTTTCATACTAGATTTATCCCAGCCTTTTAGAGCAGAGATTCTTAACCTTTTTTTATGACAGAGATCTGTTTAGAAGTATAATGAAACTTATGGACCCCTTCTCAAAATGTTTTTATATGTACAAAATAAAATATATAGGATTTAAAAGAAAATCAATTATATTGAACTAATATCTATCTATCTATCTGTCTATCTATAAGTTCATGTACCCCTGTTAAGAACTTCTCTTCTAGAATCAGAAAATCCTGCCTCTGACCATCAGGAAATCTGTTGACTTTCCCTAATTTCATTTTTTTTTCATCTGCAAAATGGACATAATGATAGCAACTGTACCTACCAAAGCGGCTAGTTGTGACAATCAAATGAGTTCCTGTGTGGAAAGCATTTTGCCAACTTTTTAAAAAGTTATATGAATTCAAGCAATTATTATAATTTCTAGAATTTTGACAGATATTAGAGCTAATTAACCCCATAGCCAATAGTTTGGAGTATCTACCTCTTCCTCTCTTTGGAAAATCAGGATATTTGCTAATCTTGTTACCACCCATTTTTTTATTCAAAGATCAATGAAAACAAATGACAACCATCAGTTTATTTTTAAAGAATGCTGCAATATCATTTGTAAGAGTTTGGTGATTGGATGTCAAAGGACAGCTAGGTACCCTCTTTTCATCTCCTCATTTATCTTCGACCGATCACGTCAACCCTTTATCTTTAAAATGGAGATAAAAATAAATGAACTACCTACCTCCTTTGTAAAACTTAAATCACTATAGAAATGGGAGTATTATTAATACTATATTGGATTTCAATGACCTAATAACCATTTTTGGTTTTTACTTCCCAACTTGAACATCATTCTCCTTGAGAGTACAAACAGAAAAAAAATATCACTATTTCTGCTTTCTTTCTTTCTTTTCATTTTCCCATCTACCTCCAAGCAATGGTTCTACTTATAAATATGACATAGTTATAAATACACAGAAAGAAATGATGCAGGCAGAGGAAAAATCCATAAAAGGAAATCTAAGGAGAGACAAGATGTTCTGCTCATAGCTACTTATGATAATAGCTAACACTTCTGTAGCACTTTAAGATTTGACAAGTGCTTTATTAATATCACTTCCTTTGATTCTCACAACAACCCTGTGAGATTGTTGTCGATGTTCAGTTGTCTTAGTTGTGTTTGACTCTTTGTGACCCCAGTTGGGGGTTTTCTTGGCAAAGATGCTGGAGTGGTTTGCCATGTCTTTCTCCAGCTCATTTTACAGATGAAGAAACTAAGGCAAACAGGGCAAATGACATATCCAGTAGTATGTGTCTGAGACCAGATTTGGACTCAGGAACGTGAGTCTTCCTAAGAAACAGTTCTGGCACTCTATGCACTGTGCCACCTAGCTGCCCCACCCTGTGAGGTAGGTGCTATCATTATCTTCACTTTCAGATAAAGGAACTGAAGCATACAGAAGTTAAGCGACTTGCCCAGGGTCACACTGATGGTAGATATCTGAGGGAGCATTTGAACTCAAGTTTTTCTAACTCCAAATTGAGTGTTCTATCCACTATGCCCCACAACTGCCTGCTTCCTTTCCCTTTCCATCCATGTATCTGTCATTTTGGGAGAAAAGGAAAAGAAGATGTGACAGTAACTTGAGAATGATTTATACCGACTGAGAAGTGAGCAAACATCATTACTACCAGTGAAATAGAAACCATGGGGATAATTTTGCTTCATTACTCCCCTTGAATCGGTTACAGTTGTGTGTGTTTTCAAAAATATCATTTGTGACTGAGGTAGAGGTCTTTAAAATATGGTATGATTTAAGGTTATATTTTTTTTAATTGCCTGATAGACCAGTTTAATTCAGAAAATTTTAGATTGGGAAGCGACCACTATTTTGCGCAAAGGGGTCATTTTATAGATAAAAGGAAACTGAGACCAGAGAGATTAAACGACTTATCCAAAGTCACACAGCTGGTAGAGCTGGGCCTCAAATCCAGGTCTCCGGGACCGTTGTAGAGGACCCCATTGCCCTTTCAATATAATACATCTCATTGCCAAGCTTCTGGTGAAACATATTGCAAAGATGTTGTTAAAATCATAGAGGAACCATAGAATGTTAGAATGGAAGGAGACCTTAGCAGTCATTTAGAAATCTACCCCTGGCATTTAAGTGCCAGATGAGGAAACAAAAGACCTTCTCAGTCTGTCCTCATCTTAAAGACTGGTGCTGCTGCTATATTTAGCAACTGAAAAGTGTGGGGAAGAATGGATTGACATTCAATTTAATTCTTAGGGAACATTTGAAATCTCAGGCTATAGGTCTCCCTAAGCATTATGAATATTTTACTGACTCTTGTTAAGTTTGTACAAAATTTTCATGCCTGGAAGAGTCATTTAAAGTTTAAATTTGACCACAAAGACAATGTACCATTTTATGAATCCAGCTAAGAGAGTTTGTTTGACTCCAGAAAAATATTAAATGAAATTTGTGACTACCTGATGCCACATTCCAAGGCATGTTCCTAGATCATATTTGTGTCAGTGATAGGCCCATCTAAAGTGGCTAAAAGAAATTAATTTAAAAGCAGAGAATGTCAAAGCTGGTGGGGGCTTAAAACCTAAACTGTTAGAATTGGAATTCAATTTAATTCAGCTAACATTTATTAAGGGGCTGCCACCGACATGGCTGTCTGCAAACCACACTGCCTGCACTGTTGCCACTGTCTCCATTGTCCTCATTCCACTTCTACTGGAATTTTGGACTCTGCCTTGGGATGCTGGGTTATGATAAGGGAGCTTTCACTTCCTCTTGTCTGGAACCAGGCCTCCACATCACTGCTTGGCTAATTGCAAGCCATGCCATTGTTCTTTGTAGCTCTCCTTTATGTGTAGTCTCTGACCATTAGAATATATTCTCTTTGGGAAGGAAATATTTTGTTTTCTTGTATCTGCATTCCCAATGCTCAGCATACACCCATGGCATATGGTAAGCCTTAATTAATGCTTTATCAATCACTCAATCAGTAAGCTTATACTAAGCACTGATGATAAAAAATGACAATCCCTTTCCTCAAAGAGTTTATGATCCTTTTTTTGGAGGGGGAAGAGTATAGACATTCATATAACAATACAGGGTTGATATTCAGGTATGGAGCTGCAGAAAAATTGGAGGAGGGAGAGAATACTTTTATTTGGAAGGAACCTCAGCACAGGACAGAATATTAAGCGTTTGAAAGGGGCTTAATATAATTTGAACCTTTCATTTTATAGATAAGGAAACTGAGGCCCGGAGAGATAAAGTTACTTTCCACTATCAAAGCGGGGAGTGAAAAACAGAATCCCAAATCTGGAATATGAAAGAACCCCAGAGGCCATCTAACCTAACCCCGTCATTTTATAAATGAGGAAATCAAAGCCCAGGGAGGTTGTGACTTATTCAAGGTCCTATGAGTAACAATCATCAGAGGGGGGATTCAAACCCTGGACCTCTAATTCCAGAGCCAGTGCCCTTTCCACTATAACGTGCTAAGTAGAGATTTTCTCTCTGTATTTAACCGTAAGTACAAATCGCTCTCCTCTTGTCATGGGATGAGCAGTTTGGAAAGATCGATTACCTTTCTCCTAAACAAATTCATCTTTATATAGAAGGTCATCATTTCTCCTCTGGCTCTTAGCTCCTCATCCCTCTTTTTTAGAGTTGCAGAGATCCTTAGGAAAAAGTGGAAGGAAAATAGCTACCACCATAGAACATACCACAATGTATGGGAAAAGGAGCCCCACTGCAAAATTGGAGAGCCAGTTGACCGTCCCTGCAATCATGAAGGCAGCTGGCCGCTGAGACTGTTGGAAAAACTCTCCGGTCAAGATGAACGGGATTCCACCTGAAATGGACCAGTCAAGGTGCCGAATTAATAAAAGCCCACTCATTGCCATTCTTCCGGCAACAACATTCAAATGTCAGTCTTGGGCAAATATTCACGACATCACAGGATCCTCTTACAACAAGAACCAGATCTTCATGTTTGAGTGAAAAGGGAACACTCTGAATTCCTGCTTCCTTTAAATAACATTCACATCTTGGATGTTTAAACGGTGCCTTGGCACGTTCATCACAAATTTCATTTGCTGCCCAAACAAAAGTCCCAGTGCTCCCTGATGTAAGATGGATCTTGCGTAGGGTGTCACCAAATAAAGTAATAGATATTAAAAACTTGACTTAAGTTTGACTGTGAAAAAATGCATTTGGGAGCTTGGTTCAGTGGAATGAGGCCAGGATTGAGAGATAGGAGACTTGTCTACATGGCTTTAAACACCCCACAGAGAATCTACTGGGACAGTTCCTTGTCTGTAGAATTTAGGGGATCAGATTGTCTCTGAGGTGCCTATCAACTCTCACTTTCTGTTATCTTGTAGTAGGGTTCATGGCTTCTTGAATGACAATATGCTTTATTTGGCCTCTCAAGGGTCAGATTAAAGAAAATAACTGGATTTGGGATTTCTAGAAATACAGTCACAAGCTTTATTGTTATGGGATACAGCAAACAGGGAAACAAAGAAAATACACACACTATGGCAACATGAACACAGAGGTTTCTCCCCACTTAAAAGAGATTTGCCCCAGTCTGAGGGTGAAGGAGATGTGTGGGGGAAGAAACATACTCATAACTGGTAGGAGGGTCTAATGCTAACTAAGGCAGAAAGAGAATGGCTTTGTAAGCAGGCCAAGAGTTCATCCAGTCAAAAAGCTGCAGCCTCACCAGCCTAACAGAGAATTAACAATGGAAAAGTACAAACTGCCCATGTATTTCTGTAGGTGTTAGGACCACTTAGCCTAAGTGATTCCATATTGGAGTCTATCATTATAAACATGATACCCAACAATTACCATAACATCAAAATAGAAAGTTTACAATGATTGTACATCCAAAAAGGAAAATAAGATCATTGATTTGGAGATGGAAAGGTCATCCAGTCTAACCTCTTCATTTACAGATGAGAAAAGTAAGGCCCAGAGAAATGAAGTGACTTGCCAAAGGTGGTCAAATTGGTATGATGTGGGAGAGCTGGATTTGAACTCAAGCCCCAGATCTTACCCCGAATTCAGTGGTCTTCTTTGCCATACCATGCTATAACCCATGACAAAAGTTTTCCAAGAAAGCTCCAAAAAGGAGCCATGAGGAGTCAGGTATGACCGGAAATGACTAAACGACAAAAAAAAAAAAAAAAAAAAAGAAAGAAAGAAAAGAAAAGAAAAAGAAAAAAAGGGAAGAGGAAGAATGAAGAAGCAAGATTTGACCACATCTTATCAAAGAATATACTGTGTTATGGCTAGAGTGTCTTAACTCTAGCGGGCTATGAAGGTGCCCTGTAATGGAATTCCATGTGCTCAGAAACTGCCTACCTGCCACACTTCTGCCTTGTAACATATTTAGCTTGGAACGGATAATCTAAAGCCCAGATATTAAGATGTTCCTTTAAAGTGTCACATAAAAGTAAACTGAGTCAAGATTAGACAAATGAGTACTTGCACCCACAAAAACCATTCCATCATCCAATTTGAATTTATCAAACTTAAAACAATTCTCTGTCACTGATTCGTTTCAATCTTATCCAAGTTTTCATGACCCCATTTGGGGTTTTCTTGGCAAAGATAATTCAGTGGTTTGTCATTTCCTTCTTCAGCTCATTTACATACAGACAAGGAAACTGAGGCAAACACAGTTAAATGACTTGCCCAAGGTCACTCGACTAGTAAATGTCTGAGGCTGGTTGAACACAGGTCCTCCTGACTCCAGGGCCAGCACTCTATCTGCTGTACCACTAGCTGCCCAAGAAAACAGCCCTCTACTATGTTCTCATTTTTCAGATGAAGGAATTGAATCTCAAAGGAGTTACAACACTTTCTCATGGTTACAAAACTCTTAAGTGTTAGAAATGAGATTTGAACCAATGTTCTCCTGGATCCAAGAATCAGTTTCAGATTTGGAAAGCTCCTTGTAGGTACATTGGAAAGAGTATTTGAAAAGGAATCACCACATCTGGGTTCAAGTCCTCACTCTTCTATTAACTGTGTTTCCTGGGCTGATGGCCAGGTTGCTTATCTCTAGAATAAGGAGCTTAGGCTAAATAATCTTCAATTTTCCTTCCAACTCTTAGCCTTCTTTGAAGCCAGGCCAGGTAATCCAACCTTTCACCTCATACAGTAATCGCTCCCGGGATAGCGCTGATGTTTGGCTTCTGCTTGGATATTTTTAGTGACAAAAACTTGCTAATTTGTGAAACAGCCAGTTCTGTTGTTGGACAGCTCTAACGGCAAGGAAGTTCTCCTCTATGATTCAAAATCTGCCTCCTTGTAATGTTTACCCATTTTTCTAGTCCCAATCTTTAGAAAAACAAAGAACAAATCTATTCTTTTTCCATATAAGAGCTCTTCAAATATTCAAAGGACATATTTCTCTTTAGTCTTCCGCACACTGAACTGTACATAGTGACTTCAACTGATCTATAATTAGCATGAATTTATTAAGTACCTCTTATGTTCCAGGAACTATGGTAGGAATGCGATACTAAGAAAAAAAAATTAAATATTCCTTACTCTCAAAGTGTTGTTGTTCAGTTCTGTCAGACACTTAGTGATTCTGTTTGGGGTTTTCTTGGCAAAGATACTGGAAAGGTTTGCCATTCCTATCTCCAGCTCACTTTACAGATGAGGAAACTGAGGCAAAGAGGGTTAAGTGACATGCCCAGGGTCACACAGCCAATAAGTGTCTGAGGCCCGATTTGAACTCAGGTATTCCTGACTCCAGGCCCAGCACTCTACCCACTGCACCACCTAGCTGCTACTCTCAACGAGCTTGATTCTATATTCATACGAGAGAGCTTCAAGGCCCCTTGCCATCCTCATCTCCCTTTTTTGGACACACCCTGTCCCTCCTAAAATGGGACCCCAATACAGCAGAGGAGGTCTCATTAGGTTTTTGTAGTCTACATGGTGTATCTAATATGTCCCTTGTTCTGGACAGTAGGATAGGGCTGCAGTAGGTACCAGACCTAGGATTTCTTTGATGTGGAGAGCTCCTGGATGAGGATACTCCCACTACCAGCAAAGGATGGTACTTTTTCTGCAACTTTCAGTCTTTCATAAAAAAAGGAAAACTGCTTAGCACACTAAGAGACTGGGTGACCTGTCCCAGGACACACATCTGTGTGTCCTTATAGAGATCAGAGGTAGGACATGAACCCTGGTCATCCTGACTCCAAGGCCAGCTCCCTATCCACTATGCCTCGACTGCTTCTGGGTCCATTCTGGACATTATGTTTTTTTTTTAATGCAAATTAAAATGATACTAGCTTTAGTTTTCCCCTGAGGCTATATCAAGCTGTTGATGCGTACTGAGGCAGTTTAGTAAAACTCCCAAGATTTTTCCATGTGAGCTTCTTCTAAGCCAAAACTCCTCATATTGTGCTTGACATTGATTTTTTAAAAAATGTAAATATGCTTTCCATCTTCATGCCTTTCATCCGGCTGTTACTTGTGCCTAGAAAGTCCATGCTCTCCCTCTGTACCTGAATTTATTCCCAGCCATTAAGGCTCTACTCAGAGGTTACCTTCTTCACTGAGCACTCTAGAATATTCCTGGCACACTTTTCTCCAAGGCTACCCACTGTTAACAAGTATTTAATCCACTTGTATAATATATAATACTGTATAGGTTTGTATCTTTTTCTCCTTTTTCTTTCTCCTTATCCTTTTTCTCTTACTAACTGTAAGCTCTATTAATTCAGGGACTAGGCTTCTCTAAAATTTATTAACTAGCTTTATCAAAATGGGCTTTATTAAAAATTCATTTCAGATCCCCCCTTCTCCAGGAATCCTCTTTTATTTTGCTATCACCATATCCCCCATGACTGGTAATTCTCTCTACCACCTGCTCATTTCCCTGGTCTGGTTTCCAAAAACAGAAACCCAACATCTATACCCACACACAGCTCTCCACAAAACCAAAAAACAAGTTCTTTTCCATAAACCCAAGGTGGTTAAGTATTGTCCATTTTGTTCCATAAATTGTCTAAGGTAACCTATTAGGTGAGTTTGTCCTGAGAACTTCTGGAGATTGTAGAAATACTTTACACATGAAGACAGTGTGTTGGGGTGAGAAACACACACAAACACACTCAGCTAGAAGTCTGGAGACATGGATTATAATCCTGACTCTGCTATTAACTTGTTGGGCAAGTCACTACACTTGACCTATCTCCAGACTGGCATCTGTAAATGATGGTGGTATTGAATTAGGTAACCAGTAAGATCTTTTCTGGCTCTAGCATTCTGTGTTTTAAGGCCGATTCTACCTCTGGCAAATAGTTTTAAGAACCTTTCTCAGCCCTATAATTCTAAAATCCTATGAGCTCGGTTGTTCCTACTACTATATATGTGATAAAACTGACGTCACGAGAAGTCAAATGATTTCAGATGAAATCCCAGAGCCTTGCAATTTGTAATAGAAATTACATTGCTGGCTGCCCGTCCCTGTGTACATTAATTGATTCCTGAACCACTGTGGTGTCATTCACTGTATTAAACCAGATACTTAGAATGAGATAGTCAGAGTATCTTCTCTTTCTAGAGTCTGGTCCACTAAATCATTCTCCTGGTGCCAGAGAACAGCATTAGTGGATGGCCCCCAGGCAAATAGAAGGCTGCTTTTGACTGCCAGAGAAATAATCCCCCCATGAGATATGGGAGAGCCTCAGGAGGCTGCGTGATGCCAACAGGGAATCCACTATAGCATCTCACATTCAAATAGCAGCCTGAGGCAGGTATTATGTATTGAACTTCCCACTTGGCCAATTTAAAAAAAACTGTAGCACAGAAAAGTTTACATACCCTGGGTTTCAGAACAGAAAGAAACTTGGGGTTACCTAGTCCAGCCCCATATTTTTACAGATGAGGAAAGTGAGGCCCGAGGAGGTAAAAACAGTAACGGTTCTCATCCACATCAAGGGTTGCAAGATCTACAAAGGGTTTTTTGTACATTATGTCATTTGATCCTTACAGCAACCCTGTGAGGTTGGTGCTAGTATTCTTCCTGTTTTATAGGGGGAGGAGACAGACTCAAAGAAGTTAAGAGACTCCCTCGGGGTCATACAGCTAATAAGGGTCTGAGCAAGGATTTGAAAACAGATCTTCCTACCTACGAGTCTAGTGTTTCATTTGTTAAGCCTGGATGCTTTTGGAAAATAACTACAGCTAACCAGCTCCAGCTCAGTGGTAAGACTCTCATACACCTTCATGTCATTTGGTTTGGGAAATAGAAATAACCAGTGGTTAATAGGTGAAACTTTTAAGGTAAGTCTTAACAATAGGAGAAAAGAAAACAACATGTTTTCAGAGCAAAGGGATTTAAATGAATTTCAAGTCCTGGGAGATATTTTGAATAAAGCCACTAAGGCCAGTGGGCTCAGTTTGAGTCTTCTGCAAGGTGGCTGACATCCACTGAGCTTTCTGGTAGGGGGTCAGTGTGGCTTGCTGGCATTCGCTATCACTGCATACCACCCCCCTTCCTCTGAGAACAACAGGGTCCTCACTCCCTCCTCAGGGAGTAGCATGTGTGAGCCTTTGTATGGAAAAAGGAATCGCTTCTAGTTAGAAAGCAGGCTTTATTCAATCAGCAAGGGTTAATTTACTCATGACTTTGTGCTCAGTATCCTGCTAGGTTCTGGGAAAAGTGGAGAGATAAGATGCAGAGGCTTTGTTTTAAAGAAGATTGTAGCCCTGATGGGAGATGACACAAACTTGAAAAGTTAAAGAACATCAGAATGATATAAGAAATGACACAGGAAGCCCAGAGTAGGGGTACATGCCTACAGTCCCAGCTACCAAGAGGGCAGAGGCTGGTGGTTCTCTTTAAGCTTGGGAGTTCTAAGTCAAAATAACCTAATCTGATGAGGTGATTGCACTATGTTCAGCATTAATACGGAGAAAGGGAGAGCTCATCATATTAGTGCCAGATGAGGACAGAAATGGAAAGAAGAAAGGAAGGAAGGAAGGGAGGAAGGGAAAGAATGAAGGAAAGAAGGAAGGGAAGGAAGGAAGGAAGGAAGGAAGGAAAGAAGGAAGGAAGGAAGGAAGGAAGGAAGGAAGGAAGGAAGGAAGGAAGGAAGGAAGGAAAGAAGGAAAGGAGGAAGGGAGGGAGGGAGGAAGGAGGGAAGGAAGGGAAGGAAAGAAGGAAGGAAGGAAGAAAGGAAGGAAGGAGGGAAGGAAGGGAAGGAAGAAGGGAAAGGAAGGAAGGAGGGCAGGAAGGAAGGAAGGAAGGGAAGGAAGGAGGGAGGGAAAGAGGGAGGACAAGAAAGAAGAAAGAAAAGAGAAAGGAAAGAAGTAAGGAAGTAATGAAGGAAGGAAGGAAAGGAAGGAAGGAAGGAGGAAAAGAGGAAAGAAGGAAGGAAGGAAGGAGGGAAGGGAATGAAGGAAGGAAAGAAGGAAAAATCTCAAGAACCAGCTAAACACCAAATGAATGAGGCAGTACTAGATTTTAGAGGGGGAGCAATCCCTTTGGCTCACCTCACAAATGCCTCCACATTTGGCTGTCTTTCTAACGCGCATCTCTATTCACATCAATTTTCCTCTCAAAAACGTCAGTGGCTCCCTATTGCCTACTGAATGAATTTCAAACCTCTTTAGCCTAGCATTCAAAATCTTCTATAGCTGGTTTGCCTTTGCAGCCTCATCTTACTTGTCTCTACTGACAGACTGGATTATTCACCATCCTTCATTCATGCTTTCCTGTCTGCTTTTGCCATGCTCTTCCATTTTCCTGGAATGACCTAAAAACTGCTCTGTCCTCAAACTCAGCTTGTTGTCCCACCTATTTTTTCCTGCTGATTTATCTTCCCCCTTTCCCTCTTTTTATTTATTTTAAATTATTTATTTAGATCTCATTTCTAGATAGACCCCTTACCCCTTGGAATTGAACCTCCTTTTGTAGTGAAGGAGCAGTTCAACAAAAACAACCAACATAGAAACTGTGTCTGAAAATGAGGGAATCATTCTGCCCCCATCATGCCCTACCTCTCTACAAGAGAAGGAGGTGTATTATCTGGGACTATTCTTGGTTTTCCAGTTATTCAGAGTCCAGCTTCCCTTTACTGGTCTTTTCCTTCATACATAGTCATTGTATATATTTTTCCTCTGGCTCCATTTATTTCTCTTGGCATCACATCATATAAATCTTCACATGTTTTTCTGAGTTCTTCATAGCTGTCATTTCCTACTGAACAAAAATATTCAATTGCATTCATACCAGAGTTTGTTGTTTGTTTAACCATTTCCCAAGTGATAGACACCCATCCTGCTAATTCTTCAATGCTATCTCTTCTGCGATTCCCTGAGATGGAAATAATCTCTCCCTCACTTGACCTTAAAGCACTTCATATTTATCTTTTGTATTTATATATCTTTACATTTTAAAATATTTAAACATATGCTATATATTATATTTATATGTAATATATTTAAATTTATATATTTATATTTAAATTTTGTATAATATATTTTTATATATTTAAATTTATGTTTATGCCCTTATCATGTTCTAATTTGTTTTATATACATCTGTGTATATGTCTTACCACCCCTATATCCAGTTGCATATCAGTGTTGTCATTTCTATCTCTACTCTTGTAGATAACACCTTCTCTCTACTCATACAGCCATCACCTTAGTTTAGGGACTTAGCACCTCTCCCCTGAATTGTTGTAATGGACTTCTCCTTGTCCTCTCTTCCTCAAGCCTGTCCCCATTTGAATTCATCTTCTCCTTTATTGTCAAAGTGATTTTTCTGACGATCTCTCCCTGATCAATGAGCTTCAGTAGTTCTTTATTATTGCCAAGATTTCAAAACCAAAACCAAAGCTCCTTTATATCACTTAAAGGTCTTCCTGACCTGGCCCCCTCCTAACCTTCCAGTCTTCTTGCAGTTTGCTTCCTTCCAAGAACTCTTTGACTCAGTTAAACTGGCCTACATGCCTCACACCTAACTCTCCATGTCCTGTCTCCAGGCCTTTGACTTCCTGATGCTCTAAAGGATCTCCCTTTTCACCTCTACTTCCTGGCTACCCTGGCTTCCCTTCAGACTCAGCTCAAAGCTCATCTTCTGCAGGAATCCTCTCCCGGTCTGACTCAGCTGCTAAAACCTTCCTCTCTGATATGAGCCTCCATTTACTCTATCCTTAGCTTGCATGTTTATGTCTTGTTTCCCATTGAAACGTGAACTTCTTGAGAATAGGGACAGTCCCTGCTTTCCCATCCCTAATGCTTAGCACACCATCTTGTAAACAGGGGAAAGGGAAGGCAAGAGAATAAGTATTTCCTATGAAGCCTAGAAATTGTGTCCCTCAATGAAGATCATGACCACCCCACAACTCCTCATCCTGTCTCATTCTCATCCATGTCTTTCCTTACGTTCTACCTAGAGGACCTCCCTACATAGTGGAGATCCTTTCATCATCTTGGGCTTATGCGTACGGCATCTGGGCTGTCACACAGACGTCACTCTTTACCATTGGTCTTTTCCTTCACCTCAGGGGAAGGAAACAACACCACATGGCATCCCGGCACGTTCTATGGATGCCTATGGGCTGTTTGCCTTCATTCTTCCCTCCCTTTAAGGTAACTTAGAAATTTAATCCCGAGTATCTGTAAAATTGTGGATCCTCGAGTGTAGATCTCTTCCATATGTGGTTGATCAGGTATCAGGCTCCTCCCGATTTCCTTTTCTTAAATGCTCTTAGTTCTTCCCATCGTTGACGCTGTTGCTATTCATCCTTCATTTTCAAAGAGCAGCAGCAGCAGTGACCCAACAACAATAGTTCGTCCCATAGTGCATTGGGTAACAAAGTGATTAGTGTCTAAATATGGCGGTTCCACTGCTGTCACTTATGAGGATGGATCACTAGAGAAACAGCTGATCTGTTCCATTTTGCATCTTTTTTGGGGTCCTTTCTTTTGGTTTCTTCCATAAACGATCTCTGGAAGATCTGATTTAGTTGAGTTCCATGATGACCTTTCTGTAGGTTTGTTTTCCTTCTGATATTTTGTGATGTTTTACTACTTATGATATTCTATTTCTTTCCTTCATGTTTTGTAAGTAAATTTGTATTCTAAAGTGGTTTATTCTTAGCTACCATGTCTCTCCACTTGGCAAGGAGATTAAGTGTTGATAGCTGAGACGGTTTCTTGCCTTTTTTAGACTCCTTCTATGGAGATCAATTCAATTCCATAAACATTTAGTAAGCACCTACTATATTCTGGGCAACGTGCTAAGTGCTGATTACAGGAATTCAACAGAAGTAATGGTAGTAGGAAGGCAGTCTAGGTATGGGATGGGATGCGCACAAAGGCATGAAGGGTGAAGAAGGTAGTACGGTTTGCCTGGGAGCAGAGAGTAGATATAATGGGGCACATGAAATAAAGCTGGAAAGATAGGAATGACCCAAGTTTATTCACAGTCTTGCATGTCTCATAATAGTAGTAGCAGCAGTAATAAAAACTAGCATTTATGTAATGCTTTAAGGTTTGCAACATGCTTTATATATGTTAATTCATTCAATAAATATTCACTATCTTAAACTAAATTAACTGTGCCCATGCTTAGGTGAGTATGACAGAAACGTTCCAATGGATAATACGGATGATACCTGGAGCTTGCTTTGAGTTTTGTTTTGTTTTTCTTAGTGGGACAAGAGAAAAGAAAAAAAAAACATTGCAGTAGGAAGGAAAAAAGTCTTATGTTTCATCTTCGTACTGACATTTATTAGTTGTAATCTTGGGAAACTAATTTAACCTCTCTGGGCCTCCGAAGACTCATCAAAATGAGCTTAATGGTACATTATGTGCCTGAAGGCAAAGGCTAGACTGTATGATCTCTTGAGGTTTCACCTGGCTATGGAATTTATGATTCCGTGAATTCCACAGAGGAAAGCTTCCTGTAAATATGAAATATTAGTTACTCCAAAGGGTTGGACCAGAGATGTAATGAACAATTTCTTTTATGCCATAAGCAAGCAGACACAAAATATGCCCCTGGTGACTGGAACAAAATATGTCCCCAAATCAACTTTTAAAGAAATTCATATTGGGGAGAGGGGAACAGTGACTTGAGGAAAGCTGGGGAGGTACTCAAATTGGGTCCAGCTACTAGAAGGAAGCTATTGTTAGCTGCCTATTTTAGCTAACAGGTTTTATGTTAAGTGCTGGTATAAAAAAGGGGCAAAAAACCAGTCTCTGTCCTCAAACAGCTCACATTCTGGTGAGAGAACCAGCTTGCAAACAACTATGTAAATCCTAGATATATGTTTTACTGTGCTATATTTAACTAACTATTATTATAACTAACTAACTATTCTAACCTAACTATGCTAGCTATTTGCTAAGCTTAATTATTTAATTTCAGTTCTTTGGAGTAAAGCCTTACTCCTTCATTCCTAGTTAAGGTTCTACTAAGGTTGAACTGAGTACAGAAAACCTAATGGTTTTATTCAAATGGACCCTCAAGGCTTGAAATTAATTTGTTTGTTCTCAAAGCACGGTTGGTAATACATGTGGGACTCTCACAATCTGTTCCCAATAGTTCCGGAATAAATTAGACAATATGTAATTTTAACACTAAAACAGAGTGGGGTGAAGGAAGTTTTCTTCCAGATATAACCATAGGATTATAAATGTGAGAGCTGAAAGAGACCTTAGCACAGAGAACATAGAATGTTAAAGACATTAGAACATGAAATATAGAATATTAGGGTCTTAAGGGATGGCAGATACTTGTGATACTTATATCCCTAACCTCATAGGGTTGTTACAAGGAAAGTGCTAAGCAAACTATGAAATACTACATAAATGTGAGTGAGTATAACAATCTAGTTTAATCACCTCATTTTACAGGTAAAGAAACTGAGGTTCAGAGAAATAAACTGATTTGCCTAACACCCTACAACCAGTTAATAGTAGATCTAGGATTCCATTTTCTGACTCTCACCTGAGTCATCTTTTCCTTGTAGCATTTAGTGTAGATTTCTGAAAACATCTCATTCTAGAATTTGAGGCAGGACTGATTATTTCTGGAGCATGAGGAATTCTCTCTTCTCTTGCACACTGAACCATATAGATTCAGGAGAGAAGTTCCAGAGCCACCTGAGATACTGAGGAGTTACATTACTTACTCAGGGACACAGAGTTGGTAAAAATGTCGGAAGAGGGATTTCAATCTAGCTCTTCCTGATTTCAAATCTAGCTCTCTATTCAGTCAGTCTGTCAGTAAATATACATTTATTAAGCACCTACTACTATGTGCCAGGTTTTATGTTAAGTGCTGGTATAAAAAAGGGGCAAAAAAACAATCTCTGTCTTCAGACAGCTCACATTCTGGTGAGAGAACCAACTTGCAAACAACTATGTAAATCCAAGATATATACAGTGAAAAGAGGAAGTAATCTCAGAGGAAAGATACTAGTAGTAGGGACAAGGCTTGGAAAGACTTCTTGTAGAAGGTGGGATTTTAACTGAAACTTGGGGGAATACAGGGAAACCAGGAGGCAAAGATGAAAATCCCGTAGTTCTGACATGGAGTGTCTTGTGCAAAGAACAGCAAGGAGGCCAATATCAATGGTTAGTAGAATACATGGAGAGGAATAAAGTGTAAGAAGACTTGGATGAAAACCCTGCAAGGGAAAATGATGAGGAATGGTCAGATAGGAAGGAGAACTGGGGGAGAGCAGAGCCATGAAAACCTAGAGATAAAAGAGAATGCCAAGTAGAAGAGGTAATTGAGTATCCAAGGCGGCAGAGACATCAAAAAGAATAAAGACCAAGAAAAGGCAGGTTTGACAAATAAAAGATCATTTATGATGTTGCAGAGAGTGGTTTCAGTTGAATGATGAGATCAGAAGCTAGACTGAGGAAAGTTTAGAGAGTGAGAGGAAAGGAAGTGGAGGTATTGATCATAGATGGTCTTCTTAAAGAGTTTACCTCTGAAAGGAAGAAGAGATATAGGATGAGGGCTAGCGGGGATAGATGCATCAAGTGAAGGTGTTTTACAAGTTAAGGAGATATGCGTGCATTTGTAGGTGGCAGGGAAAGAGATACAATACAGCAAGAGATTGAAGATTAGTGAAAGATTGGATGATTCAATTGGATCGGAAATCCACCATGCAATGCTATTTCTTATAACAGAGATAGGAATAGGGACTTGATCTGTGATTTTATTAATATACAAAACTCACATTTGAGGAAACCTTCTGCTAAAGGACATTGGCATCTTCTCTCTAATTTAGTCTTAAAGAGTTGCCCTGACACCAGATATCAAAAGGAGAAAAAGATTCTCCACTGTCTCTCACCAAACAATATTTTATTTTCTCTTTAAATGATTTTTTGATGCTTCCTCCCTCCATCACTGTAACTTCCAAATGATTCCATCTCACTTTCTGCAAACAAAAGTTTCCCTCATGACAAGTAAGTGTAATCAATAAAAACAAATGCAGGGTACTATGCTTTTCCCTTAAGGGACACACATCTTCTCTGAACTCAAGCACAGCATCTAAACTGGATTAAATCCTGGTAAGCCGGCCTCTAATAAGAAGAGTTATATATGCTCTTTATCCTCACAGATTAAGTTGGTTAAATTCCTATCTAAGCACCCTAGGGAAAATTATTTAAAATTTAGATTTTCACTCTTGGGGGACTATAAAGGTAATCAGTGTACACTGTGTATCAGATATAGGATGTATTTGTTTCCTCTATGAAAAAGGAATTATATTGGACAAAAAAGGCCCATAACATACACTGACAGAACTTAAAACAGGATACAGTAACTAAATTTATAACTACTACCAGTTACCATCAGGAAGATGACTCTTAATCCTCTTAAGAACATAAAGATGTTTGCAGAACTGTTTGTTATGCATTTTATATTTCACCCCATCTCTGCACTGTCCAAATAACTCATGTTACATGTCTTCTAGTAAAATGGTCTAGATTTGGGCCCATCCTCTTGTTCGAGATACTGTTTTCCAAGAACTTTAGAGCATGGACTACTCTTCCTACCAGTTAGTTCCAACCTGATGAGACTCAAGACCTGGATTTCTTAAAGTCAAAAAGTCACCTCTAAGGTTAGGCACATGCATTTTGAGAGCAATATTTGATCCTGTACTTCGGAAAAGAAACAAGATAATTGAAAAGTCAGCCAGAAGCCCAGGCACATGCTCATCTAATTGAGCTCAAGAACCACATGGGAGCAGCAATGGGATGAAAGAAAAGAGCGTTCCTTCATCTACCTGCCATGACAAATCCAGGAATTATATGAACACAATTACAAAACACTTTTTATACAAATAAAGTCAGATCTAAACAGTTGGATAAATATTAATTGTTCATGGGTAATCAAAGCCAATATAATAAAATGACTATTCTACCTTATTTAATTTACTTATTCAGTGTCATACCAGACTACCAAAAAATTATTTTATAGAGCTAAAAATTCATTGGGAAGAACAAACGTTCAAGAATATCAAGGGAATTAATGAGGAAAAAATGTAAATGAAGGTGGCCTAGCCATACCATACCTAAAAGTGACAATCACCAAAACAATCTGGTACTGGCTAAGAAATAGAGTGGTAGATCAGTGAAATAGATTAGGTACACAATACACAGTAGCAAATGACCATAGTAATCTAGAATTTGATAAATACAATGATCCAAACTTTTAGTACAAGAAATCACTATTTGACAAAAACTGCTGGGAGATCTGGAAAGCAGTTTGACAGAAACTAGGTATAGAACAACATCTCACACTGTATACCAAGATAAGGTCAAAAGAACTACATGATTTAGACATAAAGGTTGATATCGCAAGCAAACTGGGGAGCATGGGACATTTTACTTGTCAGAATTAAGGATAAGGGAAGAACTTATGACCAAACAAGAGATAGCTGTATTTCTTTTCCTGAGTACAGGATTATGGGATGTAAAATAGATAATTTTGATTACATCAAACTAAATTGTTTTTCACAAACAAAACTAATGCAGCCAAGATTAGAAAGAAAGTAGGAAACTGGGGGAAAATTTACAGCAACTGTCTCTGATAAAGGCCTCATTTCTCAAATATATAGAGAACTGAGTCAAATTCATAAGAATGTGAGTCATTCCCCAATTGATAAATGGTCAAAGGATATGAATAGGCAGTTTCAGATGAAGAAACAAAAGCTATCTATAGGCATATGAAAAAATGCTCTAAATCACTATCAATTAGAGAAATGCAGATTAAAACAACTCTGAGGTAGCATCTTATTCCTATCAGATTGGTCAATATGACAAAAAGCAAAAATGACAAAATACTGGAGAGGATGTGGGAAAACAGGAATACTAATGTAGTGTTGGTGGGATTGTGAACTAATCCAACCATTCTGTAGAGCAATTTGGAACTATGCCCAAAGGACTATAAAATCATGTATACTCTTTGACCCAGCAATACCACTACTAGATCTTTACCCCTAAGAGATCAAAGAAAAAGGAAAAGGACCTCTATGTACAGCAGCTCTTTTTGTCATGGCAAACAATTTGAAATTGAGGGGATGCGTATCAGTTGGGAAATGACCAAACAAGTTGTGATATATGATTGTGATGGAATATTATTGTGCTAGGAATGGCTAGCAAGATGCTTTCAGAAAAACATAGTAAGATAAATATGAACTTTTGCAAAGTGAAATGATCAGAACCAGGAAAACACTGAACACAGTAACAGTGATACTGTACAATGATCAACTCTAAATGACTTAGTTATTCTCAGCAATGCAATGATCCAAGACAATTCTGAAGGACTTATGATGAAAAAAATGCTATCCACATCCAAGAACTGATGGAATCTGAATGCAGATTGAAGCATACTTTTTAATACTCTATTATTCTTAGGTTCTTTTTTTGGAGGGAGGAGGTCTATTTTCTTTTCCAACATGGCTAATATGGAAATGTTTTGCATGACTACACATGTATAATCTGTATTAAATTGCTTGCCTTCTCAAAGAGGGAGAAAGTAGAGAGGGAAGGAATATAGAAGTCAAGATTTTTAAAAAAGAAATGTTAAAAAATTTTGTTTACATGTAGTTGAGAAAAAAATAAGATAAAAATTTAATGCAACAAAAAACAAAACAAAACAAAAAGAGTGCTCCTTCATGGGGTGTCTAGGGAGTGAGCCCTCTATTTGCCATGAGAGAGTTCAAAGAAAGAGACTAAACTTGAAGTTTTCTTTCCTTTTAAAAAGTCCATAAAGTCATCATAACCCTTGACTCATCAGCAGATGAGGAGATCATTCCATGATTTCTATGTACTCATGCCGTTCAGTGCTGAATCATGGCTGGAAGCAGCCAGCAAGTCTGTCGTATCTGAGATATCCACATGCTGAGGAACTCTGTTCCTAGAATCTCCAGAAGTCTCAATGGAATCTTCAGCACGAGATCCCAAGGATGGCCCTCACAAGACAATTTACCCTGTCCTTCATATAAATGAGAAAAGTAAGATTACACAGAGAATACTAGACTGAGCTACAACTGATTGCAAATCCAGTGTTGGTTTGTTTGTTTCATTTTGTTTTCCCCCTGCTATCTGAGATATCAGAGACATTGGACCAAATGATCATTAAGGTCCCTTCCAGTGAAGCAGTAATAGCTTTCATGGTATGGTACCATATTTGAAGTCAGAGGTCATGGGTTCTAATACTTTGTCCGTATGTTACCTTGGCCAAATCTTTTCACTTCTCTGGTCTCTAGTTTTCTTATCAATGCAATGAGGAGGTTGATCTTTATGGTCCATTGAAGTTCTAGATCCAATAAAGAATTCTATTGCTTTACTCCAAAGCCTTCCTCCAGTACCCCATAGACAAAGACACATCTGTACATGGCTAGAGAAAGCATAAAATGCCTCATTTTCCCAAGCAGGTAATTTGTAACAGCAGTCACTACTGCAACACCAATGGAAAGCCCACTATGAAGCTGGTTATAAACATCTAAAACAAAAATAATCAGCTGGGGTGCCAACTTGATTGGCAGAACTCATTACCATCTCTGAGCAAACATGTCCCCCGTGCAATCTGATGTCAAGTTTGTCCTCTCATCACTACTGAATAAGAGTTGGAGATGGTCAATTCATTTTTTCCAGCAAGCAAGATGAGAACACAATGAAGCATGGTGTGATAAGGTGTTTAAGAATATGTTAGCAGCAAGGCTCTCCCTGGGATTTATTTTTTCACAATGAGGAAGTGCCATGTATCATCTGGGATAGAGTAGTGAAAAGTTCTGGATTTGGAGCCAGAAAGACACTGAAATAACCACAGCTTGTATTTATATAGTATCCTAAGGCTTACAGAGTGCTTCCCTCACAAGAGCCCTGGGGTAGGAGTGGTATAAGAGTAATTTCCAGCCCTAGTTTTCAGATGAGGAAAACGAAGTCCAAAAAGATTAAGTGGGATGATGAAACAGGCAGACATTTCATGTATACAAGCACGTATGCAAACTGACTATATTAGTATTAGTTGAAACTTTAAGTGATTCTCTCCCCATCCGCCCCTCCAGAATGGCCTTAGAATGGTAGGGGAGTATTATGGAATGGAGTGGTAGAAGAAACAAACTAGAAATAACTTCTTTACCAGATATTCTTTTGTTCAGTGCAAAAGAACCCTGAATTTATAGTCAGAGGATCTGGCTTCAGGACTTAGAAGCCACTGAGTCACAGTAAATTTTTTTTCGGATATTGAATAGCTATTTATTTCCTCCATCACAAAATGGATGCTTAAAACACAAAATACTTCTAAGCACATGCTGACAAATACTTTGGCATGAAGCAGTAACCCATCACTTTTATTGTACTTTCCCAGGAGGAATTTAACAGTTTGTGGGACTGCCACACAAGCTTTGTAATTTTGCCTCAGGCTCTATTATACAATTAACTTAATTGAGGTCTATAACTTCTGACCAGTCAGGAATGCATGATTCTTCCTCCTGCCAAAGGTCATCTCATTTAAGAGGCCATAGATATAGGGTGCACTTTCTCTTGCTAGTATCTACACCTCTCAGTGACTTTGAACCTATGGAATTGAAGAACTAAGTGCTAAGGCTGGAAACATCCATGATAGGATCACTATTTGGTCAGAGAAAGATACACAAAGCTAAAGAGGCAGCCAAGGACCCAAGATCAATCTCAGGCAAGTACATGTACTTGCTGCCATGTTGCTAGCAGCCTCCACAACTGTCAGTAGGGGAGAGTAGAGCTATCCCCAAGCCACTCCACAGATTTCTGAGCGAAAGGATGCCTTTGTAGCAAGCAGCATGCTCTAAAGAGAAGGCAGAATATAGACTTCATTGTTTGAGTTACAGTTTAGTGCTTATCAAATCCAGTGCCTTCTGCCTCTCTCCTTGAAGAAAATAATCATAGTATATAGGTGAGAGATTTTTGTATGGTCTAGAAGTCTTTGGAATCTTTCTTTTGTTAACCTTGACCTGTACTTGCGAACATATTTTTCACCATTCTTCCCTTTCCCCATTTTTGCATTGAGGTCCCTGAGGATTAAAGCATATGTTAATTTAATTTGGAGAATCTCCTCAAGTTCTTCACAGATTTCTCTCTCTCCTCATCTTCTGCAATAGATGTTTTCATTTATATCCATTAATCACTGCAAGTCTCCCCATAAAATACATTTTCTTGTTGCCTTCAGATGCACTATGAAACCAAGTTTTCCTACTCCTTTATTTGCCTCTCCAAAGAGAATCTCATGAGTCATCCATCCATTTAGCTGCAATTTGCTTGTATCTTCTGGCTTCATTTATCGCGAGAATGTCAATATTAATATGGTGGCATGGTACAGAAGGTAGGACACTGGCATCATTGTGAGGATGACCCAAGTTCAAGTACTGCCTCATGACCCTGTGCATGGAACTCAACTTCTCAGTGCCCCAGACTAGTCTTAAAGACTCTTAAGTCACAGAGCATTTGCCAATCTGCTGGGGTATTCTCATCAGGAGCTTTCAACACCAGTGAAATCACGGGTCTGGACCTAAAAGATACTATTTCTAGTAGTGTCTTGGTTATTGAAAAGGTCTCATATTTAGAGTCCTAAGAGTTATATTAGTGTCTGGACAGCTTATAGCATCTCTGCCCTCTTTTTTCTCACTCCATTACTACCAGTGTGGATTTGGAAGAGGGCAAGGTTCCCCTTCCTTTATATTTCAGAAGTTGCCTTGGCCAATGAATTCATCAGCCTAATGATGGTCATGCCTCTTGGTACCTGGTCAGTCAGTGTCACGCATGATGACTATGTGTCTGTGCAGGAGGAGATACAGCTAGGACTCCTCTGGTACAGGCTTCACGGACTCAGGGTAACCTCCCTGCCTTGGAGTAGCTGCCAGAGTGGAACTTCTGTGAAGGAACCTTTGTAAAAGGCAGATAATAATACTTACACTCTCTGCCTCATAGGACTGTTACGTAGGAAGCCCTTTTAAACTGTAAAACACTGCACAAATGCAAGCTATTATATGAAAGATTAAACTGGTGATTTCAAAGGTCCCTCACAGCTCTAAGATCCTGTTTTGATCACGGACTCTCAAGTCCTCTTGGCATATTCTTTTCAAGAGCATTTGAAAGGGAGCACTAAATCCAACAGAAAAGCTTCAGATATTGAACAAAGCTTTAAATGAAGAATAAGTAATTCACCAGGGGTTATGGTATGGAACCGAAGGTTATAACAAAGTCGAAAGCAATCAAAGGATGGTATACCTTGATGTTTTATGCTTTTGAGAACCCTGTGTTGTTTTCTGACCAATAGTTTCATAGCTTTGGAGCTATGAGGGACTTCAGAGGAAGGTCACCTATCCAACCCCTGCATTTTACAGATGAGGAAGTTGAGGCCCAGAAACATTAGGCGACTTGTCTAAGATTGCACAGGGAGAAAGTGACAGAACCAGAATATGAAACAGGTCCAAACCACAGGCTCTTCCACCGTGCTAAGCTGCCTTTCTACTTTGTCCAAAAAACAAAATTTAGAGCGAATGTGGAGATGATTCAAAGCACTGCATTAACTGATCCATTCAATTATTCAATAAAATTATTAAAAATCTACCATGTATAAGACACCATGCTTGGTACCAGAGGTTGTAAAAATGTAATTAGGACCTGATGGAGTTTATGATCCTGCAGGGCTATAGGATGAGATACGATATGATGGTATAAGTTTATAGAACTGAAATGTACTTTAAAGAATACAGATCAACCTTTTCTTTTTTTAATTTTTTTAATTTCTTTTTTGGAGGGTGGAAGGCAGGGCAATTGGGGTAAGTGACTCGCCCACACTAGTAAGTGTGTCCAGTGTCTGAGGCCGAATTTGAACTCAGGTCCTCCTGACTCCAGGGACAGTGTTCTATTTACTGCGCCACCTAGCTGCCCCTAACCCTTTCATTTTTACAGATGAAGCAACTGAGACCCCAGGAGGAGGAATGACTTCCTTCTGGTCACCTAAGTAGTCAATAGCACAGCAAGGATTCCAACTAAGGAATAATAAGGATAATAGTAGTAACACTAGCTGGAGTTTATCTAGAGTCGTAACATCACCTCATTTGATTCTCACAACAATAAGTGTAATTATTGCCGGAGGTAGATGCTGTTATCGTCCCTGTTTTACAAATGAGGAAACAGGTTAAGTGACTTGTTCAGTATCACACAGCCAGGGTCTGAGGGAGGATTTGAATTCAGGTCTCCCTGACTAAGTCCAGAACTATCTACCTAACTACCTTACAGCTCCAAATCCAGTGTTCTTTTCCTACATCAGGCCATAGACGCTTAAATAAGCAATATAAAAATACGTGTATGTTCCGATCTTTTGAGTCCTTTTGATTTCATTGGTGCGGAGACACCCTCATGAACCATCTTTAGCTACAACTTCCTCATATCTTCTGGCTTCATTTATCATGAGAATGTCAATACCAATATGGCAGCATGGTTTAGCAAGACAGAAAGGTGGTTTTATCGAGTTCACATATTGCCTCTTAGATATTCTGGCTATGACCCTGAAAATTGGCGTAGTTTGAAAACACAAGCAGATTTAAAAGAAATTTCAATGAATTCCTAGATAATAGACCCAGCCTAATTAAGGCAAATGAAACTGTTTGGGGTCCCTTTCTAATGTCTTAGGTTGACAATCAGTGGAAATGGTTCACATTTGTATGGGACTAGAAGCTTTCAATCAGATCTATATATAATTCACACACCATTATCTTTGTTTCATAGATTAGTAAATAGGCTTGGATGCATGAAGTCAATTGTGCACAGTTATGTAGGTAGGAAGAAAGGGAGCCAGGGTGGGAGCCTGTCTTCTGGCTCTGAATTCAAAGTTCTGCCCATTTAGCCATGTTGTTGGTGAGTCATAAGTTGGTGAGTCTAATTCTTCATGATCCCATTTGGTATTTTCTTGGCAAAGATACTGGAGCAATTTGCCATTTCCTTATCTAGCCAATTTTACAGATAAAGAAACTGAGGCAAGCAGGGTTAAGTGACTTGCCTAGGGTCACACATATAGCAAGTATCTGAGGCCAGAATTTGAAGTCAAGGAGATGAGTCTTCCTGACTCTAGGCCCAGCATTCTATGCATTGCACCACTGAGTTACCCATCCACTTAGCCATATTGTCTAGGTAACCGCTCTTCTTTATACCAAAAATGTCTGAGGAGTATTGAGCTCTTCACAGCTCTTTTGTTCTGATATAACATAGCGGTTGGCTTTCAATGTTCTTTATATGTCACCACATTTAAATAGTCTGGTACCCTTTACAGGAAAAAAGAAAAAGAAAAAAAAATCCCATGTTTGTATCTGTGAAATAGTGAAAATGCAGAAAGAGCCAAGTTTGGAGACAGAGAGACCTAGATTGAAATCCTACCTCTGACACATGTTAGTTATGTCATTCTAGGTAAGGTGCTTAACCTTTTACTACCTAAGACAATTTTCTTTTTTAAAAAGTTACAATTCTAAAAATGATTTAATGAAGAGATTTGCATAGCACATTATTATGAACTCTTTAATTCCAAGTTCTGGAATAAGAACATATCCCGTCTTTTCCAGAAGTAGAAAAGGACACAAGGGTATATCTAGGTGTGCTTGAAGCACAAAAATCTAGATTTTGAAGATTAGAAAGTGATCAAAGATCATTTAGTGACTAACCACTCCTCGTATGCCAACAAAACTATATTGTATCTGCTTCGTATTTAGTTATTTCTCAGGGGACTTTCTAAAACTCCAAGGCGCAGAATAGGTGCTTTACATCGGTTGGTGGAGTCTTCTATACCAGTGTAATCACAGGTCTTCTCCTTCCCCAAATGTTTCTATCTAGGTTACTGTTAATGCTTTTAAAATCTCTCTGTTTAAATAAATACCCTTTGTTTTTTTCCCATTTCACCTCACACAGGTTATATATTTCACATTGGACTGTAAGCTCCTTGAAGGGAGGCACTATGCTATTTTCTCACCTTTGCATCTTCAGCACTGAGATCAATGCCTTTCACAGGGTAAATGCTTAATAAACGCTAGCTATGTAAGATGACCCATTTCCTACAACCAATTCTCACACACCACTATTTCCAGATTTGTTTTATCATTCTGATCACTCTCCATTCCTCATCGTCTCTGATAAACTGAGGTTCTTGGATCTGAACACAAGATTCTAGATGTGGCCTGGTCATCAGAGTGATCCAAAGGGATTTTCAATTTAAACTTCTCATCTATTTGTAGGATCATATGAATACATTTAAAAAGGAAAAAAATAATTGACATACGGAAGTATAGCAGGAATAATCATATTCAGGAAATGAACAAGACCACTTGATTAGGGCTCTCTAGCTCTGTGATTCTAAGAAAAGATGGCATGGATATTTCTGAACTAGGTACTGGATTTCCTCTAAATTTGAGTCACCCATGAAAAGATTATCTGAGATATTTTTCTATGAAAAAGCCTTCATCTTCAAATTCCCTTAATAGATTGCCCTCCCCTAAGCAGAAGAGTTTCAAACGGAATATCTTGATGCTCTTAAGCTTTATTAGTAAGCTAATCATGAAAGCTTTACAGACGGTTAAAACAAGAGACCAGCTAGTCTCTGTGATTTGCCAGCAGATCAGTAGTTGAGGTCAGACCAAATATAGGATCAGTCAACCAGGAAGTATTTATTGGGTGGCGTATGTTCCATGCTATTTGTCCTTTCTCTTTACTCCATATCTAGTGCTGAGGCTCCTAAGTTATTCTTACTTAATAGTAAATATTGGTCCCATCTGAAGCACCTTTATGTAATTTGTGGGACCCTTACTATCCTCTGGAACTCAGAATGTTGGGATATGGCATAGAATCTTCCAGGGGAGAGTATAGTTTCTAGCGTCAGCTATCAGTTACTATTTAAATCCCTTAACCTGATTTGGAAGATCCTCCACAATCTGACCCTAATTTACCTATGTAACCTCATGTCCCTCTGCGTGTTTGGTGAAACCTGTGGACTCCTCAGCATAGAATGTTTTAAAATGCATTACATAAAATAAATGTGATTGCAACATTGAAATAGTTTTAAAAATTGAGGGGCAGCTACATGGTGCAGTGAATAGAGCACTGGCCCTGGAGTCAGGAGGACCTGAGTTCAAATCTGACCTCAGATACTTGACAGACTTACTAGCTGTGTGACCTTGGGCAAGTCACTTATCCCCAGTTGCCCTGCCTTCCCCCCTCCAAAAAAATATTAAAAAATTGAATTTCTGATATAGTAATATATGTCAGGGCAGCTAAGTAGTTTATTGTATAAAGTACTGGGCCTGGAGTCAGGAAGACCTGAGTTTAAATCTGGCCTCAGACACTCACTAGCTGTGTCACTCTGGACAAGTCACTTAACCCTGTTTGCCTCAGTTTTCTCATCTGTAAAATGAATTGAAGAAGGAAGTGGCAAATCACTTTAGTATCTTTGGCAAGAAAACCCCAAATGGGGTCACAAAGAGTTGGACATGACTGAAAACAACTGAAAACCATATTGCAATAAGAATAATAGCTTTCACTATTTCAAAGTAGTGATGAGTATAAATGATATTTTGAAATATATACAATTATGATGTGATATGAAAATGCTTGTGACTTTCATTGGCAATAAAGTCACAAGAACTGCTTATTACATCACATTCACAATGGAAGAAAATGCTAAATTTCAGTTAGAGATTAGTGAAAAATGAAGATGTAATTTTTCTCATCCAAGTTCAGAGAGCCCTTGAGGGAAAGAAGTAGCACTGAGATCACTATGAAACATGAAAGCAGAGTGGTGCAGAGGAAGGAATACAGTTCCGAGACTTTGATTCTCATTTGGGCATTCACTTCAGGCAAACTACCTGATAGTGCAGGTCCGGTTCCAATTTAAAAAGTCTATGATTCGATCAATCCACCACCTGGGGTGGGTGTGTGTGTGTGTGTGTGTGTGTGTGTGTGTGTGTGAGACTAGAAAGCTTATATTCGTCCATAGATAGCTCCTCATCACTTGCTTTTCACTTAAATACGTGCTTTTCTCTCTTTTCCGCATCCTGCCAGAAAATCACACCCTTAAACATATTTCTTCTAATACAGAATTGGGCACTTAGGACCATTCAGTCCAATGCTAGAAGAATGAGGCTGTAATAGAATGACTACGTATTAATGCATAATGAGTCTTGTAGACTGAAAGACATCCTAGACTTTCCTAAATCCTGATGCTCTGCCATAGGAGTGACCTAGGTACTGGGCATCATATAATCTCAGAGTTCTGGAACCTGAAGAAGAACTCTCTTAAAAATTCGAGTTTCCCCAAGTAGAACGAACTACTTCTCAGGTAGCATGAGTAAGCAGAAGATGGTGGGATCCTTCCTAGTTGAGGTCTTCAAGCAGTTCACCAGATGAGCACTTTGGGGAATGTTGCAGGGGATCACTATTCAGATACGAGTTGGAAGAGATGCCCAGTTCTGGCCTTCCCAATTCAGTTTCTGTGATTTGGTGCCTCGCCCACATTCACCTGATGGTTAAGTATAGCCATGACTGGAATGCAGGTCTTCTGAATTCTGGTGAGTCCAGTGCTCTTTGAATTCTGATAGACTAGGAAGGATTCCTAAGAAAAGCAACTGTCTTAATACTAAGAGCGTACATGTGGGGATTGCGGAAGGGGGTTGAGATTGGGTGGGAAGGAGTATTAGAACAAAATAAAATGAATAATGTTTTAGAGAAAGAGTACAAAGTGAGGTGCCATGGAAAAAAATACTATTATTTTCTATTTTAGCCTATACCCCTGTATAATTGAGTACTTTGGTAAATGCATATATAATTAAGAATACCAGGGAAAATGGAAATATTTATGAGAAAAAAAAACTCCTCTCTGCTTCATTAATTAACAAACAGTTAATAACCCACACTCTGTGTATCTAACTTCAATTTGCCCAGGATTAATCATACCACTTATTTAAATCATCTAAATGAATTCTTCTTCACTGAAGTATAAAGCAATCCCCATCCTCGAATACTAATTAGCATATTTTTATACACACTGAATTCCAATGTAATTTCTTTGGTTGATGCTTTTATAATGCGTTTTTAGAATAAGAATTATGCTATTTGGACTTTTCCATGCAGTGCTTTTTTCCCTTCAGAAAAGCAAATGTTTAGAAAGACTAAGGAAAAAAAGGATATAAAAACAGATAGTTTGGCTCTATTAATGCCTATTAAAAACAAGTTTTCTTTTGGACTATTGATGGATCTGGAAAATAAATGAATGGGAAAAAAACCCACAGTTAAAATATATCAAAGTACATATATGAAGAATCTGTCCTGTTTGTTTGTTTTGTTTAGAGGAATTTTCTGTAGCATTATATATCAAAGGAAGAGATCAAATATAAATAGAGTTTGTTCTATAATTTATAGTTCATGAAAGAAGAGATACCATGTTAGCAAGCTATCATTATAGACATAGGGCTAGAGTTAGAGCACATCAACTGTCGTTCCTGCCTGGAGTGAGCTTCCCCAACATTTCTCCCAGCTCACAGAATTTCAAAATCTCAGAGTTAAAATGAATGTTGGAGGAGGCTAGCTAGCCTAGTCCATGCCTCAGCAAATATTCCACCTGAGGAGTCTTTCTGCCCACTCCTGATGAAGAGTTCCAGTGACGGGCAAAGCACTTGGAAAAATATCTGTTGGGATGGCTTCCTCACATTATCTCAAAATATTGTGAAGGACATGCTATTATTATCTTCATTTTACACATAAGGAAACCGAGGCAGAGTGGTTCAGTGACTCACCCATAGTAACCCAGCTAAATGTTAGAGGTGGAATTAGTATTCTAGCTTGCTTCCTGTAAAATATCATCATCATATTCTATCACAAGACTTCTATCTACTACACCTCTTATACCTTGACTATCTCATAAACCCTACATGCCACCATGATGGTCCTCCCCCATCAGTAGAATGTAAGTTTCAGTAGGAGAGGGATTTGTAAAAAAAAATTTAAAAAGGAGAGGGATTTGTTTTCATTTGTGTGTTTGTATGTCCTGTGCCTAGTACATAGTGGGCATTTAATGAAAGCTTGTTGAATTAAACTGAATATTCCACTTGGTGCAGGACCAATATGTATGGGATGTTGTTTAGGTAAATAGACAAGTTGCAGAATAGCAATTTCCACTTTGTAGAAGATGTCCAATTCAAATTGGTAAATAAACATGGGTTAAAAGAAAAGCCAGTCTGGCTTGGTAGTAGAGTGACTCATAGCACTGAAGTCCAATGTTCAGAGGTGAGTGAGGAACCTAGGTTTAGTATTTGGCCCAGGATTTCCATTGTACTAGATTAAGCAGCAAAATGTAAGGAGACCTGGGAAGCAGACCATTCATGTCTCAACTTGCCTTCTCCAAACAGCTGATGCCTTTTGCCCTCTCCACAACCTGCACTGATAGTTAGAGATGAGGTTTTCCATGGCTCCTCATGACTCAGCTATACTTTCCAGGGTGTGGCCCTGTGTACCAGACATTTCAAGGCCCTTAGAGAACAGAGCAAAGAGATCCCCGAGGTGCCAGAAGACCCCCGCTTTCCAGAAATGTCAGTGAGTAGTATGATTGTACAAATTATTAAGAGTAAAAGAGGTGTCTCTTCTCAAAGCATATGCAATATAATAAGAATTTGGGGAAATTTGACCAGTTCTGGTCATTTGATCTTGGACTTCAATCTAATATTCAGACAATTAACAAATATCTCTTAAGCTCTTGCATCAGTTCTGTGGGGGATGACAAAAAAGGATGAAATCTTAGTCACAGAGATATGTAGCTGCATGACCTTAAATAAATTGCTTACCTTCTCTGAGCTTTAGTATTCTTGTTTGTAAAACAGGGATAATCACATTTTCCTTTCTAATTGATATGGTGCTTGTAGGGAGAAAAGTTTACAAAGCTTTAAACACTATGTAAATGTTAATTATTGTAGATGTTACCATGTGCAAAATACTGTGCTTAAAGCTGTCTATACAAAGATGAAAAAACCAACCTAAAATAAACTACTTTCAAAAAGCTTACAACCTGATGGCAGAGAAGGGTAGGTTATGGCACATACCAAAATAAAATGATTTGTGATTAGAGTATATGACACATAGAAAGACCACAAGAGATAAGTGGCCAACATGTTTGAAAAAGTAGTTCTCAAAATAAGAATTGTGAACTATCAATAATGAGATATTCAAAATACTGACAAGAGAAATGAAAATGAAAGCAAGCCTGAAGTTTCACCCCACACCTAGAATATTGTCAAAAGTGAAACAAAAAAGAAGAAACTAGTCAATGTTAGAGGGGAAGGACGGGTGCACCAATGCATGGTTAGTGGAGCTGTGAATTGGTCCAAGAATTCAGGATTGTGCATAGATGTGACTAAAATGACCATACCCTTTAATCCAGTTGCTAGGCATGTACTAGAAGGTGGTTAATGACAAAGAGGAAGTCCCCATAGAGACCAAAATATTTATGGTAACACAGAACTGGAAACAAAGTAGATGCCCATCAATTAAATGGCTAACCAAATTGTGGCATATGAATGTAATGGCATATTACTGTGCTATAAGAAATGACGAACATAAAAAATACAGAGAAGCATGGACAGACAGATAAACTGGCGGGAGGTGAAGGAGCGGAAACAGGAAAATAAAATATGTAAGGACTACAACAACAATGTAAACTTAAAAGAACAAAACCAAAATTTGAAATTGAATGCTGTTTAATTGTAATGACCAAGCTTGGCCCCAAAGAAGAAATATGAGAAAATATCTTTCTTACTTCTTTGAAAAGGTGGAGGGACTGCGGATGATTGCAGAATATTGAATACAGAACATTAATCATTACTAATATATGTTATTACTGAATATATAACATCAGACTTTTTTGACATGTTGATTACTTTTGCTCAACTTCTTTTTTTCTTATATAAATAAGCAATGGTGCTCTGGAAGAAGTGGCGGGGGGGTAGGAATACAGTGGGAACTGTAGGTGACATGAAGCAAAAAATAATAATTTTAAAATTATTCAAAAACACAAGAAATTTCAGTGATGGGGGCAATGGAAAGATTCAGACAAAATTCTGCAGAAGGGAGAGATTATAATGATCCCTACTTGCTAAATATTCACTAAATTTTACTAAAGGGAATTTGATTGATAAGTTTAGATCTGCCCTCTGGAGCATATAAGTCTATGTCTTCTTCTAGAGAGTAACCTCTAAAATAGCTGAAGACCACAGGGATATGGCCCAGTCTCCCGTTCTCTAGGCTCAGGCTGCCCAGCTCTTTTAACTGTTTATTATCAGCTTTCTCTGGGCATGTTCCAGCTTGTTAATGTGATTCTTAAGACTGAACAGAAGACCAACATGGAGAAACCTAAAAGGAATTTCAATTCCAGACCTTCATTTATCTGTAAGCAATTCTAATATACTCCAAAGATAAAAGCAAGGAAGCTTTTATAATTGATAAATGTTGAAACACAGCCAGAATAGTTATATTTTATAAGACCATTTGGTGAAGACCCTTTTAAACCCTCTGATTCTAAGAAAAGATTCCATCTACATGATAGAGTAGGACATTGATTGCTCTGAATTAATTATCCATTTAAAAAAAAAACCACTGAGGTTTTATCTTTCTTTGAAAATACTTTGTATTTAATGTCTTTTGATAATCACAGAATGTGGCATTAGGAGGGGCTCCAGAGATCACAGAATCCACCCCAGACCTGAACAGGAATCCTTAGTATTATATCCCTGAAAAGAGATCATACAGCCTCTCTTGGAAAATCTCTAGTGATAAGGAACTGATGACCTCTCAAGGTCAGCCATTACACTTTGTGTTAACTCTTTTAAGGAGTTTTCTTTATACTTGGCCTAAATCTGCTTCTCTGAAGCTTCTCACCTTTGGCCCTAGTTCTCTCTCCAAGTCTAAGCAGAACAAGTCTTGGCCTTCTTCCATTTAACAGCCTTCAAGTTTATTGTGTTGTGTCTGCCTTAAATCTTCTCTTCTCCAGGGTCCCAGCTCATTTGACCTATCCTCATGCATTTGCCATTCTCTGAGCCTGCTTCATTTTCATATCTTCTCTAAAATTTAGTCCATTGAACTGAAAATAATGTGCAAATGTGGTATGACTGGGGTAGAGTACAGTACGGATGTAACTGTTACCTCCCTCATTCTATTAATGTGTCATGCGGTAAGGTAATGGGGATGGACTGGCCTATGGCAGGGATGGAGGAGTAGTTTTTGAAGAATTTGTAAACATTCCCAACATGGTTTTAGTCCAAGTGATCATATGGAAGACTGGGGTGAACCATGATGACTCAAGGCTCTATGTGATGATGAATAGTTCTTTAATTGGCTGCTGAAGCCAATAGACTTAGAAATAGTTGTATGCACCAGCTGGGTCACCCTCCCTTATGTCTCTCTGCTTCTTGTATTTGAAATGGATGCACTGTGTGGGATTGCCTCTTGAGAGCCAAGAAAGGGCAAATATGGCTGCCTGGTCTCCTGCTGGGCCTAACAGTAGCTTCAAGCACCAGGCCTGTAACTAGGGTGGCGTTGCTTCTCTTCAATATTTGTTCTTTCTTGATTTTAGGTGAATGAGTATTCCAAGGTGGGAGTGCTCAGGTGATCTGGGAGACCCAGAGGTTCCAATTAGATGTCTGATCAGTGATCAGAGTTGAATGGCGGCAGTAGCAATGGCCACCATAACAGTAGAGGCGGATGGTAGTGGAAATGGGAAGACAGTCACTGGAGGACCATCGATAACTGTAGGTATCTTGACCTTTTGTGGCAGAAAGAAATGTGGCTATGGACTCTAGGAAGGCATTGTTCCTTAAATCATAGCAGAGAGTTATAGGGGGCTAGAGTCTATCAAAACAAAACAAAAATTAAAATTAAAAAAAACAGCTTTTCCACACAAACTGTGTTCCTTCCCTCCATCTTTAATCAAAGTGCACAGAGTTTGACATTTACCCTGATACAGAGAGAGAGAGAGAGAGAGAGAGAGAGAGAGAGAGAGAGAGAGAGAGAGAGAAGATCGGTTGTTGCTTTTCTTTAGCAGACTACAGTGGAAGTCTTTAACCCACAGGTTAATTCCTTTACATAGAGGGTTTAGAGGACCCCCCCACCTCAAAACGGTCAAGCAAAATAGGACTATTCTGGCTGTATTTCAATATATATCACTTATCGAAGCATCCTTACTTTCACTTTTTGAATATATTAGAATTTTTCACAGATAAATAAAGGCTTGAATTGAAATTCCCTTTGGGTTTCTTCACATTGGTTAATTGTCTTTTGGGACACTTTGTTCAGTTCTGAGAATGACATTGACATATATAATTTATACTTTATTTACAAATGGACCAAATATATTATCTTTATATTTATAGAAAATGTTATTTATATATAAATATTCATTATTGCAAATTATCTCATACATGAGATATCAATAACTAATATTTATATAGTGTTTTAATATATAGCTTTAAGTTATTATTGTTGTTGCTGTTACCAACGGTCACTCACTTTAATTAGTGTCAAAATAAGCAAAAGAACCTAGATCTCTTAGGTTCAGATGAATTCAAGTCCAATATTCTTGTCTCTATGTGTCTTATAAACTCATATCTGAGTGTGAGAGCTGAATTATAGTGTGTGAGAGCTGAAAGACACCTTACTGGGCATGGATGGGAGTGGGGGAAGAAATATCTCTATCTTTGCTACACCATCATGCAAAGAAATGGAACTTGTGTGAAAGGACACTGGCCACCTCCGGTCTCACCTGGAATTTCTTTCTCTTCAGATTTTAACTTGATCTCTGTTGAGCTACTGGGCATCTTCACCCTGGTTTCCATATATCAATTATTACATGTTAGGGATAATCAGGCCACATGCCGTTTGAGCTGCTTGTCTCCCAGCAGCTTTTCTCCCTGTTTCATTTCAATTCTTATATTTTCAGGTGTCTTTGGGGTGCCTCTCCTCCTGAGTGCAATCCAGATCTTGCTAAGCTAAAAACTCCCTCTGGAGGGCTGTTATCACTTTCCTCTCCCTGCCAGGTTGTCTCAGCTGGGATTTCATTTTTCAGGCTGAAGATAACTTGCCACCTCTGCCCTAGGGCTTAACGATGGTGAAATTAAAAGACTTAGTTCTTTCAGCCTCTGCTCATCAGCCATGCCCTGAGAGAGCAGGTAGTGGAACTTTCATGTCAGTTTTTGATTGAGGCTCCATCAGAGCTAGCTTTAGGAGTCTTAACTCCTTCCTGCTAGTTTCAATTTTGGTTTCTCCCCTGGAGAAAAAATGAGGCCTTCAAATCAGACTACAAAGAGAAAAATAATCAAGTAACCCGTTTATCTACTGCATCCTGGGCCATTGCCAGTTGCCTTGACTTTTGTCCTGCCACTGGACTTTGATGATTCAGGAGGAGAAAGTGAGGCTGATGACTTTGCACAACTCTGCCTCACTTAAATCCAATTCACACACAAGTCAAGGCATCATCCTGTGATGTCACTGGTCCTCTTCAAAAACAAAGGATGAACAACCATAGCTGACATAGGATCACAGAGTTGGAGCAAGAAGGAGTTGAGGTTCATCTTATCCTGTTCCCCCATTTTAAAGATAAAGTTGCCAACTTCCTGCCCCACTGGTGATGGATTCCTCCATACTCATCAAGGCTGACCCTCAGAAAGTAGACCGAAAGTATACTGAGGCAAAGAGGGTTTAAATGACCTGCTCATGGTCACACACAGGTAGCAAGCAGCAGAGCTGGGATGTGAACTTGTGTTCTCTGACTTCAAATCCGGGACTCCTTCTACTCTGCCACACCCCAGATTTGACCTTGGATGCCATGTTACTTGTGTCAGACCTCTCAGAATGTCCCTCACTGATATACTTCCTCTTCCTGGGCCCCCTTTAATTCCTCACAGGATCAAAAAATCTCAGAGTTGGAAGAGACCTCAGAAATAGTTTATTCCAGACCACACCTAAAGAATGACTCTCCTTTATACTATCCCTTTCAGATCAGCATAGTAATTCAGAGGAAAGATTGCCAGAATAAGTCAGAGGACTTGGGTTCAAATTCTGGCCCTACAACTTACTGTGTGTCCTTGAGCAAGTCAGCCTTATCTCTCTGGGCTTTGTTTTCCTCATCTGTAGAATAAAGGGATTGGACTCAATGGCCTCTTATAACAGCAACCACACTGGCATACCCAGGATGGCTGCTAGTTCAGGTTCTTAGAACTTCTTTACTAGGAAAGATAGTTGTTTCAGGGGTCAACAATCTTCTGTAATTACATAAAATACAAACACAGAAAATACAGAGAAGAGAAATAAAGACAGGGCTTTACTGCCTGAATCAAAACAAAACTGCTATATATACTTTACATTTACCACTGGATCGAGAGAGCCTTTACCTCTGAGCTGTCAGAGAACTCTGAACATATGGCCCCTGACAGTCTCAACCAGGGATTTACAAAATCCTTCTTGTAAGTGAGCCCCCAAAGCAAAAGCTCACCTCTCAGAATATATACTCTTTAAGTTAATAGGCTTAGAGCCAGAAGGCATCACAACCCTCCTGACTCAGTGCCTAATTAGCAAAAGGTATGTAAGCCTTCCTACAAGAAAGCAAGCTTCCCATAAGGGGCTCCACATGAGGCCTATTGATGGGCAGGGAAGATCTTATTCCCCATTAACCTTATACATCTAAGACCTCTTTTAGCTCTAAATCCTATGGTCCTACGCTCATCTAGCCTCCACATCTGGAGATGGAAAACTCAGTACCTTATACAGAAGCTAATTTTCTTGTTGAATAGTTTTAGTTATCAGAAATGTTTTCCTTAGATTTCCTTATATCACTCCATATACGACATTATGCCTTCCTGTAACTTCCATCTACTGATCCTAGTACTGCCTTTTGGAGCCACAGCAAAATAAGTTTAGTCCTTCTTCCATATGATAAACTTTCAAATACTTGAAAATAGTTATCATGTATCTTCTCACCTCCCCCCCCCAAATCTTCTCAAGGTTAAAAATCTTGAGTTCCCTTAAGTGATGCTCATAAGATCTAGCTTCTAGCACCCTCATCCTCCTGGCAACTCACCTTGAGATTAACTCCAGTTTGTCAATATCCTTCCTCAAATGGAGGGCCAAGAATTGAAGACAATTCTCCAGCTAAATACAGTAGGACTATTGTCCCAAACATTCTGGCCATCATAATTATTACTTACATGTGGACAATTTAATTATAAGTGACCCAACAACCCACGGAATGACACTTCGTATTGCCTTTGGATGCACAATAAGATGAACTCTGCCTAAGTCTTTCTTTGTTTCTCCAAGGAGAACTGTGAGCTATCATGTTGCATAGGCATAGCATCCTTCTTTCTTCTAGTTTTGAAAATAGCGAAAATGTCAAGAATGTTATGATTCAGCTCTTCTGGTTGTATAACCAATTGTTGGCCACTGAAAAAAGAATCTCACATTTGGAAGACCAGCAGTCTTTTAAAAATGTGATTTTTTAGCATGCTTTGCCTCTTTTCCTACCATTCTGCCACTGTCATGGATGAAATGAAAGGAGGCACCACATGATTTAGGGTCACTTTGTATTTTTCTTTGTTTCAACAGTTTCTGTGGCCAAAGAATCCATTGCTAAGTACCCAATCTACTGGTGATGGAAGTCTCCATCCTTACCAGGGCTGATCCTCAGAAAGGAGATCTGTTGCCAGGGCTATACTTGAAGCATGTCCAAGATAGCAGAACCTTATAAAGCTTACATTCCACTAACATAGCCTGTAAGAACCCAGGGTGATGTTCACATCATAAGACATCTAGGAGGACTTTGTAGAGGACTTTTTTCATCTCATTTTCTGGTGCTCACAATAAACATTTGGGAAAAGAAGACCACTTTGGAAAAATGTAGCTTCAATGACATCTGTTGCAAAGAACAAAGAGGAAGAGAAATTCTACAAAACATTAGATAAGATTCTCCAAATTAAATCAACAGCACATTGGTTGGCTTCCATGTGAAAGTGAAAATATATGAGGGTGGCAAGACATTGGAAAACTTGGGTCCAGGATAAGGAAGAAGAGGGGTCAAATAGCCTGCATAGTACAGTGGGAAGAACCTTGTCTCTTGAGAAAGAGGACCAGGGTTCAAATTCTGCCTCCAATATTGCCTTTGTGACTTTGGAACAGTCACTCGACATCTCTGTGCCTCAGCTTCCCCAACTGTAAAATGGAGAATATAGACCAGATGGCCTATGAGGCCCCTTCTAGTGTATGAACTATGACCCTATGACTTCATAGAATATGTATATCCCTATAGAATGAATATTTTCTTCCAGGAAAGAATAAGTAAGTGCTGTATATTATTTCATTAAAAATAAAACTGATTACATTTGTAGACATAGCAAAAAACTCATTACTACTGTGGGGAGTCATCACTGAATCAGCTCTCTGTGCTGTCAGAACACTGACTTGTTTTTTTTGTTTGTTTGTTTTTGGAGGGGGGAAGGCAGGGCTATTGCAGTTAAGTGACTAGCCCAAGGTCACACAGCTAAGTGTGTCAAGTGTCTGGGGTTAGATTTGAACTCAGGTTCTTCTGACTCCAGGGCCGGTGCTCTATTCACTGTGCCACCTAGCTGCCTCTCAGAGCACTGACTTGTTAGTATAAAGATCAAAATTAGAAGAATAAAAATGAGAAAAAGATATGGTTTACAATGAAACAACTCAGTCCTGATTTACTGAATCAAGTTACTGATAATAAAAAAATGGGTAATGGACAAAAAGGATGTAATCAGAAATCATAATAATCTTATACAGAAGAGTAACTGATGCAAATAAGTTCCCATACCAAGGAGTTCAAAAGAGTCTGAAAAGAAAGTTAGCAAACACTTGCTTTACTTGACAAGCAGAGAGAGAGAGGTAGACGCCGAAGGAAGCAGTGGTTCAGAACATAACTGCATTTGTATGATCTCATGGATAAGGCTGATGGATGATTAGGAACAGCATCACCAGAGCTGGAAACATCTTTCACCTTAGAGCGGAGCTTCTTAACCTTTTCTCGGTGATGGATCTCTTTGGCAATCGGATGAAGCCTTTGGACCCCTATTCAGAATAGTGATTTTAAGTGAACAAAATAAAATATTTAGGATTATGAAGGAAACCAATTATGTTGGAAGGCAGTTATTGAAGTATCTCTTTTAAAAGTTCAGACCCCAGGTTAAGATATACTAATTTAGAAACTGTCTTGTCCAAGCCCCTCTTAGAAGCATGAATCACTTCTACAAAAACCCTCGACAAATATCCTGGTTACTGGGAGCTCATTACTCCCTGAAGCATGTCTTTTCACTTTCGGATGGTGCTGTTAGGAAATTCTTCCCTATATTGAGTTAAATTTTGCCTCCATGAAATCATTTCCTTGTATTGAGGGTAATCATAATCTTTTACTGGGTGCTAATAAGAGGCTGGGTCACTGTGATTCATTCCTTCCTTTCTCCACATTTCCCTTTTTCTGTTGAGAGTGACATGATCCTCCTGGTCACCTTTGTTTGCAATGTTAGGAATATCCTTGTATCCTTGAGTCTTCCTTCTCCCTCACCCTCCGTTTCCAGTTACCAATCTTGTCAAGCCTACATCTCCAGCATGTTGTGTCCTTCCCTTCACTCGCTGATCTCCACTCTTGTTCAGGCTCTCATCATATCACCCGGACAAATGCAATAATCTTCCGATTGGCACCCTTGCCTCCCGCCTCTGCCCTCTCCAGTGCACCTTTCACACAGTCACCAAACTAGTATCCTAAAACACACATCTACATCACAATCCTGTTCAAGTCAACAAGTCAGCAAACATTTATTAATTGGTCACTGTGAACCAGGCACTCTGCTCAGTGGTGGAAATACAAATACAGACAGAAGGAAAGACAGTCCCTGCCCCCAAGGAGCTTACATTCTAATTGGAGAAGACAACATAAAAAGAAGCAGGAAAGGTGAAGAGGAGAATGGATCCCACTCTGGGGCATTGTAGAAAAAGTTAGGGAAGAAAGTCAGGAGAGCAGCCTGGAGAAGGATGAAGACATAGGTAACCTGGGCATCCTCCCTGAAATGGAAGTTCTATGAAGAACCAGTCGATCAGAGAGAGGGGCTGTGTAATAATGCAATGGCTCCCTGGTCCTTCTAGGATAAAATACAAAATTCTCATGAGGCTTGGCATTTAAAGCTTTCAACTAGATCTCTAGTCGTATTTTATGTTACTCCCAGACTAATCAGGCTAGTTTGCTGCCTATTTTCTATACATGGCAGACTCATTTTCTAATTTCATGCTTTTACGCATGGGATCCACATGTCTGGAATGCTCTCCAGAGGTGACTCTGCCTTAAGTAAAGTCCTTCCTAGCTTGCTTCAAAGCACAGACTAAATAACCAGATTCTATATGAGGCCTTTCCCAAACACCACCCTTCCTCCACTTTTTTTGTTTTGTTGCCCTTTGAAATACTTCACATTACTTGCTTGGTTCCTTGTTGGATCCCACTCTGCTAAACTGTAAAGTGAACTCCTGAAGGATAGGGATTTTTTTCTTTTTTGTCTTTCTGTCTCCAGCATCTAGCCCATGACTGGCATTTAATAAATGTTATTGTTGTTTAGTCACCTTTTAAGGGTACAGTCATGACAAGTATCTAGGGTGGGTGATCAGGGCTTTGTCCCAGGATACCAAATATAGAGGATGCTAAAGCATTTACAGTCCTTCACTAGTAGAGAAAAAAACAAACAAACAATAGAGTTTATCTTGCTACCTCCACAGAGTAGCCCCCTTTACAGTGATCTTTAGGTCTTACTTGCTTTCCCTTGCCTTTACTACTCTACACACTGTCCTTAACTCTTTTGTAGAGAGAACAAAACAAGGAATTTCTATTAAACCATATGGTGTCAAATAATGTGGGGGTTGATGGGACAACAGCATCTCATGACATGTTTATTGGTTGGTCCTTAGGGGATGAGGATAGTAGGTGTTCCAACCTTTTGACCTTGAACAAAACATTTCACACCCTGATGCTCAAGGAGGCTGAATTAGTTGGCTCCTGGGATCCCTTCCAGGCTCAGATTTATAATCTATTATCTTCCTTCTAAGTTCCTCATCTGTAAAATGGGCTTTAACATATTTGCACTACATGGCTCCTAGAAATACTGTGAGGAAAATGTTTTATAACCTGCAAAATGCTAGATAAACATGAACTATTCACTGCATATTTTTTCCAGCCTATTGGGAATGGGAATTCTATGTGCTGACTCAACTCTTGTGAATGAGGGATGATACATACATGCATGCACATATACACACATACAGATGTGATCACACATAAATCACGGACCCCATGTGCCACGAAAAAATATTCCCTGTATGCTACCTTAGAATACATATGACAGAGGCAGCTAGGTGATGCAGCAGATATAGCGGTGGGCCTGGCGTCAGGAAGACCTGAATTCAAATCCAGATTCATACTCTTAATGGCTGTGTGACCCTAAGCAAGAAACTTAGCCCTGTTTGCCTGAGTTTCCTCCTCTGTAAAATGAGCTAGAGAAGGAGACAGCAAACCACTCCAGTATCTTTGCTAAGAAAGCCCATAAGGGTATCACAAAGAGTCAGATATAACTGAAAAACAACCAAACAACAACACAACAGAAAATGAATAGGTATGGCTTCTCTCTAATACTGAATGGCTAGACATGACATGTGTGGGGCTGGCCCAGTTACAAATGGCTCCGATTCTGTGGCATAGAAGGAAACTTAAACGATTATCCAGTCTACCCTCTGTCCTTCAGAGGAGACCACCATTAAAGAGTCTTAAACTAATTTAAAATCTCATTTTTTTACAGACAGTCAAGGAAGGTAAGTCCATATCTTCTTTTAGAAAGCCTTCCAGTGTCTCTTAGTTATAGCATTTATTAGGACATTTGGACTGATGTAAGTTCCTCGTATTGCAGTTTGAGACTTCTTACTGGAAATTTTCAATATCCCTTTATATACCCAAAGGCTAGCTGTGACTACTATTGGGTAAATGGGTTGAAACATTATGCATATGAGGTCAAGTACAATAGCTCAAGAACTCTTGCCCCTACCCTCATGTACACACAGGAGTCTTAGGCTACATGCAAAAATAACAAAGGTCTATTTGGAAAGGAACCAATCTTTTTGAAATCATGTGGACAGGACTTGTCTAAGGGCAGAGAAAGATGTGATTAAGGGCTTAAGAAACAATACAGTTCATTTTTTTTTAAAGTGCGCTTTTACTGGGGTTAAAAAAAAGGTTAATAAAATAGACTCACTATTTTCTGAACTCGAAGACAGACATGTTATTTATTTCCTAAAGCTCTACTTTACTTTCTCAGCAGCTCAATAAAAGGTTTTTTAAATTACAGTTTCAGAAATCAATAAGTTAAGCGTGTTATTATAAGACATCTCAAATCAAGGTTTTCTCTGCACTGGGTGATCAGTTCCGTTGTAATTTACATTACATTACAAATGGCTTAGCTTCTCCATGTCAACTGCGGCAATGTCTATATAACAAAATAGACAGTCACCAACAGTTACTGTTTATTTTGTGCCAGGCCCTGTGCTATGTAAGCACTGAGGATATAAAGAAAGGCAAAAAGGTGGTCCCAAAAGTAATCCCGGCCATCAAAGAGCTGACTTTCTAAGGGGAAGAAAACATGCAAATAACTATGTATATACAAGATGTATACAAATAGAAACACAGAATTCCAAGGTTGGAAAGGACCTTATGGGTCGTTTTAGTTCAACTCCCCATGAAAACATAGATACTGTCTACAATATCCCCAACAAATGGATCTCCAGGCTCTTACTTAACACTTCCAGTGATGGCTAACTCACCACTTTACGAGGCACACCTTGTTTGGAAGAGAGGAAAATACTAGGAATCTTGTGGTAATTATGAGAGCAAGGGAGGCTTGTCTGGAAGACAGATTTTAAGAAGAATTGAGTGATAAGCAGAGTTTTTGATTAGGAAAGTCTTTTCAGAAGAAAAGGATGACATAATGTCAGTTAAAGTATCACCTGCAGATGATTAGGAAAAAAAACTATAACTGGGAAATGTAAGCTTACCAGCAGCAAGAGATTGAATCTTGTAGCTAGTTTATTAATTGCAAGGAAGATCTGAGTGATATGTTTCTGGCTCTTCTATGAGGTATTTCTTAAGTGATAATTAGGACTATAGCATCTGTTAGCCACTGAAAAGGATCTGTAGACTCAGGGCAGTATTAATTGTATTAAGAGAATGACAGAACCCAGAACCATATTTCTTTTGAAAAGAGACACTTAGAAATTAAAAAAAAAACAGAGACCAGACTCCATCAGAAATGCTTTCTCCATGGGAATGCCTCTGAGACAGTCTTTGTTTCAAATGTGGTTTGGGAAAATGTCACAAAGAATAAAATTACTATTTTTTACGTTAAACTTTCAAGATATAAGCCAATTAATTAATTTTGTCTCAGGCTGTCTGGAAAAAGACAAGTGGTAACTGTATATTTGTCTCAAGATTAAAGAAAGACTGAGATGTTCTTATGGGTAGGTTGAACCTATCCTATCTCACTGAGAGCTTTTCAGCCTATGTGGCTGCACTTTGACACTGAATCATGTTGGTCTAAATTCAAATGTCTCCTGAGCTGAAGCTGGAAGAGTCTAGAGAACAAAGAATGCTTAGAGGTTCCTAGCCCCATAGTCTGAATGAGGGAGGAAGAGAGAGAAGGAAGGAGGGAATGAATGTTGATTTACAGAAACATAAAAAAGACAATGGAATCAAGATAAAGTAATGATGGTAGGCTTCAATTATCTGAACAATGATCCTTTCCCTCATAAAAGCTGAGAAACATTCTGCTGGCCTATTGAATTTTTCAGTCTTCAAGAGGAAGAGGGGGTAGTGAGGGCTATATCTATTGACATTTAAGGTATTAGAAATTATAACTGATGTGTTATGTAAATTTTATTAATTTTAAAATAACAATGATAAACTATTACCCGTTAATATAAATAACATATTTATTTAAAATAACTGTATCTTTCAAAACAAAAAATTAGTGAGGAGAGTGGCATTTTTTTACATATTAGAAATAGTCTCAACTATACAATCTCTGTTTAAAATAATTCCTAACTTTGCAATTATTTGGAGAAAACAGAACTGAATTTTCAAAATTTAAATATTTTATTTTTTCCCAATTACACATAAAAGAACAATTTTAACCTTTATTTTTTTTTTTACAATTTTGAGTTCTAAATTCTCGCTCACCCTTCCTCTCCTTCCCCTTCATTGAGAAGGCAATCAATTTGGTAAAGGTTACGCATGTCCAGTCATGCGAAGCGTATTTCCATATTTCCCATGTTGTAAAAGAAAACAGACAAAAGAAAGAAAAGAAAGCAAAAAAACAAAACAAAGCAACCACTATGCTTTGATCTGCATTCATATTCCATCAGTTCTTTCTCTGGAGGTGCACAGCACTTTTCATCATAGGTGATGGAATATTTTTAATGGCTTTTCCTTTTACATTAATGTACCTTCAATCAAGTTTTATATCCTATCTATCTATCTAGCTATCTATCTATTGAGACTCTTTGGTCTTTTCCCCTACCCCCACCACTCACTCTTTGTCTCTGCGTCTCTTTGTGTAACTTCCTCTTAGCCTCTTTTTCTCTTTGTATTTCATCCTAATTTCTGTTGCCCTGTCTGTCTCATTCTGGCTATTTCTCTGTCTCTGTCTCTCTGACACTTTGGTTTTAGTGACTGTCGTTTAAAAATGAAGTGAAGTTGAGAGGACACTATGGACATATCTATTACAAAGTCTGCTCAGTGGTGCTGTAATATGCATGTCGATAATGCTGAATTTTCCACTCCACAGTTAGATCAGAATTGTTTGTGCTAGCTCATTTAATGCAAATATGTATTTAAGAGGTTCTTGTTATCAGATGATAGATTAGTTGGCTGGTATGTGTAATCATGAGCCTGACTCTCCAGTCAATGCACTGGTAATCAAGCTAGCATAAATCTAGGAGAGCTGACCTCTGCACGTTCAGGCGACAGGCTTAATGAAAATTCTAACCCTGATTGTGTTCCCTCACTGGTCCAGATCTTCTGATAAGCCACCAGTTACCTTCCTACTTCCTCTTTCAGTTCCTGAAAATTTGATACAAAAAGTCAGGCCTGGATATGCTGAGGGAGCAGTAACAACTACCCAGTTTCAGCATCCCTACCGCAGACCCATAGTGATCCTCAGCAATCTGGACCAACATTAACATCTCAGACCTCACCCAACTAAATCTAGACTCACTAGCCTGGTAGTCAAGTTTTAGACCTATGTTTGGTCCTCTCCTACCACTCTCCATCACACACTCAACAATTCCACCAAACTAGACTTATTCCTCCTTTCCCAAACACTCCCAGGCTTTCCCACCTTTATTTTTGGCTCACACTATTCCTTCCTCTAGAATCTCTGTACTTGTGAAAAATCCCTTTCCATTCTTTAGAATACAGTATAAAGGCCAACCTTTTCTAACCGCACCAGTGTTGAAAGATCCCCCCTTTCCTAATTCTCATAGAATTTTATAGCTTTTTGTGGCTCTTAACATTTAGGATCAGTCAGTCAGTTAACGAGATTTATTAAGCACTTCTAGGCACTGTGCCAAAGGCCAAGGATACAAAGAGAGGCAAAAACACTGTTCCTATTGTCAAGATGCTTACATTCTAATGGATGGAGGGGGAACAACATGTAGATATATACAAGATACACTTGCATCCTCCAGTCATCCTGATGAACATCTGGCCACTGCACCCAGATGGCTTTGGAGGAGAAGGTGAGGCTGGTGACCTTGCACAATTCTTCCTCACTCAAATCAAAGTCAACTGCAAGTCATGTCATCATTTCCCTGATGTCATGGTCCTCTTCGAAAACGAAGGACAAACACAACAAGTATAAGCACAAATTCATACACACATGTTTCTATAACTTCATTCCAGGTTAATCTTAAGGGTGCCATATAAATAACAGCTAAAAAAGTGAAAAATACATGTGGCCCAAGTTCACTTTACAAATGCGTTTAGAAGGTCACATTCTCACATGCTCACTACTGATCCAACAATACTGCTTTTCTTCAAAGACAAAGCAGCTGTTAAGAGTATTCCATATGACACTCAAAGAAGTGTTCATAGAGAGAGCAAGGCCAGTCACGCTGTCCTTTGTGCCTTTTTCAGTATAGACCTTCAAGAGCTGGAGGAGGTTGACCAGGCTGGTACAAGGCATATTGTAAGCACTGGGGATGTTTAATTTGGAGGAGACTTGGGAGTCAGGCTGGGTAGCCCTAATAGTTCTCTTGAAGGATCTGAGGTGCTCTGTGGAAGATGGAATAGACTTAATATGCTTGGACCCAGAGGCTAAAATACAATAATGGGTAGATATTTCAAAGAGATAGATTTAGGCTCAATATGATGAAAAACATAACTAAGAACTGGAATTATCCCAGGTTAGAATGGGCTTAGACTGCTAGGTGGCTCAGTGGATAGAGTACCAGGCCTGGAATCAGGAAGATTCATCTTCATGAGTTCAGATCTGGCCTCAGACACTTACTAGCTGTGTGACCCTGGGAAAGTCACTTAACCCTGTTTGCCTCAGCTTCCTCAACTGTAAAATGAGCTAGTGAAGGAAATGGAAAATCAGTCCAATATCTTTGCCAAGCAAACCCCAAATGGGATCAGAAAGAGTTAGACATGACTGAAATGACTAAACAACAATAACAAACCTCTCCAGAGGTCTTCAAGGGAGATAGGATGACCGCTCATGGTGGTCATTGTAGAGGGCGTTCTTTTCTTGGTCAGTTACAGATTGCACTAAACGGCCCATAAAATCCCTTCAAACTCTGATATTCAGTGCTTCTGTTTAGTTTATTTATAAATGGCCATATGCAAATTCACAGTTTTTTTCTTTCTCAGCGACAGGAGTGTCATCAACATTCAATAATTGGAAAAGTTACCACTGTCCAGAGACACACCGTGTAAAGTGGAATGAGACGTGGGTGTGCTTCCCACACGTATGTAACTCTAAGCAAGAGCCTTCACTTTCATTGGTCTTCAGTTTCTTCATCCATAACCTTGTGTTACCAGCCTCCCGGAGTCGTGGGGAAGAAAGTACCATACAGATTTGATTTACTGCATCAATACCAACTTCTTTTTTTATCAGATTTACCGAGCTCTATTCCTGGGGTTCACTTCTGACCTTCATTCATCAATGACCATGATACTTTCCAGGAAAACAAGTGAACTCTAATAACAACATTGTAAAACACAAAGAACTTTGAAAGACATAAGAACTCTGATCAGTGCAATGACCAGCCATGATTTCAGAGAACCAATGACCAAGAAAGCTACCCACTTCCTGACAGAGAGCTAAATGATAATATTAATAGTATTAATAATGATGATAATAGCTTGCATTTATATACTACTTTAATGTTTGCAAAGTGCGTTACCCATTTTACCTCATTTTGTCCTCACAACCCTATAAATATTATTATCTCTATCTTGTTGTTGAGGAAATTGAGGCAAGCAAGTTAAATGACTTGCCAGAGTCACACAGTAATAATAATATTTAATGGTAATAGACAACATTTACATAGTGCTTACTATGTGCCAAGCACTGTGCTAAGCACTTTATAACTATTATCTCATTTTAATCTCACAACCTGGTAGGTAGGTGCTATCATTAGCCCCATTTTACAGATGAGGAAACTGAGGCAAACAGAGGTCAAGTGACTTGCCTGGGGTCATACAGCTAATAAGTGTCTGAGGCCAGATTTGACCTCAGGTCTTCTGACTTTAGTGTTTTACCCAATGCATCACCTAGCTGCCTTGATACTGAAATAAATGTTCAGAATGAGACATACTTTGGATATAGATACTGCAGGGATTTGTTTGCTTGCCTATGCATATTTTTACAAGGATTTTTCTTCTTCTTTTTTTTCTTCATGGTGGGGGGTGGTGTTAAGAAGGAGATAAAATTAATGCTTGTTAATTTTAAAAATACACAAAAATAAATCAGAATCCAAATGGAAATTGGATTGTGGCTGGAATATTTCCCTTGCCTCCCAGCAATACATGACTCCAAAAGAATTTTGGTACTATGTCTATAGACAAAGGAGAATTAAACTTTTCTCAGAAGGCATTTAGCTTACAAAATTTCTTTAGTATAGGGGAGATTGAGTCAGAACCCAGCTGCATCATGAAGGTAGGAAATCTGAAGGGATGAGCACCACTGCTTCTAGGTGATCTGAGCTTTGGGGAGGCAGATGGCACCATTGCCCTGCATGCAGGAGGAAGTGATGGGGAGTGCCCAATAGCAGCATTATTGGAAATCATGAAATGATCTTGAATCATAATAAAGCACCAGGTCTATTATTCATTAGGAGATGGAGATTGCTAGAGATCTGGGAACGACAGAACACAAGCCCGATCATCACCTATTTACTTGAGAACACCGTACTGCTCTCTGACAGCATTTCTTCACTACTGTCATTTAGCCGACTTGGGCAGAAAGATTAGAAAAGTTAACCATCCAGCTAAGTTAGAATGTCAACGCTTATTGTCATGCCAGGCAAAAAAATGCTACAGATAAAGATGGCACAAGATTCAAATCATATTCAGTCTCAAACGGAGAAATTACTTCAAGTGACTTGCATATCATCCATAAGCAAAATCTTATGTATTTGTGTGAGGGGCAAGAGAGTTGCAAGAATGCTGGACTTGGAGTCCAAAAAATTTAGCATTGATTCCTGATTCTGCTACGGCTATTGGATCTTGGTATAGTTACACACACACATACACACACACACACACACGCACAAACACACACATGCATATACACACACACTTTGATGGGGAATATACCATCTTCTGAACAACCTCACTTAATTTTTTAAAATTTCTGTAATACGGTCTTCCTTATATCAAGCTAAACTCTTTTTCTCTCTAATTCACGCTCGTTTCCAGCTTCTGTCTTTGAGGCCAAGTAGAAAATAGATATTATACATACATGTATTATATATGTGTACATATAATATACATACACACATGGAATCACTCTTTAACTTTTTAAATATTTGAAAAAAATCTATTATATATCACCCAAATTGTCTTTTTCTGTAAGATGAATATCCCCAGATCCTTTCTGTGATCCCTGTATAAGATTTTCTCAGTCCCGGTTTTTTATCTGTAAAATGCACTATCTCACAGTGTTATTGTAAGAATTAAATGATTATATATGTGTGTATTTGTGTATGTATACACGCATACATATATATCAGCTAGATGGCTCAGTGGATAGAGCTCTGCGCCTGGAGTCAGAAAGACCTAAGTTTGAATCCAGCTTCAGTCACTTACTAGCTGTGTGACCTTGGGCAGGTCACTTAACCTCTGTTTGCCTTAATCTACTGGAGAAGGAAAGGGAAAACCACTCCAGTATCTTTGCTGAGAAAACCCTATGAACAGCATGGTCCACAGGATCACAAAGCATCAGACATGATTGAACAATAACAAGCACATACATATACACATACATATATATGCAAAGAATTCTATAAAACTTAATGTTCTATGTAAATGTTGACTATCAGCTACCCACCTTCTGTCTCCCCTCATATCTTTCTTTTAAATGTGAAAGTACTTTGTAAACTGCAATGCTTTATATTTATTCAATTAATAAACACTTAGTATGTATCAGAACCTGTGCTGGGTGCCAGAAACACAATAGGTCCTGTTCTCTAGGAACTTACAGTTTAAGGGGATACAGTTGAGGAGGGCAAGTATACATTCAACTATTATATAAGAAAGTATGACATCAGAGTGATAGAGTGTAAGCTTCTTGAGGACAGGGTCTATCTCATTTTTATATTTGTAACCTCAGTCCCTAGCTGATGTTTGCAACATACTGTAGTAGAAGCCTGAAAATAAGCATAAATGCTTATTGTTTTATTGTTAGTTATGTGTAACAGAGAGGTCCAACCATCATGCTGCAAGAAATTTGAAGAAGTAGAGAAATTTGAGAGAGGAAGGCTTTGTGAAATTGTTGTCACCTGAGTTATTAATTATTACTTTAAGAGTGGGTTCAAAATCACCCTGACTCTGGTTCCTTGACTAAGTACAAATAGTTTTTATTAATTGAATCACATAGTCATAACTCAATGTGATCAGGGCCTGTACACCTCTTTGAATCAAACAAAGCCACTTGTGTGAAAGGCTGGGTTATGCCCTAAGGAATTTGTATAAAAGGGACAAGCTGTCTCAGAATGAGGGAAGAAGAGATTCTGAATATCTGGATTTGAGAGGCTGGAGTAAGCATGGAACAAAGAGAGGACTGAACTGTGGCAGAGAAGTAGGCTATCTAGGAGCATCTTTGGCTCTATGGGCAACCTAGAGTGGAGGATCCAAGCTGAGGGAAGTCTTGAGAAAAAGCTTGACTCTTTTTCCCAGCTTCTCATCCCAATGCCTATCTATACACACACACTATAATATTTTCTGCTGTGTAATTACTCAAATATTTCCAGTAAATTTTGCTTCAAGCACAAAGAATCCAGGCGTTAATTAAATATACAAATGTATGGTTAAGTGGAGAACTCATCCTCTGCCTAGGTGTTGGGAATTTTTCCCAAATGGTAACTAAGAGCAATTATGACTGCACTGAGGACTTTTCATCAAAAATAAACTCCCTAAAACCAAAGAGAAGGAAACTAAGTGGACCTTAGAGACCATTGCATTGCCTCCTATACTTGAAGTGAGATAATTACAGTAGTATGGTGATATATTACTGTTACCATTTTCTACTTGACACTCTGTACTGATGCAGTGAGGAGTTAAATCTAGCTGAGTCCAGGATATGAAGGTGCAGGACTCTGTCCTAATGTATTATTTCAAATAGAGAAGAAATACTAGAAGAGAAATATTTTCTTTCCTAGTCCTTCTAATAACTCTGACAAATAGATAAAAAGGGAAAAATTGTATCTTCTCCCTTGGACATGAACTTAATTTATCAGTGATCAACAGCAATCTCACTCTTGGCAGCTGAACATACATACTTCTCTTTCCTACTCTGTTGTGTGTATGGGAAAGTGGCTTACCAAATTTTCTTGGTAAGTTCTTTCTTCTTGTTAATTGCTTTGGAAGCCAGTTTTAAAGTGTGACTAATATCAAGGAAACTCCATAGAATCCATGAGAGGAAGGATTATTTCAGTCTTTGCCTTTATCCCTCACACCCTGACTAGGATATAGACCTTTATGGATGGATGGGTGGATGGATGGATGGGAATAAAGAGCTATAGAATGTAATAGGGTCAGTACAGCTTATAGAGAGCTCAGGTCAGAGTTGGGAGATCTGAGTTCTAGGCTTCACCTAGCTGTAGAACCATCACAATGCTAATTAACCTCCATAGGCTTCAGCTGTCAAATTGGGAATCAAAATATCCATCCTACCTACCCCTTAAGCAATAGGAATAAATCAAATTATAAACCATAGACTATTAGAGCTGCAAGGGTCCTCAAAAGTACTTTAATACAAGCCCCTTATTTTACAAATAAGGTTACAGGCCCCAAAAGAGTAAGTAAGGTATTAAAAGTTACTCAGCTAGTAAGTAGCCGAATCTGGCCTGTGACATTTACCCTGCCCTGGGCCCTTACCACTGGGGGCACCTTTCTTCTGGGCCCCACCTTTCCCCATTTCCCTTCCATCCCACAACTCTCCTTACTGTGGCTTTTATCCATGCTGTAAGAGCTCTAGAGTAAGTGGCCCCTAGGACCCCTTCCAGTTTGATAATTTAGCCAAAGTGAATGTTACACATATTAGATTAATTAGGAATTCAAATAATAAGGGACCTTAGGGATAATTTAGTCTGACTTCATTTTACAGAAGAGAACACTGGAAACCCAGAGACCTAACAGAGACTTGACTAACAAGTAGTGGAGGTGGGATTTGAACTCAGTTCATTTGACTCAAGAAACACTGTGCTTTTTCCATTTCTTGTTCAGTTATTTTTCAGGTATCTGACTCTTTGGGACCCCATTTGGGGTTTTCTTGGCAAAGATACTGGAATGGTTTGCCATGTCCTTCTCCAGCTCATTTTACAGATGAGAAAACCGAGGCAAACAGTGTCTCAGGCCAGATTTGAACTTGGGTCTTCCTGACTTCAGGCCTGGTACTCTACCCACTGTGCCACCTAGCTGCCCTCTCTTTCCATCACACCATAACAAACTTCAAGAGGCCTCACAGGCTCATAATCTAGAACTAGAACTAGAATTCAATCCTCATATTACATATAAAGAAACTGAAGTCTCAAGAGGTTAAAGTAAAGTGCCTAGCGTCACCCAGGTTATGATCATCAGAGATAGGATTTGAACCCCGATCCCCTCACTTCAGAGTCAGTATTCTTTTCACTGAACCATGTTGCCTCTCTTATCTGAGGAAGGTCCCTGAGCAGGCTCCGGAGAGCTTTCATATACTTTCACCTTCTGCTTCGTACTAGGATTTTTCTTATTCTCTCTCTGCCATGCCTTATCTCCCCTGCAAAAGTGCTCTAGGTAGATGAGGACCACATCCTATTCAGTCTTGTAGTGCCACACAGTACCTGGCATTGTATCCTGCACATAGCGAGCAGTTAATGACTGTAAAAATTTAATATTGCTAGATCAGGCATCAGTACCCATTCTTCAGTGTTTCCTGTCAAAGCCCATAACAATGGATCACAAACACACATCCCAATCCCATCATGTCTAGGTTAGGATTGGTGGCCATTTCTCCATCTTGACCGCTAACTAAACTTGGCAGAGTTGGCTTGGATGGTAACAATATGTAAGCGTTTGGATGTAAGCTTGGGTATGAAGGGGCATTTTAGGCAGTATGTAAAAATTCTTCTACCTTCTATGTTTAAGAAATATCATCTTTTTAATTTTAATATATTATAGAAATGCTTTTTTTATTCCATAAATTAAAAATAAAATATAGATACAGATGTACATGTATATATACACACATATATGTATATGTGTGTGTGTGTGTGTGTGTGTGTATATATGTATACACATATATATATATTCCCTGAGTTGAAGGGGAGAACCAAGTTTATTCATTCTATTACTACATTTGGAATAATGGATATTAGGGTAGGAATCCAGTATTTGCCTTTGTCTGTTTGTGTATCATTAGGCAAAGCATTTTCCTTCAGTGGGGCTCCTCTTCCTCTTTTTCAAATGAAGGAACTGGAGGAGATGATCTCTAAGGTGCTTCCCCACTCTAACGTTCTGAGATTTCATGAGAAGTGACATCTCGTGTAGCTCTGTGTGGTTAATTAGTCTTCACCTTAGCTCACCAAGGACAGGTTTGCACACTGCCAAGAATGTGGCGAAAGGATTCTCCCCCTCAGTCCCTTCATGGCATGTTTGTAAAAAAAAAATAACAGAGATGGAAAGAAAGGCAGAGAGAAAGGTGAGAGAAACAGGGGGTGGGGATGTCTGTCAACTTTGGCAAACATCTTTTCTCTAAATCCACTGGGGACAAAAGTTTTCTGGAGCAACTTGGACAATCCTCTCCTGTTCCACGAAGCCCTACAAAACAGGGGCCTTTAGGATTATTTACAACACAGGTACTGGTTGTTCCTTATGTATGTGTCTTGAAAGACTAAAGCATTTTCTTCTAGGCTCCCAGGTTCATGACCAGTGTTATCTTGGATCCTTTGCTCTTCTTCATTCCACATATCGATCAATTGCTCCATTTTACCATTTTTGCCTGTATACCATCTCTCACTTCCACCACCCTCTCTGTATTCACACAGCCACTGCCCAATATCAGCCTCTCATCACCCTTCACCCTGATAATGGTGAAAGCCTCCCCACTGGTCTTCTTGCCTCAAGCCTCTCATCACTCCAGCAGATCCTCCACAGAGTTGCCGAGAAATATTTTCCTCAGATGCATATCTGACCACGTCACTTTCCTACTCAAAGTCTAGGGGCTCCCTATTGCCTCAAGAATAAAATACAAATTCCTCTTTTTAGATTTTTAAAGCTCTTCACAATCCGTTAACACCTATCTTTATAATTCTCTTTTGCAGAACTCCTTTTTTTTCCCCAGGTGCAGCCAAACTGGCTTTCCTCTTGTTCCTTACATATAACACTATGTCTCTATATTTATACCTTTGCACTGGCCCTTTCCTAGGCCTAGAATGTGCTCTTTCCTCATCTCCATATTAAAGAATCCCTTTCTTCCTTCGAGACTCAGACACCAGTGTACATGAAGCCTTTCCGGATACCTAAAGTGCTAGCGCTCTCTCCTCCTAACATCTTGTATTTGTTCTCTTTATATTTATTCTGTGTATAATATGTATGTCTCCCCTATTAGAATATAAGCTCCTTGGGAAGAGTGATTATTTCTTTCTTTGTATTTAAATTCATAGTGCCCTAGGGCACAGTGCCTGGAAGGACATGACTAATTAATGTTGGTTGATTATTTGATTGAACTCGATGCTTTGCACAAAGTACAATATCTTAGAGAATAAAAATGGAATGGAAGTAGGCCATAAACTATTGGAGCAGGCTAGCTATTACAGAATAGAATGCCTGAGCTGACAGAGACCCGAGAATGCAGGGTGCAGAATGAAATGATGGATGGGACTTCAGAACAAAGAAAGGGAGACTTGGAAAGCACCTTAGAACATTGAGTTTAGGGTATTCGAGCTGCCCAAAGCCTTACCTTAAATAATCTAATAGCCTCATTTTATGGACCCAAGTCACTTGCCTAGAGTCCCACATTGAGTTCATGGAAGAGCAGGAACTGGAACCCTAGACTGCTAACCCCTGCAAAAACTGTGTTTTAGAAAAATACCCCTGGCACAGCGGTGGCCAATTTTTCTTTCACGAGTAGTGAGGAATGTTTAAAAAAATGTATTGCCTTTTTGTAGTGGATATTTGCTCGGGCCCCAGCTTAGCTTCACAATCACAGAATCCTACTTGTTACATACATATATATGTGTGTGTGTGTGTGTGTATGTGTGTGTGTGTGTGTGTATGTATGTATTTATATATATACATATATACATACATATATATGTACATATGTATGTATATACACATGTGTGTGTTTATTGCTACCTTTGCACAAAGACATTAGCACCTGTGGAACAGGAAGAAAGGCCTGAAGTCAAATGCAGACAAAAACTGGGATTGAGGAGACTGAGGAAAAGATTTAGTAAGAGGAGACCAGTTGGTAGGTTTTCAATCTATAATTTCATATGGGATATAGTTGTTTTATTTAAAAGGATATTACACAGGAGTCAGAACTCAAACTAAAACTAAGGGTGGGCAAAGTTGGTGGCTGGCAGGGTGTGGGAACAGGAGAAAGGGAAGACTTCAATATTTCAGTACTTCAATAGTGTGTGTGTGTGTGTGTGTGTATGTGTGCACGCGTGTGCGTGCAGTTTTTTTTTAGTCAGTGCAGTATCCCCTTCACTAATCAGTCAACAAATATTTATTAAGTGCATGGCACTGTATCAGAAGCTATAGATAAAAAGGCAAAAATGAAATATTTATTGCCCTTCAGGAAAGCTCCTTGAGGGAAAGCTCCTATGCTCTATTGGGGAAGACATGTATACCCGTAAGTATATACAAAATATGTGCAAAAGTGAGGCACACAACAGTTCCCTGGTATTCTTATAGATAGTCTTTATGAGTTGTTTTTATCCCCTGATGGTCAAACTTTTGATGATGAGACAACCTACAGGTATTTGAACCTCGGATGACACATACCTAGTCCCTTTATCTGGCCCATACATGAAGCTTTCCCACCTTAGTAGAACCCACCATAACTTGTACTTCACAGATAAAAAGCCTTTGAGAATCTAGTCATCAAGGTAAATTCCAAATGGATACGTGATTTAGACCTAAAAAGTGACATTAGAGGACCAAAGAAGAAATAAGCTTTTAGACTTATAAATAAGAGTTCATGACTAAATAAGGGATTGATAGGATCATAGAAGATTAAATGAACAATTTTGTTTATACGAAATTGAACTTTTCATAAACAAATTGAATGTAGTTTGCATGAGAAGAGAAATAGAAAACTGGAGAAAAATCTTTGTAGAAAGTTTCTCTAATAATAGTCTCATGTCCAAATTACATAAAGAACTGCTTAGAATTTATAAGAATTCAAGCCATTACTCAATGGACAAATTGTAGGAGAATATGAACAAGCAATTTTAAAAGAAAGAAAGCCAAACTTTCAACAACTGTATGAAAAAAATGCTCCAAATAATTATTAGAGAAATACAAAATAAAGCAACTCTTAGGTTCCACCTCACATTCAAAAGATTGGCAAAAATGACAAAAGAAGAAAATTTCGGGTGTTGAAGAAGCTGGAGGAAAATAGATGTGCTAATGCGCTGTTGGGGGAGGTGTGAATTGGTCCAGCTCTTCTGGAAAATGTAGACATGCCCCCAAAGTTAACTAAATTGTGTCTATCATTCGACACAGTGGTACCGCTATTCCTACTCAAAGAGATCATGGCAAATATTCATGACAAGTCTTTTTGTAGTAGCCCCAAATTAGAAACTAAAGGTGTACCCATCCCCCATAGTGGAATATTTTTGTGTCATGAGAAATGATGAAACGAACAGTTTCTGAGGAAACTGGGAAGACCTCTATGAACAAATGCAATGAAATAAGTAGAACAAGGAGAATAAGTTATACAATAATAATAATATCATAAAGAAAAATTACTTTAAAAGATTTTAGAACTGTAGGACTCAAAATGAAACATTTCATTGACCTCCTGACAGGAAAGTGATGGACTTAAAATAAAGAATGAGATACACGTTTTCGGACATGGCTGAAATGTAAATTTGTATACTGGACTACACATATTTGTTATGAGTTTTCTTTTATTATATTGTTAAACTAAGCAGGTAGTGAGAGAGAGAGAGAGAGAGAGAGAGAGAGAGAGAGAGAGAGAGAGAGAGAGAGAGAGAGAGAGAGAGAGAGAGAGAGAGAGAGAGATATTAAATGCTTGATAGACAAATGAATAAATGAATACATTTTTAAAAGAACCCAGGATCTCAAGCAAAGTCTTCTCTGATCCTCTCGGTTGTTAGTGATCTTTCCACCTCAAACGATCTTATGTTTACCTATCTGATCATGTCTTATATTCTCCCAGTTGACCACAAATTCCTTGAGGTCAGGAAATTCTTGTCTTTTTGTCATTGTAACCCTAGCACCCGATACAGTGTGTTGCATGTCCCAGATATTTAATAAATGCTGGCTGAATTGAATGGAATGTTCCATGCTTCTGTGAACTCTGGGGCTAGGTGCTGAACAATACTAGGGTTTATTAGGGGAGAAGAAAAGTACCTTACCTGGCCCACTGCAGAACGAGGCAATTATACCCAGGATACAGACAATGCTCAGGTAGGGGATCCAAGAAGCCTTGTCCTGAAAGAAAGCATTGACAATTTATCCAATGAGGGCTCATGAGATGAAAGAGATTAGCCTGTTTCTTTCCTATCATCCTGGAAAGATTTTGAATTAGGTTGTCTATGTGATGCCAAATTACTGGTTTAATGGAAAAGTTAGAGTGTGAAAATCAGTGAAAGGACAAATTAGTCAAACTGGTAGTTGGCCATCTTGTGAACATAGCATTTCAGATTTTCATTTTTTGACTTAAAAAATATGATGAAGACTGTCTCCACTCCAAAGTTCTCAAAACATTTCACTAAGCTCCTTTGATTAGGTACATAATTATTTGGAAATCATCATTTTCAAAATGTCATTTTGCTGCCATTTCAAATCTTGCTCATTCTCCAAGTCCAGCTCATCTCATGCTACAGTAAACCTTTCCTGTCCCCAACCCCACCCCAGTTCACTTGATCTTCCCCTTCTCTGAATTCTTACTGAATTCAGTTTAATATTTTGCAAGATCTAAGCCTTCCATCATTGGGATTCCCCCTGCCTTTCCAAGATCACATGTACTCCTTCTCACACTGTATACTCTAGTCAAACTAGACTTCACTCTACCAAATACTCTGTGTGCCATCCTGTCTATATACCCATGTGTATGTTTTCCCATATATCTCCCTCCATCTGATTTATTTGATGAATTCTCATTCATTCTTTACAAGCTAACTCAACCTTCTGCATAAAGCTTTCTGTCTGGAAACAATCTTCCTCCCTCAGACCTCACATAACATTTTGTTACGCACTTCTCTGATGTATAAACCATGTATTATTGTGTATTATAGTTATCTATGATTATATCTTTATGTCCCTATTAGACTATAAACTCCATGAGGGCTGGGGCTATGTCTCATTATTTTGGTTTCTCCCCCACTGAATAGTACAGTGGTCTGAAGACTGTTAACCCTTAATAAATATCTCGAATTGAATGTCTTTCTCTCCTTGCTAGATTGTAAACTCTCTGACCAGAGAGATAACCCTTTACATTTCTGCTTTCCTCATAATGGAGGAGTTAATTCAGATTTGGGGACATAGCAAGATTGGGTTTCTCTCATACCAACTGCCTCTCTCTCCCGCTTCAGGTTGTACTGGAGAAGTCAGAATATTCCTTGCTCCCCATTCTCGACTCTCCCTCTAGCACCATCACTCAGCAACCTCTATTCCTTTGAAGTTTGTACTATACAAATTAACTTCCAAGTCAATTCCAGGGAGACATTACTCACTGCCCTTAGGTCATTCATTCTCTCCTCTCTCTCAATGAAATCAGTGCCTCTCCTTCTCTATAACCTGACTTCTGCCCTCATACTGAGGGACTTCAATATAGAGAATGATATTCTCTCAAATATTCTGATTTCCCAGTTCCTCAATCTACTCAATTTCCTTGACCAATTCCTTCACACCGCCTCAATTACACACAGAGATCATGTTTGTTCTCGCCATCACTCACAAATGTTCCACTCCCATGCCAATGAACTCCAAAATTCCTTTATCTGATAATAATCTTTTTCATTCCATATTTTCCTTGCCTTTAGATCCCAAACACTGTTCTTCATCATCACTCCACTCGTCAATACTTTCCCAGGCCATCACCCCCAAACTCTCTTCTCTTACTAGTCTCAACCAGCCTCTTAGATAATTGATTCTATTCTCTTTTCCCAAGTCCCTTGACTCCTTGTCATGCAATGCTAAATCTCAATCCTGGATTACTTCTGTCATCCATCTCCTTTGCTTCTATTCACATGTTGCTGAACAGAGTTAGAGTCAAAACCATGCTGATTGGGTACATGAAAAATTTATGTTATCTAGTCTCCTCCAGGAACTCATGGCATAAAGGAAACCCTTCTGCTCCTTTCTAATTGATTCTCTATGTCACACATCACAATGTCTGTTCTGAACATTTTCATCATTCCTCAACCTCCTACAGGACCCTTTCCCCAATTCTTTTAACTGAGAACATCATATTTGACTGAAAAAAATAGGGACATTTGTTGAAAATGCTCTCTTCTCCCTTTTTTCTCCCTCTGACATCATACTCCCATCTCTGCAGAAGCCAAACACATACTTGATAATATTCCTTTCTGACTTTTTCAGAAGATTCCTTTTCCTGTCCTCTTCATTCTCTCTCCAATATTCACTCTCTATCTCTGGGCTTCTCTCCTCTTGTCTACAAACACCTTCATGTGTTCCATATTCTTAAAAAGCTTGCATCCCATCCTACCATCTCCACTAGCTATTGCCCTATATCTCTCCTTCCTTTCGCTACTAAACTTGAAAAAGTCATCTATAATCAATGCCTCCACTTCCACTTTTCTAAACCCATTATAATCTGGCTTCTAAACTCATCGTTCCATTGAAAATGCTCTCTCCAAAGTTACCAATTGCCAAATCTAATAGCATTTTTTCAATCCTCATCCTTCTTAACCTCTAAGCAGAATTTGATGGGGTTGATCACCCTCTCCTATTGGATGCTCTCTCCCTTTCTGGGTTTTGGTGGCATTGTCCTCTCTTTGTTCTCCTACTCATTTAACTAATCTTTCTCAGTGTCCTTTGCTGTACCTTCAGTCTTGCCAAGCCCCCTCAATATGGTTGTCCCCCAAAGCTCTGTCCTAGGCTCCCTTTTGTTTCTCTATATAGCCTCCCTTGGTGCTCTCACCAGCTCCCATGGGTTCAATAACCTTTATACAAATAATTCCCAGGTGTATATATCCAGTCCATCTTCACCCTCATACTTTTGCACTGGCCTTTCCCCATCTTTGGGATGCTCTCTCTCCTCAATGTCAACTCTTGAGAGTTCTGGCTTCCTTTACAACACAGCTCAAATGTCACATTCTGCAGGATTCTTTCCAGTCCCCTTAACCATTTGAGCTTTCTTTTCTAGTCTTCCTTTCCTTCTCCTCTGATACGTAACTTTTGATTTCTATGTTTGTCTCCCTACTAGTATGGAAGCTCTGTGAGGAACTTTCTTTGTATCTTCAGTAGCACAGTGCCTGGTACATAGAAAACACTTAATCCATCCTCTCTGACTGATGGATTGATTGATATAGTGAATGGGTCTCAGGCCCTGTGAAGTTACCAACAGTCAGAGATCTTCGCTCTATTCTTCCAAGTAAGTCAGGAAGAATGATACAGAGGAATGCATAATGGAGTGAGACTCAGAGGACCTAGTTTAAAATCCCAGCTCTCTCACCTGGGTAAGTGACCTGAGCAAGCCACTGACTTTTTGAGCCCTGATTTCCTAATCTATAAAATGACAAGGCGGATGAAATGATCACAGAGGTTCTTTTCAATTCTAGATCCTATGGTCAGAGGATTTAACCCGGATTTAAGGATCAGGGGCATGGGAAAAGGTTTAGGCTAATTCCTCACACTGAAATACAACAACAAAAATTTTCCCTTATTCCACTGAAGCCTTATTAAGAAATAAAGTCTGAAAAGGTTGGTGTTGGACCCTGGCGGTGAGGGTGGTTTTGCAAGCAATAATGTCATGGTACGGAGGAGAGAGTATTTGATTTGGGGCTAGGAGATGTGGGTTCTGAGCCCAGATTGGCTATTTATTAGCTGCATGATCTTGGGGTAAATCTCTTGGGCAACAGAACATTTAATGTCTCTGGGCCTTGCTTTTCTCATCTGCAAAACATAAATGTTGGACTAGATAGGTCTGAGGTTCTACACAATCCAAAATTCTATGAAGATCTTTGAATTGGAAGTACCCTGGACTCACAATCAGTATGTATTTTGACTAGCCAACTTAATAGCTGTGTGACCTTGGAAAGGACATTCATTTCAGCCTCTTTCCTCATCTGCAAAGCACTATATAAATATAAGCTATTTATAATTACAATAATAATTATGATTGTACCAGGTTTGGAAACCCACATGAATCACTTCAACCCTTTAAAATTCATTTGTCAAAGAACTGATTACGTGCATCAGAAAAACAAAGTCCCAAGACATCTTCATCTCTTGTTGATGCTAACCTCCCATCTCAAATCCTAGCGGTCACAGCCCCAGGAAAATGAAAATTAACAAAGTTGACCTCAAATCAAACTGCACTTGATAGTAACCTTTTATGTCTAATGTAATCAGATGGTAAATCTGACACACCACATTACCAGCAAGCAGTAGATTTTTGCCTCATGCATCACTGTATTTTTAACTATACAATCACACTGTTTCATAGCTTCCTTTCATTAAATGGCAATATTATCTTATTTTTGCATCAGACACTGCTGCATTATTACTGCCTTTTCCTGAAAACATCGAGTACCTGAGGGGCATTCGACAAATGAGAAATAACCATGACTTTCATCTTAGGGATCTCTAGCTCAGTCACTAAAGTCATTTGTTGAGTTACAGGGATTCTGTCACGTATTTCTCTCTTACTCTCCAGTGCCCAAAAAAGAACAGAGCACACAGTAGGTGATCCAAAAATACCTTTGGTTCCATTTAAGCACTTATTAAGAATCTACTGTGTTCGAGGCATTGTGCTAGGTTCTGAGCATGCAAAGACAAAATGGAAAACAATTCTTGGTCTCAATAATAAAAAAAAGCAATGTATAAGGCTTTTTTTAAGGTCCACATTTGAGCCACACAGCAAACTCATGAGGTGGGTGCTATGGATATTAACATCCCTACCTTATACATAAGAGAAGTTAAGTGATTTGCTAGGCACACAGGTAGTAAATGTTAAAGGCCAGTTTTGAACTCCCAATCCAACACTCTTATCTACCACCACAAACTGTGGGAGCTTACATTTTAGAACTGGGGAATAGTGGGGGACCATTTAAAAATTAATGGAATCGAAAGAAGCAAGGTCTTGGTTTCAGTCCAACTTCTGTGCGTTCTGAATTTGTCTCTTTGTTCTGAGATCGCTTTCAAAGGATTTGACCATTTTCGACCTTGTTAGATACACTACTAACAGGCATCATGACTGCCTCGGTCTCGCCTCTGAAGCTTTGGAAAATTGATGGCCTTTGTGGGGAGATGGCCCTCTCTCTTTCTTCTTTTTCTTAAATCGTTTTCTCTCCTGTAGTTGCCTGAGTATAAATGTTAGCATGGTAATTAGGGGGATCCAGCAGAGACAGGGAAGTGAGTAATTGTGTTGCCAATCTGGCATATGGAGGTGGCAATTAATTGGGATGGTTAAAGAGAAAGCAGGGTGGTTACTCTTGCTAGTGGATTTAAGACCAGCCACAATCCTGGAGGAGGATGCAAAGCATTATTTCTCAAGGGAGGAATGGCTTGTACTCTCAGCTGGGCAGTGTCATCAATAGAGCTATGGATTTGGAGTCAGAAGAACTCATTTTGAACCTCAGCTCTGCCCTCTCCTACATGTGTGACCTTGGCCCAATTACTCATCCCTCCGAATCTCAGTTTCCTCATTTTTAATATGCAGATAAAAATCGCTGCCTTGTTTTCTTGGCAGGGTTAATATCAAGAGAGTGCTTATAAATTACTATACAAATGTAAGCTGGTATTATCATAAGAGATTAATCTCATCCTTCTACCTGGTCTTTCTCTCTCTGTCTTCTTTCACACTCTCCTCAATTAATTTTCCTTATTCACAGATCTAATCATGCCACTCTTATACTGTCAATGGCTAGTTATTGCCTACTGAGTCAAGGTCAAACTCACTAGGCCCCACAATCGAGTGCCACCTTACCTTTTCAGATTTATCTCAGGTTGCTAGCTCCCAGATCCCCTCCACTTTGACAGAGTGGACTACTCAGTATCATATATAATACCCAGTTCTTTCCTGACTCTACACTTTGCTCACATGGTTGCCCCTGGTCTCTCCCAACCTCCACTCTCCTTCCCACGTTGAAATGCTATCTATCTTTTAAAGCCAAATTTAAATTCACTCCCCAGATGAAATGTCTGTCTTTCCTTACATCTCACAATAGCATTGACTGATATTTGAATAGAACATGAAGGTATTCTAAGCATTGCCCTCACAAGCACCCTGTAAAATAGCTACTGCGAGGATTATTACTCTTACTTTATAGTTAGGGAAACAGGTTTTGAAAAATGGAAGTGACCTGACCAGGACCACACTGCTAGTGAGCATTAGAGCTAAGATTTGAACTCAGATCTCCTGCCTTTCAAATTAGTTTCTTTTTCTACTGCAGTGCTTCTCATCGAACTTTCTATGAATTAGTTTATGTTATAGTTATCTGTGTTTCAAGGATCACAGATAACTGGGATGGAAATGCACCTGTGGTTTCTCTAGTATAGGAAACTCCCAGGTGAGAAAACTCCTTTTTACCAATGCAAGTCAGCTCTTATTCAACAAAGTATGGTGTTGGAAGATGTCAAGTGACTTCCCTAGGGACATATAGTTAGTGTGTGTCAGACGCAGAACTCAAACTCAGGTCCTCCTGAGGACGGTGCTCTTTGCCACACTGCTTCTCACAGATAACTATAACCCAAAATAATGTGATACCTTCTTTTTTAAGTTATCTGTTTATGTATTATACCCCTTTACCAGACTATAATCTCCATGAGGGCAGGCCCTGTGTCTTATTCAAATTCCTTTATTTCTCTAGCACCTAGCACAGTGCTTGTATACAAGAGGTGCCTAATACATGTTTACCAAATTATTGAACTGAGTGACCATTATTAATATAACTCAAAAACTCCAGACAGGTTAGTGACAAAATTGCCTTCTGCTCCAGGGAAACACAAGACTTCCTTACGTCAGGAACCTTGAATATTTTCATATACATGACAAATATCTTTTGTGTTGATGACATTTGTTCATCATATCTGAGAAAGAAGCTGTGAAATCAACATTTAAATGACAATGATTCCCCTGTGCCCTGGCCTCACTCTGGGGAAATCAAAGCACTCTGCTGATATTGAACCAAGTTTTCCTAGCACCTGGCTGCTCCTTGTGAGAGAAAACTCTGTGGCGGGTGGAAATTCTTTATCTAAGGTCCCTTTCTCCTCACTTTAACCAGGGCTCAGGGCCACCTGCCATGGTAGTCCTGGCCAGCCTGCCCAACAATGAGCACGACCTTCAAACAGCCTTTGGTTTGGCATCAAGTTGTTTGGGCCATGTTAAGCAGATTTCTTATCCACCTCTTAACCTCATGTTGCCCAAATGTAGAAACTGCCTTAGGAAAATTCGTGCTTTCTCTCTTAACAAAAGGCATATGATTCTGATTTAATAACAATAAAAAGTACTTTTGTCCTCTGAAATCATGGTGGTTCGTTGCAATAATCACAATTATTAAGTCTTTCAAAGTTTTTTCCTCTTATAATGTTGTTGTTATTGTATATTCTCCTGTTTTCCTTTTTCTGAGGGGTAGGATGAGAGAAAGAGAGAGAGAGAGAGAGAGAGAGAGAGAGAGAGAGAGAGAGAGGGAGGGAGAGAGAGGGAGAGAGAGAGAGAGAGAGAGAGAGAGAGAGAGAGAGAGAGAGAGAGAGAGAGAGAGGGAGGGAGGATAAAATGCCTGCTAATTGAAAAAATAGAATTTAATTAAAAATAACAAAAGGCACACAAAAGGAAAAGTATACTATAGCCTACTCTTTTTTATTTGAACTCCTGAACTCTGACTGTTCCTCCTCATTACAAGGCAGGAAAAAGCCTTAGTAGAGATGCACCGGAGAACATGTTCCTTCTCAGAATCTCTTATCATAGTCATTCTCTGACTGAGAGTAACCTACTCCATCTCTTCTTCAGTAACCTCTTGAAATCCATAGGCAAACGATGTAACTAAGGGTTAGCTTGGAGATCTCCATCTTTCTGAGATATTCACAGATAGGACTCATGCCCTAGGATTCCAGTTTCATGAAAAATCATGTGAGAGCCATGAGACTCATCCAAAAGGAAAATAAAAGAATGGAACCTGACACCATAATAGGCCATGCTCACAAATTTGGGGGCTCGATGAGGTCCTAATTAACCTCTCTAAACAGAATGATGCTCCCTCATGGAGGTGCTCAGTATAACTACTGAGGCTAGCCAACAAATCACCAGAGTTAGTGGGTTACTCATGTCAACTTCAATTCAATCCATCAGACATCCAGCAAACTCCTTGTATGTCCAAGTTATTTTGCTAGGCACTGAGGACACAAATAAAAAAACAGAAATAGTCTCTTCCCCTAAGAAATTTACATTTAATACTCTGATGGATCTATGATCTAACTGGTCTTTCTATCTCAAATCTCATATCACTCTAGTCCACCCTATACACTACTGGCAAGGTAAATTTTCTTCAAATCACTTCTGACCCTGTGACTCCCTTCCTCAACTAACTGTCTTGGAATCATTTGACATGGTGGTCTACCCTTTCTTCCTGAATACTTTCTCTTCTTGCGTTTTTATTACCTAAATCTATACTAGTTCTCCCCCATCTGTTGGACTATTCCTTGATAATCTCCTTTGATGATTCATTGCTCATATCATGTCCTCTAATGACACGTGAATATAACCCAAAGCTCTGTCTTGGGGCCTCTTTACCTGTCTTTCTAATACTCTCTTTCTTGGTGAGAGTTGTCTTGAGATTAATGATCATGTCTAGGCATATGACTCACACATCAATATATCCAGACCCAGTCTCTCTCCTGAGCTCCACTGCAGTATCAACAACTACTAGACTTTTCAAACTGGATATCTCACAGACCTCACTATGCCCAAAAGAATTTGCTACCTTGTTACCAAACCCCATGATTCATCCTAACTTAACTTTTTTTTTCTATTGAGCATACTACCATTCTTCCAGTTATTCAGGTTCATAACCTTAACATTATACCCAACGCCTCACCCTCCCTTACCCCCATATCTAATCAGCTGCCAAATCTTGTCTTTTTAAAATTACACCTCTTCTATCTGATCTCTGCTCTCTGCTTATACAGCCACAATCTATTTTAAGTCTCTTCATCCCTTCCGTGGACTAATGCAGTGATTTCCTAATTGTTAGCCTGCCTCAAGTCTCTCACAATTCCAATGTATCTCCTATACAGCTGCCACAGTGATTTTTTTTTAAACACAGACCTGACCAGGTCACGCCACTACTCAACAAATTTCATTCATTCCCTAGAATATCCTGGAGAATAAAATGGAAATTCCCCTGCTTGGCTTTTCAAGCCTTTAATATCTGGTCCTGAACATAATAGACAATTATAATTATGATTGCACCAGGTTTTGAAAACCCCTATGAATGACTTCAGCCCTTTGAAATTCTAATTTTTCAAATAAATATTATAAAACAGAGACACAAAGTCCCAAGAGATCTTCATCTAATGTTGATTCTAACTTTTTATCTCACATTTTATAGTTGATATATAATATATATTTTAAATATAGTTATTACGTAAACTTATTTTATAACATGTATATGTACATGTAATATATACACATATATACATACATATGTATGTGTATCTATGTATGTATATATATGTATATCTCAAGTAACACCTTTTACATGAGGCTTTTACTGACCTGATTCCAAAGGCTTGAACCCTCTGTCCCTAACAACCTTGTATTTCTCTGCATATATGTATGTAGGGGCATATAGTAGGACAGTTAGGTGGCATAGAATGCCAAGCTTGGAATCATCTTTCTGAGTTGAAATCTGGCCTCAGACGCTTACTAGTTGTGTGACCCTGTTTACTCAGTTTCCTCATTTGTAAAATGATCTAGAGAAGAAAACAGCAAAGCCCTCCAGTATCTTTGCCAAGAAAACCCCAAATGGGGTCACGAAGAGTCAGAAACAACTGAAAATGACTGAACAACAATATGCATTATGTGTGTATGTGTTATGTGTGTATGCACATATATGTTGTTTACTCCAATGAAACAAAGATTCCTTGAGAGCAGTGACTATTTCACATATGTGGGTGCATGTGTGTGTATGTACATGTATACACACATATAGTATTTTCATGGCCTGGTAAATATTAGGCACTTAATAAGTGCTTGTAGATGGATTAATAATTACATTCCCCACATGTAAGTCATCTCCCAGGGCCCCAGGTCCTGACATCTTAGTATATAGTTGCTGAGTTGCTACCATGTGTGAGTTCAGTCTCATTCCTGGAGACCCAAGCCTCAGACTTCAATTCTTTGCCACTCCTTATTCCAGTTCCCCAGTTTTTGGAGGGAACTAAGGAAAGGCTCTACGAACATAGCACCATGGACATTAGAAGCATATTTCTATGGCTAGCAAATTTGTTTTTCCTATTCCCCTAATCTCAATGATTCAAAGTTATTGTCTCCAAGACAGAAAGCCGTCTTCCCCACTAGCTCTCCCCCTACTCTCATCTTATCTTTTTGGATGCAATTTAATCTTGTCATTCCCCAGTCTATTCCTACTCTGCATTCCCCTTCCATTGTGCCCTGGTTCAACCGTTATCCCCATTTCCTTCATCTTTGATTTCTCCTTTTGTACCCTTCTAGGTATCCCTCCCTCTCTAGAGGCTGTTGCTCGTCACAGAATCCAGAACCAGAAATGAACTTTCAGGTTATCTAGTTGTATCTCTTCATCACACAGATAAGGAAGCTGAAGCCCAGAGAAGGTAAATGACTCACTAGCACCACAGAGGTAGTGGCAGAAGCAGAACTGGGCCGAGAAAAGGAGTTAGCATAGCCCTTGATCTCTCCTGCCCTTTCAGGCGCCTCAGCCACCATTACCCAGAAACCTCCTCTTCTTTTGAAGTTTACTACATCTGCTTTATCATCTGGTTCTTTTTGCTATGATCTATCATCCCACGGGTGACTCTCCCTTCTTTCTCAAATAATCAATGCCTCATGCAGTAATCATAACACCAATCCCATCAGGTTACTGTCAGTATTTAGTAAACCTTAAAATTATATATAAATGTTATCTATTATTCCTATTGAACTTGTAGCTTCAAAAAGCACACAACTGTGATCTGGAGACCAGTAAGCCTAACATTATTATTTCAATTTTTAAAAGGTTCAACTAAAAACACAGAGTCTATCATGTGAACTACAAGATTAAAGAGGCCATTGGCAAAGCCAATAAACAAGTAGATCCTTTGACTCAAGCCATGAGGTCTCCAAGAAGGAATTAGAACAGATACATAATTTGAGGATACTAAAACAAAAGCTGCAAGGAGGCCATGTAAAATATAACAAGTCTCAAATTCTGAAGGGCTAGAGGGAAAATTACCTACACCTGTGTTACTATACAGCTACAAAAAAAGCCCCATACCTGTAGTGTCAGAGTCACAGTGAGGATTCCAAAGAAGAGGGCCATGAGCCCAAAGCCACCGATGAGAAGAGGTCTGCGCCCCAGACGTTCAATGACCAAGCCCTAAAACAGAGAGGAAAAAGAAAGTGATTGTGCTTTAAAGGACATCCCTCGAGACGAGCCCTCAGTGAGCCATTCTGGTTGAGGCTGCAGAGGCCAGGCAGCATCAAGGTCCTAGTTTGTGCCAAACACTGCTGATTCCCAAGGAAGGGAGGGAGGGACAGAGCGCGGGACAGAGGGAAGGAGGGATGGAGGGAGGGACAGATGGAAGGAGGGAAGGAAGGGAGAGAGGGAGGGAGAGAGGGAGGAAGGGAGGGAGGCCACACATTGACTACAACCAAAAATGTGCATTTCTCTGCAACTTTACCCATAAAGGAGCACAGAGTATGGAATAGGATATTCCAAAAGGCAAAAGATATGGCATTTTGGGGAATTTTTTCATTACGTTATTTTAAACTTAAGTACACAATAAGAAAAAGAAATATATTACAAACTTAAATACTAAATAAGAAAAGAAAAAATAAAAGCTTTGTCATGTGCACAGCAGAATGTAAGAGAGGATTCAAAATATATGGCAATAAATTTCCATTTCAAGAAAGCCCATATAATTAGATAGATAGATAGATAGATAGATAGATGCACACACACGTATACATATTGTGTTCAGAGCTGTCCATCTTTGTTTCTTGTGAGTTTTATTTTGTCCTCTGAAAGATACAGGCTTGCAACCAAGAATAAGTTATTCCAAAAATAATCCTGCATGAGGAAAAAGTGGTCCCTAGTTTGTCATTTTTCAACAGAGACTTTGAACCTTCCCTTGATTACATGTGATTTGACTTATCGTACCTTTACTCAACAGAAGTCAGAGCTTCCCCAAATTCAAAATGTGTAAATTTAATGAAATTTCCTCATGTTGTACTCTCTCTTCCTCCATGTTGTATTTTATCCTGGGCTTACCTACACATCAACATGGCTCTGCTCATTTCATCTGCACTGAAAAATGTTTACTTGGAGGGATGGCATGTTGGGAATCTGGCAGAAGCCACTTAATTATCTGCTTTCTGACAGCTTGTCTGACCAAGTTGAACAAAGAAAACCATTGTCAGTTAGTGGCATTGGGCTAGAGGGTAGTGAAGGAAGCTGTCTAATGGAGGGTCACTCTCTAGACCCTTGGGGAACATGGTGCCATCAAAGTCAGTACATGTGAAAGACTGTCAAGTCTTGACATGAAAACTTAGGCATAAGAAGTATCAACCTCATATGAAGGTCTTTATAGGCCTATAGGAAGGTGGTGGAAAAGAGATCAGAAGTATCTAGTGGGCAATGAAACTACTCTAAAGTAGCAGAATGACCAAGGTGTCTTGGACTGGAGAATCACTTTTATCTGTGAGCTTTACAGGTATTAAGCATTTCTTACATTCCAAAGGGCTTTCACATCTATTATCCATTTGATCCTTTATGTCAGCCCTCTGAAGTAAATATCATCTATTGATTTATAAAGAAACTGAGGCACACAGAGGTTAATCAATTTGGTTAAGGCTAGTTATTAAAAAATTGGGAACGGAAACGTCTCTCATTCTCAACTCTGTGTTAGTTCAACTATATCATCTCCCCCACCCTCATCCTATGTCTGAACTGCTGGTTTGAACCAATTTTTGAACTGAAAATTTGCATCCCTCTCAAAGCCCAGCATAGTGCATTATCACATAGTAGATTCACATATGTGTGTGTAATTATAATGGATTCGTATATACACAAATTTGCAAAAAGAATTCATTATATACATCTGAAACAAACCTATCATGTTCAACTGAGAAATGGCATTGAGGAAACAGTCGGGAACATGAAACCAACAAAAACATTTAAGAAGAAGTAAAATTGGGATGTTTAGATCCTCTCTATTCCAATAGGTAATCACATTATCCTTTAATGAAGTGTTCTCATTCTCCTTGTCACATCAAAGCTTATCATGTCAAAAGAGATTACAGTAAAAGTCTTATTTCAGTCACTATTAAAATCTTAGCATAGACATTAACTTGAGATGAATACCAACATCTGAAGGTTATTAATGTAAACTAAAGGCTACAGTCAGACTCTGTGTTTGGTCCAGGAAATCATGAAAAAAGTGATGGATGTAGAGCCAGAGGACCTAAGTTCAAAACCTGGTGCTGTCTCTTATTGACTTAGTATTATTATTATTATTATTTTAAACTTTTCTGACCTTCAGTTTGTTGATTTGTAAAATGAGGGATTTGAATTAAAGGACATCTGAGATTCCTTATAGTTCATAATCTGTGATTTTCTGATCCCATAAGTGAATTTACAAACTGGACCCATCCAGTGGGTAACCAGGGTGGCATTCAAGAATGACTTGAAAGAACTGAGGAGTATATCTGAGAGGCTGGCTCCTGGAGTTCTCATATAACTAGATCTTGATACACAAGGCTATCTCCATCACCCCTTTTATCTATATTGTTCTTTTTGAATAAGGTATTATCTCCCACAGTCACATTCTGGTCATGAGTCATATCCTACCAAGCCTCAGTGATGCCTATCAGGTTAAATTTGTTTTATTATGGTAAAATCTCTAATTTTGAATCTAGGGTTCCTGTCTCTTGTTTCTTACCCACCCTTTGTATAGATACCTGAAGTCATAGATCTTAGTACTAGCCTTCTTCTTGGATGTTGTCTATTGTAAATTACTGATTTTTTTAAGGGATAATCTTTTTCATATGTTGCTCTTTCTACCCTCAGAAGTGTCTAATTTAACAAATATTTGTGGACAATTTTCTACCTCCCTTTCTCATTTTATATCCCCTTTAATCAGAGAATCTTAAATTATCTTGATTTTTAAGTGATGGTCCAGAAATTAAAATCCCATTCTCAGATAATATCTTCTTAGACAGGTATTTACATCACAAATCCTCCTTTCTCTTTGGAAACTCTGCAACCCCTGACTTCCTCTGCTCCAACTACTGACCTCTCTGGCTTTCTCTAAGTCCCAACTAAAATTTCACCTTCTACAGGAAGTCTTCCCCAACTCTTCCTAATTCCAGTGCCTTCCCTATGAAAACTATTTCTTATTTATTCTGTATATAGTTTGTTTTGTATATTTTTGTGTGCCTGTTTTCTCTCCCATTAAACTGTATGATCCTTGAGAGTAGGATCTATTTTTTGCCTCTTTTTGTATCTCTAGGGCTTAGCACAGTGCCTGACACAAGAGCAGGTGCTTAATAAATGTCGATTGATTGATTCATATCCAATTGTCAATAATCATGAATATAGGAGTCTTTGCCATTGAGGACTTCCAAATCCCAGGCAGCTCTTCTTAGCTCCCTTCCAGAAATGTCCTTTGTAACCACATGAATTTCAGGGGATGCAATGTTAGGTCTGACAAGTCTCAGGAGGCTTTCTATGAGGTCCTACATACATGTCCTGTGAAGACATCAGGTTTCTTGTGTTTATGTCAAGTTGACAGGTAGATGATTCAGTGAGCCTCAACAGTAAAAAAAAAAATGGTGACTGCAAGGACAGGATCAAGCATCCTTTACTCCTGCCTTCTTACATTGCTGAATGACCTCCATCTTGACGGCAGCTGTAGAGCCACAGCACTTTTTAGAGTGCATGAAACTATTTCTTCCTCAAGACCACTCTCATCCTCCACGAAGAAAAATATATTTTGATCATTGGGTTTCAAAATAATTTGTTTCCTTTGTAATTCTATGTATTTTGTTCGTTTGTTTGTTTAGAAACGCAATTCTGATAGGGGGTCCATAGACTTCAGACCATCAAAGAGGCATATGATACATGATAAGGTGAAGAACTTTTGCTCTACTTCAGCAATTTTCAAAGTGTGGTCCAAGGACCCGTAGGGGTTCCAGAGACCTTTCTAGGGGGCTCCAAGGTCAAAACTATTTTCATAATAATACTAAGACATTTAAACTTCAAATATGGTAAATATTGATAGATATAACCCATATAAACCAAAGCTCTTTGGGGGAGACAGTCCTCAATAATTTTTAAGAGTCTAAAAGAGGCCTGAGACTAAAAAGTTTGAGAAACCTGATCTACAGAAAATGTCTAATGTTTGCTATTTAACTCCAAGCATTCAGTGGTTTTGGTGTGCTTGCTTTGAGCTAAGATGCTTTCCTCAGCTGATTTCCTAAGGGACAGATATTTTGAAATAAATGAGAGGCTGATGGAAGACAAAAAATGTCCTCTGTTTTATCTACTGGGGTGAGGTCTGTATGTCAATTACCACTGACTATGGACACACTATTTGCATGTCTTGTCTCAAGAAGAAAGCCTCTCAGGGGCGGAGTCAAGATGGCAGCTGGAAAGCAGGGACTTGCTTAAGGTCTCCCCCAGGTCCCTCCAAACACCTATAAAAATGGCTCTGAACAAATTCTAGAACTGAAGAACCCACAAAATAGCAGAGGGAAGCAGGGCTCCAGCCCAGGACAGCCTGGATGGTTGCTGGGTAAGGTCTATCGCAAAGAGCTGGGAGCGGAACAGAGCAGAACCCAGCATGGGCTGAGCCTGGACCAACCATACTGGGAGCCAGCAAAACAGTCCGTAGAGCCCTGAATCAGTGAGCTGTGGCAGTTACCAATTCTAACCCACAAACACCAAAAACAACAGAGAAGGTTAGTGGAAAAAGCTGCTGGACAGAGTGAAAGCAGTTTGCAGTTTGGCCACCACCCCGGGGTGGTGAAGGTGGTGCAGCTCTGAGGCTGCTTCCAGAGCTACAGGTGCAGTTGCTTCCGGGCCACAGGCTCACCTGATGGGAGGAATTAAGCGGCAGATCAGAGCAGGAGTGCAGAGCCTGCTTGGATCTGAGTCGTGGTCCTGGTTGGTGGTCCTTGGGGGAGGAGGAGCACTGGTGTGGCAGAGCTTGCTGTGTAGAAATAGCTCTGAAAACAGCAGCACAGCCCCTCAAGTTTGGGACCAAGTACTCTCTACTCTACAAGCAGTCACACCCTGACAAAAACTCAAGGGTCAAGTAAGTTGGCTGGGAACATGGCTAGGCAGTGAAAATGGACTCAGATTCAGACTCAGACTTTGGAATCTTTCTTTGGTGACAAAGAAGACCAAAACATACAGACAGAAGAAGTCAACAAAGACAAAGAGCCTACATCAAAAGCCTTCAAGAAAAACATGAATTGGTCTCAGGCCATGGAAGAGCTCAAAAAGGATTTGGAAAAGCAAGTTAGAGAAGTAGAGGAAAAATTGGGAAGAGAAATGAGAGTGATGCAAGAAAGCCATGAAAAACAAGTTGACTTGCTAAAGGGGAACCAAAAAAATACTGAAGAAAATAACACCTTGAAAAATAGACTAACTCAAATGGCAAAAGAACTCCAAAAAGCCAATGAGGAGAAGAATGCCTTGAAAGGCAGAATTAGCCAAATGGAAAAGAAGGTCCAAAAGACCACTGAAGAAAATACCACCTTAAAAATTAGATTGGAAGAAGTGGAAGCTAGGGACTTGATGAGAAACCAAGATATTATAAAACAGAACCAAAGGAATGAAAAAAGGGAAGACAATGTGAAATATCTCATTGGAAAAACAACTGACCTGGAAAATAGATCCAGGAGAGATAATTTAAAATTTATTGGACTACCTGAAAGCCATGATCAAATAAAGAGCCTAGATATCATCTTTCAAGAAATTATCAAGAAAAACTGCCCTGATATTTTAGGGCCAGAGGGTAAAATAGAAATTGAAAGAATCCACTGATCGCCTCCTGAAAAAGATCCCAAAAAGAAAACTCCTAGGAATATTGTCGCCAAATTCCAGAGCTCCCAGATCAGGGAGAAAATACTGCAAGCAGCCAGAAAGAAACAATTTGAGTATTGTGGAAACACAATCAGAATAACACAGGATCTAGCAGCTTCTACATTAAGGGATTGTGGGGCTTGGAATATGATATTCTGGAGGTCAATGGAGCTAGGATTAAAACCAAGAATCATCTACCCAGCAAAACTGAGTATCATGCTCCAAGGCAAAATGTGGATTTTCAATAAAACAAAGGACTTTCAAGCTTTCTCAGTGAAAAGATCAGAACTGAATAGAAAATTTGACTTTCAAACGCAAGAATCAAGAGAAACATGAAAAGGTAAACATAAAGGACTTACTAAAGTGGAACTGTTTTGTTTACATTCCTACATGGAAAGATGATGTGTATAATTCATGAGACCTCAGTATTAGGGTAGCCAAAGGGAATATACATATTTATATATACATATATATGTATATATATATATACACATATATATGTATATATATATATATATATAGACAGAGCACACAGGGTAAGTTGAATATGAAGGGATATCTAAAAAAATCAAATTAAGGGATGAGAGAGGAATATATTGAGAGAGGGAGAAAGGGAGAGATAGAATGGGGTAAATTGTGACTAGAAAAAGCAGTTCTGTTGGAAGGGAAGAGGGGGCAGGTGAGGAGGAATGAGTGAATCTTGCTCTCATTGGATTTGACCTGAGGAGGGATACACACTCAGTTGGGTATCTTACTCCACAGGAAAGTAGGGGGAAAGGGATAAAAAAGAGGGGATGATAGAAGGGAGGGCAGATAGGGGGAAGAGGTTATCAAAAGCAAACACTTTTGAAAAGGGACAGTGTCGAGGGAGAAAATTGAATAAAGGGGGACAGGATAGGATGGAGGGAAATATAGTTAGTCTTTCACAACATGAGTATTGTGAAAGTGCTTTACACAATAATGTATGTATGACATATGTTGAATTGCTTGCCTTCTTATGGAGGGTGGATGGGAAGAGAAGAGGGGAGAGAATTTGGAACTCAAAGTTTTAAAAGCAGATGCTCAAAAGAATAAGTTGTTTTTGCATGTGACTGAGAAATAAGATTTATAGGGAATGGGGCATAGAAATCTATCCTAGAAGAAAGTAAGGGGAAAGGGGATGGGGGGGACAGTGGGGTGATAGAAGGAGGGCTGACTGGGGAACAGGGCAATCAGAACATATGCCATCTTGGAGTGGAGTGGAGGTTAGAAATGGGGAGAAAATCTGTAACTCAAAATCTTGTGAAAATCAATGTTGAAAACTAAAATATTAAATAAATAATTTTTTTAAAAAAGCCTCTACATCTTCATACTGTGCTGCATGCTGGAAATTCTCTTCAAGGGAACTCTTCAAGATGACATTGCCATGTGCCCTGGAGGAGAAGGCACACTTCAGATGCACCAGGAAGACCAGAAGCTGTTCTGTGACAATAACAATACTCCACTCAGTATGACATCCTCTAAATCAGAGAACTACAAGTACCACATAACGTTGGCCCATTGCAGTGGCTACTCCGCACTAAAGGAAGAAAATCAAAGAAAAGTTGGAAATCTTGCACCAAAATGTACAAAAAATTCAGATGCTTCTAATGTCAGAGAGAGAGAAACTCATGGGATGAGCTGGTGATGTGAACTGACCACAAAGATGAATCCGCAGAAGTATTTGAGAAATACATATAATACAGGAATATCTACTGAATAAGAAAGATGAGGCTGAGACAGCACAAGAGGAGGAAGTCCTTGTGGGAAAGATGAATAAGAAATTCAGGCAGCTCTATCAGAGGCTTGAAGGAGGCAGAGGCCACACAGGAACATGTGACAATGGAGCAAAAAGATGTGGAAGGCCGTGATGTCCAGACAAAGCAGATTTCTAAAAGACAAAATCAGGGTTGGAAGAAAAGATCCAGATACCAAATGTGGAACTACTACACAATTTCAGCGATGTGTTGGAAAGGAGTTACAGATAATCGAATTACAAACCTTTCATCCCGAGCTAGTATACTTTGTATTTAATTGTGGCAACTGAATTTTTACAACTCTTTCAAATGTTTTCTCTTTCTTTAGCACTGGGACTGTCACAGAACTACAATTGCTCCAGCTAGCCTGAAGATAAGAAGAGATCCATTATAATTGTACTTGGCTCCTCAGGGGAGACACATGCCACTCACATAACTGGAAGTATTCAAATTGAGACCATCAGGCAAACAACATTCTACGTGAGGCCTTAATGCCCACAGAAAATGGGTGAAGAGGAATGATGCTGGAAAACTTTGACACTGGCTGAGAAACTAGACCCATTGCTTAGAGACCAGATTTGTTTAATGCTTACCTTGGAACCTAGGTTGTGCTGCCCAGAAACCCCGTCAGATCTGAAGATCAAGGAATGTAAGGAGTTTTCTCTCATTGCTAGGTTTCTAATTTTTCTTGTATTGTGATTAATCATTGCATAAGAAATGCTGCTAATTTGAAAATAGATACTTAGGGGCTGATACAATTGTGTCATTAGAAAATTAACTGTGTCTTTTATAGAGACTGTGGTCCTTACAGTTAAAAAAAACCCAAAACCAAAAAAGTTAAGTATTTAATTGGGAATCTTTTACGTAAAATGAATAATATAATTAACTTGAAAGTTTGGGAAAGTAACAAAGACTGCAAATATTCAAGCAGTTCTCCAGGGATTTACCAGATTTTAAGTCCACCGAGATCTTCGCACTTGATTAAATCATGAATCTTATTGATTCTATGAGAAAAGTTGCCGAAAGAATGTTATAATGTTAAATAATGAGGCAGTTTAGTGAGAAATTAGGATCTCCCATAACTGAAGTAGAAGGGCTACAAATTTGTTTTATAAAGAGTCATTCTCATCTAATAGATTGAGCATTGCTTATGAAAATTATGAAAATGCATCTGGGATGGTATATATTAAAGTGACATCTTTGAGCCAACCTAGTATCAAAAGATCTCAGATTTAGAGTTTATTTTGGCTTTAGGGATTAATAGGTAATACTTTCAGATTTGGATGCTTGTCAGCCTCAAGGCTCATAGTAAACCAGTGTTTTCAAGGTTTTTGTATTCATTAGATAGGGATAGTCATAGAATATGACCATTATTTTCTTAATTTCTAATTACTGATGTCCATTCTAGGATGGATTTAAACATGAAAGAATGGGGAAGATAAGGCTTATATGTGTTTATCGTTAACTGTTATTGCAACAACACAAAAAGTAATAATAGCTTGACCTAAACTTTGATTGTTGATCTGAGGAAAAATCTCTTAGGACTGTAATTTGATATTCTGAATTTTGATTTCAGGTATGATTGTCTGAATTGTAATTAAGTCAATGAGCCATCCACGTGAAAATTCTCTCCGTAAATGCAGATCAGCAACTCCTTAGTAACTTTCAGTCTCTTAGTGAGTGGCACTCATAGGGAAGTTCCCCACCCCTGTAGGGGATCAATCACTGGGCTTCCTACACAGGCTTTATTCTTTACAGTAAACTCCCTACCTTTCCTTCCAGTGTTTTTGTTACCTTGCTCAGCTGTCTTTGATTGGCACTTTTCAGATTGCAACCAAACCCTAATGCAAACAATAGCTGCCCAGATTGCTGCTTTCAGTGAGTTTCAAGTAGGAATCTAATTACCAAGAAGCTTTTATTTTAATCTAATTATCTACCTCTTCATTCAGATACCCACTCCTCGCTCCTCTGGCTTCATATTCAGATCTGAGGCTAATAAACTGAATTGCTTTCGATTAGCAATTAGCTGATTCCTAACAAGCTCTAATACAACTAAAAGCTGTTTTGAGCTGCTGTGTGTGAATGGATTCCAAGTAGAAATGTAGTTACTACCAAGACTATATTTAATTCTAATTAACTAATCTTCTCTCCTTCATGATGGACTCCAGATACTAACTAGTCCCTTCTCTGGCTATGGCGCTCTCTAACCTGAAAGCAGTGGCCTTTCTTGTTTCCCTCCCCTTCCCCTTTCCCACCCTACTCCCATTTCCCAACTCACCATGGACTCACCTGGACCTCAGATTTGTCATCTGTATGATAAAGACATCAGATGATCACTTAGGTCACTATCAGTTCTACCATTTTTAGTTCTGTATCCTTAAGTCCTTTACAGATCAAAAGTTCTATGACCATTGTTAGCTGTAGGGTAACAATAAGGAGACCCCACGCCATATTGTCATATCTGTAAGCAATTCAAATTCACCAGACATTCGGTATGCATCTACTCTGACAAGGCTGTGAGCTTGATGCTGGGAATATAAAGACAGATATAACACAGATACTGCCCTCAAGGAGCTTTCAGTAAAATAGAGGAAAGATTAGGACATAAATAACTGATACCAGGTAAAACTGAGACAGGTACACAGGAAAGGTCTATGTAAAAGGGTGTGAGTAATTTAAAGTTAGAGGAATCACTTCTTTTAAGCAATCGAGTATCCAACTAAAATTTCTCACTAGTTCCAGAATATAAAACTTAATGAGCAACTCTATGATGTTGATTCTAATTCTACATTGTTAGATGTAATTAAGTCGCAGGTTTGGTGAAATTGGGGAAAAAATTTTCTTCCAATTTCAGAAACATTTCCCACATTTTAATACTTTTGTGTTAAATTTCTACAAATGTAAATAGCTTTTACATGCACACATGCACACACACAATTTATATCACCTACTAATGGAATAACAGGTAATGAAGGTAGAAAAGTGATAACTAATGATAGAACATTTTCCAGTCAAGTAGATAGTATTTTTTCCACGTTTAATTGTGCTTCTGCCTTGTAGTTACTTATAACATGCAAAAATATCATTGACTAGTTTTCAGATGAGAAATGCTTGCAGAGAAACTGCAACACCAATTAGCTCAATAAGGTGGCTGCAAATTGCTATATTAAGCGGCAATTTGGGGACATCATTTGTACTTCACATTCTTGCTCTTGGACCTGTGAAAATTCCCTCCTGAACTATCCTTTGTGATTACATGAAGCAGGTGAAGTGGCCTGCAATGGGGCCAGGCTGGTTAGTGTAGCCATCATTATTACAGTCATCATTTGCAATGAACCAAACATCATGAATTAGCCAAAATGAAGCAATAAGTTAGGTTACCAGGAGATCATTGTGCATAGTAAGAGAAATGTTGTAACACTGGTCAACCGTGAAAGACTTGGCTACTCTGATCAATACAATGATTGAGGACAATTCCAAAGGACTCATGATGACAAAAGACTATCCACCTCCAGAGAGACAACTGATGAACTTTAGGTGCAAATTGAAGCATAATTTTCTTACTTTATTTTTCTTGATTTTTTTGGAAATATGGCTAACATGGAAATATATTTCGCATGATTTCACATGTATAACTGATATATTGCTTGCTTTCTGAGTTGGTGGAGGAGGGTTTGGGAGGGAGGAAGAGAATTTGGAACTCAAATTTTAAAAAGAAAAGAATGTTAAAATATTTTTTACAAAAAGCTAAATAATAGAGTTCCTTTTTTGTCTTGGGGAAAGCAAGAGAGCCATTGAATTTTATTGAGTAATAGAGTGGCATGCTCAAATTCATGCTCAAGCAAAAACATTGGCAATTATGTGGAAGATAGATTAGAATAGGGAGAAATGAAATCCTTTACCAAAGGTCTCAGAGCTAGTAAATGTCACAAAACCTCTATTTAAATCTTAAATCTTATTCCAAGCCAATTCATTTCTAAAGTTCACTCCCTTTATATTCTATTGCTTCTCTATAATAAAGGAATCACTTCTAAAGAAAATACTATCAGCCTTGGAGACTGTTGTGGTGACCTGGTATAATAGAAAGAACTGGAATTAAAAGTGTTCAGTTGTGTCCAACTCATTGTGACCCCATTTGTGGTTTTCTTGGGAAAGATACTAGGATGGTTTGCCAAACAAAGGCAAATAGGCTTACATGACTTGCCCAGGGTCACACAGCTAGTAAGTATTTGAGATCAGATTTGAACTAAGGAAGTGTTCCTGACTTTCAAGTATTGCACCACTTTCTGAGTTCAAATCTCAGCTTTGCTATTTTCCATGGTTGTACAAAGCACTTGAGCCCTATGGACTTCATTTTCCACTATTATATAATTAGAAAGTGGGATATCTGATCACTAAGTTTCCTTCCAGCTCTCTAAGCCAATGAATCTTTGATAAAAATACAACACTTTGTATACTGTAGCCATCAAACAGTGTTAAATCAGAGTCCAATGAATAGATTTTGGGGGTTGGAAGGTCTGGGAATTTGGATGGGAAAAAAATTACAGCTTTATTTTCACTAACTTTTGGTTTCCTTTGTAATCCTATGTATTTTAGTTTATGTCCTTAAAAGCATTGTTCTGAAAAGTGGTCCATAGACTTCACCAAACTGCCAAGGAGTCTAAGCACAAAAATGGTTAGGAACCCCTGAGTAGAAGCCATAAGAACATTATAAAATGTAGTAAGGAAATTGTTTACAGCCTTCGGGGGATATCTTGGTTAATTTTGCTGAACTTTCTCCTCTTTTAATAATTTTTTATGTAATTTTTAATAATTCATCATTATTAAGGATGGCTCACTGGGAGAGGTATGAGAAGGATCCAAAGAGAAATGTTAATGATATAAAAAACAAACGATATGAATTAAAACATTTTTAAAATGAGCACAAAGTAAGATCACTTCAGCTCAATTTAGATTGCAGACCTATATGTGGAAGAAACTTTTGGCTTGAATTAGGCACCCATTAGCTGTGGTGGTAATGTCTAACTCCTCCTTTGTCCATAGAGGATACTATTCTCTGTCGGCTAAGAATTTTTTGATGACTAAGTGAAAGAGTGAATGTTAGCAATCCCAATTTTGTTGGGAAGAATGACATTAGGGCAAAAAGGAGAATTGTGGATGCTTTTAGTTTGAGAAGAAGATATAAAAAGAACAAAAGCTAAAACAGAAGTAGTGGAAGGACACATAAAAGTTGCTTTATTTTTCAGGTGATCTCTATTTAGAAACACACTTTTCTTTCTATTATGAGTTGTAAAGCTCTTCTGTGGTATCATAAAGATAAAGGATGTCAACATGATAGAAGCAGATAATGCTTAAATGCATGTAAAATAAGAACATCGATCCTTCCTATTAAAATTACGCCATATAATAAACATTACATATTCTTCTCTGGAGATTAGGTAATAAAGAAAGAGCAAGAACATGAGTATGCATTTTGTGCTATTTTTATAAATGGAATTTATTCATAGATCTCTCTCTGAATCTCTTCTTAGAGGAAGCAGATAAAAAGTCTTTTTCTCTGGGGGAGTGGTGATGACTCAGGTCTACGGAGAAAAGCTGGAACCCATTCATAATAACCTGATATTTGCTTTCATACTTTATAGAAGAGGCAGGGCAGTATAGAAGAAAGAACTCCAGACTTGGAGTCAGGAGTCTTAGATTCAATACTGGCCCTGCCTCTGATGATCTATGTGACCAGAAGCAGGTCGTTTAACCTGTCTGACCCTTAGCTTCTTCACCTGTACTTCAGTAATTCAACATTACATGATTGGTTGGTATAGATACTCCCTCAGAGGATCAGAATCCTTCTATGATGTAGTAGATGACTTTCAAGAGTTCCTATGGCCAAAACTTCATGACCCTAAAGTAAAATAGGTGATGAGGTCTTCCAAATTTAGCTAGGCTGGCCTTTGGATGACAAACAAATATGGCATCCATCACCAGACCTGTCCTTGAAATCCTTGTAACTTGGTAGAATCTACCAAAACATGTGTTCTATCGATATGTTCTTCAAGGATCCAGAGTTAACTCCTCTCCACTAGGAAACTAGCTACTGCAGGACTTTAGGTTTGGAGACAAGAGAACCTGGGTATGCGTAAAGGGTCTGCTATTTACTGTCTGTATGACCTTGGTCAAATCACTGCACCTCTAAGACCCTCGATTTCCTCATTTGTAAAATAAGCAGGTTGGACTAAATGATCTTTATGGTCTTTTTCATCTGTAAAAGGAGGAGGATAATGTCTGCCTTACTAGTGCTTACAGTATGGTTTGAACCTAGATTCTGCTGATTTTATAAAACTTAAAAAGCTACAGAAATGCAAGCTATTATTATCACTAGCTACAGCAGAAGTGGTTATAGGCCAATTGGTTAATAAATCAGAAAATACTAGGAAAATGTGACCTAGTATCACTGTAAAATAGAATCTGGGTTGGTGTTTTTTGTTGTTGTTTGTCCTTTGTTTTCAAAGAGGATCAATGACATCAGGGGGTGATAACTTGGTTTGTGGGTGAACTGGATTTAAGTGGGGCAGAGTTATACAATGTTGTCAGCCTCATACTCTCTTCCACAGTCATCAAAGTCCAGTGGAGAGACAAAAATCAAGAAGACTGGTGATGGCCCAGGACACAATGGATGACCTTGGCAACTTCAATGTCTGACCAAGCTCTAAGCACTCCACAGCATCTGCTTCAGCTGCTTTTATGGCTGTTAGAACAAAATGTTTTCATCCATCTATTCTGCTTGGAGAAGTTTGCACATGTTTGGGGTAGACATTCCCCTAAGTCACCAATGGGTTTGAGGCCTGTCGGTTACCCTCAATCTGCGTTAGCCCGTCTGCCAAGACAGCTTTATCAGGGTATGGCTATTGTGCATGCTATAGCTTTTTGGAGCTACAGTTGAGGGTTGGGTGAATTAGGTGGACACCAAAGGTGGGTGAATAGCCCTGAAAAGAGTTAGGCAAGACCAGGTTCTAGTCCTCCCTGAATACCTCATACACCCATTTACCCAGAATCTGGGTAAAGAAGGCTCAAATCCCTCCCTCGAAAAAGCCTTCCCAACTCATAACATTTTCCCTGTTTTCTGAAATGACAAATATTACAGGTACCATTCATTTGACACTCATATTTCTTCTCATCATCATGTCATAGATTTTTATTGGGAGGGAGTGGGTCAAAGCTGAAGAAGCCTAGGAATGGGAGTCGGAACACTTGAGTTCTCATTCTAGTTCCTCCATTCATTCATTGTGTGACCTAGAACAAGGCAATTCCCTTCTCTGGGCTTCAGTTCCCTTATTTGTCAGATGAAGAGGTTCTCTCCAAACCTAAAGTCCTGCTACTATGTTTCCTAGTGGAGAGGAGTTAACTCTGGATCCTTGAAGAACATATCGATAGAACATATGTTTTGGTAGATTCTACCAAGTTACAAGGATTTCAAGGACAGGTCTGGTGATGGATGCCATATTTGTTTGTCATCCAAAGGCCAGCCTAGCTAAATTTGGAAGACCTCATCACCTATTTTACTTTAGGGTCATGAATTTTTGGCCATAGGAACTCTTGAAAGTCACCTACTACATCATAGAAGGATTCTGATCCTCTGAGGGAGTATCTATACCAACCAATCATGTAATGTTGAATTACTGAAGTACAGATGAAGAAGCTAAGGGTCAGACAGGTTAAACGACCTGCTTCTGATCACATAGATCATCAGAGGCAGGGCCAGTATTGAATCTAAGACTCCTGACTCCAAGTCTGGAGTTCTTTCTTCTATACTGCCCTGCCTCTTCTATAAAGTATGAAAGCAAATATCAGGTTATTATGAATGGGTTCCAGCTTTTCTCCGTAGACCTGAGTCATCACCACTAAAGTGTTTTGTAGTCTTAAAATTAAATGTGCATGTGATGTTTTAAAAAAAAGCTTAAAAAAAAGCTCCCCAGAATGACTTTTTTACATACATTGTCTCCTTGATCTTCACAATAATCCTGGGAGGGAGGCAGGGATTGTGATTTTGAGGACAAGGGAAGTCAGATGACTTGCCCAAGATCATATGGTGTTTTATCCAAGGTTGAATCCAGGTCTCCAGATTATGGACAGCCTCTAAGGCTCTGTCATTCTGTTATTCTATGACCCCAAGAAGCCCCCACTAATCGAATGTTTACCATGCACTACCCAGCATCATAGGTGTAAAACATGATGAGATTCTCCCCAGGAAATTATAATGTAATTGGGGAAACAAAGGTCAACCACAGAAAACAATTAAGATAATCAAAGGAAGAGCCCTTAGTGATCATGAACTCCTACTCTTTCATTTTACATATAAGAAAACTTATGACCCCAGAGGGACAATGACTCTCCCAAAGTCACACAGCGATGAGTAGTTGATGCAAAAGTGGGACTAGAACATAAGCATCGGAGCCTGGACTAATGCACTAGTCTTCTGACTAACTCAGTGCTCTTTTCACCACTATGCTTTGGATCAGAGGTGTCATACACAAGGCCCATGAGAGTGTGGACAGAACCTGATTAAATTGGAAAATATTTAATAAAATAAGCAAAAATACAATAAAAACAGATAATGTTAATGTGTGGTTTTCTAATTTGCTTGCGTCCTCAGGGATCCTTATGTATGGTTTAGCCGATTCAGGTTCATTTGAATTTGACACTACTGCTTTAGATCAATAACTCAGCATTCCTCTATTCAGAATTTACCCTCCATCAGGCAGTATGCAGGGTCTTGGGGGAAATTCAAAAGCAAGACATAGCTCTGACTCCTCTGTAATTAGCTTCATTTACTTACCTTGGTAGTGTACTTTCTAGGGATGTACACATTGATAATGAGGTTCATGCACTCATTGCCAGAGCTAGCTCAGTGTTTGGGAGGCTCCAAAGGAAAGTGTGGGAGAGAGGAAGTATTAGACTGACTACCAAACTGAAGATCTACAGAGCCGTTGTGCTAACCTCATTATTGTATGCCTGTGAAACCTGGACAGTCTACCAACGTCATGCCAGGATACTAAATAGCTTCCATTTGAATTGTCTTAGGATGATTCTGAAGATCACCTGGCAGGATAAGGTACCAGACACTGAGGTTCTTTCTCGAGCTAAACTGCCAAGCATTCAAACTCTGCTTCAGAGAGCGCAACTCTGACAGGCTGGCCACATTGTTTGAATGCAAAACATATGCTTGCCAAAAAGACTATTTTATAGAGAACTCACACTCACATAGTAGTCAGAAGAAGTGACACAAGGATACTCTCAAGGACTCTCTTAAGAACTTTGGAACTGATTGTGTGACATGGGAGACACTGGCACAGGACCGCTCAGCATGGCATGCCCACATCAGAGAAGGCGCTGTGCTCTATAAGCAAAGCAGAAATGAAACAGCTCAAAGCAAACACAGGATGCACATATTTGGAGAATCCACCCCAAATGTTCACATAGACTATTTGTGCCCGACCTGTGGTAGAACATTCTGAGCTTGTATTGGTCTGAACAGCTACAGTTGGACACATTGAAACTCGACTCTAGCATAGTGATGTCATTTTGGTCCTCTTTGAGAACAAAGGACAACAACTACCAACCAATTTGCTTCATAAAAAAACAAAGAACACTGCAGAAATGCATGGCCATAATTTATCTCTAAGTAAATTTACACAAACTTCTATTTCATTTTGTGCGATTGCTTATTGGCTTGGAAGTGACTCTTTTCAGCAACTGGTAACCAGTAATCCATGCCTAATTCCTTACAAATTCTGAATGAGTGGATTCTGAATTAATAAGCCTTTATTATGTTGCCATTAATCCTCAAAATCTTTCAACAGTTTAACATGGAAAGAGATTATTAACAACCATTCTCCTCACTCTCAGGAAGGACACAGGGCCAGCGTAAACATGTTCCAGACATCAGTGGGCTGGAGAAATGTTCCTCATCCTTCTCCACTTCTGCTTCTAAGACAGTCACAGAGCTGTCGCTGAGAGCTTCCCATTTTAGCCAACTAGTCTTATGAACTACATGCAAAGTGCCGTCATTTCTATACTCCAGGAGTATTGCAAGCATACTCTCCTATTTTGCTGATGGAGAAAAGGCAATAATATGCTCTTTGGGCTTTAATGGACAAATTGTTGGATTTTGTTCAAGTCTATGCTTAAGTTCACACTTTAGTCTCTTTAGTTTGCTTGATGAATAAAAATAATATCCTTTATGACTGAGCGTTCAATAAGTTGATTTAAAAATCATTTAAGAATTTAAAATAATTTTTAAAAATTCCCTAGGTGTATACTCTCATGAAATATGCTATGTAGTCTATGAGTAGGTCCCTGCTGAGGGACTGTCTGACAGGTGACTATGTCAGAGAAAGATGGAATAATGTCCCAGGCTTTTCTTTACATTCCATCCTTAGCCATGATCACATTCCATGCAATCTAAGCTCTGTGGGCCTATGTGCTGCTGAAGAGTAAAGAAGGAAGGAAAGAAGAAGGAAAAGTAGGAAGGGAGAAAGGAAGAAAGGAAGGGAGGGAGGAAAGAAGGAAGGAAGAAAAGAAGAAAGGAAAGGAGGAAGGAGAAGGAAAGAAGGAAGGGAAGGAGAAAGAGAGGAAAAGAGAGATCAAGAGAGAAAGAAAGAAGGAAGAAAAAAGGAAAGAGAAAAAGAAAAGAAAGAAACAGGAAATAAAGGAAGAAGGAAAGAAAGAAAAAAGAAGGAAAAAAAAGAAAGAAAAGATAGAAAGGAAGGAAGGAAGAAAAGGAAGGAAGGAAAGAGGATTAATTTTTATACTACTTTATCTAGGCCATACAATTTAATACTGAATCTTCTAGTATGTGAGAGTTAGTTTAATGGAAACAACAATGAACAGTCAGAAAACCTGAGTTAACTTCCTAGTTCTGATACCTCCTAGCTGTAAATACAAAGGACAGGAATGAAGTCTTATACAAGAACATTTCTCTTGTCTAGAAGGGACAGAACAGTAGTTAGACTCAGTTACTGAGGAAGTAGTAAAAAAAAAAAAGTCCTCTGAATAGTCAATGTAGATGGCACAATGTTCATGAATTTCAACGAAAAGTCCAGTATCTCTAATTATAGTATCATTTGTAAAGCACTTTAAAGTTCCCAAAGGACTTTGCAAATACTATCTCATTTTCTTAGCTCACAACAACCACGGTGAGGAGACTGAGGCAGACAGATTAAATGACTTGTCCAGGGTCACACGACAGGATAGGCATCTGACCCAGTATTTCATCTCAGGTCTTTCTTACTTTCCAAGGCAGCTAGGTGGCCCAGCAGATATCGTGCCTGTCCTGGAGTCAGGAAGACCTGAGTTCAAATGTGACCTTAGATACTTACTGTGTGACCCTGGGCAAGTCACTTAACCCCATTTGCCTCAGTTTCCTCACCTATAAAATGAGCTGAAGGAGAAAATGACAAGCCATGCCAGTATCTTTTGCCAAGAAAATCCCAAATGGGGTCTTGAAGAGGCTGAAACAGCTGACACAACTAAACAATAACTTTCTCACTCCAGGTCCAATACTAAAGCTACGGTGCCACCTAGTTTATTGATTGCTAATAATGTTGATCCTGAATCAGAAATAAAAGATTATATTAAATAAGAACATGGGGAAGGTTCAGAGGATGCTGTGAGGTTTAGCAACTGTGTACCTGAGGCTGCAGGGTCATACCTCCAAGCTCCTTACTCTCCAAGTACTCTCCGAGGCATCAGGAAGTAGCCTGAGTGTCAGTGTTAGGAAGCAGCCTGGCTAGCGGGAAGCAAAGAACCTAATCCGAGAGCTTGGGAGTTCACAAGTACAGAATGGGAAGAATGATTCCCTAGTATTGGGGAGTGAGATGTCATCAATGGAGCTTGAAGAAAGAGAGTGAGTGAATGGAGGGGGGAATGAATGTATAAGATGGTGAACGGCAGGGCAAAAGTAGAGGAAGGGGGTCTTCAATTATTCATTGAGCATGGTTTGAAAAGGATTGTGAGCGGGAATCTAGGTCACTGCCCCACGTCCTTCCACTATACAGCATTTCATGCCCCCAGGAGAGAGCCTGGAGGGGGATCAGACCTGGTATCCCCCCACTGATCTGAAACATCTTTCTGAGATCTTCCCGGTCTGTTTTTAGAAGAGAGCTCTGGGCCCGGGACAAATCAGGGTGAACAAGGATGTGGAACATATGGAACTAAGACAGGAAGCATGTAACATATTTGGAAAAGATTATCATAAAAATAACACACAAATTCAGTTAGTAAGATTCAGTTATCTGAAAAATTCAGTTCGAAGGAAGAGCTTAGTCACTAGCTAGATGAGGTGTGCTTGTGTCTGTCCTCATCTCTCTTTCCTCTGAACTGTGACGAACAGTTTGTCGCTTAGAGCACAGTTTTCGAGCTATAAGGAGATTTAGAGATGATCAAATCTAATATTCTTCATATTCCAGGTATAAAAAGTAAGGCTCTAAGAGAAGTGACTGGCTCAGGGGTTCCAATGAATCAACAAATATTTACTAAGCCCTTATTATGTTCCAAGTGCTCGTGAAAGCGAGCCTGTCCCTGCCTCCAAGTAGCTTACAGTCTCCTACAGGATACAACACATATTCAGAAGTAGTAGTCAGGAAAAGGAACTTTGATCTAGACAGTTTATGGAGATTGCAAATGGAGACATGGGGGCCTCATTCACTAACAATGCTGTTATTGATTATTCTCTCCTAAAAAAGGGAATGGGGGTGATGGAGATATCATGCGTGTGGCAACAGGGCAGATGGAAGGGTCCCCATGCTGGCTAAGCCCCGATGGCCTACTGGACTGTGTGAAGTATGGGCCGGTGAAGTATAGAGGGCTGAAGTAAAGACTGACTGATGGGCCAGTTTATCTCTGAGGTCTCCATATCTCAGATATTTGTTGATTTAAAAACAGTGAACTATCTGAAGGTTGAAATCCTTCCCATTCCATTCTTCAGATAAAAGTTCTTTTAGTCCTTCCCCCCCTTCTTCATCTTTCAAACCATATTAGAAGGATCTTCCCATTTTCTCTTCCTCTCTGGTTATAAAAGAAAGGCAGGAAACAAACATTCATTAAGTGTCTACTATGTGCCAGGATACTGGCACATCAATATATATTTTAAAATTTTTAACATTTCATTTCTTCCCAATTCACATGAAAACAATTTTTAACCTTTGTTTTTTTTTAACAATTTTGAATTCTGAATTCTCCTCCCCTCTCACTGAGGAGGCAAGCAATTTGATAAAGGTCATACATGTGTAGTCATGCAAAACCTATTTCCATAATAGTACATAAATATTTGCAAAGCAAAAAGCAACGGCTTTTCAAATACCTTGTTTGATTGTCACAACAACCCTGGGAAGTAGGCACTGCTATTTCCATTTTGCATCTGAGAATACTTCAACAGACAGAGGTTAAGTGCCTTGCCTGGGGTCACACAGCTAGTAAGTGACGGAGGGCGGATTTGAATTCAGGTCTTCCTAACTCTAGGCCCAGCATTCTACCTAGTGTAACTGTACCACCTAGCTGCCTGGTGGCCAAAAGAGGACTTTCTCTTCCTCGAGGGCTTTGCTCTTCATCCTCTTTCGTCTCCACTCCCCAGGTGGTGCCACTGATCATCTCTCTTTTACATATCTCCAGTTCTTCTCTCTCCATGGGCTCCATTCCACGGCTACAAAGCATCTTCTCTCCCATCCTCAAAACAGTCTTTCCTTTGCCCTTTTGCCCAATCCAGCCACTATCTCGTATCTCTCCTGACCCCGAGTACCAAACAAAGCAAAAAGAAACACAAAGAAACAAACAAAAACCTGCCTACCCCCAAGGCCTCCATTCTCTTACTCTCCCTCCATTCCTCGTGACCCCAGACTCATAATGGACTGTTGGCTCTGCTTTTGGAAGGGACCTTAGAGATCATCTTAGCTCCGTCGGACCAAGATGATGAGTGGATTTCATTCAAGCACTCTGACACCAACTACAAAGCCTATCCCAATAGACTGCACCACAGAAGCAGTGTGACATAGCGGATAAGACATGGGATTGGAGTCTGGAATTCCAAAGGATTCCACCTTTGACAGTTAATAGCCGTGTGACTCTAGGCAGATCACATAACCTCTCTGAGTCTCGGTTTCCTCATGAGTAAAGGAGCGAGTTGGACTGGAATGCCTCTGAGTTCTAAACCTGGGATCCTGGTTTACGGTCCCACCTCTATTCCTGGAGGTCGCTAGGTGGTGCGGTGGGTAAGGGGTTAGGCCTGGTCTGAGATACCGGGTATCTGGGTAAGGCGCTTCTTTCTGTCTCAGTTTCCTCAAGAATAACAGCACCTACCTCGCGGGATTGTTGTGAGGATCGACTGAGATAATGTTTATAAAGTGTTTTACAATAGTGCTTGGCACACAGCAGATGCTTAATAAATGATTAATCTCTTCCCTTCTCCCCACCCAATGCCCTATTAAAGATTACAAGTGACTTATTCATCAAACCCGTTCATCTTTCAGGCCTGGTGCTTCTTGGCTGATGGGGCATCATGACACAATGGAAAGAACAGTGGCTTTGGAGTTTGAGGACCTGGGTTCAAATCTTGCTTCTATTGCTTATTGCCTATATGCCCCTTCGGCATAAGACTTAATCTCCTTGGCCTTAGTTGCCTCATCTATAAAATGAGGCCTCTGAGGTCCATTCCAGATACATCTATGATCCTTTAATTTCTCTGCAGTGTCAGATGCTATTGCCTTCCCTCCCCTGTTGCATACTGTCTCCCTCCTGGGGGCTTCAGAGACCCCCTCCCTCTTCTCCTTCTGTCAGTAACAGCACTACCACCCTCTCAGAAGCCCATGTTATATTAGCTTCATCTCTAGGATTCAAGAGTTTATCAGGCTCCGTGGTATTATTTGCCCAAGAAAAGGAGTGAATTTTAGATGTCAATAATTAATGCGCCTTCCTTTAAACCCTCTGAGAACATTCACATTTTCTCCTCATTTTAAGCACTTTCGTGCCAGATTCAACCTAAGGTTATATGTGCCATCTATATTCACTTTGCAAAGTCTAGTTAGAAGTGAAATACCTTTCAAGTCTGTTAAACCTTTTATTCTTGAGGGCATCAAATACATGCAGCAGAAACTTTCATCATAGGGACACATTTGTGAATGAGAATTACTGATGATGAATTCTTCTTGTTTCTTAGAAGCAAACAGTATGCTATACTCTTCATATGTTTATTTTATGTTTATAAATATATCTTTATTTGTTTATATATAATTTATCTTTATTTTATATATTTATAGTATATATAACATACACAATAAATTATATATATATATATTATAGATATTACATATATACATGCATATATATTATATACACATGCGTGTATATAATATATATGCATATATTATATACATATGATTATTTTTATTTTACTTTCTATTTGTAATAAAGTCTTAGACCTAAAAGAGTCTTTCAAGGGCACCAAGTCAAACACCCTCATTTTACAGCTAAGAAACTGAAGCTCATAAAGGACCCAAATCCTTTCCTGACCTCCAGTCTCAAATCTCTGTTTACTTGACATCTTTTTTTGTTTGTTTCTTTTTTAAACTTTTTTTGGAGGGGGGAAGGCAGGGCAATTTGGGGTTAAGTGACTTGCCCAAGGTCACACAGCTAGTAAGTGTGTCAAGTGTCGGAGGCTGGATTTGAACTCAGGTCCTCCTGACTGCAGGGCTGGTGCTCTATTCACTGCACCACCTAGCTGCCCCACTTGACACCTCAAACTGGATATCTCATAGACATCTGAAACTCAGCACTTCCAAAACTAATCTCTTTATCTCCTCATCACCTCTGAAAAAAATTCCAGCCTTCCTAACTTCGCTATTACTGTTGACATCACTACCATCCTCTCCATCATTCAGCCTCACAAACTAAGCATTATCCTCCTTCCCACACTTTCATCCTCCCCATATTCAATCTGTTGTCAAGTTGTATTGACGGTTCCTTTGTAACATCTTTACAACAATAGCCTCCGCTTGGTCTCCCTGCTTCAAGTCTCTCCCCTCTATAGCCCATACTCTATTCAAACGGTCAGAGTGATTTTCCTAACCATGTCCTTCTCTTACTCAAGAAACCTCAGTGGTTCCCCATCATCTCCTAGATCATACATCAGGTACTCTGGTGTTCAAAGCCATTCGTAGCCTGTCCCCCTCCCACCCTCCCACTCTTCTTTGGTGACTTCAGCTGGCCATCTTCTGAGAGTGTGGAAAGCATTGGCTTTCTCCCATGCCTGTAACTCTTTCTCCTCCCTCACCTCCTCCCCTTGCCCTCCATGGCTTCATTCAAGTCCCAACTAAATCCTACCTTTGGCAAGAAGCCTTATCTGGTCCCCCTTAATGCTAGCGCCTACTTCTGATATTACTTCCAATTTACCCTGCACATATCTTCTTTGTACATAGTTATTTGCAAGTTGTCTCCCTCATTAGAATGTAAGCTCCTAAGGGAAGGGACTGTTTTGCCTTTCTTTGAATTCCCACTGCTTGGCACAGTACATGGCACATACTAAATACTTAAGAAATGCTTGTTTTCTTTATTTGGAGAGGTAATAGCATCACAGATTTAGAATTAGGAAGAGACTTCATACAGCATCTTGTCTGCTCACTCATTTTTTTTCGATGAGGAAACTGAGGCTCAGAGAACATACGTGACTTACTTGCCTGTCATTACGCTGGCATAAAGTAGCAGATTTGATAGTGCGAGCTTTGAACGTGGGGCCTCAGACTGCAGAACCAACGCTCAGACTCCTGCAGCACAGAGCCTTGATTTCTTTTCTATTTCTTAAGGCTTCCATCACACCGTAAGACTAGATGCTATATCCTTGGCAAGACAGAATGAAATTTAACAAAAGTTCATTTTGTTTTGACTGAATGCTACATGAACAGATTCAATTTGCAAAACCAGCTGTTTTTGCAAGAAGTCAATTATTTAAAGCTGCCAAAGTAATGAATGATGATGTCCTGAATGAAAATTGCGTATGGATAAAATTAACAATGCCCTTTCCGTTTTTAATTGTATTAAACCTCGAAGCCATTTTAATGGGCTGTCAAAATCATTGCAGAAATAAGTTTGTGACAAAAGAAACCCAAAAAAATGTTTTTTGGTCGGCAGTCACTGCATGGAGATGGTTTGTGGTTGGTGATGCTTTTTCATTTGTTATAAACCCAGTAAAAATGGATTCCTCCACTGAAGTCTGACTTTGAATGCTTCATCAGAGTGTGGAGGTGACCCTGGGTTATTGACTCCTATCCAAGAAAAGCATAAGCTTATATAGCTCCTACACCAAGCTGCACAAGCTTCAGGTACTCATCCAGAAAGGACAAAAGGAGACAAGCATTTATTAAGCACCTACTGTATAACAGGCATTGTGCTGAGTGCTTCACAAGTTTTATGTCATTTGATTCTCACAACAACCCTGAGAGGTAAATGCTATCATTTTCCTCATTTCACAATTGAGGAAACTGAGACAAACCGAGGTTAAGTGACTTGCTTAGGGTCACACAGCTAAGAAATTTCTGAGCTCATTAGATTGTAAACTCCTTGAGGTCAGGGACTGTCTTTTGCCTCTTTTTGTATCCCCAGCTCTTAGCACAGTACCTGGTACAAAGCAGGTACCCTAATAAATGTTTATTGATTGATTTAGGCCAGATTTGAACTCAGGTCTTCCTGAGTTCAAGCCTAATGCTCTATCCACTGTTCTACCTACATGCCTTGCTTCTAGGGATGGACTAATTGTCATTTAAAGGCGGGAAAAACCATGTAAGTTTATAAAGATTCATCACTTTGTTGGATTTTTTAGCCACAGATTCAAGGTCACCTATTAGCTTTGTATAAGGGCTGTGATCCACATTGCTGAGGGGAGCCCCCACCTGTATAGGTGACATTTTAAATCCTTGATTTATTAAAACAAGAAGTAATGATTTTACTGTTTGCCACAGAATCATAGCTCTAGTTCAGAGGTTCTTAACCTGGGGTTCTAGAGTTTGAAAAAATGGACAGCTTCCTTTCAATATAATTGGTTTTCTTTTTAATCCTGTGTGTTTAATTTTTTGCATGTTATCACCTTATTCAGAGGAGTCCCTAAGCTTTACCAGATTGTACAAGGGACCCCTGTTCTTCAGCTGGAAGAGATCTGAAAAGCCACTTAGTCTATCCTGATTTGTCATTTTAGGAAACTGAGGCCTGAGAGCTTATGGGATTTGTTCCAGGTCACTCACACAGCAGGGGGTAGAGCCAGGCTTTCAGGTCAATTCACTTGCAGTGCATCTGCAAGAGCCTGAGTGCTTTGAAGGAGCACTTTCCAGTGACTTTCCTGATCCTGTAATTATATTTGGAGTTTTATTTCTTTTCAAATAAACTCAGACTCTGGGAAACTTGATTACGATGGAAATATAAAAACTGGTGTCTTGCTGCTTTTGTGTTTTCAGAGAGTCATAGATTTAAGGAAGGAATAGTCTGTAGTGATCCCTCTCGTTAGATGAATGAGGAAGACGAAAAAGAGGCTTTAGAGGTCGTTTTGTCTATATCCCCAGTTTGAAGATAAAGGAACCTAAGAGGCAAAGTAATTTTCCCAAGATTAACCGGGAGTCCCAAATCTGGGATGCAAACCCAGACTGGATTCTAGGACTCCAAATACAGGACTGTTTCCATGACTACATCATATTGCCTTCCTTTATTTTGAAAATAGCTGTAGCACTTCACTGTGTATAAAATGCTTTCTTCATAATAACGCTCTCAGTAAGTACCAATAATCTTATTCTAATTTTACAAATGGGGGCAGCTAGGTGTCACAGTGGACAGAGTACTGGACCTGAAGTCAGGAAGACTCATCTTCCTGAGTTCAAATCCAGCCTCAGATACTTACTAGCTGTGTGACCCTGGGCACTTAACCCTATTTACCTCAGTTTCCTCATCGCTAACATGAACTGGAGAAGTCAATGGCAAACCACTCCAGTGTATTTGCCAAAAATTGGGTCACAAAGAGTTGAACAGGATTGAAATGACACAAAACAACAACTAAACTACAGGTGTCCGTGACTGGAAGTCAAAGATGGAAACAAAGTTTTGCTATATGCCAAAATATTAATAGCAACACTCATTGAGGTAGTAAAGAACTACAAAGTGAGTACACATTGATTAACAAGTAGCTGAAAAAACTTAGTTTATAAACATAATGAAATATTAGAGTGCAGTAAGAAATGAATTCGTAGAAAAAAGAGAAAAGTTGTATGAAATGACACAGAACAAAATAAATAGAACCAAGAGGACGATTAACATAATTATATTGACAATGTAAGTTAAAATATCATTTTTAAAAAGTTCAACTTTGTGTAGAGGGGCAAAAAAACCCACAATAAAGCCTTAGAGATAATGGAACTCATGACAGGGAGGAAAGGGACTTCCCTATTGTCCTCTGCTCTGATCAGATGATAGTTGAGATGGCAAGTCTAGTTCTGGGCATCTTATTGTAAGAAAGAAATCGATAATCTTCAATGTGTCCAGAAGAGGGCAACCAGGAGGGTGAGGGGTTTAACTGTACAGTATGTCATGTGAAGATTGCCTGAAGGAACTAGGGATGTGTAACTTTGAAAGAAAAGTCAGTGAGTTAACAAATATATATTAAGCATCTACTATGTGCCATGCACTGGAGTAAGTGCTGGAGATGCGAAGAAAGGCAAAAACAATTGTCTTCGAAGAGTAGAAATCTAATAGGGGAGACAATACACAAACAGCTCCATACAAACACAATGCAGAAAGAATAAATTGGAGATACTCTCAGAGGAAAAGCACTAACATTAAGGAAAACTGGGAAAGGCTTTTTGAGAAGGTAGGATTTTAGCTGAGACTTGAAGGAAGCCAGGAGGTAGAGGTGAATATGGGGTCTCTTCCATGGAGGACAATCAGTGAAAATGCACAGACTTAAAAAATGGATTGTCTTCTGAGTGGGACAGCTAGGTGGCCAGGGTGACTGGATCACAGAGTATGTGGAGGGAAGTCAGGGGTAACAAGATTGGAAAGGTCAGAAAGGTCTAGGTTTTAAAGGGTTTTAAAAGCCAAAGAGAGGATTCTGTATTTGTTACTGGAGGCAATAGGGAGCCACTGGGATTTATTGAATGGGAGAGTGATGCAGCTTTAAGAGAAGAATTAGGGATGAAACAGGATCGAAGATTTTGAGCTAAAGAGGTCCTTAGGGATCATCTAGCCCAACAATCTTGTTTTCCAGAGGAAGAAACTGAGACCCAGAGAACTAAAGTAATTTGTACAAAGTCACATGGGAAGAGCTAGGATTTGAACTCAATTCTTCCAAATTCAGTGCTCTTTCCAGTATACCATGCTCAGGTTTAAAACTACAGCTTCTGTCTTCAAATTCCATCTTATTTCTACTACGTCAGTCTGCATATGCGATCAAACCACTGGGCTCTGAAGACTGGAAATGTCCTTCCCTATATGATAAAACTCAAGCCAATATTGGAAATGGCTCCACTTCCCTCTTGCTTACTCAGATGTTTTGTATGCTAAACTCTCATCAGTGTTCTGAATGTTCCCCAAGTATCTTTTAGAGTGAAAGTTAATGAAACGGGAAACATTAGACGCTCCCAGCAACATAATTCAGGTGCCCCCAAACACAAAGTAGTTTCCTTTGGTAGCCTCAAGAAACCCATCAATCCTTGGCAGCGAGCCTTTCTCTGCCTAAAGCAGACTTAACGGGAAACAGCAACACAAAGACAAGCCCAGATAAAATTGTCTCTAATTCTTTTAAGCCAGAAATTGATCCTTAAAGTCAACTCTTTCCTTCCATAAGACTCTAGACAGAGATTGCACATTTTCATCATTGCTTCCAATAAAAATGAGCGAGTGAATGAATGAATATACTTTTTCAAAAAATGAAGTCCTTATTTGCAAAATATGGTGCTAAATACTAGAGATACCAAGAGAAAATCAAGACAATGCCTGATCCCAAGGAGCTCACATTCTAATAGGAGAAGATACGTGCAGTAGATATCAGCTACAAGCCAGACAGAAATGTTCCATGGTCTGTAGGGTGCAGTTGAGAAGGAAAATCTCTAATGTTAATTCCACTAACAAAATCATATCTATTTAGGATGTTAACCCATTGGACAATCATATTAAGTACTTTGGTGGTGATGATTTTCTCAGCTCACATTAATAAATCTCCTTAATTCCAATAATCCTCTGAAGTAGAAGTGTGAAAGTATTATCACGTCCCTTTGACAGATGAGAAAACTGAGGATGAGAAAGATTAAGTGATTTGTTCAAGATCCCATAGCTAGTAAATAGTAGAATTGGCAAGAGAACTCAGGGCTCTCAGTAAACTGCTATTTCCATTATGACATATTTCCCTATCTCCCCACCCCCCCGCCAATCAGGAGTCCAGTTGGATGCCTTTTCTACAGAAACTCGTATTGATGGAGGGCAAAGAGCAGAAATTAATGAATCCTCTACAATAGGTTAATGCAGCATTCTCAACAAATAGTACGTGGCCCAGCACTCCAAGACAGTCTATCTGACATTTCATTTCAAAGGACTGGGAGATCACATACGTTTGGCTGAGGATCCTCTCTTATCATCGAGGACACCAGGAGTCCTAAATGTCACTGCAATTTTCTCCCTTTGATTACAATCTCAGAAGGGAATACCCTTTCTAGCAGTTGTTTTCACACTGAGGAGGGATATAATAGCGAGCCCTGACAGAAGACATGGTGATGCTATGGAAAGGGGAAGGGATTGGGAATTAGAAGTCCTGCTGCTCCTTGGCTCATTACCTCGTGCAGATTATTTTATCTCACTCGACTCCATTTCCCCATCTTTAAAAAAAGAAGTTTGACTTTGTAGACACTTTTTAATACAAACATAGGATTTAAGAGAAACATAAATAGGCAAACATGACTGAAAAATCATAAGGTAATAAACAAGGCTAAATTCCTTCCATTCTAATATGGGGAGATGATAGCCTATCCCTTCATAACTCTGTCATCATTAAGGATCATAAATGGAGTCTAATTAGACAGTAGGCCTGGGAGTGGTTCTGTTATGTTTTGACGAAAGAAGAAGGGAAAGGGAGAGGAAGAGGAACACAATGGTTAGGGAGAAGGGAGAGGGAAGAAGGGGGAAATGATCATGGATACATAGGATATTCAAATAGAAGTTTGTATACAAGCTGTGTGACCCTGGGCAAGTCCCCTAAGCCTGTTTGCCTCAGTTTCCTCATCTGTAAAATGAGCTGGAGAAGGAAATGGCAAACCACTCCATTATCTTTGCCAAGAAAACCCCAAAAAGGGGTCATAAAGAGTTGGACATGACTGAAACAATTGAACAACATACATGTCTTAAAACAGAGGTTTTGTTTTATTTTCTTTCTCAAATTGTAGGGTGTTGAGTAGAGGTGGGAGGAAGAGAAACTGAATCCTTCTAAAAGAACCCACCAAAGTTTAACTAAAAAAAAATAACCCATGAAATAAAAGAGAGGTTTGTGCTAAATGACTTCTAATCCTTTCTCCTCTACCATCCTCTGTTCTGTATTCTAAGGTTGTTTCCAACACTAACATCCTTTGTTACAAGTTCTAAGACTGTCAGAGAATCAGAGCTAGGATAACCTTAAAGAGCCAGTCCAGCCCTCTCACTTTTACAGATAAGGAAACTGAGTACAAGACAGTGGAAGTAACTTGCTGAAGACAGGACAGCTGATTGTCTATATTCTTTGTTAAAGTTTTAAGGTCCTTTAGTGTTTTAAATTCTAATGAAGGTCTTTTTCAGCTCTAACAGCCCATGTTTTATGATTTCAGGTGTCTTCTAGCTCTAAAAGTCTATGGTTCTGTCTTGCCCTAACAGTGATGATTTCTAAATTGAAATCTTCTTCTACCTTAAATTTAAAAGTTTGTAAGAGATTGCAGAGAATTTACAACTTGGCCAGGCTATTTTAAAACATATTCTGTGATGGTATAGTGCTGAAATATATTTCAAAATGAAAAACCTTTTTTTTTCTTGCTGTGAAAGTCTGTAGCACTGAACCATAAGAGGAAAGCTAATCTCCTTCAGCATTTTTATGATATATGTTGGAGGGGAAATTGTCTACACCTCATAAGGACCCAGGTGATCAAATCAAGTTTCCAATTTTGAAAACAAAATACAAAATACAATGTGGAGCCTCTGCCTCTGCTCCCTGGCAGGACCAGTCATTCACCTACAATCAAAATGAATTGTGCTCTCAATCAAGGTCACAAAAGGTCTCGCTCTGATTTTGTGTCTTTTTCTCTTTTCTTCTGAAACTCTTTGTTCTGTGTTTCTAATTTTGGCCACTGAAAGCCCTTCTAAAAAGAGCTAATCTCTTCTAAGTCCATTTTTAGTAGTGCTGATTTTTCTCTCTAACTCCTTCCTGTCTCTTCTGCTTTCCACTTATGTGTCTTTCTGTAAGTGGGTAAACCTCCCTGGGTCTCATTCCCCTCATCTTTAAAGATGGGAGGTTGGGCCAGTGGCTCCTCAGCTTTGATGTTAGGAATCTTCTCTTCCTCTCTCCAACTCCATCTCATTTTTCACCTTACTCTCCAATAGCAATTAGGCTTTCCATAGTGTTTTCACATTAATTCTCTCATTCGGCCCTCACAACAACCCTGGGAAGTAAACAGGGCAGGTGCTGTTCTCTCCATTTAACAGATGAAAGAAACGAGGCTAAAATAAACTAAGTTTTGAACCCTGGTTCTGACAATTTGTTGTTGCTGTTCAGTCTCAACCGACTCTTCATGACCCTGTGGACCACAGCACACCAGTACCAACCACACAGTTTTCTCAGCAAAGATACTAGGATCATTTGCCATTTCCTTCTCCAATGGTTTAGGGCAAACAGAGGTGAAATAACTTGCCCAGGGTCACACAGCTAATTAATGTCTGAGGCTGGATTTGCACTCAGATCTTCCTGATTCCAGACCCAGCCCTCTATCCACTAGGCAATTACTATCTATCAAGATCATTCTGTCTCTCTAGGTCTCTGTTTTCTAGCTTGTAAAATGAAGTCAATAAAACTTGCCTTTCACAGGCAGCCTTGAGCAGCATTTCTCTAATCACCATTTTCATTTTCAGATGCAGTCTCTTTTTAAATCCCCCACCCTTGACTCCATCACTAGAATGGCCAGGGCACTCCTGAGCCTGCATATTCTGAGGGGCTCCGTAGGAGGAACACAAGAGCTGCCTTTTGTAAACCTGAAGGCGCCAGATGAAAAGGAAGCATCACCGTGGGAAGAACAGGGACTAAAATTCATCAGCTTTTCTGATTTCTAATGCAATGTTTTCTAATCCACCATACCACTCATCTTCCATACCCTGGAGTTATTTCTGAAAGATCCTAGGTGTTAGAGAGACAAACTGCTGGATGACTTGACTAGTTTGAGTCTAGGGAACCATCTAATCATCCTCGTCATCCTCACTATCATCACCAGCATTTTCATTGTTGTGAATACTAGTATTATTATCATTGTTGCTAACAATCAAGGTTGTTGAGTTGAGGAAATAGACTCTAATGGAGAGACCCTGGAACACATCCATGAACAAATATGATCTAAGGTGGAATATAATGGGGGAACAAACAAAAGATACAAGGGGAGTAAGTGAAGAAAATCTGAGTAGGAGAAAGTGCTTTCAGTTGGGAGGGCAGGGGGAAGATCTGGGAAGGCATTACAGCAGAAGTGCCACTGGCGCTGAGCCTTCAAGTAACGGAAAGATTTCAAAAGGCAGGAATAACATGGGCTCAAGATCCCACTCCCCAACTTCATCCAACAAGCTACTTTACCCCCTTAGAGACTCAGCTTCATCATCTGGAAAATGATAAGAATAATACACCACATTTCCTTACGTAGTGGTCATGAGTATAAATGGAGTAATGCAAGGAATTATTATCCTAGCAACTGGCATCATGTATATCTGATAGCAGGAAAAGTTATTGGTTCAGCCCGTCCTATTTCACCCAAGTATGTTGGTGTCTACACCGTATGGAATGGGTAAGAAATATGAAAAGTCTTGGTCACCAAACCTTTCTTTTAGCATTACCCTAACAATCAAGGAAGGATATCTATCTATCTATCTATCTATCTATCTTTCTATCTATCTGTCTGTCTATCTACTATCTATCTATCACCTATCTCTATCTATCATCTATCATTTTTTTCCCTTTTTTTAAACATACCTGGACTATTTCTTTGTTTACCTCCTTCACTCTCTCGCATAATCTGCCTCCCACTTGAATCAACATGTTGAAGAAGACTGGATTTGGAATCAGAGGAAGCAGATTCAGACCTTGACTCTATCACTTACTCCCTGTGTAGTAGAAAGCACATCACTGCCTCTTTGGGCCTCATTTCCTGATAGGTAATAGAAAAAAAGTTGGACTAGATAAGGAGTTCTTCATCTGGGGTCCATGGATCCCCTAGGGTTTATTGGATAGATCTCAGGGGGTCCATGAACTTGGATGGGAAAAAATTATTTTCACTAAACTTTGGTTTCCTTTGAAATCCTATGTATTTTATATGATGCATTTTAAAAACATTATTCTGAGGAGTCTACAGGCTTCATCAGACTGCCAAAAGGGTCCATTACATAAAAATAGGTTAAGAACCCATGTATCAGATGACCCCTAAGGTTCCTTTAAATGCTAAATCACATTATATGATGACGTCTCTCTATCAAAGGATATCCCATGACTTTGTGAACTTTGAGAAGATCACTGAATCCAAGCTTCTCGTTATACCTATGTGAACACTGAGGTCAGAAAGAGACCTGAATGGTCTTTGATCACTTTGGTAATGCTTTAACCGATCTGTCCAGCTTTCATTTCTCCATTCTCCAGACCAGAACCATTGTTAAGCTTGTTGCTCCAGTGGTGCCAATTGTGTTTGCTCTTCAGTTTGTCTTGACAGCACTAATTTCCCCAAGGACACTGCTGGTTTCCTAGGGAGTCTTTTTCTGCTGCCTTTATTGGGTTGTTATACTTATATATACATTCCTGTTCTTCAAATTTAATCACCAGATCCTCTAGAATGAAGGTATTTATATGCCAAGGCAAGGAAGTCGCAGTAGTTTCTTTTTTCCCTGAAGGATCCTTCTATTCTTTTAGATGGTAAACAGTGATCTCTTAGCCACATATAGTCTGAATCTCCTGTTACCCTGAAATTCCTATAAGGCCTCATGTGATACTTTTTGGACAAAATCAGCACCCAACAAACAATTCTAGCTTACTGAATTTCATGCCCGACTACATCCTATGAAGATCTTCTGTTTGATGAGAATAGAATCTAGAACTGAATCCACCTCCTCATTTTACACATTCTGAAATGAAGGCACAGGAAAGTCTCAAAAGACTTGCCCATTTAAGAACTGGAAACTATAATAAGAATGTATATATACAGCCTATATCAGATTACCTGCCATCTTGTGGATGGAAGAGGGAAGGGAGGGGGAGAAAATTTAGAACTCAAAATCCTATGGAAATGAATGTTGAAAACTAAAAATAAATAAATTAATCAATTTTAAAAAGAACTGGAAACTAAAAGGGTGTCCATCAATTAGGGAACAGAAGAACAAATTACAGTGTATGTATTCATTGTAAGAAATGATGAAAGGGATAGTTTCAGAAACAACTTAAGAAGACTTATATGTACTGATGCAGAGGGCAAGGAGCAGAACTAGGAGAACAATTTATCCTAGAAAAACATTGTAAATATAAACCACCTTAAAGTACTTAAGCACTCTGATTAATGCAATGACAAATAGTGATTTCAGAAGGTAGCAGATTTTCACAAAGTCATCAAGAATGTTACCCACCAAGAATATTACCAGAAAGGTGATGGGCTAAAGGTAAAGAATAAGACACATTTTTTGACATAGCTATATAGGAATTTTGTTTTGTTTGATTATATTTTTATTACAAGGATTTTGTTTTTCCTTTTTTTTTCAGTGGGTGAGGAGGTACGAGAAAGGGAAAATTAATGCTTGCTAATTGAAAAAAATAAAATTAGTGTTGTATACATGGTAAAAAAAAGTGTACTTGCCCAAGCTCACATAAATAGTAAAAGGGATGACAAAGACTTTCTCTCTGAGGTTCTTGGATAAGCCCAATACTGGTAAAGCATGTCAGCCTTTTTCTCATGTTCCATGTTGGGTAGCAGAAAGTTAACAAGTAAAACAGATCCCAAGCCTTGGGCAGTGGGCCAGAAGGCATATTTAGGAGAGATAAATGGAAGTTATAAAGAGGCAAATATTGTCTTGTTTTAAGGGGAAAAAATCCTAACAATTAGAGCTACCCAAAAGTATGTTTCCTCAGGAGGTTATTGGTTCCCCCATACAAGAGTACTTCAATAAAAACTAAATGGAAAACATTTAGGTATGTTATAAAGAAGATTTATTTCCCCCATACATTGGTTGGGCTAGCTGGCCATTGAATTCCCTTGTAACTCTGAAATTCTGTAAATATGAAAGAGATAAAGAAGAATCACAAGAAGTTGAAATCAGGAATTGGGAAAGCAGAGCATGTTTGCATGAAACTTGACTGAGAGGCTTACTTGGGATCACAGCTAATAAATATCAGAGTAAGGATTTGAAACCAGATCATTTGATTCCATGACACTGACTTTTTGCACTATACCATGTTCTCTCTTGTGTATTTGGCTGTATCTTGAATCATTCTCTATTTCTTTTGTATCTTATTGTTTAATTCAGAGGTTCTTAACCCTTTTTGTGTAATGGACTCCTTTGGTAGTCTGGTAAAGCCTATTGGCTCTTTCCCAAAGAATACTTTATAATGCATATAATAATAAGAATATATATAAAGGAAATCAACTATATTATCTTTATCAAAATATCAAAATAAATAAGTTCATGGACTCCCTATTGAGAACCTTTTAGTGCTTTGCAGGTTATGTATAACTTGTTAGACATGAAATCTGATGGTTTTCTTAAAACTCTCATTCACCTTAATCTTTCTGAAGCAGTTAATACTGCTGTAAAACTGAACAGAAGAGATCCTAACTTGGAGTTAGAATGCAACTAGAGTAAGTAAGGAGGGTCTTCTCTGAATTGAATACAATTTGATTTGGTAGCATTCTAATTTTAATTGCTTAACCCATTTTTTAAAAAGTTTGCACACAGAGAGAGATGTATGCCATCTCTTCTACCTCCAGAATTCTGGGACTTGCACATCCTCACCTTGAGTGGAAAGTATGGGTAGCAGAGAAGGGTAGGTCATTTGGATAGTCACACTGAAGTTTGGGAACTGGTTGATATGCTGTCACAGGACTCCATCACTTAGAACCTTCCTACAGCTTAGCAGGAAGTGGCCTGGTACTAGAGTTGGAGTCAGGGGAACCAAGTTCATATCTTAACACTGACATTGACTAACTGTGTGATGATGGAACCTATCTAACTTCTCTGAGACTCAAGATTCCTATCTACAAAATGGAGCTAATATCTATTTGTACTCTCTGCCTCATGTTGGGAAAGGACTTTGCAAACCTTAGAATGCTATAAGACATTATTATAACTGCTATTATCAGTTAGTATAAGGATGACTTATTGACCCCCCAAATTAAAGTAACACATACTGTGATATTTAGTGATTTCATTGCAAAGGTGGGCGTAGGGACTGTAGCACATATGTATGTGTATGTGTGTGTGTGTGCGCCCGTGCGCGAGCACACGTTGTTGTTGTTTGTTCATTTTTGAATAGGACCAATGACATCACAAGATGAATGTCTTGACTTCTGGATTAAATTTAAGTGAGGCATATTTGCACAAAGTCATCAGCCTCACTCTCTCTTACAGTCATTGAAGTCCAGTGGCAAGACAAAAATCAAGACAACTGGCCCAGGATTTCACTTTTGTTTGTGAGGTCCTTGAGTGTGACAACTGAAGCTAACTTCTGTCTAGCTCAGGAGTTCTCACACTCCAAGGGAGCACAAGAAGCTTGTCAAAGGTTATGGGGACTATTTGATAAATACCTATCTTACATTAGTATAGATTCTAAAATGAGTAGCATTCATAGGGAAAAAATTCATTTGGAGAAAATATGGTGAAGGATGGTAGCTGGGTAAAAAATAGAGAGAACACTGCAGAGCATCTGAAAATTTTGAGACAATCAGAGAAATAAATAAATAATCATTCCTAATAATTTGACTGAAATCAAATGAATGAGATTGGAATATGACATTCAAGTCATAATGAGTTAGAAAACATCAACAAAGACCTAGGGAATGCTAATCTATCTCCGCAATAACCAGACACTCCTAATTGATTTCCAATCAACGAAATTACAAAAAGTTTGGTGTACCCTTGGAGAAGTCTGTCCCTTTCTTATGAAACATAATCACCAAACCTTCATTCTACTGATAACTTTTATCTGTAAACCAGGACTCTCAGTTCAATTCTCAATCAAAGCCAGAAGGAGAAAAAACGAAAAGGAGGTAGAAAAATGAAATGTCAATATCTCTTTAAAAACTGTATTGAATTGTATAATGATCAACTCTGAATGACTTAGCTATACAGAGATCCAAGAAAATTCTAGAGGACCTATGGTAGAAAATGCTATCCACCTCCAGAGAAAGAACTGATAGAATCTGAGTGCAGATTGAAGCAAGCTGGTTTTTTTCCCCTCTTTTCATTTTTCTTGGGTTTTTTTGTCTGTTTTCTTTCACAACATGACTAATATGGAAATATGTTTTGCATGACTGCATGTGTATAATCTTTATCTCAAATTGCTTGCTTTCTCAATGCAGGGAGAAGAGAGAGAGGGCGGGAGAGAATTTGGAACTCAAAGTTGTGAAAAATGCAAGTTTGGATTGCTTTACTTGTAATTAGGAAAAAATAAAATATTAAAACAAAAAACTATATTGAAAGTAAAGCTATGGGTTGGAAAGAAACAGAATCATTGGGCTCACTAATTTTTTGACTATATTCAGATAAACATTTAACAACCTTATGACATTGGGAAAATGTTAGTTTCAGATAAAGTTTTCTTTATAAAAACAATCTCTAACTTCTTATGGGCCTGTGAATGGTAACCTCTTATTTTGAATAAGGGATACAGGAAGGCTAATTGAAAGCCAGTTGGGTATGGAGGATTGAAAATATTTGGGAACCCCTAGCTTAGCTCTATTAAAGCCAGCTGAATGTAACAGGGGATTGAATGCAGGCAGGGAGGCCATTTAAGTGTATGTTGCAATACCCCAGATAAGAAATAATGAGCAAGCCAACAAGTGTGGCAAGGATAGGGAGGGAAGGAAGTGAAGGTAAGACACATGGCAGAGCAGGGGTTCTTAACCTGGGATCCAAAGGGTCCATTGGTAGATTCAGGGAGTCCATGAATTTGGATGGGAAAATACTCATTTATTTTCACTAATTTCAAAGTGAAATTTAGTATTTCCTTTAGTTATAAATTCAGGCAATGAATCATTTTGAAAAAGGGTTCATAGGCTTCACCAGATTGCCAAAGCAGTGAAACAGAAAAGGTTAAGACCCCTCTCCTGTAGAGGTAGAACAGATATAACCTGGCAACTGACTGAATGTGGAGTGAGATGGAAGAAGCCCAGATGACTCTGAGGTTTTGTTTCAGGGTGATTAAGAGAATTATGTAAGAAAAGTCTCTCCAAAATGGACAAAAGTTGATTTGGCATATACTCAATATCCCAGCACTTGTCTAACTTGCATATGGTTTATACCGAGATAAGAGAGGTAGGTGGAGAAAAACAGTAAGAGAAACAGAAAAAAAACTGTGGAATTTATCAATAGGAAGAATCCATTAGGCTCTACAATGATACAAAGTATATTATTTTCCCAGAATGAAGACAAATGATAGAAAAACTGTTCTTGTCTGTTCTAAGGAAAATCTTAGAAATCTTCTAAAATGCAAGGTCTCTTCAGTTTGAAAAGGGCATCTTGACAGAATACAGTATTTTTTTCTTTATATGTTCTGAGAAAAACTTGCTTTGTTGCACTCTGTAGGACTGTTTTTCATTACATAGCTGTGGCCAGCAACTACTTACCGAAAATACGGAAGCCAAAATCTCAATGCCACCAGTACTCAGGGTTATATACGGAATCCTCTCTGTAGATATCCCAGCAGTAGAAAAGATATTGTTTGTGTAGAACCAAATCTATATCAAAAAAGAAAATAGGGATTTGTGTAAGAGGTATTTTCAATGTTAAATCCAAGCACAGTAGCATCTCCTAGAAGTCACAAGCCTGACCCACAGTTGTATGGTAGAAACATCCCTGCAGTAGATATCAAGAGACATGTGTATTCTATTCCTGACTCTGCTGTGTGACCGTGAACAACTCATTCCTCTTCAATTTGCTCATATGTAAAATGAAGGGGATTGGATTGGCTTATCTCTAAGATCCCTTTCAGGCCCAAGGCTCTGTGATTCTACACTGCATTCCATGCCAATTGACTATAAAAAATGTTAGATGTAAACCTGCATTTTCCTGACCTCAGTTTCAAAATCTATCTTTTGAGCATCATTGGACATTGCTTCCTCTCCTAGGGTCTGCAATCAAATCAAACTAGCCTAACTTCTCTCACAACAAAAAAACAAACAAAAAAAATCCCACTTCATCTCTTATCTCCACACCTTTGTGCTAGACTTTCCTCATGTCTGGAATCCACATCCTTTCTACTTTTATGTCAGAGTCACTCTCTTCCTTTAATATGCATCCCAAACCCTGTATTCTGCATAAAACCTTTCCTGATTCCTCTCCTAACTACTAGTGATATCCATCCCAATAATTTATATTTAAATTATATATAATGTGCACCTGTGTGTATACATACATAAATACACATACAATATATACATGTATATGTACTGTATGTATATATAATTTATTAACATATTTGTGCTTTACATATTTTTATATGCCTTTGTTGTTTCACCCATTAGAAAGTAAGCTCATTGTGAGATAGAGATTGTTTCATTCTTTGTGTTTATATCTCCAGTGCCCAGCACAGTGCCTGGCCCATAGTAGGCATTTAATTAATACTTGTCAATTGATTGAAATAAACTTGGAATCACGGATTAAAGAGTATCTTTGACTCCCGTACTCCCATCTTCTCCCCCTGCCACTATAGCAACTCCTATCCTTTAGAAGGTCTTCTGTCCAAAGATGTGCTCTCACCTGTGCATCTGAACTTTCTCCTCATCAGGAATATCCTCTCCCCAAAACTAATCAAACAGCTTTATTTTAACATATTCCGACATCTTAATCCTTCATACAATATGGTACATGTTCAATAAATAGTTATTGAATGATTGATTGAATGAGTGGTTTAGAGGGAAAAAAAGAATGAAAGAACAGATAAAGCCTTCCTAGATTGTTCGGTGAATAAATGGCTGTTTCCCTCTAACTCAGTCTCTCTCAGGTTGTACTTAAGAAATGTCTTTCCAGGTCAGAACTACACTTCATCTACCCAAACATTCTGCCTCTAGAACCAAGAGGCAGCCTGGTATATTGGATGGTTGGCCTTGAGGACCTGGATTCAAGTTCTGCTCCTGACTATGTGACTGGCTATGTGACAGGGTAGGTCATTTAATTTCTTGTGCTCTGGGCTCTAAGATTCTAAATTGACATGCATTGGTAGAGAGTTTCCTTACTTGGCAGTTCCCTGTGATAATGAAATCACTGGTTCAGTTTTTTTGTCTGTTACTGAAAGCAAGGCTTTTTGCAGTAGATGCTAATGACCGTGCACATCTTTCTTCCCTGGGTTCAGCTCCTTGAAAGTGGAGGTGGGAAGAACTCCAAAAATACACTCCACTTCCCAAGGTGCATTAGCCCACTCTGGAGTCACACTTCATCCCCATTTGCTTCCTTAGAAATATGACCCACTCAGGCTGGATCCCCAGGTCCTCCCTGCTGCTCCCATAGCTGAACCCAAAGCAGGGAGTGCCTCTCCTAAGGATACTTCTTCCTAGGATCGAACCACTCTGAATGTCAAAAGGGACATCAGCTCATATTCTTTATAAAGAACAGAATTCTTGGACTACCCCAGATGGGCATTATCCCAGGAACATCAGCCTTACATGAACTTTCATCAGCACATTCCCACGGCTCCCTGCTTTGCCCCCAAAATAAGAGCTCCAAGGCCAGAACTGTCACTCCAGATTAGGATCAGATCATGGGCAATAGAATTTTACTACTGTTGGCTTTTCTTGGCTGGGTTGGCAATCTGCAATGGACAGAAGCTGGTGCTTTGGATTCAGAGTGAGCTGGTGTGCTTCTCTCTGATCTTTGGCAAGTGCCTTTGTCATTTTTACTTCTGAAATGGACATAGCCTCTTCTGAGTGCCGACTGCCCTGTGTATTGGTTCCAAACCGCAGCCATATACGCCGTATGTGCTTCCAGGGCGTGTGCGTGGCTCCCAGCACATGACGGCAATGCCGTTTGTTCTTTCCCACACGATTGCTTGTCTTTAAAGGTGTCTTTTCTGCCTTTGTCATTTGGTTACCCCTGACACAGCTAGACTGCTAGACTAGGAGTCATGAAGACCTGAGTTTGAATCCTGAGAAAGTCCCTTAATTTCTTTAAGTCTTGGTTTCCTCATCTGTAAAATGGGGATTATAAAAACACCTACCTCACAGGGTTATTTTGAGGCTCAGATGAGATAACATGTATAAAATGCTTTTCAAAATTAAAGGATTATATACATTTTTAGCTATTTTATTATTGTTATTTTTTTCACAGAGCTGTCAGAGAGGTGGTGAGGTCTGTTTTCACCTTCCGTGCATTGTACTAATTGTTGTGAATTGTAAGATCATAGGTCTAGAGGCGAAGGGAAACTCGCCCGTCATTAGATCCAACCCCTTCATTTAATAGATGAAGAAGCTCTAGTCACATGGCAGAGCCAGTATTGGAGAGAATGGGCATTATGCGCCTACTATGTGACAGGCACCATACTAAGTGCTTTGTAGAAATTATCTCATTTGACCCTCACATTGAGCCTGTGAGGCAGGTGCTAGTATGATCCTATTATGGGGAAACTGAGGCGGGTAGAGGTTAAATGACTTGCCCAGGGTCACACAGCTAGTTAAGTGTCTATATCTGGATTTGAAGTCAGGTCTTCTTGACTCCAGCACCAGTGCTCTTTCCACTGTGCCACCGAACTGCCTTGGGTTCTGTGATTCCAAATCCATAAAATCTCTGGAGATGTATTCAGTACCCCTCCTTCTCCCTTCATCCACTTTGAGATGGAAATTCCTGAAGGGGGGGAGGCTGAAATCGAGTTCCCTTCCCTCTCCATTCGCACAGGTTCATCTCACTGTCCAGTGGTGACCAAGAAGGAGCTTAAGCTATAGACAGGAAGAGTCTCAAGAGGTCATAAATCAGTTTCCTTGCCTCAGGAGCTGAAGCTACTCCCAAACATACTAGTATCTCTCTGGTTCTTTATCATAATTACCTTAGTCCCGATGCTAAACAATCCACTCTGGATTACATTCAAATAGGACTGCTTGCTGTTCCCTTTATTTATCCTATCGTCTATCAGAGATATGCGACATGGATGATAACCTCAAGGCTAGGCCTTCACTGAGGAAATTGATGTAACACCATGAGTTTGAAAAATGGTAAAATCTCTTCCAGGAATACTCCTTTTCTTTCCATAGTAAGGATTTAGGCCTACCTTTACAACTACTTCAAACTTCTACCTTACATGACCTAGGAAGATAGTGTCTCAGTGAGTGAATGACTGAATGAATAAGCGTTAAATAAACACCTTCTATGTGCCAAACCCTGGGTTAGATACTAGGGATACAAAAATGAGATGATTCCTGCTATCTAGGAGCTTATATCCTCATAAAAATAGACAATATATAGTGGGGAATGGGGATAAAAAGGGGATTTTGGTTGAAGGAGTCACAGGCCATTGGACAGTGGATTTGCACACCCTTTCTTTTTTCCTTCTTTTTAAAATTAATTTATTTTTAGTTTTCAACATTCACTTCAACAAGACTTTGAGTTCCAAATTTTCTCCCCATCTCTTCCCTCCCCCCACCCCAAGATGCTGTGCATTTTGATTACCCCCTTCCCTTCTCTTATCCCTCTTCCCTTCTATTTTCCAGTAGGGCAAGATAGATTTCTATACGCTATTGCCTGCATATCCTATTTCCCAGTTGCATGTAAAAACAATTTTTAACATTTGTTTTAAAAACTTTGAGTTCCACATGCTCTCCCTTCCTCACTCCCCATCCACCCTCATTGAGAAGGCAAGCAATTCGATGTTATACATGTATAGTCATGCAAAACACTTCCATAATAGTCACACAGTGAAACACTGACTACATTTCCCTCCACCCTCTCCCACCCCCCATTTATTCTATTCTATTGACTCTGTCCCTCCTCAAAAGTATTTGCTTCTGATTACCCCCTCCCCGCATTTGCCCTCCCTTCCATCATCCCCTCCTCTCTTATCCCCTTCCTTCCTACTTTCCTATAGGGTAAGATAGATTCCATACCCAATTGAGTTGGACACTCTTTCTAGTTTTGGTGGCATTGAATTTATTGCTATTCCCGGAATCTGGGGTGAATATCAGTGGCTCAGGTGGGGAAGAGATGGTTAAAAATGGGACAGGACAGATGCTCAAGTTGGAGAGGCTCTGGTCTCCTAATCATGGCTGGGTGGGATGCAAAGCATGGTTTAGGGCTGGCTAGTAGTGGATTATGTGAATTTTCCCCCATTCACCCACCAGTCAGGATAGCTCAGCCCCAGGGTAGGGACCCAAAGTTAAGTAGATTAATCCCTATGCGGTGAAGGCTCTTCTTCTCTGGAAGTATATTATTTGCATCTCTACTTAGATTTCAATACTAAAATCAAGATTGTAGACAAGTTTATTTCTAAGATGGCTTTTCAAGTGATAGATCACAAAGTTTATGACCAGGCTAATCAATACTTCTGACCGTGAAGAAGGACAAAGCGACATATCCCAGCCCTCTCTGCTACTACCTTCTAGTTCAATTCTTGCTCAGACGACCCTTCTAATTGGTCTCCATGCCTCCCCTGTCTACTTCCAATCAATCTACCAAAACACTCTTCCTAATGACTAGATATGTCCATGTCCATCTTCTGCTCAAAACTCTTCAGTGGCTCCTATAGCCTTATTCTGGCACGTAAGACCCTCCATAATCTAGCTCCAGTGTAATTTTCTAGCTTTCTTTCATGTATTGTTTTCCTCTTTCACGTACTCTGTTTTTCAGGCGAAGTGGATTGGTTGTTTCCTGATCTCACCCTTCCCCTTCCATCCCCATGTCCTGTGCCCTTCCATCTCTCTGCCAGTAGAAATCCTTCTTAACCTTCGAGATTCATCTCAAAGGCTATTTCTTCCATGAATCAATCAACAAACATTTTAAAGACTGCTCGGGGTAAAGGGGGGGAGGTTCTGCTATTTCTTCCCCACTGAACTTGTTTTCTACCTTATAAATATTTCTTTTATCACCTTAAATTTTTCCTTGGAGCTCAATGAACTTTATTCTACATTATAGGTATCTATTTATATGATTTATATGTCATCATTCCCCCAGACCCCAGGAGACTAGCAGCTCCTTAAAAGCAGGGACTGTCTTTTTTTTCTCTTTGTAACCCCATAACTGAGCAGAAAGCCTCATACACAGTACTTAATAAAAGCCTGGAGAGAAAAATGCACTGGTTCTCACAACATTTCATTCTGTGGGTGTGCATGGACCTGAGACAGCACAAAGTTCAGGATACATAGATGGTCTGTCTTGCCCCACATAAAACTGATCACTACCTCTTGAAACCAAAAAGTACCACAAGTCACCGCCAGTGAACCTTAATGAGCCTCTGGAGATTCTGCAGGCACATGCCTCATCTTCAGTCAGGCTGCTCATTCACTTGAATAACTTGCCAGTAGAATCATCTGCCAGACAGAGCACCCCTCCATGGGGAATGACAATCAACCCAGAAGGAGCTGGGTAGGAAATATCAAAGGATAAAGGAAAGGAATGACTAAGAAAATGAGAAGGCAATGGACAACTCCCTCTGGTGTCCATTCCCAAGTTGGAATCATATACAATTCATCTTTCACTTAGTGAAAGATCAATATTTCCTACCTCAGCCTTCTCCAGCTCTCCCTTGTGCATACAGTTATTGGATAACCCTGTTGCTTCATACTTGACTTCCCTCCTTCCATAGGGATGCAGGTGACATCCCATCTGTGCCTTGGGAAATGGTTTCATGAATCCCTGGGGCTGATAAATTCCTCACCTGGTAACTGGCTATCTGGACAAGGCAAAGGAGATTGGAACAACCATCTCTCTGGCCTAGGAAACTGTGACTGTCAATACAGTCCATATTTATGAATACATTTGACTTCAGCAGCACATCATATGTACTTGAAGTCCACTAAGACCCATGTTTCTCTTTTTAGCTGAATAACTGTCCAGATAGTCCTTCCTCATCTTTACTTATAAGGTTACTTTTCTGAACCCAAATGTAAGACTACATTTTTCCATATTGAATGGAACCTTGTTAGACTGAGGAAAGAAAAAAGGAAAAAAAAACCCTCTTCCAAAATCTTGGATGCCTCAATTTTTCAAAATTAACTACAAAGGAGATTTAGTGCATTCTTGTTTAAGGATTGTGGGGTGTTCACATCCTGAGCAGTCCTGGAAACTGTTTACATGAACCAAGGAAGTACTCAATTGTTTCTTTGTGTTTGTATGTACTGAAATAAAAATATAAAGTTTTTATTAAATCAGAGGTTCACTTAGTGAAAGATCAATATTTCCTACCTCAGCCTTCTCCAGCTCTCCCTTGTGCATACAGTTATTGGATAACCCTATTGCTTCATACTTGACTTCCCTCCTTCCCATAGGGATGCAGGTGACATCCCATCTGTGCCTTGGGAAATGGTTTCATGAATTCCTGGGGCTGAAAAAACTTGGGAGTCTACAAACTTTTAAAAAATATTTGATAATTTTATTATTTCAATATGATTGTTTTCCTTTGTAATTTTCTGTATTTTATTTGAAAATATTATTCATAGAAGGGGTCCATAGGTTTCACCAGACAGCCAAAGTGGTCTATGACACATATGCACACACACACAAGGTTAAGAAGATCTGACAAATATTTTATCTGTTTATCTATGTTTTAGATAAATGTTATCAATATTTATATATATATTTATACCTATATCTATCTACCCATCTACACAAAGGGAGGCAGTGTGATATCTGCAATTACCTAGTTGTGTGACTCTGGACAACTCATTGAATCTCTTTGGGCCTGAATTTCTTTATTTATAAAATGAAGGAGTTGGGTGGGATTGTTAGACACTACTCGGGAACCGGGCCCCAGTCCAAATGTGTTCCCAAAAGAGAAAGGGCAGGGAGAACCCTCCCAAAAGGCAAATGTGGCAACCAAAAAATTATCTGTCTGCATTCAGAGAAAGAACTGATAAATAGAAGTATGTACAGAATAATTTTATATACATATGTTTGTGTTTGTGTGTAATGGCAGCCGTCTCTAGGGTTTGGTGAGGGGACAGAAAAGAAGGAAAAAATGGGAGGAAAAAGAAATTTACATGATTGTTATATATTTAAAAGGAATAGCAAATTGTACAATAACAGGTCCCAGCCCAATTTCCACTTGGTCGTTGTGTGGGCTCTGATTGGCTTAGAGTGAATGTAAATAGCAATTGTTACTGTTTTGGCCAGAAACTCTAAGGGCCTTCCCCTCCCAGATTGATTTTTTTAAATTTTTGGACTAGGTAATAGAGGCCATTTTCTCCCTCATTTCTTACCTAGCCTTAATCACTAAATGGGTGTTGCCTCAGTCAAACTAGTAGCTATTAACAACCTTAGCTTAAAAAGGTCAAGGTCTCCCATTGCATCAGGGGCCATCTCCAGTCATCCTGATCTACATCTTGCCATTGGACCCAGGTGGCTCCAGAAGATCAAGTGAGGCTGGTGACTTTGCACAGCCCTCCCTCACTTAAATCCAATTCACTTGCAAGTCATGGCAGCACCTTCCTGATGTCATGGTCTTCTTCAAGAATGAAGGACAAGGGGCAGCTAGGTGTCGCAGTGAGTATAGCACTGGCCCTGGAGTCAGAAGGACCTGAGTTCAAATCTGGCCTCAGACACTTGACACATGTACTAGCTGTGTGATCTTGGGCAAGTCACTTAACCCCAATTGCCCTGCCAAAAAAACCCAAAAAAAAACCAAACAGAAAGAATTAAGGACAAACAAAAATAATAATATTTGTGTGCATATACATACACATGCATATAGAGATACATATATATATATATAGGTACATGCATATATTCTTACTAGCTCATAAGGTATAAAATGCTACATAAATGCAATTTATTATAACAGTTATTCAAGAGCCTCCTCTAAAACATCAACTTTGCATCTGCTGCTCTGCCTGGTTTCAATTCCTCCACAAGATGAGCCTCTCAGGATAAGCTAATCTCAACACCAAGCTCAACTCAAGCCTTGATCGACATCACCTCCCTCAGCTTCCTTTTCTCTCTGATTGGAGGGCCAAACTCCTCCCCATGCCTTCCTCTATGGAGGGCAGAAACTGGTCTTTCAATTCATTCCATTCTGCATCCACTGCTCTGGCTGGTTTCAATTCCACAGAATACTAAGCCGCCACCGCCCCTGCTCTCCTGCCTCCTTTTCTGTGTCATCTCCCCCATTAGACAGTAAGCTCCTTGAGGGCAGGAACTGTCTTTTTATTTATAAAATCTCTAGTGCCTGGCACACAGTAGGCACTTAACAAATGTCTGTTAGATTACTTAGTTTTAAATACTGGGAATTATAAATGCTAATATTTATTTAGCACCTTAAAAGTACTACTAAGTGATATGTACATACATGTATGTCTGTAGAGCATCTAGAAATGATATTATATATATGTAAAACACAGTACTTTCTAGGCACTATATAAATATTTGCAATTATTTTATATACATATACATACACATACATATATGTACGTATATATGCACATATATACATATATGTACCTTGTTAGGAAGATCAAACAAGATATATAAACATATATAACATATAAAGCACTTTGTAAACCCCAAAGTGCCATATAACAATAAGCACTAGCTTTTATGTAAAGCTTTAAGATGTGCAAAGTACTTCACCAAATTATCCAATTTTGTCTCATATTAACCTCCTAGGACCGTTGTAAGGATCAGATGAGATAATATTGGTAAAGCAGCTAGCACAATGCCTGGCACACAGTAGGCATTTAATAAATGCGTGTTCCTTTCCTCCCTTATTCTCACAACAACCCTGGGAGACAGGTTATTATCCCCATTTTTCAGAGGAGGCACCTGAGGCTATGAAGTGACTCAGCCAGGGTCACTCAGCTACTAAGTGTCTGAAGCCAGATTTCACTTAACCTCTCAAAACAATCTCCTTCAGCCTCAGGCACCTCACCTGTAAAATTGAGGTCTTCTTGAGTCCAGACGTAGTGTTCTATTCACTGTGCCACCTAACTGCTATCATTATTATCAACAACAACAACATAAGTGAAGAATTACTTGACTTGGTTGCGTTGTAAAGATATTCTCCTCTTCTCTTCCCTTTACCAGTGAAAGTAAAGCACAGCTGGTTTAAGTGAAGCTTATTCAATGGGGCAGTTTCAGGTCAGTGCTGACAATACAACTCCCTATCAGTTTTGCATGGTGTTGGCCCCCCACCTCCTGCCCCCAGGAATTAGGCTCTCCATCCAGAGATCCCAGACTCTGAAATCATACTTCTTAAAGAGGTCTCAGAACTCCCTGGCAATCTAGAAGATTTTACTGTTCTGGTGGAGCCGGCTCTGAATATGCTATCCTCAGTCAGATCTTTTTTATAAGACCTAGTAAACTCCCTCTACTTCCTCCAATTTAATTTGGACATAAGAATCATGGAATCACAAATTTTCAGTTAGAAGGAACCTTGCTAGCTACGTAGTTCAGCCCATACCTAAAGAAGGATTCTCCCTATAGTATACCTGACAAGTTGTTATCCAGTCTCTGAGGAGGAGACTTCCCCACACCCACACACAAAGGAGGGCAAATTGGAAAGAATGCTAGATCCGAAGCTGAAGGACCTGGGTTCAAATTCTGACTCTGCCCTTTACTACCTACATCATTTTGGGCAGGTCGCTCAACATCTATGGGATTAATTTTCCTCATTGAAAATGAAAGGACTGGTCTAGCCCTAAAGTTCTGCAATCCTACGACCTCTGGAGGCTCTAAGTGTTAGGGATTTTTTTTCCACAATGACCTTCTTTAGGCCTTAGTTGTCATGGGAAGGAGCTTGTTTGTTTCTTCCTTGCAAATGTACAATACATCAAAATGTCCTACAAAGGGGACCAGGTGGGGACAACCAAATAGTACAAAAAATTTATTTTTAAGCACTTAGAAAATGAGATGCATCATATAAAAACTGAATAAGAATATTGGATTAAATGTCGCTGGATAGGTCCTGGTTCTGCCATTAATTCACTATGTGACATTAAGGCTTAACCTTCATGGGGCTTAATTTTTTTTTCTGTAAAATGGGATTAATGCCTTCTCCCATTCAGTCCACAAGTAGTCAATAAGCATTTATTAAGTGCTTACTATTAACTGTGCTAATTTCTGGTAATCTTTAAATTCAATAAATATTAATTGAACATTTACTATGTGCCAGGCACTATGCTAGGTACTAGGGATGCAGATAAGAAAAGGAAAGACAGTCTCTGTCCCTCAAGGAGCTTACAATCTAATGAAAAGGAAACTGAAAGGGTTGGGGGAAACCAGTGGGTAAGATGTTTCATAGAGTCCAAACCAACCAGAGATGCTGATGGAAAGTGGAAATACAACAATGAATAGGAAAGTCCTTGCCCTGAAGAATACATTCTAATGAAGGAAGACAGCACATAAAAGGAACTTGTCCTGATTACTGTCCAGTGGTGTTCTGAGATTGTAAAATGAGGCAATAGATATAAAACAGACCTTCCAAAAGTGAGTATAACTATTAATCCATTTGGTCCCCACATCAGCCCTGTAAAGGAGGCATTGTAGATAGGATTATCCCAGTTTAACAGAGCTAGAACTACAGCTCAGAGGGGAGGGTGACGCTGACAGGTACACAGCTAGGTGGTGGTAAAGGTAAGGCCTGAACCCAGATCCTCTGACTCCAACCCCACTGTCCTTTCCATACTGTCACCATGGAATAGTGAAAATAATAATATCATGTAGGTATGTATGTATGTATGTATGTATGTTTGCAGTGAGATGAACCCTAGGGTCTCAGTTCTCCATCTACCATGAAGGAATTTGTGTGATCTTACACAACTCACACTTTACCTTTCTTCTGCTCACCTATAAAATGAAGGTTAGGTGAGGAACCTAACAGTCTAGTTAGATAAGGTTCCTTTGGCTCTAAATTTTAAGGCTGAAAAATTCTTTTTAATGCTTTGACCATGTGATCCTTGGTCACTCTCTATTTATTCTGAAACCAGAGTTACAAATTCTGTAATGATTGTCCTTTCTACTAATGTAAAAATGAACAGGGACAGATCTGAAACATGGCTTTGGGGTCATACCAAGAAAAAAGCAATGCTACCATAAGAAATCATCTCGTTAGCAGACACTGTTCTTCATTGGAGCAGAGGTGTCGAACTTATGGTTTGTGGGCCTCAAGCATTCAGCTGAACCCAAACTACATTAAAATTTAATTTGGAAATGTTTAACAAAAATAACAAAAACACAATGCAACACAGATGATGTTAATTTGTGGTGTTCTAAGTCAATTTAAAGCCCTCAGGAATCTGTTTCTATTCTATTTCTAGAGGATGGTTCTTTTTTATTCTCATGAAAATCACATATGAAAGTAGTGATGGATTGTTTTTGTTGGGGTGGGATTCAATATTAGATTCATAAAACATTAAATAATAAAGGACCTTAGAACATAGAATGGAAGAAATGGAGAAGACTTAGAAGTTTTATGGAAAAGGAAGCTGAGGCCTGAAGAACTAAAATGATTTGTAGCTAGCTATTGACAGAACCTGAAATACATCCCAGATCTCCTATATCCCAATCCAATTCTCTGCTTTAAACGAGGTGAATCAAAGGTTCAGTCCAGAAATGGTTAAATTATACTGACTAGTCTTTATAAAAGGATTCCTTAAATATAATGTCCGTCAAATTGGTTATTTTTAAAATAAAGCTTTGGGGTTAAAGGAGTAAACACCAAACTATCTGGAGGCCCTGGCAATGAGAACAACTGAGGGTCAGAGAATCTTAAAGTTGGAAGGGACCTGAGAGGTCATTTAGTTCACTCCCTACTCAGTCCATGAATCCCCTCTACACTGTACACAGCAAAGAGTCTGGGGCACTATGTTTGAATACCTCCAGGAAGAAGAGGTGTTTTCTTCCTATCTCCCTTTGTTGTTGTTGAGTGATTTCAATCCTGTGTGACTCTGTGACCCCTTTTGGGGTTTTCTTGGCAAAGATGCTGGGGTGGTTTGCCATTTCTTTCTCCAACTTATTTTACAGATGAGGAAACCAAGGCAAACAAGGTTAAGTGACTTAACCCGGGTCACACATCTAGGAAGTGTCTGAGGTCACATTTGAACTCAGCTCCTCCTGACTCTAGGATCTGCTCTCTGTTCGTTGAGCCACCTGGCTTCCCTGTTACCTATCTCCCTAGGCAGTCCATTTGATTCCAAAACAGCTCTGCTCCTTGGGAATTTCTTCCTTATATTCAACCACCATCTGCCTGTGCAACTTTTTCCCCTCTCAGACCAAGCAAAACAAGCAAATCCCTTTAACACTTCTCAAACCCTTGAAGTTAGCTATCGTGACGCTCTCCTCTGTCTCCACACCACAAGCTGACTCTTTTCTAAGTCAAACATTTTTTCAGTTCCTTCCACTGATTACTGTATCAAAGGTCATCTAATCTCCTCCATGTGTCCCATTTGGGATATAGACCATTTTGTCAATGATCTTTCTAAAATCTACAGCACAGAGTCAGGCACAATGTTCTGCACATTATCTGACCAGTACATTTGGGTCTCTAACAATGTCAGAGCTGGGAGGGATATCAGAGGCCATCTCATCCAATCTGTCCTGGAACATGAACCTTCTCTAAAATATCTGTAACAAGATCTTCTTCAGTCACCATTCATTTTCTCATTCAGGATTTTCTACTTCTATTAATAGGAGAACCCATGTTCCAGAGGTTTCTAGGTAGCTGGGTTTTACCACACCTATGTTGGCTTTCTATATCAATCGTATACATTTGGATTGAACAGAGCTCTGTTCAACAAACACAATCCAGCAGGGGTGGGGGGGAGGGCCGGGGGAGACTGTATGTAGAACCAGCTTCTGGTTTGCTAAGTGGTGGGACAAGGTAGGGATTTGTCATTTCAGGGCTCTTGGATCAATCTTCTTGCCACTGAGGGTCTAACACTTGGTGAAAGTCAGGACTAATAGAGTCCTAAAGCAGGCTGGTTCTCAGGCAAGGAGTAAGTGACTTGAGGAGAATGCGGGAGCATAACATAAGTAATCCCAAGTGACAGATCTAATTTTAGGGAACAGGATGTGAATGTCATTGGAGAGGGTGGGGGAGACAGAGAAAGCTTAAGCTTCCAGATTCTCTTTTCTTATGGTCCCTATAGGATGTGCAGATCAAAATGCACAGAGAAATTATTAGGAAAACAAAGGGGCATGCCATGCTCAACCTGCTTCCTTGATTTTGTGTGGATCCTCTCACACTCCAATCCAGCCTTTATTCAGCGGCCAGGGTGATTTCTTTAAAATACTGGTCTGAGTATGCTTTCTCCCCACCCCAATTCTACCATCCTCATCAACTCCAGTGACTGCCTATTGGTTCTGTGATCAAATATAAATTATTTGACATTTAAAGTTCTTTACAACCTGCCCCTTCGTACTTTTCCACCCTTCTTAGGCTTTGCTCCCCTTAAATCACTCTACAATCTAGCTACACTGGCCCACCCAATGTTTCTAACACATAGAACTCCATCTTCCATTCCTCAATTAGTCAGTCAATCAACAAACATTTATTAAATGCATACTGTGGGCCAGGCACTCTGCTAAGGGCTGGGAGCAAGAAAGAGGCAAAAGAGTATCCCTGCACCTCAAGGAGCTTGCAACCTAATTTCTGTGCCTTTGCCATGGCTGTCATCATGTTTAGAATGCTTGGCCTCTTCAACTCTGCCTCTTGGTTTCTCTAGCCTCAGCTTAGGTCTCACCTTTAGCAGGTTGGCTTTCCTGGTCCACCCAACTTCTAGTGGATTCCCCTCTCAGAAGACCTTTCATCTATTCTGTGTAATGAGGGGACTGTCCAGTGAGGACCCAGTCCTAGAGGCAGCCCACCATGAGCTCCCAAGCTTATATGTGATCTCAGGACCAGGGTCTCATTAGTCAGTTTCTCACTGTACATGTATAGAGATAGATAGAGAACATCTGAGTAACAATACATACAAGATATATATATATATATATATACATATATATGTATGTATATATATGCATGTGTATCTTGTTTGTACTTAGTTATGTATATGTTTGTATAAGTATATACAAGATATATATCTATGTACGCATATATAAGTACATACAAGATAGAAATACATATATATATATATCTTGTATGTATTAGGTACTTACATGTTGTCTTCTTACTTTTATATGTATTATAATTATATCTTACATACATTATATCATATATAACATTATATGATATATAACAAGATACCTTGTATGTACTTAGTTATATATTGTTCCCTTGGTTATATATACATATATAATTGATTATAATTATGTTATATATTATAATCTATTCTATATTATACAATATAATATAATCTATAATGTGTCATCTATATTATAGATTATATATGTAATAGATTATTATATATTTACAAAACTAAGTACATACAAGATACAGATATCTTGTATGTATTTAGTAATGTATTGTCCCCTTGGTTACATATACATATACATAGTTGATTATAATTATGTTATATATTATATCTATTCTATGTATTATATGATATATTATCATCTATAATGCATCATCTGTATTATAGATTATATATGTGATAGATTATTTATATATATAAAAGAAAGTACATACAAGGTACAGATATCTTGCATGTATTTAGTTACTTACATGTTGTCTCCTCCGTTAGAATGGGAGCTCCCTGAGGGCAATGACTGTATTTGCCTTTCTTTGTGTCCTCAGTGCTTAGTATAGTAACCAGCACATAGGAAAACACTTAAATGCTTGTTGACTGACATAGAATCTACCATTTGAAAGGAACTCAGGGCTTCAGATCAAAGGATTTTAAAATAATAAGGAACCAGAGAGTTCAAACTACGTAAAGAATAACCCCTCTTTGCAATGTCCAGTCTGTGCTTGAAGATTCCCCTGGTGACAAGGAATACCCTACCTACTCCATTCCATCCATAATTTCCACTCATTTTTCCTAGAGTTTCTCTCTAGGAACAAGTATGGAGGGAATGGACCCATAATTTCATTGGTATAGGAAACTCCCAGTAAGGAAACTCTCCAGCAAAATATGTTGGCACCTTCTCTCCAACCTAGAGAACTGTGTGGAGCATTAAGAGATTAAGTGACTTGTCCAGAGTCACACAGATAATTGGTGTGTCAGAGGTAAGACTTCAACTCAGGACTTCCTAGCTCCAGTGCCAGCTCTCTATCCATCATGCCATGTAAATCTAATTTTTCTTTCACAGGAAGATCATATTAACTCAAGTTTCTTCCTTTTGTTAGATGGCTGTCCATCTTAAGCAAATTTAAAATCAAAAGGACTCAAAAGCAGCATGGCATAGTAAAAAGAGCACTGGACCAGATCTCAGGTTATCTGGGTTCTAATTCTGGGTCTAGAACTAACTGGATTTGTAATTGTGCAGTTTATATTCCTGGGCCTTAATTTCTTGGTCTAGAAAATGAAATTAATTGACTTCAGTGGATGTGCCATTTCTACAATGTGGGTATTTCTTTGAGTGATACATAGCATAATGCGTCTAGGCCTTGGAGGCAGCTTATGGTGCAGCGGATGGAATTCTGGGCCCAGGAAGACCTGAATTAAAATCCAGCCTTGTTACCATGGGCAAGTCACTTTACTTCTGTCTGTCTCTGTTTCTTCAGCTATAAAATAAGGATAATAATAATACCTAGATACCTCCCAGGGTTGTTGTGAGGATTAAATTAAATAATATTTATAAAGTGCTTAGCACAATGCCTAGCACATAGCAGGCACTTAAATTATCATTTCTTTCCTTCCTTCTCATTAATGACACCTTCCCAAATGGTTTATAGGAATGGTTTAAGGTTAAAATCATGTGTAAAGAGTGTGAAAGTACTTTGAAAAAGCTGATTCAACAAGTAAATAAATGCATTGCATCAAGTTAAAAAAACCCAATTCCCACTTAAGTGCACTTTATGGTCACCCTCATTTAGCTGCACATTATAGTAAGAAAGAGCTTTCATTTGCATTATCTAAGTATATGCTCATAGGGGCAGCTAGATGGCACAGTGGATAGAGCACTGGCTTTAGAGTTAGGAAGAATTGAGTTCAAATGTGACCTCAGACACTTGCTAGCTGTGTGACCCTGGGTAAGTCAATTAACCCTGTTTGCCTCAGTTTCCTCATCTGTAAAATGAGCTGGAGAAGGAAATGGCAAACCACTCCAGTCTTTGCCAAGAAAACCCCCTAACAGGGGTCATGAAGAACTGGACAGTAGGGAAAAGTGACTAAACCACACTAGATGCTCACGACAACCCTATGATGATGAAGGGCAATTGTTATAATTTCCATTTTCCAGACAAGGAAAGTGTGGTTCTGACAGGTTTAGGGACATGCTCTCAAGAATACATTCCTGTCCTTGCTCAGGCTCTTGCCTCTGCCTTGACTAGCCTCCCTTCCCTTCTTAACCTCTTTCATTCTCATGCACTGTTGAAAGCCCAACTCAAATGCCCCCTTCACTCTCAAGCCTTCCCTGATTCTGTGAGTCGGGCACAACTCTACCCTTCCACCTTCACATCCCACTCAGTCAGGTACTTCAACAATATACCAATCATGAAATCATGAGAATTATAGCCGTGCATGTGTCTCATCACTCTATTAGACAGACTATAAAATCCCCAGGGACGTGAAACTCTAAACTTTCTCCTCCAGGGTTTGGCACACTGTTCTGAACATATATTGATGGGATGGATCCTCCCAGAACCGCCCTGTTTTCATTCCTCTGCCCACACTGGGCTGTCTCTGCCATTCTGGTCTTCTCCCCTCCCTCTCCTTGTCAACACCCTTTTACCTGCCCTCCTCACCCCCCAGTTAGAATATAAACTCCTCGAGAGCAGAGGCTGTCTTTCTTGTTGCCTGCATTTATATTCCCAGCATTTTACACAGTGTAGGGCACACAGTAAACACTTAATAAATAGAGAGAGAGAAAAATAGAGCAACACCAAGAGAGAAGGACCAAGAGATCTCAGGTGGGAATGATCCCAAGAGACTGAGAGATTCCTAAGATGGGCCAAGACTGAGAGATCTTGGGGAATAGAAAGAACAAGATCATTGTTCTAGAGAAAGACTTTTTGACTTTTTTATGCCCTTCACCACTTTGGAAGTTGCATAAAACCAAAGGATCCTGTCTCATAACAATGTTTTTTGAATGCATAAAATAAAATGCAGAGAATTGCAAAGTCAATTATTGAGATACAGTTGTTAAACAAGTTAATGGAGTCAAGGTTATGTTCCTCTGGTCTAGACCTAGAAGGGACTATAGAAGGCACCTTGTCAAACCCCCTCATTTTATAAAATCACTAAGGTCCTAGGTAGTTAAATGACTTGGTCAGGACCACATAGGCAATAAACTTTATAGAAGTAGCATCGAAACCCTTTTCCTCTGACTATGGAGTTACTTAATATCTCTCAGCCTCAGTTTCCTAATCTGTAAAATGGTGGTGATAATAGCACCTGCTTCACAATATTGTTTTGAGGGTGAAATGAAATTTACATATGGAAAGTGCTTTGTAAACCTTAATGCGCTATATAAATACAAGCTCTTATTTTTCATTATCATCGCAACATTAGGTCACATTTCAATGGTTCTTGAAGACTTCACAAAGTGCTTTCCTGATAGCACTTTGGAATAGGAGATCCAAATAATATTACGCCCATTTTAGAAGAAAATGGAGGGTCAGAGAGGTGGAGTGAGTTGCCCAGGGTTACATGGTGCCAGAGCTAGGGCTATGATCCTGATATCCTGACTCTATGTTCTGTCCCCTACACAGCACTGCCTAACATAAAACTGTTTTTGTCAGATGTAAACAAATAAAAATCAACAGCGACCAAAGGAAGATTCTAAGTCCTAAAAGGTCGGGTGTGGTGCTCCAGATACACCTGATGAGCTAGCTCACCTTCTGCCCCAGAGGATCCAGTTGCTCCCATCAACAACCCCCAAATGAGCTCAAGCTTCCCTGCCTCCTTTGGCTGATGCCTTAGGACGATAGATAACAACCAATGAATCAACTCAATGGCTCTCTTCTAGATAGGCTCTTGGAGGTCAAATGTTGGGAGGGCACAGAGGGCATATGGCCCTGCCACAGTCCATTTAACTCACCGGAATGAATTTCTTTCTCTAATGTCCCCCTGCATAACTCCTGAGCTGAATAATGTGACATTTAAATACTTTCCAGGATAAAGCTACAATCCTTCCTATGAAATACCTATTCTCAAGATGTGGCGGCCAGGGGCAGACAGAAAGTCAGTACTTACCGCGTTAAGCCCACAGAGCTGGTAGCAGGCCATGGTGATAATCACTGTAATTATCTGCCAGCGTGCAGAACGCCTTGTCAGAAGTTCCCAGACTGAGACTAAGTGAATATTTCTCTGAACACGACTTTCTGCAAGGGCCTCTTCAATTTCTTCAGAGACATCCATTTTCCCAAGGAAAGTCTGAAATGCTGCAAATAGAAAGAGGCATTCTCTACAACTCCAAACTCAGATTCCAGGGTTCCAATACTAGCTCTGCCTCTGACTGGCTAGGTGACCTTTGGTGAATGGATGAATAAATGAAGGAATTAATGAAGGAAAATGCATTTAAGAATTTACTAGGTGCCCAACAATCCCTCTGGACCTCAGTTTCTTCCTCTATATAGTCTCTTTTTCTTTGATTTTCCCCTGCAGTCAACAATTTCTCTTTTTTATGTAAATAGTATTTTATTTTTTCCCGATTATGTATATAGTTTTCAACTTTCACTTTTAAATAAGACTCTGAGTTCCAAATTTTTCTCCCTCTCTTCTTTCCCCCTTCCCCAAGATGGCAAACAATCTGACATAGGTTTATACGTGTGCAATCATGTTAAAGATATTTCCACATTAGTCATTTTGTGAAAGAAGAAACAGAACAAAAGGAAAAAAATGGGGGAAAAAAGAGAATAGCGTGCTTTGATTTGCATTCAGATTCCATAGTTCTTTGTCTGGATGTAGATAGCATTTTTCCATCAGGAGTCTTTTGGAATTGTCTTAGGTCATTGTATTGCCGAGAAGAGCTAAGTCTATCATAATTGAACATTACACAATGTTGCTTCTACTGTGTACGATATTCTCCTGGACCTGCTCACTTCACTCGGCATCAGCTCATGTAAGTCTTTCCAGATTTTTCTGAAATCTGCCTGCTTGTCATTTCTTATAACACAGTAATATTTCATTATGTGTGAAAAGTGCTTTGTAATTGTATTCATATAGTTCTGGGTTTGTCTTGGGAGGTAGACTCCCAAATATTTTATATTCTCTACAGTTATTTTAAATGGAATTTCTTTATCTCTTGCTGCTGGGCTTTGTTGGTGATACATTGAAACACTGATGATTTATGTGGGTTTATTTTATATCCTGCAACTTTGCTAAAGTTGTTAATTATTTCTAGTAGCTTTTTAGATGATTTTCCAGGATTCTCTTATCATCTGCAAAGAGTAATAGTTTTGTTTCCTCAATGACTATTCTAATTCCTTCCATTTCTTTTCTTCTCTTCTTAAAGCTAACATTTCTAGTACAATATTGAATAATAGTGGTGATAATGGGCATCCTTGCTTCACCCCTGATCTTATTGGGAAAGCTTCCAGCTTATCCCCATTACAGATAAAGCTTGCTGATAGTTTTAGATAGATGCTACTTATCGTTTTAAGGAAAGCTCCATTTATTCTTATGCTCTTTAGTGTTTTTTTTTTAAATAGGAATGAATATTGTATTTGTCAAAAGCTGTTTCTGCATCTATTGAGATAATCTTACAATTTCTGTTGGTTTTGTTATTGATGTGGTCAATTATGCTGATACTTTTCCTAATATTGAATGAGCCCTATATTCCTGGTATAAATCCCACCTGGTCATAGTGTATTAACTTGGTGATAAATTGCTATGATCTCTTCACTAATATTTTATAATTTTGCATCAATATTCATTAGGGAAATTGGTCTGTAATTTTCTTTTTCTGTTTTGGTTCTTATTGGTTTAGGTATCAGCACCACATTTGTGTCATAAAATGAATTTCACAGGACTCCTTCTTTGCCTATTTTTCCAAGTAGTTTATATAGTATTAGTATTAATTGTTCTTTAAATGTTTGGTAGATTACTTGTAAATCCATCTGGCCATGGAGATTTTTTCTTAGAGAGTTTAAAATCTCTTTTAACACTAATTTTCCAGGGCCCAATTTTTCTAGGACCTTGTGCTCTGTTTGAGTTATTGAGATTCATAATACATAGGAACAGTATATTCATTCATTCCCTAAATATTTAATAAATATCTATAATCTGTAATACACTATGCTAGAAACTGGGAAAAACATAAAGATAAAATATACATAGGCCTTATCCTCAAGGAGTTTACCATATAGCAGAGACCAAAAAATGCATACACTCAAAAATATATAATGCAAAGTAAAATGGAGAAGAGTATGGGAGTGCAAAATGCCATGAGATCAGATAACAGAAACATGGCTTCCAATTAGATGGCAGCAGTACCATGTTCTTTCCACTTAGCCTTGTATTCCTTACTTTGGCTTAATCTATCTTGGTCCCATTGCTCATTCTCACACTGACTCATTTGAACAAAAAGTCAGGTCTTCTGAACTGTTCCTTTTGAAGGTATGAATACCAGAATGGCTATATGATAGAAAAGCATGGATCTTTATAAAATAAAATATAGTGTAACTGACATTTAGTTCAATAATTCAAAGATCTGTCATTTCATCCATTTGTATACTCCCTCCACTGAAACAGGTGACAACTCCACCAGACATCAACCAATTAATCAAATGACATTTAAGGACCTACTATGTGCTAGGCACAATGCTAAGCACTGAGGATACTAAAAAAAGGTAAAAACAAACAAATATTCTCTGCTGTCAGGAAGGTCACAGTCTAATGGTAAAGACAACCTGAAACAACTATGTACAAATAAGCTACATATAGGATAAATTGGGGTATTAGAATAACATTAATTAGGACTAGAAAAGGATTTAATCATAATTACAATAACTGACATCTATTAAGTGGATTAAAATTTGCAAGGCACTTTACATATGTTAAAATGAGATGTCTCATTTTAATCTTCATGAAAACTCTGTGAAGTAGGCATTATTATTATTTCCATCTTACAAATGGGGAAATTGAGGAATACAGAGGCTAAGTGACTTTCCCAGTACCACACAGCAAGTAAGTGTCAGAGGTGGGACTCAGCCTCAAGACTTCTTGACTGCAAGTCCAATGCTCTATCTACTGTGCCACCTAGCTACTTCATAAATTGCTTTGGCTTGTCAGAATGTTCCAGAGCTTGTTTTCCACTGACATGACCCAAAAGAACCTTAGATCATTTCAACACCATAATGTGCTATCAGAAGATTGTTTTAGTGAAGATATTTAATAGATAATGTATATGGTATATTTTAAAATACAGATAGGATATATACCTCATGGGACCCTTTAAATTGGAACATTCAGCCCAAATGCTAAGCATACCATACCCCACCCCACCCTACCTCCCCTGCAAAAAGTAGTTTGTGATTAGAGAATATGCTATTAAGAACTGACATAGATCCTTGGAGGCTATCTACAGATACCTATATCTCAAAGGTATTCTTACAAAATGAGAAACACTTCCAATAAAATGACTGCAACACCTTTAATGCCTGTAGAATTGGCCCAAACCAAAAGAGATATAATTTTAAAATATGAATGATTTGATGGTAAAATAGGACTAGGTTCAAAAGCAAATGGAAGTAATTACCTAGGCTAAAAGGGTTCCCTAGGAGATCATGTTTGCCTTTCTACTTTTCCTTTTTACCCTTCCTAAAAGTTCTCTAAATTCTTCTGCCTAAATGGCTAGGTTGATCTTTCTTACTTCAAAGAGTAAGGTTTTTTCCTCGATGGACATTCTTGTACCAAAACAAACTACAACTTTTCAACAGTTTGGTAGATGGTCTTTAAAAGTAGCTGTCAGTGAAAAAAATAGCATCCTAGGGACTAGCCTCTCCATTTTTAGCTAGGCTTGGTCTAGGGTGACAGAGTCCATCCTAAGGTTTTGGAGTCTTTTGCACTGCCAGAACTTGTGCCTCTACTGTAATAGCCTTAGAAATGCCACAGTCACCTTCACGCCATGATGAAGCATCAGAAGACATCAGTCGGTGAAAAATAGGCATACCAAAGTGCAGAGGGCAGGTTTTCCTCAAGTTGGGAAAGACCAGTATCAATATAGGATCAGTCAGTGAAAAAGTATGTTTTTGGCACTTACTATTTTCCAGGAACTGTGCTAAGTAAGCACTGGGGATGAAAAAGAATGGGGAAAAAACAATCCCTGCCCTCAAGGGACTCAAATTCTAATAAGAGAGACATACGCAAATAAGAAACATACAGATGTGATGGAAGGAAATCCCAGAGGGGATGTCACTAGCAGCTGGGGTGGGGAGGGGGATCAGCAAAGTCCTCCTAGAAAAGGTTGCGTTTGAGTTGAGTCTTAAAGGAAACCAGGGAAGCTAAGAGGTGAAGATGAAGAGGGACAGCATTTCAGACATGGGGAACAGCCAGTGCAAAGTCAGGGAGATGGGAAATAGAAGGTTGTGAGAAGAACAGCAAGTATATTATAGCTGAACTGGAGTACAAGGAGAGAAGCAAAGTATAAAAATGGGACATATTGTGAATAAGCTTAAATACCAAATGACTTCTTTTTTATGATGGAGGTAATAGAGAATCAGTGGTGCTTATCAGGGTAAAGAGAGGGGAAAAATGAGAGGGGAAGAGAGGAGGGGAAGAGGGGGAGAGAGGGAAAGGGAGAAGGAGAGGGAGAGAGACAGACAGATAGAAAGACCTAGGCTTTACGATGTAGCCATCTTGGGAGGAGGGGAGGGCAGAAGAAAAAAAAGGAAAAAGAAAAAAAAAGAAATTTACATGATAACTATTATATATTTAAAAGAAATAGTAAGTTGTACATAATAGATTTGCAGTTTCATATGCAATTATCTTTTTATTGTACTATGTTATGGAAATGTTTGTTTTAGTCCATAAATTAAAATTGTTTTTTAAAAATGGATGTATCAGTTTAGGGAGAAATGAAACATGGAGAAAAATTAGAAGACTATTGCATTAGTCCAGGTAGGTGATAAGGGCTTGAAGTAAAGCAATGCCTATGTGAGTAGAGAGAAGGGGAAGTAGATCCGAGATCTTACACAGATAGAAATGACAAAATCTGGCAATAGATTAACTATGTAGAGTGAGCAAAAGTGAGGATGACATCATGTTGTGAGCCTAGGTGATTCAGAGAGTGACAGTACCCTCACAGTGAAAAAAGGGAAGTTTGGGAAGCAAGTGGGTTGATTTAGAGAAAAAAAGTGAATTATGTTTTGAATTTGTTGATTTCGAGATGCCCACTGGACATCCAGTCTGAGATATGCAAAAAAAAACCAGTTATATATTCAGCCCTGGCACTCAGGGGAGAGATTAGGGCTGGATATATAGATCTGGGCATTATCCACATAAAGATAATAATTGAACCCATGACAGCTAATAAAATCACTAAGAGAGAAAGTATATAGAAAAAAGAGATGACCCCGGATAGAGCCTTGGAGGATACAATGTGCTCTTCCCAATACCAATACTGTGAGCATATGAGACAAGTATTATGATGTCCATTATACAGCTGGAAATGACAAGTGATATTGATGACAGAGTGAAAAAAAGATTATAGAATATATTTTGTGTATCTTGAAGGGAAACTTACAGAATGGTAATTTTAAGATAAGATAATCAAGTTACTGTTTCACTGAGTCTTAGACATCTACCATAGAATGGCAGCTAGGAGTTAACTTCAGTTATAAACCATAGAATGTTAGAGCTAAGAATATTTTCAAATATAAACATAGTTGTTAAAGCAGGAGAGGATCTAAGTTGTAGGCATGGACCTCAAAAAGATGACGCTGAAAGATACCTTAAGATACAGGCAATGCAAAATTAGAGCTGGTCACCGAGCCACAGGAACCAAGAATAAAAGGTGTCATGAAAGATCATTTATTATAATATCTTAGTATGGCAAGAAAAAAAAATGAAATCCAGAGAGAAGAAGTGATTTTTTCCTCAGCTCATAGGACACATTTTAAATACAGTTATCCTTTCCACATTGTGACTTTCCCCATTGTGGTTTCGATATATTGTGGGTTGGCATAAGACATTAAATGGGAATTTTGGGGGGAGTTTTATTGAAGCTGCAGATGACATACAAAGGCTAGCAGATGACACAGAAAAAGTTTAGAAACTCAGAAATGCATTAAAAATATATATAGTATTGCATGATATCAACATATTTTATCTTTTAAACACATAATAATTCAGACTTCTCTGGTATAAAGGGAGGGTGAAAATATTTTATGCATGTTTTCCAGTTCACCGGGGAAGGGGCACCACATCCTTAATCCCCATGATGTGGAAGGGATAACTGTAAGGAGAATAAGCTACAAAAAGTAATTCTGAGGTAATTAGGAAAACTAGAATCTTGTAAATATAAGGTTTCTGCACAGAATAAACTTGTACTCAATTCAAATGACTTACTTTTCCTCCAAATTGACAATGTAATCTGTCAGTTTCAAAAAAAAAAAAAAACATATTTGTAAGCTGCTTCTTAAGATTGTACTGAGCCCTTAATTGTGAAACACTTCGTGAATGTCCAGCCTATGACTAGCTGTCTGATTACAGTCTTCCAGAACCTAATAATTCTATCCTGGGAGGTAGGTTTTAGAATATAAATTTAAATATTCACCACTTTGGTATTAATTCTCCTACAGGGAAATGTGGATATTGTGAAGGCTCCTGCAGTCAATCCATTCCCAACACAGTCGGCTTTATCCTTAAAAAACATTTATTTTCACAACAGGGTATATGAAATTGCTCCTTTTAAACAGTGGCGAGCTGTTAGAAAGCCTCCAGTTTTTTTTAAAGAAGCAGGAAAAGTAGATTTTATTTAGGGCAGTACACAGGAAGAAGACATTACCAATCACCTTGGAACCAAAACAGTAACAAAAACTACTTTTTGGATGGGAGCAAAATATACTGTCTCAGTTACAGGCCAGTGCTGAAATTGTAGATTAAGGTTGCACTCTATTGGGCCAATGAATGAATGAACGAAAAGCATTTTTAAGCCCCTAATATGTGCCAGCGATTGTAATAAGTACTGAGGCTACAATTACCAAAGTAAGATAGTATCTACTTACAATGAACTTATATTATTATAGAAGAATGTTGGGTTTTTTCATTATTAAGGAGTTTGGGTTTGGTGAAAAATAGAAATGGTTGATGGACTCATAGGGTAATTGACTGTCATGCCTGGGGAATTAGAGGGGCAGGGGAGGGAGAAAAAGGGAGGGAGACAGAGACAGAGACAGAGAATGCTGATGACAGACATTAAAGAGAAGCTGGACAAATAAGTTATAATCATGGTTTTGTATATAATCATATATAATTCTCTTTTCCTGTTCTTTGTATGTGATACTATTAATTTTTATTCCAATTTATCAAGTTAATGATTAAAAAAACACCAAAAACTCAAAAAAGCAAAACCAAAACCAAACAACAATCTGGAGGCGGAAAACTCCCCGATTTTTTTAAAAGCAAAACAAACAAAATATGGAGGCTAAAAAAATGATTTTTGTAGATTTTTAATGAGCCTTAACACCTCGTTGAGGGATGGACATGACATAGGTTGTTATGTTGTCCAGTACAAAAAGGCGCATAAGTCAAATTGGCCAAAAGATAATTGCAGGTTGTTGTTGGGTTTTTCTTTGGGGGGGGGGTGGTGAGGAGGTTGGTCATAGAACATCTTAAATGTCATCTTCTAAGTGAGAGAGGGAGTATTCTCACTGATGAAATGACAGTATTTTTCAACTCTTTAAATTCTAAAGACAAACTTGTTGTTATTATTGAAATTAAATAATATTCAAATGATTAACATGTAATATTCAAGGATCATGGGATGAATCATAGAACCCTAGGGACAGAAAGGATTTTAGAGTTCATCTCATCTAATATCTTCATATTGGAGATGAGAGAAGGAAGTCAAACACAGTTGTAGAACAGAGACTGGAGCCTACTTCTCTTTATCCTAACCCCTTGTGCTTACCTCTCCGTTGCACTACACCCCCCCCCACACACACACACACACTACACCACACAGATCAGAGGGCAAGAACTTTAATATCAATCCAGTTAATAAATATGCAACCCTAAAGTATCCAGGGTAGTAGCAGTGAATGGGAAGAACAGAGAGTTCAGAAAAGAGCCATTTCCACTTAGCTATGGCTGGCATTATGTTTTCTTTATAAGTTACACTATCAGCCAATATAAAAATAATACATTTGCAAACCCTGAACATACACCAGCTGGTCAATGAAAGGAGACAATCAAAAGAATCTCTTTCTGATCTAAAGGTAGAGCTATAATCACAGGATCTCGGACCAAGAGCTGGGAGGAACCTTGATGGCCATTGGATAGAATCCTATAGGCTCATAGGCTCACAGATGTAAAGCCTGGAGGGGTATCAGTGGCCATCTAGTCCAATGCCCTCATTTTACAGATGAGGAAACAGAGTCTAATAGAGGTAACACAGTTAGCAAATAGAGACAGGATTTGGACTTGGGTCTTTGACCCCACAGCCATTCTTTCACTGTACTGAGCCAGTTCAAACTGGCTGGTGAGAGCTAGTTAAATTTTCAGTGTGATATATAGCATGTCAAATTACTTACAATCTCAGGGAAGCGGGGAGGGAAGGAAGGGAGGGAGAGAAACTGGAAGTCAAATTTTTAAAAAATAACTTCCATTCTGGAGAGCAATTTGGAACTATGCTCGAAGGGCTATAAAAAATGTGCATACATTTTGATCCAGCAATACCACTTCTAGGGCTGTATCCCAAAGAGATCATACAAATGGGAAAAGGATCCACATGTACAAAAACATTTACAGCAGCTCTTTTTGTGGTGGCCAATAATTGGAAATCGAGGGAATGCCCATCAATTAGGGAATGGCGGAACAAGTTGTGGTATGTGAATGTAATGGAATACTATTGTGCTATAAGAAATGATGAGCAGGCGGACTTCAGAAAAACCTGGAAAGGCTTATATGAACTGATGCTGAGCGAAGTGAGCAGAACGAGGAGAACATCGTACACAGTTACAGCCACATTATGCGACGACTAACTTTGATAGACTTAGCTCTTCTCAGCAATGCAAGGTTCTAAGACAACTCCAAAAGGCTCATGATGGAAAATGCTATCCACATTCAGAGAAACAACTTTGGGGTCTGAATGCAGATCGAAACAGACTATTTGCTCTCTCTCTCTCTTTTTTTTGTTTTGTTTCTTCTTTCTCATGGTTCATCCTATTGCTTCTAATTCTTCTTTACAACACGACTAATGTGAAAATATGTCTAATATGAATGTATATGTAGAGCCTCTATCAGATTACATGCCATCTCAGAGCAGGGGGGCGGGGGGAGGTGGGAGGTAGGCGGAGAAAATTTAAAACTCAAAAGCTTGTGGAACTGAATGTTGAAAAGTAAAAATGAATGGAATAATTAAAAAATTTTAAATGACTATTAAAACTGTTTTTATAAGCAACTGGGAAAAAATAAAATATTCTTTAAAAAATAAATTTTCAATGTGAGCAAGTGCACCTCAGAAATTGACAAACACCACAAATCAGGGTCTGCTGTATTATTTTGTGATTTTCTAGTCTTAAGAAAATGATGGAGAAAATAATAATAATGCAGATTAAACGTAAAAGTGTGGCAAGCTTACTTGTTTGTTTGTTTGTTTTTCTAAAGAGCTTGTTGTTAAACATTTATCAGGGATGTTACAGAGGGGATGCCTGCCCAGGTTTGGGTTGTAGTGGCTAACCCCTGAGGTCCTTTCTGACCCCAAAAGTTCATGATTCTGTGAAATCCCAAGATTAAAAAAAAATGTTAGAACTGGAAAGTACCTTAGAGATCATCTATTCCAAATACCTTATTTTATAATGATGAAAAAGGAAGCCTAGAGAGCTGACATGCTTTGCCCAAGGTCACACAGCTGGTTAGAGCTCAGAACACAGCCTTCTCCTACCATCCCTCCTTTCTAGGAGAGGACTCTTTGTCTGTCACTACATTGGACTAGCTTCCAATGCAGCTCCCACTGTAGTACCCTGCCTAAAGAGAGTCACACTATATGTGTGTATCACACTGTTTGTGTGTGATGAGCCTCCTGGAAGATGAGGGGTTGAGCTGGGACTAGATCTAGGCAAGGCAGGCAGTCAACTAGGGATGCTCTTAAATATGAGGTTTTATAAAGGCACATGCCTTTTAAAGACAGAAAGTTCTAGGCTACAAGGCAGATGGATATTCAGTTTGTGATTTTTTTTACTGGACCTTCAATTTCACTGATGTAGGGAGTTCGCCATGAGGGACTTTATTTGGACAAATCAGCTATTTCTCTGCAAATTATAGTCTTTGAGAGTTTTTTGGGGGCACTGAGGGGTTAAGAGACCTGCCCAGAGTCAGTATATGTCAGAGGAAAAATTGGAACTCAGGTCTTCCTGATTCCAAGGCCAACCCTCTCTCTACTCCATCCTGCTACCCAGGTTTTTGATTGTCTACAAAACAAGCCAGTATCTCCTTTGCCCTCTTTCCTCATGTTCACGTTATAGATGTGATTTCAGATTATTGAAACATTCCATAGTAATGATATACCACCTTGTATAAAGATTCATGCAATATGCAATAACACTGAAGAATTTCTTGCAATGGGGTCTCTATTAAGCACTCATGTGGATTAGGAGACCAGCCAAAGTCAGCAGAGAACAATTTCTGATTGCAGAAGAGCCTGTCAAGAACTAGGCTACTAGACAGTTCCCCTATTGAGCAGAATGTCATGTCTCCCTCTTGCCTTTTGAATTCCTCTGGGGCTCTTCCTCCAGGTGGCCCAGTGGATAGAGTACGTGGACTGGAGTCAGGAAGACCTGAGTTCAAATCTGGCCTAAGACACTTACCAGCCATGTGACCCTGGGCAAGTTACAACCTTGTTTGCCTCACTTCCTCATCTGTAAAATGAGCTGGAGAGGGATATGGCAAACCACTCCAGTATTTTTGCCAAGAAAACCCCAAATGGGGTCACTAAGAGTCAGATGTGACTGAAACCACTGAACAACACTGAACAAACAAGTGGCCATTAAGATAAAACTCAAATGCTACCTCCATCATGAGGCCTTTCCTGAACCTCTGGTTGAAAATAACTTTCCCCATCAGGTATTCTCTGAAGTTGATTCTGGGGAACCAAAAATTTGCTATTATGGTATCTTTGATTTAACAAGTTTTCATTGAGGCTATGCTCCTTGCCTGGCGGTGTGCTAAGTGCTAGAAGGGGATATAACAGTAAGAAAAGAATGGTCCTTGCCCTCCAGGGATTTAGCATCTTGTCCATACTGTCCCTATAAACCCAACACTGAATTAGGAGATTTTACCATGGTGTCTCTTAGAAGAGCAGTGTTATTTACTAAAGAGTAAAATTTTTAATTGACCCTTCATGATCTGTCTGCATCTGCCTTTACCTTTGGAGGGTCAGGTTTAAGATTACACATACATTTTGGGAAACCTAGTCATCTTCAATCTGCGGTCTTTTGCCAGGAAATTATTTGCAAGTTTCTGTCAGTCTGGAGCTCATAGATTGGACAACAGGGTCTCTGCCCTCCTAGCACAGAGTGAACATAAATACCAAATAGTAACTGTTTCTCTTTGGGCCAGGAACCCTGAGAGTCTTCCCCTCCCAGTTTGATTTTTTTTTTTTTGGAGTTTTGATTAAAGGGGCCATCGCTTGATTAACTTCTTAAAGAGGCCTATTCACTGCGTGGGTGTTCCCTCACTCAAAGTGAGACCCTGAAAAGACTTTAGCCTGAAAGGGGTCTCACAATGTGTCCTGGGCCACCTCCAATCACCCTGGTGAATATCAGGCCGCTGGACCCAGATGGCTCTCGAGGAGAAAGTGAGGCTTGTGACCTTGCACAGCCCTCCCTCACTCAAGTCAAAGTCAACTGCAAGTCATGTCATCATTTACTTGATGTCATGGTCCTTTTTGAAAACGAAGGACAAATACAACACCAACAACAATTTGCAAGTTTCTGTATGCCCATGTGATTTTCCAGGGTATCTTTGGGCCTCCATCAGTCAATATTGAGCACATGGAGCTTTCACAAAGAAAAAAGAACTTTTACAACTTGCAGCAACGGGAAAGGATGGGGTGAAGATTCCAGGGGGTGGGGAATCACTTGTTTTCTTCAGTTCAGCATATATCCTGGAAATCCTGCCGTAGTGTGCTGAATAGATCATGGAGTAGAAAGCATCCTGGACTGGGAGCCAAGAACTTAGACTCAACCACTTTCTCAGATATTTGATAGCTCTGCGACCACGGGAAATCCACTGCCATGAGTCTCAGATTCCTGGTCTGTAAAATGGAGGTACTGTTTCCATTCTCTATCTTAAAGGGTTATTGTGAGGGAAAAGCTTTTGTGAACTATTGAGTGCTTCGAATTGGGAGTTATGAGGCTGCCGTGCAATTGCCGCACAACCATGAATCAACAGAATTTTTTGAAGTATTCAGGCACAACACAAATGTAAATCCAAATGACATTAGACATCAAAATTGCCCGTTCAAAACCGGATAACCTGTCAAACGAGCCCTGATGTATCTTCTCAAGCAAAGAATTCTCTCTTAAGGAAACTGGCTTTTTTTTAAAGGCCTAGTTTCTGAGGTAATGTAAACTTGACTAGACAGGTACATAGATGTCACATCTTCAGTATTTGAAGATGTTGCTGTTGACCGTGAGTTTTCTATGTAGTGTTTCCTGCTGTTGGTGGGATCCAAACTGGATATTTATAGCAGCAGCAGCAGTTCATGTCTGGCCATAACATGCATGCAAGACAGGGCCGCTGATAAGGGGCGTTGTTGTCAGAGAACTCTCCAGCCACGTAACACACATACATGGAAGGAGGAAGAAGGAAAAATCTAAAATCAAGCCCATCAGCACAGTGCCTGGCGCATAGAAGGCACTTAACAAATGTTTACTGATTGATTGATTGAAGATCACATGATTAGAAAGCATCAGGAGTGGGATTTGAACACAGGTCCTTTGATTCCAGAGCTATCACTATTTCTGTTGTATCACAATGTGCTTATTTTCATAATAACAATGATAACTAGTATTTATATAGCACGGTATGTATATATATATATATACGTACATATATATGTATATATATATATATATATATATTATCTCACTTGATCCTCACATCAACCTTGTGAGACATGTACTATTATTATATTCATTTCACAGATGAATTGAGGCAAACAGAGGTTAAGTGACTTGCCCAGGGTCACACAGCGAGTAAGTGTCTGAGGCTGGATTTGAACTCAAGTCTTCCTGATCTACACACTCTCCATCTTAGCTCCCACTTGTCATCACCTAGGCACCTTTTGCCATCATTAGCATTGAATTTATATAATGTTTACCAATGCTTTTGATGTCAGGCATAGTTTTGAGTGCTCAAAGATAAAAAAATGAAGTAAGATCTGCCTTCAAGGATATTAAAGTCTTGGGAGTGAGGGAGATAGTATACACATGGCACCTAAAGCATTCCCAAAAGAAGGAGCTGAGAAAAACTACCCAAGTTAAAGAGAATCTGTAGGTTAACACACACTCAAAACTAGTGCTTGCAAACCCTTACCAATATCTTTGCCTTTTGCCAATGAGGACACACTAATTCAAAGGGGAGTGGGGGTGGGGGAAACTTGTTTTAATGGAATAGCATGGCAAATAAAATGATAAGAAAAAGAAAGACTCCCCCCACCATGTCCAAATGGCATACATACTTCTATAGCTTATCATACCTACGGGAAGGGTATATACATGATTAGGAAATACACAAGGATTCCTAAGTAGTTATCATGTGTTGGGTACTGTATTCTGTACTGTGTAGCTGGAATAACCACCCATGATTAGTTTATATGCTAATTTATGTATGACCTCAAATGACTGTCTACAGATACTCTTGCACTCCATATAATTTACATAGACTGAAAATTCTTTGTTGAGGGCTAGAAAACAATAAAGATTTTGCTAACACTGATCTGGATTGTAACATAAAAAAAAAGTTAAGCTGTTTCATTGGTGACAGATATGCATAATAAAGTCAAAAATGTGGATACTACTGACTTCACTGTTTGTGTATTAACTTCTTTTATATATCAATTAGGGAGAGTCAAACCTCTTTGCCCAGGTCTCTTACACAGGCCCAGTGGCTGTTGGGGTTTAGGGAAGGAGAGGATAGACTAAAATAGATTGGGAGGATGTAAGGGACTGAGGTCTTAATAGGAGTTCAAAATAATTTCCTAACCTCAAGTCAGGTAAGTCATTGGTCATGTTACACCTAAATTGAAGCTCACCATTAAGTCCACCATTAATCCCCTTTATATTCTTGTCTTTGTTTCTGTGCTACACCCTGAAATGGCTTGAAACTGCTTAACGCATAATTCTGGGTATTGCTCAAGGCTAGTCTCCTGACCCCCACTTCCTCATGATTCAGCATTCTGTATATTCTCTCTATATCAGCATTATGTGCAATGATCAGTTGCTAGGGTAAGGTATGGGTTTATTTTGGGGAAGAGCCCCCCGGTTGCCAGGTGGCCCCACATCCTGGGTTATGGTACAGCTTTTCTGCTGGCCAAGCTAGGTCCCTCTACCCAGACCATAGATGATCAAGTAGAGGTTACTTTCTGGGAAATTCCACCCAGTTGTAGGAAACCAATTATGACCTAAGAGGGCCACCCATTCTAGGAAACTGACCTCCTTGTGTCACAGGATGGTCGCACCCCTGAATCTCACTATATTTCCAAACTAGCTCTGAGCTGATGAATTCAACCAATGGCTGATCTTTGCTTCTGTACATCGTTGCTTCTGCTAGCAACCCTCCCTAATTGTGTAATTGTGGTTTTTGCCTTTATGAGCATTGTAGTCCCTCAGTTCGGGACTGCCAGATTTGACTGTACTTTGGGTATGTACTCCACGTAGTCAGTCGTTTGGACAATAAGTCCACACCTAAATTTACCATGGACCCAGGTCTCATCTAGCTGTTATTTTCTACACAACAGTCACAACTGTGACCAACGACTTTGTGTCAGCGTTAGACAAAGGCACTCTAAAAATGAATCAACGTTCTTAACCTAGAACATTCTTCTGGTTTTTGTTCATAGCCTGACTGGATATGGCGCCTCATAGACCTCTCTCTGTTACTAAAAGAACTTCAATCTGCTTTTGCGAGAGAAAAGCTTTATAGTCACTATACTGCGCAGGATGGTGACAGAGAGCAATAATTAAATAAAGAGAATTTAGAGAAATATGGGAAGGCTTCTGTAAAGTGACACAGAATGAAAAAAAGAATAATATATACAATGACCAAAATAATATAAAATCAACATAAAGAGGTTAAGACACACACACCCCCCCACACACACACACAAACACACACACACACACAAATACACACACAAATACACACACACACAAATACACACACACCCACACACACCCACACACACACACAAACACACACACACACACACACACACACACACCAAAAACCCTGTTCAATTACAAAAGTCAATGTGAAGCCATCAATGTTAAAAGACACATCACTCCTTTCTATTAACAGCTGGGATTTTGCTGTTTGGAGGTTTGTTGGAAATTGCCTATTACATCAAAATAAAAGTATCCAAATTTTTTTAAATTCAGTCCATTGAGAACTAAAAGCATAATATGTTTCAATTCATTGATCAGTTATACTGATTTTTTTCTCTTCTTTTGTATCTTTAAAAATAATATTTGTTTTATAGGATGGTTCTTTGGGAGGGTGAGGAGAAAGGATCCTAGGAATAACTATGACTACGTAAAAACAGAATATATAATAAGAACTTTTAAAAATTTAAAATATACATATTTTAAAAGCATTATATTAATGTCTACTATTACTAAAATTCACTAAATAGATTTTAAGCCCCTTGAGGATAATGACTATGTTTTATACTTTCTCAGATCCATAATAGCCCCTTAGCTCCCTCATAGTGGGATCTCAATAAATGTTTATTGAAACTAGGTTATAAACGGGACAGTACATCAGTGAATGTCCCAGAATTTTATTCTCCAAATTATACTGTATTAAAAATGGTGCTGGGAGCCAAGACGGCTGCTGGAAAGCAGGGACTTACCTGAGCTCCCCACCAGGTCCCTCCAAAAACCTATAAAAAATGGCTCTGAACAAATTCTAGAACTGCAGAACCCACCAAATAGCAGAGGGAAACAGGGATCCAGCCCATGACAGCCTGGATGGTCACTGGATGAGGTCTATTGCGCAAGGAGCGGAGGGGAGCAGAGCTCAACGTGGGCGGCAGCGGGACCAACCAGATCAGGAGCCGGGTGGAACAGGCCCTAGCACCCTGAATCATTGAGCTGTGGCAGTTACCAGACTTCTCAACCCACAAACACCTAAGACAACAGAGAAGGTTAGTGGGAAAAACTGCAGGGGACAGAGTTCCCTGTTCAGCCACTGCCCCAGGGGCAGCAGGGATGGTACCCTACAGAACTACACCTGCAATTACTTCCAGCCCCAGGTACACCTGGTGGGAGGAATTAAGTGGCAGATCAGAGCAGGAGTGCAGAGCCTGCTTAAGATTTGCGTCAGGTCCGGGTTGGCGGTTCTTGGGGAAGGAGGAGTGCTGGTGTGGCAGAGCTGGCTGTATAGAAATAGCTCTGAAATCAATGGCGCATACCCTCAAGCTTGCAACAAAGCACCCTTTGCTCTACAAGCAGTCATACCCAACAAAAAACTCAAGGGTCAAGTAAGTTGTCTGGGAACATGGCCAGGCAGCGAAAACACACTCAGATTCAGTCTCAGACTTTGGAATCTTTCTTTGGTGACAAAGAAGCCCAAAACATACAGCCAGAAGAAGTCAACAAAGTCAAAGAGCCTACGTCAAAAGCCTCCAAGAAAAACATGAACTGGTCTCAGGCCATGGAAGAGCTCAAAAAGGATTTGGAAAAGCAAGTTAGAGAAGTAGAGGAAAAACTGGGAAGAGAAATGAGAATGATGGGAGAAAAGCATGAAAAACAAGTCAATGACTTGCTAAAGGAGACCCCCAAAAAAATACTGAAAAAATATTGAAGAAAACAACACCTTAAAAAATAGACTAAGTCAAATGGCAAAGGAGCTCCAAAAAGCCAATGAAGAGAAGAATGTCTTGAAAGGCAGAATTAGCCAACTGGAAAAGGAGGTCCAAAAGACCACTGAAGAAAATACTATCTTAAAAATTAGATTGGAGCAAGTGGAAGCTAGTGACTTGATGAGGAATCAAGACATTATAAAACAGAACCAAAGGAATGAAAAAATGGAAGACAATGTGAAATATCTCATTGGAAAAACCACTGACCTGGAAAATAGATCCAGGAGAGATAATTTAAAAATTATTGGACTACCTGAAAGTCATGATCAAAAAAAGAGCCTAGATATCATCTTTCAAGAAATTATCAAGGAGAACTGCCCTGATATTCTAGAGCCAGAGGGTAAAATAGAAATTGAAAGAATCCACAGATCGCCTCTCAAAAAGAAAACTCCTAGGAATCTTGTTGCCAAATTCCAGAGCTCCCAGATCAAGGAGAAAATACTGCAAGTAGCCAGAAAGAAACAATTTGAGTATTGTGGAAAAACAATCAGGATAACACAGGATCTAGCAGCTTCCATATTAAGGGACCGAAGGGCTTGGAATACAATATTCCGGAGGTCAATGGAGCTAGGATTAAAACCAAGAATCACCTACTGAGTATCATGCTCCAAGGCAAAATATGGATTTTCAATAAAATAGAGGACTTTCAACTTTCTCAGTGAAAAGACCAGAGCTGAATAGAAAATTTGACTTTCAAAAACAAGAATCAAGAGAAGCATGAAAAGGTAAACAAGAAAGAGAAATCATAAGGGACTTACTAAAGTTGAACTGTTTGGTTTACATTCCTACATGGAAAGATGATGTGTATGATTCACGAGACCTCAGAATCATAGTAGCTGAAAGGAATATGCATATATATATATATATGTATATATATATATGTGTGTGTGTGTGTGTGTGTGTATGCACATATATACATATGTGTGTGTGTCTATGTAGGTGTGTGTGTGTGTGTGTGTGTGTGTGTGTATATATATATATATATATATATATAGAGAGAGAGAGAGAGAGAGAGAGGGGGGGGGGGGCCACAGGGTGAGTTGAATATGAAGGGATGATATCTAAAAAAATATCAAATTAAGGGATAAGAGAGGAATATATTGAGAGAGGGAGATAGGGAGAGATAGAATGGGGTAAATTATCTCACATAAAAGTGGCAAGAAAAAGTGGTTCTGTAGGAAGGGAAGAGGGGGCAGGTGAGGGGGAAGGAGTGAATCTTGCTCTCATTGGATTTGACCTGAGGAGGGAATACCATACACACTCAATTGGGTATCTTACCCCACAGGAAAGAAGGGGGAAGAAGATAAAAAAGGGGGAACAATAGAAGGGAGGGCAGATAGGGGGAGGAGGTAATCAAAAACAAACACTTTCAAAAAGGGACAGGGTCAAGGGAGAAAATTCAATAAAGGGGGATAGTTAGGAAGGAGCAAAATATAGTTAATCTTTCACAACATGAGTATTGTGGAAGGGTTTTATGTAATGATACGCATGTGGCCTATGTTGAATTGCTTGCCTTAGGGAGGGTGGGTGGGGAGGGAAGAAGGGAGAGAATTTGGAACTCAAAGTTTTAAAAACAGACGCTCAAAAACAACAACAAAAAAGTTTTTGCATGCAACTAGGAAATAAGATACACAGGCAATGGGATGTAGAAATTTATCTTGCCCTACAAGAGAAGAAGGGAAAGGGGGATGGGAGGGGAGCGGGGTGACAGAAGGGAGGGCTGACTGTGGAACAGGGCAACCAGAATACGTGCCATTTTGGAGTGGGCGGGAGGGTAGAAATGGGGAGAAAATTTGTAATTCAAATTCTTGTGAAAATCAATGCTGAAAACTAAATACATTAAATAAATTAAATATTTTTTAAAATGGTGCTGGATTAGATTTCAAAAGATCAGGGTCCTCTGTTCGTTTAGGTCCCTCCCAATCCTCAATTTTATATGATTCTGTCTCTCATATCAAATCTTGTGTTAACTTGATCTGGGACAAGTCACTTAATCTATCTGTCAGTTTTTCCAAAAAATTAAGCAATGACATATGGTGCCCCATAGACCTCTCTCTATTACTAAATATTAATTTATTAATTAATTAATATTAATCCTATCTGCCTTAGAGATTGTTTTGAAAATCAGACTGAATATGATAATGAATATAAAATTGAAAATGACATGCAGATACAAAAGATGATTGATTATTATTGCCATTAGCTTTCATCTAAAGCAGAGTGAGCTCAGTACGGTATAGTACAAAGACAATTAGACTAGGAAGTTAGAAATCTGACTTCCTTTCTCTGGCGTTCCTTCTAACTCGCTATGGAACCTCGGTTAAATCATTTAACCTCTTTAGGCCTCAAATTTAGTCATCTATAAAATGGCATTAAACTAGAGGTTTTATAATATAATCTATGTTTTCTTTTCTCCCAACTTTACCAGTCTTTGTTTGGAGATTCCTTCCAGTTCTTACCTTCTATAGTCTTGATCAGGTTTGATATTCTATGGTCAGTTTGTTTAAGGTTCTTTTCACTTCCAGCTTACATCCGAAGTTTCCCTCTACCATGGACCTTTGGTGGCTTTGTGAAAGAGATCTATCCCTTTTCTAGTTTCAATTTAAACCCAAGTTAGTCAAGCAACTAGTCAGAAATTTTCCTGAACACTCACCTTAAGTAGCACTTTCGGAAACAAACATTATTTAATAAAAAGTAATCGAGCTACTTTTATGGTCCCCTGGAGGAAATCCAGAGCTGCAGTGTACAGTAAAAGCATCAGTCCCAATGTTTTCTTCCAAGCTCTGGCATGAACATATCGAATCTGCCCTAGTACTAACATCACAGTCGGTAATCCCATAGGACAGATTCTGACTCCCACGACATCCGTGCAAGTGCTCCCTGCCAAACAAAGGGGTGTGAAGATACTCCTCTATGGCCAAAACCCTCCATCTTTGATGGATTCAGCATCACTCCTAAATCACGAGTCTCATTCTAAGTTTAAAAGTTGAAAAAGGGGTATTGTGAGTAACAGTATATGAGTAATGTTGAAAATTTTTTTTTCTTTTTACAAGCGGAGCTATAAAAATACTTAGGGTGATCATACCATTCCTCAATTCAGTAATGGCTGAAAAAAAAAACCTGTGATGTATAAATGTAGTAGAAAATTACTGTATTTTGTCATCTTTGTCAATCTGATGGATATGAGGTTAAGCCTCATAGTTGTTTCAATAAGCATTTCCCATATGACTAGCAACATTGAGCATTTGTTCCTATGCTTGAATCTCTTCCATGAACAACATAGTTTTTAAAATATATATATATATACATATATATATGTATATATATTTGAACCATTCCCCCTTTTAACCTTGGATATTAGACCTTTATCAGATGTATTTGCTATTTCTAAACAGCTTTTCTTTCTTATAGTAGGTGATTTTTTTACCTGAAATTCAAATGCACATCTGTGAAGTTTTACCCTAATCCCAAACTATCTCACTTTGTCTTATCTAATAAACATTGGGCACAGGATCCTTCTCCCCAGGAAGTGAGAAACCTGATTCTGTGGTATTGTTCATTTGTATTCCTGTCCACATTATAATGATTATCTGAGGAATACTTGAAAAAGCCATGAGAATGAAATTAACATTTCCCATCTGAAAAGAGTCCCATGGGGGGTCTGAATCACTCCTTTATGTAGCAGGCTGAAAAGAAGTCATTATATAAATCAGACCTTCCACATGGCAAGAGAGAGACATGTATCTTAAAGAGAAAAATAAGAAAGTCATGCTATCACCAAATAAAGAGAACCAACAGGCACATCTTTAGGGTTTCTGAGTCCATGCATTCAACTGCCTATTATTGGCAGAGTACAGGACTGGGCAGTGGGGGCCATACATAGTTTAGATAAAACTCAAGATCCCTTCTCCCAAAGAGTTCACAGTCTGATAGGGTTATAAGACATAAATATCAATGATAAGCAACATTTCTTGATAAATTCACCAGAATTTATCAAGAAATGACTTTGCTAGCAAGTCATTATTCACTTCCATTTTCCCAGCTTGGAAACAGCCATGATAATAACATCCACATTACTAATTCTTCAGACAATAATGAGGAAAAGTTTTTTAAATGTCAAAGTGACCAACAAAGGTGAGTTGTTTTCAGAAAGTCCTTGGTCAGAAATTAGAAAATAACTTATTTATGCTTAGGTCAAGAAAAGACACTCCTCCACTCAAAATAGGGTATGTCACTTTCCGAGCATTGAGGGCCCTGCACAGCTTGGAGCTTTACTCTTTTTTTAAAAGCCACCTCTTACTCTACTTTCCTCCACAGATTGTTATAGCCAAACTCTCCCATTCACAGTTACCCAAACATAACCTGCTATTTCCAACCTCCATTCTTTTATTCATACTAATTTTGATGCCTAGAATGGCTGCTACCACTATCTCAAACACATCTGTCTATTGAAACCCTATTCACATTTTGCAACTCATCTCAGGTGTCATCTCCTACAGGAAAGCATCTCTGCCCACCTAGAATCTGTCAAAGTTACATGACCTACAAATGTATCACCTCCATGTTCAAGAATTCTGAAATCCCCATATCTGACCATAATATTTAGCTTCCCTTATATAACCCTACTCTTCATCTGCATGATGACCCTCCAATCCCTTGACCCCTCAATTCTCTCCCAAGTCATCTCCCCTGCCCTAGCCACTCTCTTCTCATCTTGACTCCTTGATGAACCAATTCATTTAATTTTGTCCCTGTGGTCCTCTCTTGAAACTCTAACCCCTTGTCATATCACCAATTACATCTAGGCAAGCCTGAGCCTTGGATCACTCCCACCATTTGTCATATTTGCTCCTTATGTACTACTGAATAAAAGTGGAGAAAATCAGACAACCATTCTGACTGGGTCCACTACAAATTTATGTTATACAACCTTAACTGGGCCCTCACTGCTGCTAGGTAATCCTATTATACCTCTTTTATCAACTCACTATCCCACTCTCCACAGCAGCTCTTCCAAAACTTTTCATCCCTCCTCAAACCTCCTACTCTCTGAGCTGAGAACTTTGCCTCATATTTTACAGAAAAAATGGAGGCCATTTATCATGAACTCCCTCTTCTCCCCTCTTGCTCTTCTCCTAATACTCAGACACCATCTGCCATTTTCTCCTACTTTACCCATCTCATATGATGAAAGAGCTAACTCCTTACCAAGGCTAACCTCTCTACTTCTTCAAGTGATCCCATTCCATCTCATCTCCTCCAATGGATTGTCCCCTCTGCCATCCCCGCTCTTTTCAATCTCTCCTCTCCATTGGCTCATTTCCTACTACCTACAAACATACCCATCTCCCTTATCCTGAAGGGAAAAAAAAACTTAATATACCTATCATTCTATATTACTTCTGCCGTTTGTAGTGAAACTCTTTTAAAATGCCTTCCCCAATAGTTGCTTTTACTTTCCTTCCTTAAACCCTTACAATCTGATTTCCAATCTTATCATTCCACTGAAACTGCTCTCTCCAAAGTTACTGATGATCTTATCTGCCACATCCAATTGCTTTTTCTCAATCTTCGTTCTTCTTGACCTCTCTGCAGCCTTTGACACCACTGATTAATCTCTCCTCCTTGATACTTTCTTCTTACTAGGTTTTCAGAACAACACTCTCTCCTGGTTTTCGTCCTAGCTATTTGACTATTCTTTCTCTGTCTCCTTTTCTGGTTTTCCTCCAGATCATGCTCTCTAACTGTCCTTCAGGGCTCTGTCCTGTCCCTCTTCTTTTCTCTCTCTAGACTACTTCATTTGGTGATCTCATCAGATCTCAGGGATTTGATTACCATCTCTATACTGATGATTCTCTCTCTCTCTCTCTCTCTCTCTCTCTCTCTCTCTCTCTCTCTCTCTCTCTCAATATCTTCATTTTAATTCATAATAACCTCCCAGCTCAACTTTTAAAATGATACCTATACATATAATTCAAATAGAAAACAAAAGTGGTCCCAGTGAAGATATTCAACCTATTCCCATTACTCTTTCTCTCAAACAAAAATAAAAATAAAGTGCAAGATCTGGCAATCTTATTCAAACTGTGCTTCTCTTTGCTCTAAGTCTTGAATAAGTTTTGGTCTTAGTCTCTGGCATGCTGGTTTCACATCCAACAGGTGAAGTTCCTCAGGCGTAGCTTTGGGTTGGTTTACCCACTGTCCAGGTGAATCTGAATTCACAACAAGATTCACAGTATTTTCTTGATTGACATTAACAGGTGCTGCTGTGTATGTTTTTAGAAAACTTTCTTCATTTCCCTTTACCTTATGGTTGAGAGGTGGCTTATAAAATGTCCCTGGTGGGGGATGAAAAGTTCTCCATGCCCTGAAAGCATCAAGGGGATGAGAATCTGAAAAGCATCCTTCTCATATTATTCTAACTGCTTGATTGATATCCCGTCTGGCTTACTGGGCTGCATGGCACAAAATGAAACATCATTGGAGCTAAGAGATAAAACACAAGTGTCTCAACTCTCTTGCACTCTGTTCTCCTGGAGTGCAATGGGCATGATCACTGCCATCCTTGTAATTAATATCATATGGTCTGAATTGCTTGTCCCAACTTTTGAGGTCATAACAAGAAAGTCTAGAGAATGAGTTAGGGAAAGGTTTTGTTTCAGACATTTCTTCAATGGTTGCATTCCTGCCAAATTTGTCTGAATTTAAAGTTCCCATATTTTGGGGGATTGTTCTCATTTTAAAAGTTTGGAGAAAGGATTCAATCTGCAGGCAGACTCACAGGTCTAAGTGATGTCTTTATCCTTTGCATTTGTACAGCTATTAGCTTTAAAATTATCTTTGTTCTTGAAGGGGCAGGTTTCAGTCTTATCAAAAAACCAAAGACATAATATTTTTCTCATAGATGCATCAGCTACTTACTACATTTTTGTCGTCATGTCATCCTTCAAGTGTTGTAGCTATTTCTGAAATTTTACTCTTATGATGAGAAGGTGATACGCCTTCTTTTGAAGCAAAACATGACTGGAGCTTCCTAGGCTCAAGGGTGGCATTTTCATTGGGTAGAGAAGTTAAGAGTGGTTGCGGGGACGTATCAAATATCTTCTGCAATTCAAGCCTGAGAAGGATAGTCTTCCAGGGATGAAGGGGAAACCTTAGCACACATCTGCTGAGGCCTGAACAGAGTTGATTCAAATATTATTCCCAGATTTCTGACCAGCATCTTGTTTTCTTTGGCTTGCTCCACACACTATACAAATGTCCTATATGGTACTCAGTAGTATTATAGTTTGGTTCTAGAAATTTTTTTAAAGAAAATTTTTGATTTTCCTCAGGATTTTATTTAGTTCAGCACCCACAGCTTCAGAGCTTCCCTGTTTTGAGTCTTCATTTCATTTTGGCTCTCTTTGGCAAGGCCAATAAGCTCTCCATACAGAAGAAACAAAGATAAGGGTTATGGTAACTTATGAAGCTATAACTTAAGAACATTGTTGATATCATATACAGAGAATTCTGAAAGTTCTACTAAATCTTCCATTTTTTTCATTTTTTTGAGGGGAGAAGGAAGGGCAATTGGGGTTAAGTGACTTGCCCAAGGTCACACAGCTAGTAAGTGTGTCAAGTGTCTGAGGCCAAATTTAAACTCAGGTCCTCCTGATTCCAGGGCCCGTGCTCTACTCACTGTGTCACCTAGCTTCCATTTTTAAAGGATTCACAGGCGTTTTTTACATTTATTTAGTATTTTATTTTCCCCAATTACATGTGAACACAATTTTCAACATTTATTTTTAAAACTGAATTCCAAATTCTTTCTCTCCCTCCCCACCCCCCTCACAGAGAAGGCAAACAATTTTATATAGGTTATACATATGTAGTCATGCAAAACATATTCCCATATTAGTCATGTTGTAAAAGAAAACATAAATCAAAATAACCCAAGAATAATAAAGTTTTTAAAAAATATTCTTTGATCTGTATTCAGACTCCATTAGCTGTTTTTCTTGGAGGCTTTGGATATAGGAGTTTTGACTTTGTTTCATTCTTCTGAGTTCGTGTTTTAATATACTTAAGAACAGAGTTACTTTCTATAATCACAATTTTTTCTGTTGTTTGCTCATTTTTCTAGCCTATTTCTTGACTTTTGACTAAAGTAGGGCTCTGTTTCAAGAGTGGAGGGCAACCTGTCTCAAGCTTCAGAGGTTTTGTGCAGTTATTTTCAGAAATACTTCTAGGGCCTTGTAAGTTTTCAGTTCTTCCAAAGTAGCATGATCTAAGGAGAGCTGTGTTTACCACTCTCCTGACCTATGCTCTGATCTGTGAGCAGCCACAAGCACTCTTTTCTGGCCTCAAGCTATGAGGAGGGTCCTCACTCCCCTGAAGCCATAAGCTCTGGTGTACTAGTGCTCCTCTTCACTCTGAGACTGCCACCCAGGACTGCAACATGGATCAAAGTATGGACAAAGCAACAGGGTCCTGCCTCAGTGCCAGCAGAGAGACCCCTGTTATCTCCTTCTTACCAGTTGTTTGACCTTCTTCCCATCTGTGGGCTGAGAGCTCTGGAAGCAGCCACTGCTGCTCCTGATTCAGTCATTAAAGACTAATTATAAGGTACTCATTAAAGTCAAGCAGTTTACTTATTATATATATGAAAATGTTATCAGTATTCTCAAAACTGTCATCTTCATTGAGAAAGAGGATTATTTCCCCCTCATTAATAGCCAAGTAATAAAATTGGGGAGACCCAAGCTTTTTCTCCCCTTGTCTTGTTTCCTTGTCCAACCTCTCAAAGACAGGGCTGATGGAAGATAGAATGAACACTCTCCTCATTCTGGGTATTGCTACTCCATCCAACTAGCTCAGGCTTGGGTGAGGGGATATAGATTCTTCGTCCAGATTGCCCAAGGTTGGGGGTGGTCTGGGTATAGGGATAGTCTCTCTGTCCAAGAATGGCATACTCTCATGCTGAGCCTCACATTAGAGAGAGCCCACTTCTCTTAACGAGAGTCCAATTCTCATTAATTATTAACCAATGAGAGTTGATTGCCACCCTCAAGAACACCCCTCTTCCATGGGCATATAAGCAATGAGCCCACTGTCATGATGACCTTTGGTATTTGAGAGTGCCACTAGCCCATTTATTAAAAATGCTGGCATTATTAATAAAATGATTAAATTACCCAGAAATTGTCTCTCGGACTTCTTAAACTTAGACTTTCAAACTAATGTAGTTTGAAAGAAAGTTTGGGGCTGAGTTGTGTGTGATAGGGTAATTCTAAAGAACTTAAAAAGTAGAACTGGCCAAATGGAAAAGGAGGTATAAAAGCTCATTAAAGAAAATAATTCTTTAAAAATTAGAATTGAGCAAATTGGGTTAGAAAAGGCAAAAGGGAGCAGTTACATCATAAAAATGGAGCATGAAAGGAAATACTATTACATGTGGGGGTGGGGAGCTAGTAATGTTGGAACCTTGTACTCAACTGGGTTGAAGAGGAAACAAGGTGTACATGTGGAAGAGTGCAGAAGTCTTCTGAACATGTAGAGAGAAGAGAAAACTGGGGGACAAGGTGGAGGAGGGACTTTTAGAGGGGTGTGTGGATTGAGATTGGGGAAGTGGAGGGAGGAGATGGGTGAAATAGGGGTTGGAAAGGTGGAGGGAGAAGATAAGGTAAGAGGGAAAGGATAAAAAAGAGAGGCTGTGAAAGAAAGTAATGAGTAAAAGTAAGATGTAGGGAAATTCATAAATCGTAATTAAAACTGAATGCCAACGGGATGTTTATAGCAGCTCTTTGCGGTTACAAACACTGGAAATTGCAAGGATCTCTATCAATTGGGGAATGACTGAACGAGTTGTGGTATGTGATTGCGATGGAATACTACTGTGCTATAAGAAATGAGGAGCTTGATGATCTTAGAAAAACACGAATAGACTTGCATGAATTAATGAAGAGTGAAATGAGCAGAACCAAGAGAACTTTGTGCATTGTAACATCAATATTATTTTTAAAATGACTGAACAAATAAGTTATTTTGACTACTATAACTACCCACATTAGCTATAAAGGACATAGGAAGAAAGATACTATCTCCATCCAGAGAAAGAATTGATAAATAGAAGTATGTATAGAATAAATTTACATATATACCTATTTGTATTTAATGGTAGCCATCTCCAGAGTGGGATGGGGGGAGGGAAGAAAACAAAAGAAATTTACATGATAACTTTATTATATATTTAAAAGGAATAGCAAGTTGTACATAATAGCTTTGCAGTTTCATGTGCAACCTTTTTTTATTATACTGTGCTATGGACATGCTTGTTTTATTCCATAAATTCAAAATAAAATAAATTTTAAAATATAAAATAAATGAGCAACAGAAAAAAAATTCACTCTTAATATTGTCTAAATCATTTCACCTTCCATATCTGTCATAATAACTTTGTAGGGTTTGTTTGCTTCTTCTATTTTTTGCAGTCTCTTCTTCCAGTCTTCACTTTTTCTCTGCTTTGCTAACATCTTTCTCGAGTCCTCCACTTGAGTTCAGATGCTCCTCTTTAGCACACACTGTGGAAGACTTGGCTTTTTCGTATTCATTCTGCTGCTGCATACACAAGAGCTTGGCCTCATTAAGAGGTGCCTCTGACTCTTCATTTTCTTTTTTTTTTTTTTTTTTTGCAAATGATTCATGGGTCCTGGAGTTTATTACATACAAATAAATACCCCCAGGAAAGCAGAGGGTTCCCCTCTCCTTGAAAGCCAGAACTTCTGGCCCTAGAACAACTCTGCCATTATGTCCAGCATGGACAAGTCATAGAAAGTCTATAACCCCATTACACAACCTATCCAGGATCATATACTGAGTATGGCCCGTTCTTGTTCTGCCAAAGCTCAGAGAAGGAGGCACTCGCCTCCTTGGAATAATATTGCATCAGTAGCAAAGCAGAGGAATAGTGCCTCTCTTCGCACTTCCCCTCCCCACCCTTCTACTCCATAAATATAAATATACAGATACTACAGGCTGAAGTAGTCAAAACTGTTGTGGCCGTAGATATCCATGGTCCATAGCACATTGTGGTGCCGTCTGGCCTGTAGCAACTGCTGCAGCTCAGCTTGCACACTGGCAAGTCTCTCTTCATCCACAGTACCCTCTAGGAGACTGGCTGAAGAGGGTGGCCATGGCAGGTCCCTGTAGCAATCCACAGGTGAACAACCAGCTGGAGCTCAGGCAATGCCAGTGAGTGTTCGATCAAGTTCTTCACTCCGGCACTAGCAAGAGGGTTTACCATAGAGACCAAGGTAGCAGAGATGGGTACAGCAGCATAGGTTAGGCAAGGTACTAACAAGGTTGACATCCATGAGCTGGCACTCTGTAACATCCAGACAAAGCAGGGAGGCTGAGGCTTCTCTCAGTAGTCTCTGAAAAGGTGCCAGGAGGTCACCAGATAGTTTGTTGCCACTGAGATCCAGCTTCTTGAGATGGGTGGCATGGGGGCTCTGGGCCAAGTAACTCAAGTCCCCAGAGAGAAGGGCACAGAAGGGAAGTTCCAGGCTTTCCAGAGGGCCCTGTAGACTGCTAAGGAGTTGATGAAGGTGGCCTGAGAGTTGAGAGGAACCCATGTTGAGTTCCTTGAGGCTCCTCAGCTGGCCAATTGCAGAAACAAAGAGTTGGAAGTTGCCTTCTGCCTCAGCTGTGAGCCTCCACACATCCACATTGCTGTATTGTAGCTTCAGGCTCAACAGCTGGGTGAACTTGGCCATGTGGGGCACGACAGTACACAGTCCTGAGAGTCCCAGGTTGTGGAAGCGAAGGTCCACCTGGCGCAGACACACTGGGTCCAGCAGCTCCAAGAGAGCTACAGTGCTAGGACCTGACAGTTCCTCAACCCCAAGGTCCCTGCAGTGAAGGCAAAGGGGGCCACAAGTGCTGATCCAGAGAGCCTCTTTCAGGACACTGTAAGAAGTTCGGTTCACCAGCAGGTCAGTGTGCACTTTCACAGGACTAGCGACAGGGACCTGAGGATCCAACTTTCGGCGCTTGGCCAAGCGTTGAGCTGCTCTGGCCCCAGTCTGGGTGCTGATACAGGTCCTTGCCACTAAGCGAGCCCACATGCTCATAGTTGTGGGGTCCTGCCCGCAGCTGGCATCCAGGGAGCCAGTCATGTCCAACACTCGAAGCTGAGGCCACCTGCTGTTAGATTTCCTGCTGCGCTGTGCAGCGAGCAGCGCCAGGATCAGGGCTTGCACACTCTCCTTGCGGGGCTGCTAGGGCCAGCTGAGCTGCTTGGGCTGGGGCAGCAGCTGCTGGAAGCTGAGGCTAGGGAAGGGCCACGTTTGCACCAGTGCCAGCAGCACCAGCATTCTGCTGTACATTAAAGCGGCCTGGAATAAGGCTGGGTACAGCTCCCGAGGCAGGGAGGCCAGAGTCCGACATGCCAGTTTCTGGTGTCGGGTAACCTGCACAGCACACAGAGTCAGTAGCGTCTGCATTTCTGCAGAACCGACCCGGCACCTCTGCGCAGGTGAGGCTTGGCGGGGGGGCCCCTCCAGAAGGGAGTCTAGGCAGGCGCACCTCCACACACCACACCAAACCCCTTTCCAGTCTGCGCAGGCGTGATCAGAAAAAAGACTCTGTGCAGGCTTAGGTCTGGAGGCCAAAGCTGGGAAAAGGCGGCCGGGCCGACTCTTCATTTTCTTGTTCTCCTTGCCAAAGCTCTATTATTTCTTTCCCCTGTTTATCCAATTCACTTCTTCTCCCTAGGAGAGGCTGAACAGATTTGTTGCCTTGAAGAGCTACTGCTGTTTGTTGTGAAAGCTGTCTGCTCTCAATATCATTATCGAAAGCATTTATGAATAAAGCCCGGAATGGCATAAACTTCTTGGAGTCCAATAATGGCTTTAGTTGTCGCTGCCATCTTTGCAATTTTCAAACACATTCCAATTTCCAGCTTTTTTTTTCCTCAACCCACACAACTATATCCTTGGTGTATTTTGACCATGTTTTAGCATGTGTCAAAGCCTCAACTCCATCATCCTTTTCCATAAGCATGCTATCCAGTTCTTTGGGCCACAGAGGTCCTTGAAAATTATCTTTTTCATGCAGCAATCCTACTGATTCCACAGAAACGTTTTCCAAGGGCTGAATTTTTTTAAAGACTCAGAAAGTTCCAATGATGTGTCACTGCCTACATCTCCCATAAGGAAGTCTGAAAAATATGTTACCAAAGATGAATGCCAGTGTTTTAATAGGAGAAAATATTTCACTGAAAAGATCTCTTATTTTCTTCATTAATGTCATAGAAGTCCACAGCTTTTACTTCTGCAATAACTAACTACTCCTGTAGCACTAAGAATATCAGCTGAGGTGAGGGCATGGTGTTTGTTTATTATGGTCTGAAGAATTCGCAGCAGCTCTCCAAAGTGTTCATGAACCACTTTGTGCAATCTTGACTTTCTTCTGAGAGGATAGTTTCTTCCAAACTGAGCAACACCTCCGCAAACCTCCACATCACTGACCAACTGCTTCATATAGTCTGGATCAATAATGGGGGTTGTTATAGCAATTTGAGTTGGAATTTATGCTGCTCAAAGAGTTGCTCTTGGTGCAGTGCTCCATTCCCTGGTTTCCAGAATTAGGGAGAGTGAAAAGCTCACACGGGGAGAGCCAGGCAAATGATAAACCACGCTTGTTGCTTCCACCATTCTGCAACAACATCCCAAATTGTTGCAGTGTTCTAAAATCCCTTCAGTTAATGTCCTTGTAGTAACAGAAAATGGAAATCCAGGGAAGCATCACTGAGCTGTAGTAAGTGTGAAGGCAACCAATGAGGTCCTCAGGGTCATGGCTGAGTCCCGGAACCCACTGCCCATGGAACAGAGTTCACCCTTCCTAGCCCTATGCCACCCCAACCAACTTATGCTGATGACTCTCAAATCTACCTTTCCTGCCCCAGTCTCTCTGCTGCCCTCCGATTTCATATCTCCATCTGCCTTTCAAACATCTTTAACTGGATGTCCAATAGACATCTGAAACTCAGTATGTTCAAAACAGAATTCTTTTCCCCCAAACTCTCTCTACCTCTTATCCTCCCTATTACTGTAGAGGGTAGCACTATCCTCCCAGTCACTCAGGCTCACAATCTAAGAGTCATCCTGGATTCCTCATTATCTGTCACCCCTCTCTGCCCATATGCAAGCTGTTGCCAAGTACTATTAATTTCACCTTTGCACTCTCAAATATGCCCCTTCTCTCCTGTGACATGGCCACCCCTGCAGTGCAGGTCCTCATCACCTCTTACCTAGACTATTTACAATAGCCTGCTAAAGAGAATGCCTGCCTCTAGTCTCCATTCTAATCTATTCTCCATTCAGCCACTAAAGTGATTTTCCCAAAATGCAGGTCTGGTCACATCACCTGCCTACGCAATAAATTCTAGGGGCTTCCTACAGCCTCCAGGAGCAAATAGAAAATGCCCTGTTTATCATTTAAAGGCCGTTATAACCTAGCTCCCTCCTATCTTTCCAGTCTTCTTATGTCTTACTCCCCAGCACATATTTTTTAAACCAGTGATACTGGCTTCCTGGCTATTTCATGAACTAGACACTCCATCTCTCTACTTTGGGCATGTTCTCTGGCCGTCTCCCATGCCTGGAATGTTCTGCCTCTGCATCTCCACTTACTGGCTTCCCTGGCTTCCCTTAAGTCCCAACTAAAATCCAACCTTGTACAGGAAGCCTTTCCTAAACCCTCTGTTAATTATTTCCTATCAGGGCAGCTAGGTGGCGCAGTGAGTAGAGCACTGGCCCTGGAGTCAGGAGGACCTGAGTTCAAATCTAGCCTCAGACACTTGACACACTTATTAGCTGTGTGACCTTGGGCAAGTCATTTAACCCCAATTGCCCTGCCTCCTCCCCTCCAAGAAAATAGAAAGAAATAATAATTATTTGCTAACTACTCTATTTAGCTTGCTTTGCATATATTTGTTTGCATGTTGTCTCCTTCATTAGACTGTAAGATCCTTGAGAGCAGGGACTCTTTTTGCTTCTTTTTGCATCCCTAGCGCTTAGCACAGTGCCTGGAACATGGTTGGTTGGTTGGTTGGTTGGTCGTTCTTCATTCTCAGAGGACCAAAATGACATCATTATATTATAGTCAAGTTACAGTGTTTCTGACTGTGGCTGGTCAGATGAATACGAGCTTGGAATGTTCTACCACAGGACATTTGGGGTAGGTTTTCTAAATTTGTGCATCTCGTGTTTCTTTTGAGGTCCTTCAATTCAGCTTTGCTAATAGAGCACAGCCCCTTCTCTGATGAGGGCATGCCACAATGAACCATCCTGTGCCAGCATCTCCCATGTCACACAATCAATTCCAAAGTTCTTGTTTTTGTTTTGTTTTTTTGAGGGGGCAGACAAGGCAATCAGGGTTAAGTGACTTGCCCAAGGTTACACAGCTGGTAAGTGAGGCTGGATTTGAACTCAGGTCCTCCTGACTCCAGAGCCAGTGCTCTATTCACTGTGCCACCTAGCTGCCCCAATTCCAAAGTTCTTAAGAGAAGCCTTGAAAGTGTCCTTGTATCACTTCTTCTGACCACCATGTGTGCTTGCCCTGTGTGAGTTTTCCATAAAATTGTCTTTTGGCAAGCATACATCTTGCATTCGAACAACATGGCCAGCCCATCGGAGTTATGATCTCTGCAGAAAAGTTTGAATGCTTGACAGTTTAGTTCAAGAAAGGACCTCAGTGTTTGGTACCTTATCCTGCCAGGTGGTCTTCAGAATCTTCCTAAGACAGTTCAAATGGAAGCAATTCAGTTTCCTGGCATGGTGCTGGTAGACGGCCCAGGCTTCACAGGCATACAACAATGAGGTCAGCACAATGGCTCTGCAGACCTTCAGTTTGGTAGGCAGCCTCAGGAAACCATGCTCTGCCTTTCTCTGAAAAGTGGCACATACCAATTTTCTTGTTTCTGTTTATGCTAAGGAGGGTGCTAAACCCAGGACAAAAAGCAAGCAGACCCTGTCCTTCAGGTGTCTAGTTGTGTGGTTGAAGTGGTCCAACCATCTATACCAGACCTAAAACATTCTTTCTTGCATCCCTTTGTTGTTATAATGCAAGGTCCCTGAGACTAAGGATCGTTTCATTCTTTATGTTTGCATTCCCAGTGCACAGTGCCTGGCGCAGGCTTAATAAACTCATGTTGATTGACTTATTGAAATGTAATGGAAAGAATAGCAAAGTGGAAATCAGGACGCACTTTACCATCATCTTAGACCTGCCATTAACTTCTGAGTAACACTGGGGATGTCCCCATTTCCCCCTCTTTGGGCTTCACTATCTTCATCTAGAAAATGGAAATGGTAATTCTATCTGTCCTCACTCAGCATCCCAGGCTTGTTAGGGAAATCAACTAGGATAGTAAAGATAAAAATGCATTCGAAAGTCAAATGAGTTATACAAGTGCAAAGGTCAACTAAGTATATTTCTCAGGGCTGGCTTTTCAGGATGAAACTACAGCAATCTCCCATGCCTATTTCTTGGTCATTATTTTAATTTATTTTGTACTTTTAGTTTACAACACTCAGTTCCACAAGTTTTTGAGTTCCAAATTTCCTCCCCCTCCCTCTCTTCCCCCCTCCCCCCCCAAGATGGCATGGAATCCCATTTAATGATATTTAGATCTGTCAGTGCCACTATTGTCTCGATAGCGCTCCATTTGTTTGTCCACCCCTTTTCATGTTCAGGTATATTTGGACAGCTTATTTTAGCCCATCTCTGCCTGCTGAAATGCTGCCCGTGTTTTCAGGATCCATTGCTTCCTCTTAGTGAAGCCTCCTTTGAATGTCCTTCTCCCACTATGAGCTCCCCACCAAGAAGCACCCAGAATACCTTACCTATAGTTATCCTATATCCTGACCTGACACATTCTGGGGTTGCTCCTGGTCCTCAGTGGTCCAGCTTATTGAATTGGAATGCCTTTATAATCAGGGAATATTGACTTGGAATAGACAGACTATTGATGAAATAGCACCCATAGTCATAATGAGAGCATGTGGTACAGTGGATAGGACACTGGTTTTGGAATCAGAGTGCCTTAAAAGACTTAATTAAAATCGTTATGCCTGTCTGATCTTGGGCAAAAGCCCAACATAGACAAGGAGGAATAGAGACTGTGATGTTATTAGTATAGGGATCTCCTGGAGGAGAAAACTCCCTTTACCAATACAGGCTGGCACCTTCTTTACAAGTGACAGTTTTAGAAATTTGCCTAAAGGGCTAGGTTAAGTGACTTGCCCATAGTCACATGATCACACAATCAGTATTTGTCAGAGGCAGCACTTAAACCCTGACTTTCCTACTTTGAGGCCGGCTCTCCAGCCACTATGGAGCTCTGCTGAACCATTCATAATAGCACTTTGGAAAGCAAGGACTTGGGGTGCAGGGTAGAGAATGAGTGTTCCTCAGTTGGAAAATTGGAAAATGAATGATGTTATATAAACATAATACAATGTAATTGGGCAGTAGGAAGTAATGAGTGCGAGAAACTCAGAGAAAACTTCGAGAAGCTTATACGTAATGAACTAAACGGAAGAACGATACACAATTTCAACTATGTCAGTGAAAAGATCACTTAAAGCAACGAAAACTCTGAATAGATAAAAAGTCAGCAAAACTCCCAAAGAACAGATAATGGAGAGTTCCTCCTTTCTTTGAGCAGAGAAGTAGGGTACTCTGAGGATAGAAAGTGGCATACACACAAAACATGGTAATTATGTTAGTTACTTTGTATGAACTGTTTTTCTTTGGTTTCAGAGAGGTTCTCATTCTGGAAATGACTGTGATGGGAAAAATGGGAAAACAAAAGGAATCAATAAAATATTTTATTTTTAAAAATAATTTTTCCAGATAATTGTGTAATCCTATTCTAATACCATGGCATGGTATAGCGATAACCCTAAATTCTTGAAAGCTTTGTCATGGGAGCACCAGCCACAACAGATCCTAAAATACTGGAAATCCTTCCAGTCTATCTGGTGGTAGATTTGATAACTTTTATCTAAGAACTAGCAGAGCTAAGTTCACATAGGCTCATCACCAGCTTAAATATAGGGTGATGATTTTTTTTTTGGCCACAGCAAGTCATGGACGCTGTCGTTTCTTATGGTTTGGTGAGGATGGAGTCTATCATGATGGAAGGAGTACCATATACCAAAGAAACAACAGATTTCAAAAATATGAAATACCTTCATGTAGTAATTTTCTTTCAGGCTAGATCCTCATTAACCCAATATATCTTTCCAGCATATTCAAGACTCGTACCATTCAGAGCCATGTTCTTTGACATGAGTTGTTGAGTTGCCTGTTAACTCATCAGTCTCTTGAAGCAGTAAGAGAGCGCCATAGTGCACAAAGCACTGGACCAACACGTGAGTTCATTGTGGCCTCAGACACTAGCTATGTGACCCTGGGCAAGTGGCTTAACCTCTTTTGCCTCAGTTTCCTCATTTGTAAAATGGGGATAATAATAGCACCTACCTCCTAGAGCTGTTGTAAAAACTTACATGAGATATTTGTAAAGTGCTTAGCATAGTGCGTGGCACACAGTAGGTACTACATAAATGCTTATTCTTTTCCCTTACCCTAGTATGTGGTTCAGATGGTGGAAAAAACACAATTATAGGACCCAATCTTTACACTGAGCATGGAATTTGCAGTTACAATGAACATTAGAATTGATCGGGCTTGATGCCCTCAAAGATTCAGTTTATGAGATTCGGGGAAAGAAAGGATTATAGAGAGCATGGAAGGCAGCATAGTAGGAAAGGTATTAAAGTGCTGTTTGAATAGTAGGTATTATTATTATCTAGTGTATGCCCTTCACTTTACAGATGAGAAGATGGAGAAGGGGATGAGTGCCAAAGGTCCCAACAAGTAAGACGGAGAAGAACCAGGCTCCTTGAATTCCAGGTGTAGAGCCCCCCTTGCACTGAACCACACTAAGACTTAGAATGTTAAAGCTTGAGGAGACTTTAAAGATCTTATGACTCAGCTTCTTTTTCACAGGTGGGAGAACTGAGGCCCCTCCACCACCCCACCCCATCCCTGCCCAGGAGTAATGTGACATACTCAAGGTCACGGAAATGCAAAGCTGAACTGAGAAGAGAACACAGGTCTCCCAACTCCTGGCCCAGCACTCTCCTCATCCCTACTAATCAGCATCCCTCAAAGAATTTACCATCTGGTTGGGGTGATAAGATTTATGTGCAATAAACCATTAAGGAAGAGCTCAAGATTCTATGTATCATCTGAGGACTTGTGTTTCTTAGCATATGGTTTCAACTGTATTTCACAAGTGGAAGTATCAAGATACAACTTAACGACTACGAAGCCCAAACGTGGCATTTAAAACCCCCTCATTCTGCTTTCCCTGTGAAGCCTCTAGTGCTGGGTGTCTCATAAAATATTTAAATGGGCATAGTTACTGTTTCATTAAATGCACGATATATGACGAGCTGTTTATGCTATTTCTGCATCAGCTATTCTAAGATCTTTTGTCTCACCACCAGGCATATTAACACAAGAACCTAAATTTCTCTGTACCCATTAGACTTCCACATTCTCCATCTTATGATCCCCAATTGGTGCTAGGGGTAGGGAGGGAGGAGGGAGACAGAGAAGAACAGTTTTTTTGCTGTGATATCCTGGAAAGTGACTATTCTGGAAGAGCTGAAGACATGACAAGTATCTCTGGCACTGTCATTGTCCCTTGGGACAAGACTGAATGCTTACCTAGAATACAGCTTCTGTCCTAGGGGAGTTCAAAATCAAGGGGAAAACAGGGCATACAAACATGAAATAATTCCTCATACTTCCAAAAACAGTAGGAAAAATAACTCAATTTTTTGTTTTTTGAGAGGTGTGACATCTCCACTTGTAATTGCATCGGTTTGGAGAATTCCCAGTGTAAAAATTCTCTCCATCAATGCAGATCAGCAACTCCTTTGTAACTTTTAGTCTTAGTGAGTTTCACTCATTGGGAAGTTTTACTTCCCAGGCACTGGGAAGTTGTGACCTTCCCAGGGCTAATTATTATAAAAGACAGCATAGTATAGCAGAGTCAAAAGGTCTAGGACTCAGGAGTGGGGAACCTGTGCCCTCGAGGCCACATGTGGCCCTCTAGGTCCTCAAGTTTGGATTCAATCAAAGGGCCACACTTGAGGACCTAGAGTGCCACATGTGGCCTCAAGGACCCAGGTTCCCCACCTCTGGTTCAAACCCTGCTTGTCCTAGTTACTACCTATGTAACCCTGGCAAGTCTCCTCTCTGAGGTTTATTTTCCTTCTCTATAAAATGGGGAAGGGTGTGGGAGCTGGATTGAGTGATGTAGGACCACCCAGCTCCATTGAATCCAAACCTAGCACTCTTTTCTTAATTAATAGAACTTACACTCTTGATCAACCATAATGTTTACATTTTATTCCAATTTTAAAATGAACAGATTCATATAGAATCTAGCCAAAATAAAATTAAATTCAAAGAGATGCCTTGGACCAATTCATATTCTCTTGCATCTCCTATGCCTTCTATATTTACACTTATACTTATACCTAAACCTACATACACATTGTGCGAGGGACTTGCCTATTCAGTCATACTCGACAATATCACAATTAACAATTGGTGCCAAAATACCTTTTAGCTATGTGGAACACAGTAGGCAATGGGAGATAAAAGCAAAATAAACTGCTTCTCTCTCAGTAACCTCCAGCCAAAACAATAGTTCTATGTTGAAAGAATGGTCCCTAATGAGTTACAGATAGGGAGGTTTCCATGTTGCTTATTAACAGGATAAGACCCCCTTGATTCAACATTGTGATTCCCAACATGTCCTGTCAACTGGATTGAGAAGGCAGTTCTCTTATCAATGCCGCAGGACCCTACAAAGCTGCCAGTTTTGTGTGTTGAAAGCACTGTTATTTCTAACCCTGAAGAGGGAAGAGCTGAGAAGGCCTATATTTGGGAAAAGAGGAAAATTACTAGGAGTATGTGACCTAGCATGACTGGAATAATGGGAGATTCGAGACACAGGTCATCTGAGGTCTCCCTTTCACTTTACTCATTCTTTCTTTTCCCTTCCTGTTATCTACAAGAGGAACAGCTTTCTTTTCTCATCATTTCAGAAATAAATATGTCTTTCTTCCATCTTTAGTATTATTCAGAATTTTATTATTCTTACATAGAAATCATTTTGATAGATATGTTTGTACCAATAAATAAATTGACAGTCTACAGGTTTGATAGGTCTCAACTTATATTGACTTCTTGAATCTGTCATTGAGCCATGCAGCCACAGTACATGAAATATTCTTTCTCTGTCTCTATTCCTGACCCTCTCTCTCCTCCACTTTCTTCTCCTCATCCTTCTCCTTTCCCAATTCCTTTTCTTCCCATCTCACTCTCTTTTTCTCTCTTCCTCTCTTTCCTTTCCCTCTCATTATATCTTTATTTCATGGGACTCAGGTGTTATATTGGCCAATGCTTAGATAATCATGAATTCTACCCTTAAATAAATTTAAAGTCTGTCAAGTTCTGTTAACAGAGAGTGGTGATAGTCGATTAATTAACAAGATACAGAACTAGACATTTTTTCCAATCCTCCCAAATCCTCAAACATTTCTAAAATAATAATGATGTGGAAGAGAAAAAGCAATTTTAGCTCTCTCTATGGTCTAGGACACTAAGACCCAAATAAATTAATAAATACAATGAATTAACAGTAGAGAAGGCTAATCGCTAGCCCCTAATGTGTTGTCTCAGGACCACCACAGCTGCATAAGCCAAACCAAAGATTTGCAACAGAACTCGACTTTATACTTTGCCCTCCACCAAGTACTATGGGAAATGAAAAAGGCAGAAGCTTGCTTGGGCTGGAACAAAAGTACAGAGACATTGTGCCACAACAGAGCTCAGCCAAAGAAAGAACCAAGGAACAGAGGGAACTGGAGTTGACCATGTGTGTGGCTGTGTGGTACTTCACTAAGCCTGCAGGAAAGAACCCAGCATGCAGGTGGGGCCAGTTCTGTCCCTCTACCCCAGAAGTCACTTGTGGCAGAGACTAATGGTGATCAACTATCAATTGACCAGCCTATCAGGAGGTCGAGATTGTTTGGAAGTCCAGTCTTTAAAGAAACCATACTCAAAGAGGAAGAAATCCAAAAATGAGAGAGCAAGGGCTTGAAGAAGAAAAAAAAAGGAGAAAATTACAGAAGATCTCAACAGAAAGAAAACTCAGTTAAAGACTTTGAACATATGTAGACAAACCAACAAGGAAGATTTTAGTAACAGAAGGGAACCTCCAGATTAGGTAAAAGAGTTGAGACATCTAAGAATTAATATTGTAAGACAAAGGAAAATGAACCAACAGCTGATGAGGCAAATGACCTTGTGGATTTCAAAGAAAGAACTGAACCACAGTAGGTTGTTCCTGAATGGTTTAAAAGATAGACAAGAATTGTGAAAGTAGAATTTCTGGCCTGCACAGAAGAAATAATTCGCAGAATAGAAAAACTGGAATCCACAGGGGCATCTCAGCAAAGAAACAAAAGAAAGAATAATTGAGTGGGAATGAAAACACATAGAAGTGAAAGAATACATAGAAGTGAAAGACAATCAGGAAGATAAGAAAGGAAGCAGGAAGAAGCAATAAGCAGTAATAGGAAGAGAAAACAAAATATAAGCAAATATATTGATCTGGGGAAAAGGATGCATGGGGGCAACTTAAAGATTATAGGTCTCTCAGAAGAACATGACAAGTCAAAAAACCTAAACACCATAATGAAGAAAGAAAGAAAGGAAGAAAGGAGGGAAAGAAGGAAGGAAGGAAGGAAGGAAGGAAGGAAGGAAGGAAGGAAGGAAGGAAGGAAGGAAGGAAAACTGCTCAGAACTTCTGACCACAGAAAAGAGAGAGCTGGGACAGTGACATTGAGGACCTATAACACTGAGAATTATCTAAGATCGATTCAAATATGTCCTATATATTTTAACTATGAAGGGCAACTAGGTAGCACAGGGTTTGGAATCAGGAAGATTTGTCTCCCTGTGTTTAAATCTGGCCTTAGACATTTACTAATTGTGTGACACTGGGCAAGTCACCTAACCCTGTTTGCCTCAGTTTCCTCATCTGTAAAATGAGTTAGAGAAGAAAATGAGAAGCCACTTCAGCATCTTTGCAGATGGGGTCATAAAGAGTCAGATATCACTGAAACAACCAAACAACAACAACTTTAACTATGAAGACAAGATGTTGACCCACATATTATAAATATTTTCAAGAATAATAGGTTCAGACAGAAGGATTTGAGCACTAGCCTTCTGCTAACCAGAAAAGACAATTCAATAGAATCATGTGTTTCCTGAGTATTTAGGGCAATAAAGGTTTTCCCAAGATCCCTGAATTGGAAATGTAATTTTGCAGAGCATTTTACACAAGGTATCTCATTTGACCCTCACGCCAACTCTGGAAGGTAGGTATTATTAACTTCATTTAATAGATGAGAAAGCAGAAGCTGAGATGGAGTAAGTAACTTGTCTAAGGTCATAAAGCTGGTAAGCTGGACTGGATTTACACTCAGGTCTTCCCGATTCTGGGTCCAGTACTGTACCATCCATAATGTATAGAAATACTTCAGTGGTTCAAAAGTTTTGCATATAGTTCAGTTAGTGAGCCTAGTCACTCCTTGATGCTTATTTCAACCCCTCAGGACTTCAGCAGATGATCTGCATGAGTCAACTTGGGTGAAGCATAATACTTAAAAATAATTATGGGCTGGACAACCTCTGGGTAACAAGACTCTCTGTAATTAGCCAGACTGGTCCTTGGTTGACAACCACCTAATCTTTCACCAAAACCAAAGTCTCTTCATCTTAGTAGGAACCAGCCAGAGTTTATACTCCTCTGGTGTGGCTTTCAGTAACTCAGTCATCTCCACCAGAGAAGGCCTTCAATAGATCAGTTTCTGTGAAAACATTTTGAAAACTGTCAAATGCCACACAAATCCCTTCTCCATCCCAACTATGCCTCAAAGTTCAGCACCAATCTTCCCTAAAGCCCATCCCAGGCCATAGTGACCTCTCACTTCTCATCTCATTTGAATTCTTGTATTTCACAGGAGAGTTATAACTCCATAACTAGGATGGAGTCATAAGGTTTTTGCCCCCGGGCAGTGACATAGAGTCAAATTCTCTCCCAACAGTCCTAACCTAGGGTGTGTGGGTGTTTCTTCCATGTAGTAGGAGCTTGAGGCACCAGAGGATCCTCTCTTCTCTTAGTAGCCATCCTGTAACTACACATCTCTCCTCAGACTCTCTAACTACCATGTGTTGTTGTTATTATTGTTGGTGAGTTGTTTTCTCTCATGTCTGACTCTTCCATGATCCCATTTGGGGTTTTCTTGGCAAAGATACTGGAGTACTTTGCCATTTCCTTCTCCAGCTCATTTTACAGATGAGGAAACTGAGGCAAACAGGGTTAAGTGACTCACCCAGGGTCACACAGCTAGTGATGTCTGAAGCCAGATTTGAACTCAGGAAGATGTCTTCCTGACTCCATGCCTGGTACTCTATCCAGTGATCCACTTAACTGCCTGATACCACAAGAGACTACAGGAATGCTGCTTGGGATTTCGTGTTGGATCTGCATTTCCTCCCCTGTCAGCTTTTTGATTGAATCTGCCCCAAATACCAATATTCCCAGTTACAGTTCTGGTACAGATTGTCTGCTCCCCTCATACAGCATCATATCACATACCACAGAATATAATACCATCACATGAGCTACAGAAGGTATCTGCCTGAGCCTGAGGCTGGGACAATTGTCCCTGAGTACATTGCCAGCTTTCAGAAGGAAAGTGCTTTTGTGCTGTTATATATGTCAGGCTGAACAACTACACATTGGATATGTGGGAGAGAGGGGCTGGATGAGGTAACATCTGCAGTCTTAACTTGGAGATTTTATGAAAATTCATCTCCACATACAACTTAGAATGGTAGGCCTCCTTGGCCTTCGCACCACGCTTTGACATTTCTTTAACTTTAAAATGAGATGAGTCTTTTTTAACTAGCCTTCAACTGTTCCATTATTCCCTTTGGGCTTATGAACTACATGAAATATTCAGTGGTCTTGGTTTTGATTCTACTGTCTTTCCAAATTCAAAGCAAGGCTTTTCAAGCTGCTGCCACATTCCCTTTTTCACATTCTAATTTAGCATCCCTAGAAGGCCAATCTTGTTGAAAGATGCTTTGTTAGATCTATTGTCTAAGGATTTATTAAATTAGATTAAATCTAAGGATTTATCCTTAAGAGCTCATTCCATCTTGCCTAAGCGCTGCCCCCCTTTCTCAAAGATGACTGCCAGCCTAAAATGGTGCATTCAGCCACTGCTGCTCTTGTTCCACAGTCGGGGAATCCTTTAAGAAACTAGCAGTAATAGAGTTCTTTTGTCTATGACAGACAGATGGAAATTCCATTAATAATCTTTATATATACATGGAGTTTTAAGGCTTGGAAATTGAACATCAGAACCATAAAATAGGTAGAACAAATGTTACCCCATTTTACAGATGTGGAAACTGAGGTTCAGAGAAATGAAATGATTTGTCCATGGGACTTGAACCGGGACGAACAAGTCCAAGACGAACCTTCTTACCACTATATTCCACTGTGGGAGATAAATCCAAATTAAGGAAGATTTGCACTAGAAAGAAAACTAATCATAGGATTTAATGGTGAGATTTTGAGATCATCTATTCCTACTCTTATTTTTATAAAGCATTTGATAGCTTTTGTTTTTATGTTGCCTTCCTTTTGCAATGTATCACACCCTTTTCGCTATGCAGAGAACCATTCCTTTAATGTAAAATAAAAATAATGTAGAATAAAAAAAAATAAACCATCCCTTTAATGTAAAATAAAGTGAAACTAACAAACGCATCAGTTGAGTCTGACAACATATGCAATGTTCTAACTCTGCAGTTTCCCAAATATGCAAAAAAAGGAGAGACAGAAATCCATTCTCTTCACTCTTCTCTGAGGCCAAACTTTGCCATTATAATTATAGAGTACCTAGCTTCAATTTTGTCATTCTCAGCATTTCCGTTTGGTGCAGTCCTGGCTCCGCTGACTTTCCTGTCCATCCTATTGAATGTCCTAACCACCTTCTCTGAACTCTTCACAGCCATCACTTCTTCAGGTACAGTAACCCATCATGTTTGTGTGCCACAACTATTCCAGCCATTCTCCAACAGGCAGGCAGCCACTTTGGTTCTTGTTCTTGGTTGCTTTGGATATCTTGGTCTATAGGGGAGCTTTTGACCTCCTTCTTTGACCTCCTTCAGCTAACCCCCACTCCATTTTGAAGAGAACACCGGGATGCAGAGTAGGTGAAATGATTTGCTTAAGCCACGTGGCTGGGACTGTGAATAGCGGAGCCAGGATACGAAGTGAGCTGCTTTGCCTCCAGATCCAACACTCTTTCCCCTACGCCAGGCTCCTAATTATTTAATGTGCCCATTTTAATTAAAGAGTTCCCAGGCATTCTAAGTGTTCTGCTAAAATTAACAAAAGTCACTGACTTCAAAGTGCAAACTTAGAGCTGTGACTAAGCTCTCTAGACCTTTAGCTTCCAGTGCCAGCAGGTTGTCTTTTCTGTTGCCTTCTCTTGGTAAGTGAGGTAAGTCGGTGTAGTCTTAGGATAAAGGCTTTAAAAACAGCACCATCACCCTAGGAGTCGTTTTTCAGTTATTTTCAGTCATGTCTGACTCTTCGTGACCACAGTTGGGGTTTTCTTAGCAAAGATAGTGGAGTGGTTTGCCATTTCCTTCTCCAGTTAATTTTACAAATGAGGAAACTGAGGCAAACAGGGTTAAGTGACATGTCCAGGGTCACGCAGCTAGTAAGTGTCTGAGGCTACCCTGGGAGAGTCTCAACAAAGTTGTCCTGATGGGAGCCATTTCTGAAGTCACTCCCTTGCTAAGGAGTTACCCTGGGTCTCCATTGCCTTTGGGAGTCTAAACTCTATCACCTCGATATTCAAGGACTTTCATAATCCCTCCCTACCCTACTTAACTTCATCTCCTATTCCTCCCAATTGGCATTTTCTACTTCAAGTTAATCATTTACTTGTTGTTAGAGGCCCAGATCAAATTCCATTTTTTTCACAGACCCTTTCTTGTATACTGGAGGCTACCTGATGTCTCCCTTCTCTGCGTGTCTTTAGCACTTAGAGTCTCTGCCACATAACACAGCACTTCACTTGGCATTATTTCTTATATAAAACTCACCTGGTAGCAGCTTCCTCAGGGGGAGTTAGATGTACAGTGGATAGAGTGCCAGGCCTGGAATCAGGAAAATTCATCTTTCTGAGTCTAACTCTGACCTCAGACACTTACCAGCTCTGTGACCCTGGGCAAGTCAGTTAACATTGCCTTGGTTTTCTCATCTACAAAAGAAGCTGGAGAAGGAAATGGTAAACCATTCCAGTATCTTTGCCAAGAAAACTCCAAACGGGGTCACACAGACTCAGACATGACTGGAATGGCTGAACAAGAGCACGTTCCTCACAGGCTTGCTGTGAGGATCCGACGGAATAATCTTGTTAAAGCCCTTAACATGGTGCTAAATAAGTGAGTATTCCCCTTCCTCCAAACCCTTGACTGGATGAACAAATAAACTCTTCAAATGTAGGCGTAAATTTCTTATTCATTGTGTTTCGTGGCGGCTAGCACAGTTCTGCACACATAGCAGACACTTTAAGTATTGAAGTGAGAATATGGATGTCAAGTTTATCCTAGCTTCATAATTAGTGTCAGCATATGTGCAAATCCATACATATGATAACTTTCCCTGCCACCTACCATCTACTGAAACAAAGGCTAAATTTTGAGGCCCTCCAAAATCTTCCAAGTTTTATTTCCTCCTCCTCTTCCTCCTCTTCCACCATCTCCCCCTCCTCCTCCTCCTCCTCCTCCTCCTCTTCCTCCTACTCCTCCTCCTCCCCCTCCACCTCTTCCTCCACCTACCAGCTAAACAAGACTACTGCCATCCTCCAAGCAGGTCCTACATTTTCCTGTCTCAGTGTCTTTGCTCCCACCTTTTCTGATGCTTCTAGTAGATTCCCTGCTCCATCTCAATAGTGTTTTCCTGGTTCTGCTTGGTTTACTATGGGATCGGTTCAGATAAATCATCATATACTTCCTTTGGACATCCTTACAATGTATGTACATATAATATTTTTTTACCTGTTCAAAATTATCACTCCAGGCAGTGAGGCCCAATGGGAATCAGAGAGCTAATTTAAAATCCTGTGTGCCTCACTTACAGATGTTACATGAGAGTGTGAAACTGGATGATACCTACTGTTCATACTGAGTTGTAAGTCCTGTGACCCAGCAAAATCTTCCAGGAAGCCCTCTCTGATCACCATAGTCTGAAATGAACTCTCTTTGTACCCCTCTTGCTGGCGCTTGCCATGCTCAACCTCACGCCACAGTTTCTTCTGTACATACGTGTCTCATCTTCCATGCTTAATTCTAAGCTTCTTAGTAACAGAGACACAATAGGATTTTCCTTTTTATTACCACCCCTAATACTTGCCTAGCACAGATCCCTGCACATAGTGGCTCCTTAATAAAAATTTGTGGAATTTAGTTGAGGTACATTTCAACAGGGCACAAATGTTTTTATTTTTACTATTTTTAAGTATGCAGTAGAGGAGATATTACAGCTTGACTTTTATTTTCCCCCCTACCTGGCCCTGAAATAAATTTTCAAAGATTTCTCTTATTCCCTCATTCTCTTTTTATTCACGTGTGCAGGCTAGCCACAGGCACGGTGTTTAATGCAATAATTTACTAAAAGTTCAGACAGGTTACGAATTATTCTTCCATGTCCTGAGAGGCCATAGCATTAGTAACCTCAGGTTCCCAATAATACTATTGTCTTCAGCTTTCAGGAAATAATTCCAACTCACTCAGCTTTCTCATCTTGTTAAAATTTTCCACTGTGCTATTTCTTGGAGTAGTCCTTCCTCCCCCTCCCCCCTTCAGCAGCCTGCAGTCTGCCTGGCAATCAAGCTCTTTGGATTAATTCAAAAGCCTCCTTGTACATCATGGCAAATGGGATTTTGTCTGTTCACTCATTTCAAAGCAGGCAACCTTTTTTTACTCTTGAAAGCCGTTAACTCATTAGTATCTTTCCTTTCTTGGTGGCACCTTAAATTTCTCTCTTCTGTTCCTTCATCTTTAGTTTGGTTTCTCCCTTGGCATTTTGTAGGCAATTAATAAGTAGTTGTTGATTGGTTATTCTGAAGTGCTTCTTAATTTGATAAATGTTTTAGGATGGAGTCAGTTTGAAATCTCCTATACAGTTAGTTATATTGGAGCAATAGTAGAGTGTAAGCTCCTTGAAGGCAGAGACTGTTTTATATTTATCTTTGTATCTCTAGGACCTAGCACGGTATCTTAGGCTTGTTGGTCTGATTGATTTGATTTATTGATTGAATTGCAATTCTCAATGTTCTTTGGTGGGGTGAAAATCTGTCTGTATGGGTCACTACAGTGCATCAGAAAGAACTTGGTCAAAATACTTAAGGATGATGACGATAACTCTTAGCTCCTTATAGTCAGAAGCCTTACAATTATGTAGCATTTTCACAAGGATTATCTCTTCTGATCCTCCTGACAGGCCTGTGAGGCATATAGCTTGGCATCATTATCACCCTTTACAGATAAATAAATGGAAGTTTGGACAAATAAAATGACTTGCCCAATCACAGTGCTAAGAAATGGTAGAGTCAGAGCTTGAACCCAGGTCCAAGTCCAGGGCTTTCCATGATACCACATTAACTAGATTTAACAGTTCTTTAAAACAATAAAAATAAACCAAGAACTGAAGAAAAGCAAATTTGTTGCTTTTTAAAAAAAAATATTCTCAGTCTGGCAAAACATGATCTGCCCTAATTGCTTCCATTTTGACCTATGCCTGTGGAAGATGTTTGTGGGATTCCAAAAGCAACTTTGGAATGCCATGGTAACCATACACTTCCAATCCTATTTGTTGTGTCTGGAGTTCAATAGAAGAGATTTTAAAACACTACCAATGAAGATAAGCAGGCAACAGGCTGCACTAGGTCTGCCGAAATGAGAAAGTGAAGAAATGGGAAATCGTCTGTCAGCCAAAAGGAGAAAGGAGCGGGGGCGAGTGTGGTGGTGATACTGCCACATCCATGAGAACATTGCACATCTTTTCCTGCTTAGAAGGAAAAAGAGTTTAAAGGAACAAGAGTTAGCGATAGAAAGAAGACTAGTCTGGAACTCTGCTATCAATTCACCGTGTCACCCGAGGCAAGCTGGTTATTGCTCTTGGACTTGACTTCTTCATCTGTGAAATAATAAGATCAGAGGAGAGGATCTCTAAGGTCTCTTTCTGCTCTGTAACATCCATATGTTAAAGTATCTTCCAACTCTATGACATTCTATACTCTAAGGTTCCTTATGGCTGTAACATTTTGTGCTCTAGAAGACTAAGGATTATTTCATCTCTGATCTGTCTTTTACGTCTTAGGATCCCTTGAAGTTCTTCTACTTTATGTTCTGTATTCTGGGTCTTTCCCTCCCAGCTTGATTTTTTTTTGACTTTTGATTAAAGGGGCCATCCCTTGATTAACTTCTTAAAGATGCCTATTCACTGAGTGAGCATTACCTCACTCAAAGTGAGAACCTGAAAAGACCTTAGCCTGAAAGGTCCAGGGTCTCCCAATGCATCCTGGGCCATCTCCAGTCATCCTGATGAATATCAGGCCACTAGACCCAGATGGCTCCGGAGGAGAAAGTGAGGCTGGTGAAAAGGTGCACAGCCCTCCCTCCCTCACTCAAACCAAAGTCAACTGCGAGTCAGGCCATCATTTCCATGATGTCATGGTCCTCTTCAAAAACAGACAAACACAACAACAACCACAATAGCTCTAACATCTTACTTTCTCTGTTTTAAGGTCTTTTGTAACTATGGTATTCTATATTCTTTTTATCTCTTTTTATCTATACTCTTTTTATCAATCCCTACCAGAACTCACATTCTGTGATAGATTCCTAGGTAGGTTATGTACATACATACATATCAACATACACACAGAGAGATAGAGGAGCATTTATTAAGTGCTTAATATGCATTAGGCACTGTGCTAAGTTGTGGGGATACAAATATCCCCAAACAAAGCAGTTCCTGCCTTTAAGGAGCTTATATTCTAATGGGGAAAGACATTTAAAAGGATGCTGCTAGAAAACAAAAGGGAGGTGTTTGCAAGGTGTGGCGATCCAAGAAGTGGTCCAGAGGTCTGATCCCCTCACAGCAAGGGAAAAGGTCACCTACTAGAACCAGAGGATCCAGGGATGGAGTCCAAGGTTCTGTTGGGAGGGAGACGTTTGGTGTTCTCACATTCCTCGTAGTTATAACATCCTGTGTTGTATGTGTTAACAATAGACATTCCCCAATAAATAAAAGACCCCAAGGATCTTCTCCTCCCAGACTGTTTTATTTAACTAGGTAAAAAGAAACCATTCTTTCTCTCATTTCTTACCTAGCCTTAATCACTGAATGGATGTTTCCTGAGACCCGGGAAAGGCCTTAACATAAAAAGGCCAAGGTCTACTCCTCATCCAGGGCCATCTCCTTTCATCTTGCTCTCTATCTTGCCACTGGACCCAGATGGCTCCGGAGGAGAAAGTGAGGCTGGTGACTTTGCACAGCCCTGCCTCACTTAAATCCAGTTCACTTGCAGGTCGTGGCATCACCTTCCTGATGTCATGGTCCTCTTCAAGAATGAGGGACAAACAACAACAAGAAGGTCCTTTGTAGAGCTGGCATTCTATGTGCTCTTTCTCAAGGTCCCTTTCAGCACTAACATTTGATGGTCTAGGTGCCCTAACATCTCAGGATTCATGATCCAGGGCTGTATGGTTTGCTCCCCCTGGTGGTCTGTTAGAAGCATCAGGACTTGACTGTAAGCCAGGATGTGTCTTATTGAATCAGATGTAAGCTTGGCATGGTCCCTTTAGTCAAGAGTACTTCTCTAAAGGATATGACAGCAGGCCTGGGGCTAAGTTTTGATGGGCACATTAAGCAAACCCTAGATAAGGTGGACAGCTTCAGCCTTTTTTAAGATACAAAGTTCCTGTTAGAAGGGCAAGCTTGACTTTTACAGAGGTGGGGGTGTCACACAGGATTTCCTTATTCTTTGAGCTTTTCCAGGATATTTTGAAATCAGTGAGGGCACATAAGTGAGCTTTGTCCCTTCGCTCAGTCTCAATAATTCATGATAATAATAATAAAAACCTCATAATAGTAACAGCTCTAGTCTGAGCATCACTTCTAGGGCTACAGTGTTCTCCTAACTACTCTATGAAATAGTTAGGACAAGTGTTATAGATCCTATTTTAAAGATAAGGAGACAGAAGCAGGGTGTGGAGAGGGCCGGTTAAACAACCTGTTCATGGTCACCCAGTTAATACCAAAGCCTGAGTTCAAATCCTGTTTGTTCGATTCTACCAAGCCATAGTAATTCACCACGGATGAAAAAAGACTTCTCTGTCCCATCCAAATCAACAAACATTGTGTGCAAGATCTCATGGTCAGTACTGGGGATACTGAAATGAAAAACGACACAGTCTTTGACCTAATTATAATTGGAGAGAAAAGACAGAGAGATGCAACAGAAACACACAAAAAGGCATGATATGCAAGGAAAATGTGACAAGGGAAGAAAGGGAGATTCAAACCAACTAAGTACCCTAGGAATGTTTGAGAAGCAAGAAATTGGTATCCCTAACACATCGGACCTCTCCAATCCATACTTCACCCAGCTGCAAAAATGATTATTCTTTCCCCTGAAATAACCAGGGAAGGCAAAAAGATGAGGAGATATTGGATATGAGCCTTAACGGAAGAGGATTTTACCAGGAAGTGAGGACAGCATCTGTTTCAGGCACGAAGGATGGGAAAAAAAAGTGGAGGAAAAGAGAGGAAACAGCCAGAGGGAAATGGGAACAACGAACAGAATGACTGGAGCATGAAAGAATGGACGAAAGAGAAATAAAGTTAGAAAGGGAGCTCAGATCTAGGGTGTAGAAGGTCCTAATGTCAGGGTAAGGTGATTGGTATTTTATCCCAGAGGCAACCACAGAATGCTTTGGGGCACGGGGTGACATGGTCAGACCTGTGCTTTAAGAATATTTATTTTTGCAGCTGATTGAAGGCTGGATTGGAGAGGTCCAATGTGTCAGGGAAATCAATTAGAAGACTATTGTGATAGTCTAGGGGAAAACTGATTGTGTTGGGGGAAGGGTGAGCATAAGGAAGAGGATGAAGACAAATAATGTTTTGGAGCTAAATTCAAGAGGACAGTTCCTTTTTAGGCCTTGAAATCAAATTCTCTATTTCTGAGATTGTATAGAGTAATATCTCTTAATGGAGGATTTATTTTCTTGACACATTTTCCTTGGACATCATATTTTTGGTGTACCTGTTACATCCATCTGTCCTCTCCAGCTTAGTATTTCATTGTCAGAAAGATCATTATTAAGGGTAAAAATAATATGAAAGGTATAGGAATGCTTAACAAAATAGAGATTCATTCCTTGTTGCTCTTCAGTAGGGAATTCTCCCCTTCCTTCCCCTCTCCACCCCCAGACTTGTAGCTCCTCAATCTTCTCTGACTGTACTTTTTGTCTCTTCAGGCTTCTTCCTAATCTAATGACCCACATAGGTGCCTCCTTCACTCCTTGGTTATCAGCCCACTGAGTCCTGGGAGTGTGGCCATTCCTTCATCTTAGCTTGAGTCCCAGACCACTCTGGACATGTCAACCCCCAAGATAACAGAATTGTGTTCTCCTCAGTCTTAGCCACCACCTAACTAGTGCTAGGGGGACAGGAGCTCTCTCGACCTCTACTCTCAGAACATTTTCATTAAAAAGTGTTTCCAATGATTTTGTAAATGGAAAGTCTTTAATTCTCAATTCTTTCAAGAGGAATTGTCAACATCTTCTGCCTTCATCTCTTCCGCTCTTTGGGGTATGGGCATTCAACCAACGAAGAGTTGAGCTAAGACAACTTCTCTCATCTTTTCTGTCATTTATACTTACTGTTAATAGGAAGTGTCATTGAAAACAGGAGGCAGCACACACGGAAGGAGATGGGGGTAAAAAAAAAATCCTCTCTTAGCTCCTTTCCAGCCCTAACATTCTATGCTGTATGTTCCAGAGTCCTTTTCATATCTGTCATAAGCACCATGGCTATGTTTGAAGTGCTTAACAACTTGCTAAAGTGTTAATACCATCTAAGTAAACCACTCCCAGGTTCCAGCCGGGTCCATCTTCCTAATGACCCTGAAAATGGGGAGGGGGCCAATGATTCCACTGTACAGTTATGTATTTGGAATTTAAAACTTACAAACAAACCTAACATAAATCCTAAAACAGCAAACCAAATCAACTTACAACGTGATTGCCAATTTAGGGCAAAAACCATAGTTAATTACAGTTGTAGCTGTATCTCCACATACGTTAGAACACTTATAGAGCTTAGAAAAAGAACTCACAGTGTAAGGAGAAAAAATAAATAAAATTGGCCTCATATGCATATAATGCTTGCAGTTTACAAAGCACTTCCCGTATATAAAATCACCGCGTTATTGAGTCATAGATCATTAAAGCTGGAGGGGAGCTTAGATGTCATATCAAACCTCTTCATTTTATACAAAAGGGAACTGAGACTCAGTGTGAGAGAAGGCACAAGCTACTCTATCTTCTTTGAACACCGCCACAACTCCATGAGGCGGGTTGTATGGTACAGTGCAAAGAACAGGCTTTGTAGGCAAGATCTGGTTTCCAATTCTGCCTTCTCCATTAAGCATGATGTAAATTTACGTTTTGAGGGCAGCTAGAGGGCATGATGGATAGAGCACCAAGCCTGGAATCAGGAAGACCTGAGTTCAAATCTGTCCTCAGATACTCACTAGCTGTGTGACCCTGTGAGGTCACTTGACCCTGTTTGCCTCAGTTTCTTCATCTGTAAATTGGGCTGGAGAAGGAAATGGCAAGCCACTCTAGTATCTTTGCCAAGAAAACCCCAAATGGGTTCATGAAGAATCAGACATGGCTAAAAAGGACTGAATGACAACAAACTTAGAGTAGGCACTTGGCCTCTCCGCATCTCCATTTCTTCATCTGTAAAAATGAAGGGGCTGGGTTAGAAGACCTCTAAGGTCTCTTCCAGCTCCAACACTGTGTGATTCTCTAATAGCGCAAGCACTAGTCTATCTGTTTGCCAGGTGAGGAAAATAGAAATTGAATCAAAGAAGTCACCCAAGGTCACACAGCCAGACCTCAGATGCAGGGCTCCTGATTTCAAGTCCAGTAATCTTTCCATTGGGTCACATAATCACTCAAATAGAAAGAAATCTACTCCTTTCTCCCTCTCAAATTTTCTCTGAAGTAGAAAGGAAAGCCACCGATTCATATGTGTATATATATATATATATATATATATATATATATCTGTATATCTGTGTATATATGTATGTGTACATGTGTACAGGTATGCATATATACATGTGCATATGTGTGTATATACACCTATATCTGTATGTATGTGTATATATAGGAATAGGGATGTGTGTATACATGTGTGTGTGTGTGTGTGTATTTCTGTTCCATGACCTGGCCACACCACATGCCCAGATTCAAGGCCAGGACCCAGCCCTGTGCAGTATGGGACAAAACAGGCCCTTACCTTTTTTTGCTCCATTCTGATCATGCTTTTCAAATAACAGATACCGTGGACTCTCTGGCAGAAAAGGGAGAATCACAAGTTGGACCAAGGCAGGAATGATGATCACGCCAAACAAGTAAGGCCACAGTGAAGCCTTCAAACAAAACATAAAGATGTTGGTGAGGCTTTTCCCTTGGGGATGACTAGAAGAATCATTCTGAGTGAGGAAAACAGCAATCTTTTTCAGCATTGAGGGATCCATGCCATCATTTTCTTGGACAAGTTGCCATGACTGCCATGGTGCCCCACCCCACCCCACCCAACCCCAGCAAAGAGCAGCTCATGTTCTATAATGTATTTCTTAATCTTTCTTGATCACAGTTTCTCCATCTGTACAGTGGGTATAATCATTAAAACTCACATTTACATAGCACTTTAAATATTGCAATATACTTTCCTCATACCTCTAGGAGGTTGGTAGCACAAGTTTCTGTCTCTATTTTACAAATACTGCTGTCTTAAGACATGAAGTGATCTAGAGAGCATGTGGCAGAGTCAGGTCTTGAACCCAAATTGTTTGACTGTAAGTCTATTACTCAATTTAATATGCCTCATTATCTTTAGATATGGAATGCAATGTACAGAATTCAACTTTACCAAGAGATAAACTCTATTCTAGGTGACAGGTGAACCTGTCCCTTGTAACTGATTTAATCCTCCACCATATTTTGCCAATATAAACCTGACCTCAAAGTCATTTAGTATCAGGTTCACATTTATCAAGTTCCCACCACATGTGAGTTAACATGTAGCTGCAACTAGAGCAGACAGTGGAGAATGAGGTAGGAATAATTCTGCCCTGTTGAATACTGCTTTTGACTTTGGAACAAGTGTCTAGAGCATTGACTCAGAGACTGGAAGACCTGAGTTTAAATCCTGCAGATGCCTCCCTTCTGTGGCCCTCTTCTCCGATTAGTGAGTTCCTGCCCTGGACAGCCATGTAAGGAGGTGCCCAGGCCATTATGTACACTTCTCTCCCACCTCTCTTCTTGACCTTTGACACTTCCAGCTCTGTTCCACAGAAGAGGTCAGATGGAATAAGAAAGGCCATTGGATTTAACAGTTACATGGGATACCTCTGATTTCCATTGGCTATGATGTGGATGCTCAGAATAAATGTATCTCAATTCCTCCATGAAGCCTTCCCTGACTCTAGAGATACATATTTTTTGGAGGGGGGAAGGCAGGGCTATTGGGGTTAAGTGACTTGCCCAAGGTCATTGTATCAGTAAGGCGATAAACACAACATCAACAATAATCATGAATATGCCTATATAGTTCTGTATAGCAAAGTATGAGAGACTCTCCATAAAGAAGGTAGAAGTATAACATTTATTAAGACACCAGAGAATCATATCCCATAACCAAATGTTCAACTCCCACAGCCAGTTAGCCCACTTTATCATAACAGCAAAGAACTTAAAACACCATATCACAGCCTGGAGTCTCGCCATCCCAAAACCTCTCTGATCCCCTGCTGGGGTCTTCCCAAAAACAGACTCACAGTACAGCTAAGTCAGCCTGTTCAGCTCTAACTATCAAGACGGCAGCCATTAGCAGCCATTAGCAGCCATACCTGCTCTATCTCTCCCTCTCTGCATTTCCTGTGATATAACCTCCTTTTCCTGTCAGAAAGCTCCTCCCAACACATGTGACTTAGGCTTCCTGTGATGTAACCAGGTCACATGGCCTATTAATGGGTGGGAAAGATCTTCAAATCTAAATTGCTATTACAGTCATACATCTAGTAAGTGTGTCAAGTGTCCGAGGCCAGCTTTGAACTCAGGTCCTCTTGACTCCAGGGCCAGTGTTCTACTCACTGTAGAGACACATATTGATCTCTATTTCAGTGATTTCAGTGATCCTGACTTCATGTCTAGAAATGTCCAATTTAACATACTGATTAAGCAGGAAGGCTTGAAAGGGACACTAGAATAGACAATAGAGAATGGTAGGATTGGGACGGACCTTAAAACACGTGCAAAAAAGTTAGTGCTTTAGTCTAAACATAATGTCTTTAGGATTCTGTCTGTCTCATGTGTGAATATGCATGTTGTCTCCCCAAAAGGTGTATAAACTCCTCAAGGGCAAAAACTATGCCTGGTGAGGAGAAAGTCTAATAATTCCTCCCCTTTACAAATGGCTTCCCTTAGAAAACCTTTCCAGCCTCCTCTCATCTCATTCTGCCCTAGCTCTTCTCAGCTGCCATCTTTCCTGGATGAAGCATGTGCTCCTCCCTCTTCTAGGTTTTTGGTCAGGGTGTTTTCTAAGCCAGTGATGCCTTTCCTCCTCATTTCTCCTTGTTAACTCCCTACCTTTCCTTTAAAACCTAACTCAAATGCCACCTCCTGGCTGAAGCCTTCCCTGGTCACCTGGTCACCAGTAAGAACAATTCTTTCCCCCAAACCCCACAAAGTATATTATCTTGTATCTATCTACTTAGCATGTGTTATAGTCATTTGTGTTTTTGTCTTATGCCAATACTAGACTATAAGCTCTATTATATATACACATACATGTATGTGTACGTGTGCATGTGCGTGTGTGTGTGTGTGTGTGTGTGTGTGTGTGTGTGTGATCTAACTGCCAGTTCCTAGCAGATGTGTACTATTGAATGAATGAATGAGGTAGGGTGTTTCAAAAGCCTTAGTACAGCTTTAAGCTTTAGTAACTAAAAACTATACTAAGACTTTTGGGACGTCCTATATATTGAACTGAAAGTAACCAAGACTCGGGTTCTAATCTCAGTCTGATCATTAATTAAATCTGTTGTGATTCACTTTTCCTCCTCCAGGCCTCAGATTCCTTCTCTGTAAAACAAAAAGCTTGTAAATGAAAGAAACTATAAAACCATAAAAACAAAAACAAAAAATCCTCTCTAAAACAAAAAGCTTGCAAATGGAAGAAACTATAAAGTCCTTCTAGTTCTAGCATTTAACGGTTCTGCTTCTCTATTATACCTCACTTTCCCCAGCATGGTGTTTGACATATGATTGACACCTAATGTTTGTTCAATGAAATAGAAATATTACTGTATTTGGAATCCAAATGTGCAGGTTCAAATGCTAACTTTCCTGCATTCTACCTGTGACCTTGCATAATCTATTTACCCCACACAGGCTTAATTTGTAAAACAAAGGGATGGGACCAATCCCTTAAAATGCCTTCCAGCTCTCACATTGTCTGGTCTATTATTCTACAACCTATATTTCTTGATTATAGTTAGGACCTGGAAAATGACCTCTAGCCAATGGATAGAACTGAGAAGGCACAAACAATCTATTGTCTAAGGAGGATCAATGAAGCCTTCAGGATCTGTGATGAGACCCAAAGAACACTGTATTTGAAAGGCCTTTAATAATCTGCTGAGAAGCTACAGCTTACTGATTTTACTCCCATCAGACCCCGCTGGCCACTGACCCTGAAAGTGGAGGATGGACATTTGACAGCAACAAACAGAAAACATTTATTCCATGTGTAGTCTCTCTCCAAACCCTTGTGCTAAGTGCTAACATGGATTTGGAGGAGGGTGAACCGATGAATAGGAAACATTCATAAAGTTAGAAACAGACTTTCAGAGATCATCTTGTTCAACGATTATGCTTGTATAGGCAAAGAAACTGAGTCCAGCTGGTTTATGGCAGAATCAGCCTTAATACTTGGGTCTTCTGCCTGCCAGTTTCATGTTCTTTGAGATTCGCCTATACTACCAACAAATGAGATGTCTATAAAGTGCTTTGTAAACTCTAAGTATAATTATAGATAATCTATTATGTTTAATAATGAAAGAACTGACAGAGCCTAAATGCAGATCAAGGCATTCTTTTTTTTTTTACATTACTTTTCTTGGGGTTTTTTCTTTCCTTCCTTCCTTCCTTCTTTCCCTCCTTCCTTCCTTCCTTTCTGTTTTTGTTCTGTGTTCTCTTTTGCAACATGGCTAATATAAAATGTTTTGCATGACTGAACATCTATATCTTCTCAGTGAAAGGGGAGGGGAGAGAGGGAAGGAAGGAATTTAGACCTCAAAAATTATTTTTAAAAATGAATGTTAAAATTGTTTTTACATGTAATTGAGATAAAATAAAAACATTCTTTAAAAAAATCAAGTGCTTGAAGACGCCTGAGGAAGGAAAGATCATTTCCTACGCTGGGAATCAAAAAAGATTTCATGGAAGAGGTTGCATTTAAGATTAGCAGGAATTCAATAGGAGACAAAGCAGATAAGTGGTATTTCAGGCTTAGGATATGGGGTAAACAAAGACATACAGGTTGGGAGGTGCAGGCCATGAAGAGAGTGATGAAAGTTATCCAGGTTGGCTGGGACATGTTACAGTACATGGAGAAAATTGTAGGATAAAAACTGTACAGGTAGGTTGGTTCAACTGGTCGAAGTCCTTGAATGAGAGGCTAAAAAATACTTAAACTTGGTTCTATACACAACATTATCTGGGCCATTGTTTATCTGTAACAGTGCAGATAATTCAGAGATGACTGTAGATATTTCTCAGTTGGAACAGTGGAAGCATCACAGGCTGGTGGGTCCTGATTACTTTTGTAAGATGGCTTAACTTCTCTGCTGGGCATGAAGTACAAGTCTTGTTCTTAAAGACAAACTAAAGAACATCATTTTAATTCACTTCTCACAATGTCCTTTATGCATAATGCAGCTTTAAATATTGTAATAAAGCCCTATGATTATAAGAACTGAGGCATCATTCTTCCTGATCCACTTTCTATAAGATATTACAAATAAGTGAGCTGTGGGGGCTGTCTGCAAAGACTTCCAATTATGGGGAGGTAGGGAGAGGGAGGAGGCAGGGAGAGAATAGATTAAAAGCAAATAATTCAAGACAAAAACTCTTGACACATTTTGTCTTTAAGTAGAAGGAGAAGATGGCAAAGAAAAATATCAGATTTATTTAAGTATAAAATTGCATTTTATAAATTGGAACTTCTTGGTGATTGGGACATTCCTAGAGGATGTAATAAAGGGGATCCTCTCTAGAGAAAAAATAAGAGATCTGAGCCAAGATACAGAGGAGTCTAAACCAACTGCTAGGTCACAGACAAGAGACCCCAAAATCCAAGTGGTCTGGAAATTCAGAAGCCACGAACATCAAGTCAGGGAAGAAGTAAGGTCAATAGATAAGGTACAGGAATTTTGGCAAGCTCTATGTGACGTAATCACAAAGATTCAGCCCTTTATAGCAGTTCCACGTGCTCCTCACCTTTGAAATTTGTGAAGGAATTGGTGTGGTCATTCTACCTATATTGATAGCCATCCCAACAGACTCTGTTCCCCACTTCCCTTCATGAAAGTCTCTCCCTTGAACTTGAGGTGGTGACTTAGTGGATGGCCTTGGCTGAAGGCTTCTACCAAATCCAGGGTGAGCTCTTTGTATGTGGATTTCAATGCACTTTCCCTGGCTCACTCAGTGCTGAATGTAATACACCAGGTGTCCTAGGTACATCTGCCCATTCAGCGATGGTAGGCAAGGCCTTGAAGATCAGTGTTAGAGAATCTCAAAGCTGGAAGGCCATCTAGTCTAACCTATACCTCGACAATATACTCAGCAAATGGTCTTCTAGTCTCTGCTTGTTGACTGACTCTGCTTGAAGACTCCTACTAAGTGGAAGTCAAGAAATATATATCCTTTAAAAAGAGAAAGCAAAAAAAGAAGAAATGTCTTCTGTCTGGATGTCTGGGTCTTGGTTCTCAATCTGCCCTGTTTTTTTCTTCCTTTTTCCTTCATAGTTATTGCCTATTTTCTCTCCCTACCAAATTTGAGTTTTATATCAGGCATTCTATGTTCTTGTCTCTTTTTTTTCCCCAGCCCATTCCATTATAAGTATGTCTCAGTGTCTTATCTCCCACCAATATCTATTTTGTAGTGAAATAAAATGGGTGTTGGATTTGGAGACTGAAGACCTGAATTCATTTATATCCTAATTATGTTATCATATCTGTGACCTCAATCAAGCTGCTCAATTTTCATGACCCTCAAGTTTCCCATTTGCCAAATAAGAAGGGTAGATTACATGGCCTCTGTGGTCTTTTCCAGCTCTTAATCAATGGCCCTTCGATCCTATATGAAGGTTCCTTCTCTGCAATGACAACGCTAAAAAAAAACAACCCAACAGCCTTTACCCCGAAGAGTGGGCTATACATCTCAATAAAGTCTACATCTGTTTCAGGCAAATGGATCTGGCAGGGCAAGATGTGGAATCTGAATCATTTCTCCAACTCCTACATAATTGGTGAATTATATAGCAGCAGTCAAACGATCCCTAGCACAATTAAGAAGAAAGGAAGTAGGTTATTTTTCAGGCCTAATACTTCACAATGTTTCCACATTTGTACCCACAGAGGATTGGTTTCTTGGGTCATTGGTCTAGACCTGAGTGGGCACCAACCATTATCCGAACTACCTCCAGGGGTAATATGGTGTCCCTGGGGTGCTCACGTTCTCTGTTTGGCTTTTAAACATCTTTAAAATCTGGATCTTCTCTTACATTTCCAGTCTCCTTTCTGTATATATGTGACACTGGCCTCCTACTTGTTTCTCACACAAGTTACCCCCTCTCCTGACTGCATTATTGCAGCCTGTCCCCCGTGTTTGAAACACTCTTCCTCTTCATCTCTGCCTTCAGGCTTTTCCAGCCTTCTTCAAGTCTCAGCTGAAGTGCCTTTCCCAATCCTTAAATTTAGTGCCTTCCCTCTGAAATTTGCCCTCTGTGTATCTTATTCGTACATTGCATGTTGTCCCCTCCATCAGACTGTGAACTCCTCAAGAGCGTGGACTGCTTGTTCTTTCTTCATTTCCCAGATGCTCAGCAGAGAGCGCGGCACACAGTGGACAGTGTTGACTTGACTTGGAGTTCATAAAGCGTATGTACGATGACCCCTGAATGACCTTTTGCTAGAAATTACTATACCCAGAGACCTGGAAGTTTGCCCTTGAGAAGCAGAAAGAGGTGAAATGAGATCTAGCAAGTGGAAGGTCTGGAGAAAGATGAGGAAGGAAGTCCATACCCAAAGGAGCAGGAAAATTGGTCCATGAGTCGCTCCTTGACTGAATGAAAATCATTACCATGGTGGTGGTAGTGGTGGTGGTAGTGGTGGTGGTAGTGGTGGTGGCGGTGGTGTTACAGTAGGAAAACTCTATTTCTGACACTTATTACTGGTCTGACTGTGGGCAAGGCACAACTTCCTTAGGTCTCATTTTTTTTAATCTCTAAAATGAAGGGGTTAGGTGGCTCCTTCTAACTCTAAATGTATAAATCCTGTGAGATTGATTCTCCGCTATACTGGGCCATGAGGCAGCTAGGTGGTACAGTCACTTGGAATCAAGAAGTCAGGAAGATTGGAGTCAGAATCTTCCTGAGTTCAAATCTGGCCTCAGACACTGACTAGCTATATGACCCTGGGCAAGTCACTTAACCCTGTTTGCCTCTGTTTCCTCATCTGTAAAATGAGCTGGAGAAGGAAATGGCAAACCACTCCAGTTTCTTTGTCAGGAAAATCCCAAATGGGGTCACGAAGAGCCAGACGCAAATGAAAAACAGCAACAAGTACTGGGTCTTCCACATTCTATATTCTCCTCCAACTGATGGGTGGGCTAGAAGGTCTGTCATATTTGTGGCCATAACATAATTATTTTTATCTTTCACTTTGGCATCATATTCATTTCCCTCCCTGTAACAAAGATTTAAAAAACCCAGCTCAGCAAAACCAATATATGGACCATGTTTGATAGCATATGAAGCATTCCACTGGCCATAATCATTGACTTCTCCTACGAAAGAAAGGAGGAACAATTTCTCACCTCTTCTCCAAAGTCAGTCTTGCTTATTGTAATTACACATCATCTGGTTTATTTTTATTTTTATTTCTTTTACACTGCTGAATTCATTGTGTATTTCGTTCATCATGTGGGCAGATAGTTGGGTCAGTGGATAGAGCACTGGGCCTGGAGTCAGGAAAGACCTGAGTTCAAACCTGGCCTCAGACATTCAATAGCTGTGCGACCCAGGCTAAATAACTTTACATATGTTTGCCTCAGTTTCCCCATCTGTAAAATGGAGATAGTAATTAAACCTACTTCCCAGATTTGTTGTGAGGATTAAATGAGACAATAACCCTAACAGGCTTAGCACAGTGCCTGGCACATAGTGAGTGCTATATAAATGTTAGCTGCTATTACTACTATTACCACCACTATTGTTGTTATTAAATCATTTATATTGTCTTCCAGGTTCTGCTCACTTTGCTCTGCACTATCATGAACAAACAGAATTGCAAGCTATCAATGTCAACATGAAACATTACTCCAGAATACTCATAACAAGAGAAATGCACATTGAAACAACTTTGAGGCTTTCTCTCATAATTAGCAAGTTGGAAAAGATAAAAAAAATGAGAAGAGTCAATGCTGGAGGGGCTGCAGGAAGACAGGCACATGAATACACTATTGGTTGAGTTGTAAACCAGTTCAACCATTCAGAAAACAATTTGGAATTATGCAAATGGATAAACTATTCTTACTCTTTGAACTAGATATCTCACTGCTGGGTATATCCCTCTAACAAGGCTAAAAACAGAAAGAATACGCCAAAATATTCATATACTCCAAGATATTTGTAGCAAAATTGGGGTTTTTTGTTTGTTTGCTTGATCGCAAAGAACTAGAAACAAAGTGATTGGTAATGGCTAAACAAATGGTGGGTTACGAATGGATGATAAAAGGTGGCACCTGGCTACAGTTCCACTTTTCTTTTTAAATAACTCTAAGATAAAAGAAGAGAGATGATGTCACTAAGAGGGGAACATTTTGGCAGTGACAGCAGCTGGGGTAGCCTCAGTCTTTACCAGGGAAATAAAAGAACGTTTGCTCTTTTGGGGACTACAAAATTCAAAATTTGCAGTTAAGCTTAAAAACTTTTTTCTAGACTTTCCTAGGAAGGGGAGAAGGCAAACCTGTACTTTAAAGACACAACCCCTCTTTCAACCTCCAGGTATCTTTTTCTGTGGCATTATCTTATTAAGAGAGTGATAGCAGGGGGGCAGCTAGGTGGCACAATGAGTAGAGCACCAGCCCTATCCGGCCTCAGACACTTGACATATGTACTAGCTGTGTGACCTTGAGCAAGTCACTTAACCCCAATTGCCCTGCCAAAAAAAGAGAGAGAGTGCTAGCAAAGGGTGGTACATGAGTTACAACCTTAATGGAATATGATTGTGTCGTAAGAAATGACAAAGATGAGACATTCAGAGAAACATGAGAAAACTTGTATGAAGTGATAGTAGTAGTAGTAATTATAAGAATATTAATATTATTTTCTAAGCACTCATAACAAAAGTGAAGGCAAAAGGAAGTACTACAACAGGAAGCGGGATACAGAGATCTCTGTAAGCTGACTGCTGGTCTGACTCAAACTGTTTCCCCAAAGCTTCAGCCTTATGGTGACAGATTGTGTTCTCCACCCCCACTATGAACCATGGCCCAGATCTGCTGTACTACTTCCTGATTCAGCTGTACCCAGCAAAGACTCTGGGGCTCTGACAAATGTTGAATTTCCTATGGATTCCATTCCTCTGTAAACATTTGCTATAAGCCTATGGGGAGGAAAAAGCCCTGTTAAACCTTTTTAGAGACCAAGATTTTAAGCTGGAAAGGATGTAAGAGTGTCAGAAGTGGAAAGAATCTCAAATGTTATTAAGCCTTTTTTTTCTGATTTTTGCAATGGCTAAATTCAGGCTCATTGAATTGAAATGATTTTCCCAAGGTCTCAGAGCTAATGGCTGAGCTGGGACTTAATGCCAAGCTTCTGATTCCTGGCCCAGTGTTCTCTTCAATATACCACATCTCTTCTGTGTATCATTTTGTTCAATTCAGCTTTCTTGCATAAGGAACCCAGCCCTCAGGGTCATACTTTTGTTCTCTGGCAACAACAAAAACCAAACAGTGAACTATTTACTCTTATTATCTTCTTATAGACAGGAATGAACCACTAAACCAAGGGAGCCTGGAATCGCCTTTGTTTAATCCTAGTAATGTCAGAAGAGGGACATGGCTGCTACAGTTGTCTGAGCTTAGGGCCACTCTCTTCACCAAAAAAAAATAAAAAAATAAAATTGCTCAGAAAATACTTATAGGCAAAAGCAAGGGAACAGAAGTTGGCATATGTATCCAGACCAATCTGGCATATTTTCTGAGATTCTAAAGTGACTGGCTAGGAATACCCAAGAATATAGACCAATTGTATTTTAGAGTTAGAAAAATCTATTCCAACTCCTTGTTTCAGAAAGGAGTCACTTCCCTTTTGGGGGTCAAAGTTATAAAATTAGGGGATTAAACTCAATGATTTCTCTGATCCCTTTGAGATTAAAAATAATAATAGTATGATCCTGTGACATTGCAACTATAACTCAAAGAGGTTGAACGATTTGTCTAAGGTCACACAGCTACTCAGAAGCAAAGCTAAGAATCAAGTTCTCATCTCTTGGCTCCCAGTGCAGATTTCACCTACAGCTAAGTATTTGCTAGCCTTCAAACATTTCAAATAACTATTTAGTCTTCGGACATCGTAAAATAAACTGAAATATGACTTCTGATACGCATGTATATCTAACTGTATGTAGATGTATAGGTGCAAGGGAATAAGGATTTGGTTCCCTGCTCCAGTGCCCCAACTTAGTTGATACAGTGGAAATAAGGAAGGGAGGAAAGAAGAGAGAAAAGATAGGAAGAGAAGGAGGAAAGCAGGGAGGGAGGAAGGGAAGAAGGAAAGAAGGGAAGAAGGAAGGAAGGAAGGAAGGAAGGAAGGAAGGAAGGAAGGAAGGAAGGAAGGAAGGAAGGAAGGAAGGAAGGAACAGAGATAGGGGGAGGGGGAGAGGAATGAATATTTATTAAGGCCCTATTATATGTCAGGCACTGTGCTAAGCATTTTACAAATACTATTTCATTTGGTCCTCACAACAACCCTGGGAGGTAGGCGCTGCACCACCAACGGCCACAAGATGTAGTAATTTTATAGAGGATGAGGTGTTAATAAGTTAACGAGGTGTTACTCTGTTATCCCATTAGGAATTATTATCACTCCCTGAGTCATAAGGGAGGCATTCCATTGCATGAACAATAATCGGCCATAGCCTGAGGGTGACCCTTAAAAGGTACAGTCTAGTCTGTTTGAGGCAGTAGAAGTAGAAGTCAGTAATTAAGGACATACCCAATTCTGCACCTCTTGGGGGAGAGGAGGAGCAGATTTTCTCTCCTCCCCATGCACATAAGCCATGGCAATTAGTAGAGGAGTTACTCATCCAGTATGAGATCTTACCAGTGGTGGGAGGATCAGTTTGAGAGAGTTAGAAACACAGAGGAGGAAGCAGAGACACACATTCTCCAGATACAGAAAGAGAGAGAGAGCTGGTCTTGGCAATCAGCAAGTAAGCTGTGGAGAGGAATAGACCCTGGGAGCCCAGATGAGAAACCTACCCTGAAGAGACGCTATGTCCAGTGAGGAACTGTTTTGGGAGGGACTCCACAAAGGCAGGAAGGGTACCAAGGTCCTCCAGTGCTATAGTTGTGACTTGCCTTGGTGATTAATGTATATGTCTCATCACCATGGTGCTTTAAGTTTGTGTCTACTTTTCCCATGGTTATTATGAGTATTTGTGGGGGAGTGTACCCCAGGTTTATGGGGAGGAACATCTCATAGCTACTGCTCTTCTAATACCATCTTAGTAAATGCCTTTGCTTTGAGCTAATTGTGTCTACTGTTTTACTGTTAACAGGAAGCAAACTGGTAGGGGGCTTGGGAGATAAGAGTGTTAGGAATGCATTCCTATGGACTTTCCCTAGATCCTGAAGTAGCAGCCTCTCGCTGTAGTTACCACTAGTAAGAATGCAAGTAGAGGTAACTCCCGGGAAAGCATGGTGGGGTGCTTTTTACATATACATGCATGAATGCATGCATATATTCATAATACATACACATACATTATACATACACAAAACTAAATATAAACATGTGTGTATAATCTGGATGATACATATACATTTTGTATGTGTGTGTATATATATATGTATATATGTATATATATATATATATGTGTATATATATGTATGTATATATGTATATACCAGACCAGTAATTTGCTTGATGTAGGGAACTCCTGGTAAGGAAGTTCCCTCCCTACCAATTCAAAGTAACATTTTTTCAGAAATTTAGAAGCTTAGCAAATTGCCTAGAGGCACTGGAGAGGTGAGATTAATCATACAATGTGTATATATTTGCACCAGAGGTGGTATCTGAACACAGGTCTTCCTTTGTGGAATCAAAGTATTAATCTTTCTATAGCAGCTTTCTGATGATGGACTCTACATTTCATTAATATTGTATGGGTTTTTGTTAAGGTACTTTGCAGATCTGTTCTGGTCTGTGTATCCAGACCAGTATTTTGTAGGAGTCAGTTCCTTTGAATGTCTTCCTCCTAGTCACATTTGATTTCAGAACCCTGACAGATTCTTAACAACTTCTGCCATATCATTCACCTTGATAATTTTATGCTTGCTGTGTCTTGCCTAAAGGAAACCAAGGTATTTATAGATATTATCTTGATCCTTTGGTTCAATGGGACCTTGAGATTCCAACACAAAGCCTAGCTCTATCTTTCCTTGGCATATGTTAAGAATTTTACTTATTGAATAAAAATGACATTTTGATATCATTGAAAAAATTCCACAAGATGAAGGATCTGCTTAATTTGTTTTTTGGTGGAGTACTATGGCTTGATGTCATCTATGTTTAACGACTAGTTAATTAGTTTAGCCCTATTAGATTGTAAGCTCCTTGAGAGCAGGGCCTATCTTTTAACTCTTTTGTGCCCCAGTACTTAGCACAGTGCCTGGCACATAGTTTAATAAATGATTATTGATTGACTGAATGACTAGCCCATTTTTATAGCCAAGCCTGTAGAATTGTTCATGAGACTACCCTAACTGGTGGAGAGAATGGTGCCAGGATGCTATGTGCTGATGAGTGCGGCAAAGTCATTAAAATCATAGACATGTTGAGGAGCTAGTTTCCACAGGAGAGTCTTTCTCTTTCTCCTCCCTAGAGTTGATTCTTGTTATTTGTCCTTCATTCTCAGAGGACCAATGACATCAAAAAGGTGATAACTTGACTTGCAAGTGAATTGGATTTAAGTGAGGCAAAGCTTTGCACAGTCACAGCCTCACACTCTACTCCAGAGCCATCTGGGTCCAGTGGCAAGATATAGATCTGGATGACTGGAGATGGCCTAGGATGCAGTGGCAGACCTTGGCCTTTTAAAGTTAAGGTCTTTCCCAGGTCTCAATCTGTCTGCGGCAATGTCCATTCGGTGTAAGGCTAGGTAAGAAATGAGGCAGAGAATATCCTCTTTTACCTAGTTTAAAAAAAATGGATCGGGGAGGGGGGGAAGACCCTCAGGGTTTCTGGCCAAAAAAGAAATAATTTCTATTTACATTCACTCTGAGCATCAAAACCCAAACAAGGACCAAGTGAGGCTTGTCTGGGACCTACTGTTGGCCAATCAATGACAGCCAGAGTGATTTGGGTTTAAGACATGGTTTTTAAAATGGTAGAATAATAAGTAGGGAAGAGAAAAAAAGAAATCTAGCTTATAAACCCCAAGATATTTTTGCAAGGTTTCAGCAAACAAAATTTATATTCCTTTGGGCAGAGCACCCACAGGTAAGTATATGATTTGCTATACAGACAGAGGGAGAGGAAGGTAAGGAGAGAGGGAGAAGAGGAAGGAAGGAAGGAAGGAAGGAAGGAAGGAAGGAAGGAAGGAAGGAAGGAAGGAAGGAAGGAAGGAAGGAAGGAAGGAAGGAAGGAGGGAGGGAGGGAGGGAGGGAGGGAGGGAGGGAGGAAGGAAGGAAGGAAGGAAGGAAGGAAGGAAGGAAGGAAGGAAGGAAGGAAGGAAGGAAGGAAGGAAGGAGCAGCACTGTACAAGTGGAACTGGCCAATCTGATCCCCAGTGGGGCAGCTACTACTGCTCATAGATTGTTGTTTGTCCTTTATTCTTGAAGAGGACCAATGACATCAGGAAGGTGATGTCTTGACTTGCAAGTGGATTGGATTTGAGTGAGGGAAGGCTGTGCAAATTCACTAGCTTCAGTCTCTGCTCTGGAGCCGTCTGGGTCCAGTGGCAAGACATAGAGTAGGATGACTGGAGATATCCCCCAGAGTTGATTCTAAAAAGAAATCTGGAACCCCAAGTGATTCTTGAAGCACAAAGCATACCTCTTCTCCAAAGCGCTCCCACTAACTCTGCCATGCATGCAGGTTTGTGGTGTCTTGTGTTAGCACATTCTCTCTACTACTTAGGAAAGTGTCATATAAAATGCACCAAGTACGGCTTGAAATGTGAGTTAACATTGATATTTTGGTGTGACTCCTTTCTTTGAGAAGTGGTATTTAATTCTATTTATGAGAGATGATAATGTATTTAAGCCTAGGCAGAATCGTAAGAGAATTAAACTAAGAAAAAATGCTGCATTTTATATGAATTTTTCTTGGCATTATTGTTTTTTGTTTAAATAAAGAACAGTTTTCCATAAGACATCAAATATTCCACTGTCTTCACTATATTGGCATCTATTTTATGAGTCAAAAGCTTTGCAATAACCGATAAAAGGTAATATATATGTTAGATTAGAGCACTTTGGGCAGCCCGTTCAACAATGAATGAATTGGTAAGTGGCTCTTGGCGCTTCCTAGAACTTTTAGGCATACCTCTTTTGCTCCTCAGCCAACTTATTTGTGTGTGTGTGTGTGTGTGTACACATACTTATATATATATATATATATATATATATATATATATATATATATATATATATATATATACATAGAGAGAGAGATTTTTTTCTTGATAAAATTTGTGAATGGTTTGTGGAAAGTACATAAATATGTAATCGTCATATTTTGAGGGGTCTCTGGAGTTCTTACTCTGGTCATTTGTGATGCCTTCTGTTAAGAAAGGTAGGATTAAATGAGAGGAAGTTGATAAGTATTTTTCTAGACCTTCCCGGCTTTCTTTAAGACCCAATTAAAATCCCACCTTCTACATAAGGCCTTCCCCAACCCCTCTTCATTCCTGTACCTTCCTTCTGTTAATTATTTCCTATTTATCCTGTATATAGCTTGTTTTGTATATATTTGCATGTTGTCTCTTCCATTAGATTGTAAGTTCCTTGAGGGCAAGGATTGTCTTTTGCCTCTTTTTGTATCTCCAGTGTTTAGCAGAGTGCCTGGCACATAGTAGGCACTTAATAAATAAATGTTTATTAATTGATTCTTGTACCACTGTGAACAATTTGAGCCAATAATTATTTACTCTTATGCAATCCCACCACTTTCCAGTTTGACAAAGGAACTAGAGATTCAATCTTTTTCATTTATATTAATGATGTACAAGCTTCTAGTTCTCATTTGTTCTTCCTTTTTGATGTGTTGGATATCTTATGACCTTACAGATGACCAGAAACTCTCCACATACTCTTTCTTTAGGGCTTCTGTCTTATCTCTGATATCTTTGCTTCTCAAGCTTCACCAGTAAATATATATATCAAGGCAAATGGCACTGACTGCTCAAGTAGACAAATGAGGAGAGCACAGGAGGGTACAAATACCTACATGATAGGTCGGGATGCTATATCATAACAAATTAGAAACTGATCCCACTAGTTGCATTCAAGGGTATCATACTACATTTTATCCATACCAGTCTCAGCTTCTAGGCCTGGAGTCAGGAGGACTCATCTTCCTGAGTTCAAAAACAGCCTCAGACACTTCCTAGCTGTGTGACCCTGGGCAAGTCACTTAATCCTGTTTGCCTCAGTTTCCTCATCTGTAAAATGAGCTGAAGAAGGAAATGGCAAACCACTCCAGTATCTTTGCCAGGAAAACCCCAGATGAGGTCACAAAGAGTTGGACACAACTGAAACAATTGAACAAGAACAAAATCCCTCAGTTTCAACTTGTTAACCTTCACGGGGCAATCCTAAAAAAAAACAACAAAAAAACTTCATCTCTAAACCTGGATTAGATGAAATAAGAAGGAAAATTGAGTAGCTAATAAAACCAAAAAAGGAAAAAGTTGAAGACTTCGAAATCTTAGACAATCTTCACTTAGTGTGAATTTCAGAAATTATATTTAATAACAAAATAAATGGCACAAAAGCACCAATACCTCAAATGATTTTGAAAAGAATACTTAGACTGTATTTCTGAAAAAGCCATTTTGGATTTGATCTGTCATGAAGACAAATTGTAGCTTTATGCCAAAACAAAATTAAAAAGGTGGTATCTGCTATTCTGTCATGAATGAATGAATTCTCCCACAGTATTTGCCAGAAAGTGTAAAAACATTTTGGGTTAAAAAGCACCTTGAGAGAGCTACTGAAGATCTTCAGAGAGGTATTGGAAGATTGTATCAATGCCCTGTTAGTAGGTACAGTAGGAAATTTGAATGTCGCAATGCCCGGTTAAAGGCAACAGAAAAGGACCACACAGAAAGTAGTTCAGAAAACAAAAGCTTATCAGAAATTCTATTCCTTTAATCACTAATTGAAAGCAAAATTTAGAAACTTAAGTCAATAACTAGGAGTCAAAGGAGCCCTCAAAAATAAAACAATTTACTATTATATAATACTAGTATAAAATACTATTTTATATAATAATAATAATAATTATATACATACATTATATATGCATCTGGCCTCCCCCGATGCATTAGAGCCCAGAAAATGAGAGAGCACTGTTGGCTCCACCGTCCACTTCAAGCCTGGTCCCCATTTTACGTCACCCTAACTGCCTGTTCCTCAGTCTCATGATGTGGGCAATGGAATGGGCTTTCAGGGCATGATGACTTGTTGGTGTTGTTCTTGTTGCTGCGGTTTTTATACTCTCCTGCCAGTGCCAGGGGACACCCAAGGTACCCAAGATACCCAGGTCAAAAGGACCCAGTTTGGCTGCTCTGCCCTATCTATAAAGAGCTGGAGAGGGTCCTCCACTGGAGAGGTGAGGAGCTTGGCATAAAGGAAGATGATTTCTAACTGGTCAAAACAAACATGCTTGATTATGAAAAATTACACATGGGCCATTGCAGGTTACTTCTTTGAGTTAAATTCTTGGCTGCAGGAAAATAAAAAAAAACACCAGAGGAGGGAACATGCTGAAGAAAGACAGAATTAAGAGTTTTCATGAAAGGTTTCTGAGTTTTCCAGGGAAGCTTAACAGTGAGGAGATACATTTTACTAACATGTACTTTTTCACCTTGTTTTGTGTCAAGAAAATTGGTTTTAAAAAAAAGTTAAATGGAACACAAGTTAAAGTTCTTATCTCACACTATCTGCCCATGGGAAAAAAGGTTCTCTTGCATTAAGTGACTCCTTTTTCATGATTAAATGGGCAGGTGATGAGGTTTTCATAAGAGATAAGCCAAAATCATCTGTGTGTTTTTGAGGTCCTATTTCCCCACAGACTTAGCATGATATAATATCCTGGCCAGGGACAAGAACCACTGAATTTAGTTCATTTCTTTGAAATTGACTAAAAATAAGAATTCAGATCAATGCAATGGTCATACTTGACTCCAGAGGAATGACACCAGACCTCCCTCCCCTTTGTATAGAGGTGGAAGACTACAGGTGTGGAATGAGACATACATAATATGATGAGGTCAATCGGACACTTTGTAATACTTAACTGTATTCTTATCTGGGTAGCTAGGTGGTACAGTGGACAGAATGCCAGGCCTGAAGTTAGGAAGACTCATCTTTGTGAGTTCAAATCTGGCCTCAGACACTTCCTAGCTGTGTGACCCTGGGCAAGTCACTTAACCCTGTTTGCTCATCTGCAAAATGGGCCAGAGAAGGAAATGGCAAACCATTCTAGTATTTTTGTCAAGAAAACCTTAAATAGAGTCATGAAGAGTCATACATAGCTGAAAACAACTGAACAACAAACTTCTTATTTACAAGTAAAGGGTATGACTGGGAACTTACGGGGCTGTTTAAAAAAGAAAAGAAAAGAAAAAGCATAAATAGAATATTTTTAAAACTGTTTGAAAAAAAGAGCAAGTTTGTTTTATTTTCATTATTTGTCCCTTACTCAAGAAGCAGTTGTCAGTAACTAGAAAAAAAGGCTATATCGGGAGCTGGTAGACGTGTAGTGGGGCAATTCATTACACCTTCCTAGGTCTTAGCTTCCTCATCTCAAAAAGGGGAATCATAATCCCTGCCCAGCTTTCCTCAGGGGCTAGCGAGGAGGAACAAATAAGACCATGATTAGGAAGTGCTTTGCAAACCATGCAATGCTATATCAGCTGTCATCAGTGGCATGTTATCATGGCATCACAAGCCTTTGACAAAGGTACATTTGCAAATGACCCTTTACTGATACACCTAAGACATTATCTAGTCTGTAAAATTACAGTTGTTCCATCTGCTGTAGGTTTCTTCTTTTTTCAAATGAGAGGGTCGGATTACATGATTTCTAAAATACTTTCCAGCTCTAACATTCTATGATTCAGTGCTTCGTAATTATGTGATTTAGAGTCCTTATACATGTTTAGTTTTACCTTAGAGTGAAGGGAAGGGAAGGGGAAGGAAGGGGAGGGCAGAGAAGGGGAGAGGAGGGGAGGGAGGAGAGGAAGGAAGGAGAGAGGGAAGGAGAGAAAGAAGAAAGGAGGGAAGGAAGGAGGGAGAGAAGGAAGGAAGGAGGGAAGGAAGAAAGGAAGGAAGGAAGGAAGGAGGGAGGGAGGGAGGAGGGAGGGAGGAAGAAGGGAGGAAGGAGGGAAGAAGGAAAGAAGAAGGGAAGGAAAGAAGGAAGGAACAAGGGAAGGAGGGAGGAGGGAGGGGGGAGGAAAGAGGGAAGGACTGAAGGAAGGAAGGAAGGAAGGAAGGAAGGAAGGAAGGAAGGAAGGAAGGAAAGAGGAAAGGAAAGAGGGAAGAAAAAAAGAAAGAAAGAAAGCAATGAACGAGGGAAGGAGGGAGGGAAGAAGGAGGGAAGAAGGAAGGAAGAAGGAAGGAAGGGAGGGAGGGAAGAAGGGAGGAAGAGGAAAGGGAGGGAGGGGGGAGAGAAGAAGAAAAGAATTTTTAACAGCTCAACATATTAGCAGCCTGTCCAATTTAGGGAGTTTTCCATCTGACAGCTCTATTAAATTGCTCTCATTCTTCAAGTTTCCGATTTATTTCATAATACCTTCTCTTGAAACATTTTTCTAGTGATATAAAGACTAATGAGATCTGTCATTTCCATAAATAATATTGCAGTTGAGCATGACAGTACAATGTTAAAGTGCCCTCCTATCTGTGCAGGATCCATGGGTTCTCTCTGTTTCTGTCTTGAACAGTTCTGTGTCATTTATTACACTAACTTACGGTAAAGTGCTTATTAGTTATGAAGGTGCCGTATAGTCACCCTTTCAATCTTACAATAATAATAGCTCACGCTGATGTAGCACTTTATAGTTTATAAAGCATTCACATACACAGTATCCCCTTCGATCTTTACAACAACCCTAATCAGTGTAGTGCTTCCTCTCTTTCCATTTTACAGATGCAAAATGGCTCAAAGAGACAAAATTATGAAACAGTTCTCACATGGCTAGTAACTGCAGAGGCAGAAGCAGCTTGGTATTGTGGAAAGCCATCAGAAGCCATTAATTACATAAATTACATATAAGGTAAATTTTAAATGGCCCTTTGCAGTGCCATGCAGGACACAGCCTTCAAGGTGAACGTCCAGAATCCGAGGCTTGCCTCTGATACTTACTACCTGTGCAACCCTAGAAACAGGCTCACTTCCCCCGAGGCCTCAGTTCCCTCACCTGTAAAAATATGAGGGAATAAGACTTGTACTGATTATCTCACAATGCTGTTTGTGAGGAAAGTGCTTTCTTTAAAAAAATTAGCAAAATAACTCAAAAGGAAAACAAACAGAGCAGTTGTATTATAACTTTTTTAAATTCAATATATGCGTAGTCCATTTTATGAGGGATAGCAATTCTGGGATACACAGCAAACAGATGTTTGGGGGAAAACTCTGGAGGTGATGTGTGGATGACTGTGTTTGGTTTGAAGAAAATTCTGGGAAGGAGAAGGAAGAGAGTTTGGTACAGTAGAAAGAATATTGGACCTAGAGTTAGGGTAACTATATTTAAAACCCAGTTCTGTTACTTATTACCTATGTGCCCTTGATCAAGAAGCTTAACCTCTCCATGTCTCAAGTTTCCTCATCTGTAACATGAGAAATCTGAACAAAATAGTCTTTAAGGTCCCTTCCAGATCTCAGTCTACAGTCCTAAGATCCTAGTCCACCTTCCTCACGTTGAAGCCCACAGAGATGAAGGACATTATCGAAGGTCACACAGCTAGTGAAGACAGCCAGTACTAGAATTGAGGACTCAGGCCTCAGGAGTGGGCGCCTTTCTCCATTCTTTTTCTTCTGTGCTACCTACATCATGCCTCTGATGGAATGCACCATCCTGTTAATGACTACAGATGTGGTCTAAACAAATCATCCGTAGAATATTTAGACTTTCTGGTTTGGTAATCAACATAATTACAGCAGAACAGCCTTTTGCTCCCCATGAAGATGGCACACACAGAGTTTAATGGTTATGCTCACTCAGCTACGGGAGAGTGGACACATTAAAATCCAAACAAAACATTCCATTTGACCCCACTTTATAAGACCTCCTCTGCTCTCTCCTTATATTCACAATGGTTTTATCTCCTAATTCAGTCCTCTCTCTTCTGAGATGTTCCCCAATAACCTCAGAACTTTTTTTAGCATGAGAACAAACCATAAATCTCATCTAATGTAACCCCTTAATTTAATAAATGTGACAACTGACAGCTAAAGAGTTCCCAAGTTCACACAGCTGGTTAATTTTGGTCTGAAACATCTGGGGGATCCACTGGTAAAGGACTAGTAGAGTTGTCTCAACAAAAGCTGCATTATGAGCTGTTCACTTGGAAAGGTTTTTCTAAAAAAATATATTTTTTATCTACTTTGTTAAATATTTCCCAATTGCATATAAATTTTTTAAAAATTCATTTTTTAAAAAATATTGAGTTGGAAAGAGTATTAATTTACATAAATAGCAATCATTGAGCAAGCCCTATCTAATCTCTATTCCTGGTCAGCTTGGGAAATCTGGATGTGATGCCTAAGGATTATTAGGCTAATACAGAGGGGCTTTTTGGCATTTCTGCACCCCAGCTATAAATTTCAACTATTTGCAACATATCAGGTAGCCCTCTTTCGATACAAGAATGTTTGTATTATTAATTAATGCTTGGCTATCTAGTTTCCCTCAATAACATATGGGGCAGGTAGGTGGTGCTGTGGATAGAGTGCTGGGCCTGGAGTCAGGAAGGCCTGAGTTCAAATCCAGCCTCAGACACTAGTTGTGTGACCCTGGGGAAGTCACTTAAACTTGTTTGCCTCAGTTTCCTCATCTCTAAAATGAGCAGGAGAAGGAAATGGCAAACCACTCCAGTATTATGACTCAAATGGGGTCATAAAGAGTTAAACTCGATTGAGATAACTGAATAGCAAAATTTGTACTCTAAGAATTCTCTCTCTGGGTGTTACAGGAACAAATGAATATCAATTAAAATGCAATATCAAGGAATAAGAGAGTATATAACAAATTGGGATCATGCATTCTTTGTTGCTAGGAACTTTATTTTTATTTTTTGCAAAACAAAAGCCTCCTGGCGTGTTTTTATCATTTTTTTTATCCAGGATTCAACATTTTATTCATTCATAGGAGAACTTATGCATATTGTCACAGCCTCCAGTTTTAGCTAGATCATTACTGAAACATCTGAATATGAAGAGATAATAGACTGTAGCCTTCTCTTTTCATCTGTCCTGTAATCTTATATTGAGGGAAACATAGAGCAAATTTCTTGTGGGGGAGAGGGAGGAGTACCTTCAGAGTCACAAAATCATAGATTTAGAGCTTTAAGTGATTGATATGAGCTAGAGCAAATGAAAACCAAAAGGAAATATTTGTAAGCAAACTCTTTCTGCTGTCATTCAGTCATTTCAGTTGTGTCTGACTCTTCATGACCCCATCTGGGGTTTTCTTGGCAAAGATACTGGAGTGGTTTGCCATTTCCTTCTCCAGCTCATTTTACAGATGAGGAAACTGAGGCAAACAGGATTAAGTGACTTGCCCAGGGTCCCACAGCCAGTACTCTCTGAGACCAGATTTGAACACAGGAAAATAAGCCTTCCTGATTCCAGGCCAGGCATTCTATCCACTGCACCACCAAGCTGCCCTAATCAAATTCTTAGTACTGAGAGGAAAGGAGCAATCTGCCTTGCCCCGAGTTTAACAATTAGGATGCAATCCCAGCTCTGACAGTAACTTAGCATGTGACCTTGAGCAAGATATTTAACCTCTATGAGCCCTAGTTTCATAGATGGAGCTAAAAAGCATTTTTTCTCATTTGTAAAAATTAGGAAGAGGGACTAGTTGATCTCTGAGGTCCTTTGTAGCAGTTAAAATGCTATGAACTGATTTGAAAGGTAGGATGAAATATCTACTGCCATACTTTGTGACCTTGGACAAGCTGTTATATTTCATAGCTTTATGAAAGGTTCCTTATCTATCCATTTCTCTAAAATTCCACAATCATAAGATCATTGATTTACAGTTGGAAGGGACCTCAGAGGTCACCCAATCCAGCCACCTCATTTTACAGAAGAAGAAACTGAAGCCCAGGGATATTTGCCTGAAGTCAAATAGGCAGTATGTGCCAGAGACAGAATTTGAACTCGGGTCCTTTGTCTGCAGGAGAAGTCTCCCAAATCATGAATCACACCGAAAACATAGCCTTCCAACTTCTACTTAAATGGAGAATTCACAATGCCCCTTGGGCAGTCCATTAAACTTTTATATGCCTTTAATTGTTAAGCATATTGAGTTGAAGTTACCCTTTTTCTCAATTTCCACCTTTCGTTCCTACCTCACCTCTCTGCTACCCAAGAACTGCAGATCTCTTTTTGTCTTGCTTCTCACAATCCTTGAATTGAAGCCAATCACCATGTCCCTTCCCTCCCCTCAGCCTTGTCTTCTACTGGCTAATTATCTCCAGCTCTTTAAGATTAAATGTGATAACACATGTAAAGCCTTTTGCAAACCCGAACATGCGACTTGTTGTTCAGTGTGTCCCACTCTTTGTGAGGACTTATATCACTAAAATCAAGCTACGTAACTGTTCAAATCTGGCTGCACTCACTGGCCGCTCATAGCCCAAGGGTGGAGCTCAGAAGCATGGGTTTTCAGAATTAGAAGGGAATTATATCCAATTTTCCCTTCTTAATGAATAGACAAGAAATCTTTGCTTGGACACTTCCTAAGAAAGGAACTCACCCTTCATAAAACTGTTTGCCTCAGTTTCCTTACCTGTAAAATGGGGATCATAATACCACCCCAAGATTGTTGTAAGGATCAAATGAGATGATCATTGAAAAGAGCTTGAATTAGTACAGTGCCTGGCACATAGTAGGTGCAAGATAAATGTTAGTTATCCTCATCATCATCATTACCCCTTGTCATTTTAAAATAGCTCTAATTGTTAGAAAATTCTGCTTCATCTTACATCCTAATCTGTCTCCTTTTTATTTTGCTTTTTTTTTAACAAGAAAACAAAAGAATATCTTATGGTAGATTAGAAGGGAAGCAGAAATCAGGGAAACAATTTTTACAGCCAGTGTCTCTGATAGAGGCCTCATTTCTAAAATATAGAGAACTGAGTCAAATTTATAAGAATATGAGTCATTCCCCAATTGACAAATGGTCAAAGGATGTGAATGGGCAGTTTTCAGATAAAGAAATTGAAGCTATCTATGGTCATATGAAAAAATACTTTAAATTACTATTGATTAGAGAAATGCAAATCAAAACAACTCTGAGGTACCACCATCAGATTGGCTAATATGACAGAAAAGGAAAATGATAAATGTTGGAAAAGATGTGGGAAAACTGGAATACTAATGCATTGTTGGTGGAGTTGTGAACTGATACAAGCATTCTGGAGAACAATTTGGAACTATGCCCAAAGGACTATAAAACTGTGCATACCCTTAGACCCAGCAATACCACTTCTAGGTCTGTACCCCAAAGAGATCATAAAAATGGGAAAAGGACTCACATGTACAAAAATATTTATAGCAGTTCTTTTTGTAGTGGCCAAGAGGGGATGCCCATCAACTGGGGAATGGTTGAACAAGTTGTGGTATATGAATGTGATGGAATACTGTTGTTCCATAAGAAATGATGAGTAGGCGGACTTCAGGAAAACCTGGAAAGACTTATATGAACTGATGCTGAGTGAAGTGAGGAGAACCAGGAGAACACTATATACAGTAACAGCTGAATTATAGGATAATAACTTTGATAGACTTAGCTTGTCTCAGCAGTTCAATGATCTAAGACCAGGGCTGTCCAAAATGTGGTCCCAAGTGCGATTTATGCAGCCCACCTACAAGCATGGAAATTTACATAAATGCTTTAGTAAATGAATCTGAGCTATAGCAGAGCTCTCACTGAAATGGCAACTCAAAATATATTGTCTATTGTTTCAATAAAAACCTAAGGTTGGACAGCCCTGAACTAAGACGATCCCAAGACTCATGATGGAAAATGCCATCCACATCCAGAGAAAGAAGTGTGGAGTCTGAATGCAGATCAAAGCATACCGTTTGCTCTTTTTTTGTTATTTTGCTTTGTTTCTTCTTTCTCATGGTTCTTCCCATTTGGTTCTGATTCTTCTCTATGACACGACTAATGTGAAAATATGTTTGATATGAATGTACCTATATCAGATTGCACACCGTCTTGGGAAAGGGGGAGGAGAGGAAGAGGGAGAAAATTTAAAACTCAAAATCTTATGGAAGTAAATGTTGACAACTAAAAATAAATAATTTCTTTTAAAAAAAAAGAATATCCTGTGGTGCTGACAATGGGGCATGTAAGTAGCCAAGCTGTTTACAATTAACTCAACAAACATTGATTATGTGTGACTCTATATGGGACTGATTTTCCCATATGACTCTTCAAAGGAGCCAGCCACATCACCCATACAAAATAACCTGTGAGGGAACATCATCTAGCATAAAGACTATATGAATGGAAGTCAGAAGGGCTGGGCTTGAGCCTCAGCTTTAGACACTACTAGCTGTGTGACCCTGGAGAAGAGGTTTGACCCCTCTGCTCCAGTTTCCTCCACTTTACTTCTATCACTCACTGCCCCGCCCCCCGGGGTAGCTGTGAAGAGAGGGCTGTGTAAACCTTTTGCACTTTATAGATGTGAATTTTTACTACTGACATATCTGCATAGCATGATTAACTTTTTCACAGTGAACCTCCTGATAACATCCTGTCAGTCCAGCTCTTGGCATTTTTATCCCTATTTTACAAATGAGAAGAGCTTCAGAAAGAAGGCTTCTTATCGCAGTGTGCATGTTGAAACTGCAATGATAATGTAACTTGCTGTATGTAGATTTTTGCCCTCTGCCCGTCTGGGTCTTGGTCTAGACAATGGCTGGACACCTTGACTTAGGGAGCAGATGTTGCCCCCCCCTCTGTAATTGTTGCTTACTAGGGTAGCAAAACAAAGCCATGTTTCCCCATTGGAAGCTGCTACATCAGACGAGGTCTAGTCCAGCCGGCCCCTGATGTTAGAATTGTAGGAGACATTGAGTCCTCTAGTCCAGACCCCTCATTTTACAATGAGGAAATTGAGTCCCAGGCAAGGGTCCAACAACTAGTAAGCAGCAGAACTGGGATTTGCGCCATATTCTCTGCCTCCACATTCAGTAACTGACCACTATAATGCTGCTTCTATGAACCAAAGAGTACTTATGGTACTTACTATATGATCATCATTGCATTACATATCATGAAGTGGAGCATAGAAAAGTATAAAAGTTTTTTTTGTTTGTTTTTCAATCATTTTAGTCATGTCTGACTTTTCTTGACTCCAGTTGGGGTTTTCCTGGCAAAAACACTGGAATGGTTTGCCATTTCCTTCTCCAGCTCATTTTACAGATGAGAAACTGAGGAGAAGAGGGTTAAGTGACTCACCCAGGGTCACACAGCTAGAGTCTGGATTTGAACCCATGAAGATGAGTCTTTCTGATTCCAGGCCTGGCACTTCATCCACTTATCCAGAAGAAAAATTAGATTAACATATCTAAGTATCAAGTATCTAAGAATCTAGTTGTTATCAGCAGAATTCCATTTTGCATCTGCTGCCCCTTCTAGTTTCAGCTCCATAGAATAAGAAGTTCTTCCCAGGATAAGCTCATCGCTACGAAACTTACCACCAAGAGGCTAACTCAAGCCTTAACTGATACAACCTCCCTGGCTTCTTCTCCTTCCTGATTGGAGGACTGTTGGGTAGTATATCAAACCAATGCCTTTCTTTATAGAGGGCAGAAACTGGATTCAGCTCATTCCACTTTGCACCTGCTGCTCTGCCTGGTTTCATCTCCATGGAAGAAGATACCCTTGATACGTCCCCCATCCCCAACCTCCAACCCCTTTCCTGCCTCCTTTCGTGTATTGTTTGTCCCTTTAGATTGCAAGGGACTGTCCTTTTTTTTATTAATTGTATCTCTAGTACTTAGCACAGTGCCTTAATAACACTTAATAAATGTTTTAGGTTGGATTGGACTGGATTTATTGGATTGGAAAGCAGACCTCTACGGTGGGGGGTGTTTGCTATTCCTGCCTGATCACATTGTCAGGTCTATAAGACCTCTCTGTTCTCACCTCAGCCATACCTGCTTCTGTCCATACCTTGGCTTTGATTCTATTTCCAAGTCATGCCACAGAAAAGAAGGAAAGTATGATAAGAGACACCCTGAGCAATTCTCCATGAAAAGGGAGGTGGAGGTTAGTTGAGAGAAATGGTGTGTATCCTTCCCAGCTTCTCCTTTCTCATCGTGCTGGTTGCCCACTTCTGGACTCACACCATTTTGTCCCTGTCCCTACTTAAAATGTGACCCTGTGTACAACTTTATTTCCTGGCAAATCACTTCTATTTCCTTTGTTAAATATGATGAAACTATTTCCAAGTTTGCATTTTCAGGAGCTGTTATTGTCTCAAATTTTGGGAAAAATAAATTTGCTTTTCAGTCATGACAAGCTCATTATACGTCTGTGTAATGTAAAATGCACCTTTTTTAGGCTTTTTTATCAGACTCAAGACAGACTTCTTATCAAGACTATGCACACCATGAACAAGTCTGCACAAACTCGACAAGTTCAACTTTTTCACATAGTCAAACTTTGTTTTTAGAGATTTAAATTGCTATGAACCATATTGGTCCAAATAAAAGTAGCAATCCGTGTGCCCCCCAAAAATCTGGCTTACATAAAACCTAAATGTGTTCTTAAGTTAATGTTATTTTTCAATGCATGCCCATACACATTTATTCAGTCAAAAGTATTTATTAAGCACTATATGCCAAACATTTTACCAAGTGCTGGGGATATAAAGAAAGGCACATATCAGTCCCTACCTTCAAGGAGCATACATAAATAACTAGGTAGATTCTCTCTCTCTCTCTCTCCCTCTCTCTCTCTCTCTCTCTCTCTCTCTCTCTCTCTCTCTCTCTCTGTGTGTGTGTGTGTGTGTGTGTGTGTGTGTGTGTGGAGAGAGAGACAAGAGTGGGGGAGAGAGAGAAAGAGAAAGAATAGAATAAAATAGAATAGGAGTGGAATGGAATAGAATAGAACAGAATGGAACCGTACGGAAGGGAACAGAATAGAATAGAATAGAATAGAATAGAATAGAATAGAATAGAATAGAATAGAATAGAATAGAATAGAATAGAATAGATGGGGAGGTGGTAGTCTCAGAGAGAAAGGGGGACTAGGAAAAGCCTTCTTCGGAAGGTGGAACATCAGTTTGATCTTGAAGGAAACCAGAGGACATGAGAGGCAGAGGAGAGGGGGTAGAGCCTCTCAGGTACTGAGAAGAGTCAATGAAAAGGCACAGAGATGGATCTGTCATGGGAGAATACAACATGTAAGCAAATATGTAATAATTTGAGGAATAGTAATAGTAAGAAGCTTTTATATAGCACTTTACAAGTTGCTTTATATTATCTCATTTAATTTTTATTGTAAAACTATAAGGAAAGTGCTCTTATCATCTCCATATATCCAGTATATTCAGAAAAGATTGTGCTGTAATGCAAAAGTTATTGAGAAAACTTTATCAAAAAAATTATTCATACCACCAAGGAGAAACCTTCTCTGCTTCTCCTATGACAGAATCAGTTGATGTGGCAAATGGGTTATTGTGATGTTATGTCTGCAGTGGTCTTTGGAGGTGTCAGGAAAGACTGTGCCCATGATAGCACTGATGGCGGATTTAGAGGCTCGCCATGGTGTGGACAGGTTGGCACCAGCAAAGAATGCTGGGTAAGATTCACAGTATGTCATCTTGAGACTAAGAGGAGTGTACTAAATGACTCTAAAATAAAGGAGAGTTCAGTGGTCATTTTGTCTGATTCCTTCATTTTTTACAAATGACCCCCCCATAAGATAAATAAATTGCCTGATGTCATAAGTAGTTAAATAGCAGAGCCAGGATTTAAAATCATGTCATCTGATTCTAAATCCAACATCTTTTCTACCATCCCAGACATTAATGCATCCTTCCCACTTCTTGTGGGTTAATCAGGTCACCTATAATCACACTCTTTCTTATTAAAGCAAAGTTTTTACAGCCTGCTCCTCAGTTCCCAGGAAGGTAGAAGGCAAAACTCTGCCTTATTGATGTCCAAGGCTTAGTAGTCAGCCAATTAACATTTATAGTAGTGCCTACTATGGGCCGGGCATCATGCTGAGCACTGGGTCTAGGCCTATGCTGAGGGTCATGAGGGTACTGCCTCTTTTGTGAGAACGAAACAATTTTTAGTCAGAAAACCCTAATAGCAGCAGAAAGTTATCTTTCAGCTTATTCACATGGTCCATCATTGTCTGCATTTTCTGAGGCCCATCATCCTCATAGGAGCCAAGATAGTGAGAGATAAACTACCATGCTCTGCCCTATTCCAAATATCCAAAAGGATAATAAAGTGTGGAAGAATAATTACTATATTACCAGGTACAGCTAACCTACAATTGTAACAGTGGGTGTTCTGGGAAATGGAAAATGAGGTATGTTCCTGGCCACTGCCAATTCTGTATCAAAACAGCCTAGAAGGGACAAATAACTAGAATTCTAAATAATGCATTATGAATGGATAATAGAGGAGCAAACAACATTTTACATGAGGTATGAGCATTACAGAATCACTTCTGCCTTGGAGTTACAAGAAACAGAGTACTTGCAAGAGAGAGATTTGGAAAGGCTAACACTCTCCTACCCCACCAGTATGGTGTATGAGGGCTGTTCACAGGTATCTGTGTCTATGTGACTTGGTACTTTAGACTGCCCTGGTATCCCAAACAGCACATACATGAGCAATGAAAAAGCAGTGCCACAAAAGCAAGTCTTTGAGACTGATTTATTCCAGTTGATGTCACTCCCAGTTTCTAAAGCCCTCTGCAGGTATCCTGCTCTGTGATCTTATTCCATCTACACAATAGCCCTATGAGGCTGTACAAGTATTGTAATCCTCATTGTAAAAATGAAGACCCGCAGCTCAGATACATGAGTCTTCTCACTCCAAAACTAAAGCTCTTTTTTGGCATTTTCTGGATGCCAAATCGTCGCTTCTCAGTACATAAAATGCCATTCTGCTCTAAGAAGCATCACCTAAAGGACAATCTCCTTAAGGCCAAGGATTGTCTCACTTTTGTATTTGCATCTTTAGTGCCTAGTATTGAAGCACCAGGTGCAAGCTGGTTTTTAGTAAATGCACATTGGTTGAATGTTTATGATGCATTTTTGGTTGTTGTTATTTTTCGGTTGTTTTCAGTCATGTTCAATTCTTCATGACCCCATTTGGGGTCTTCTTGGCAAAGATATTGGAGCGATTTGTCATTTTCTTCTCCATTTCACTTATAGACGAGGAATCTGAGACAAACAAGGTTAAGTGACTTACCCAGGGTCACACAGCTAGTAAGTGTCTGAAATCACATTTGAACTCAGGAAGATGAGTGTTCCTGACTCCAAGTTTGGCACCCTATCCTCTGTGACACCTAGCTGCTTTTTGTTGGGCCGTTAAAAAATTACATATAGGTAAAGTAAATTATAAATAACTCTAAACTCTTGCTATAGCGGCATTTTGATATTAACAATAGAACGCTAGAAATATAATGCCCTGTCTGCTAGAGATAAAACAGGCTGAGTAAGATTCATGAGCCAATCCATCCTGAAATTACAATGGAAAAGAGGGGCTCTGAACCAAAAAGAGAAAAAGATTTTTCTTTTTTTAAAATTTTTATTTATTTACTTGTTTAGAGATTTTTCTACATTTTTATGCTGCTTGGTATCTGGTGAAGAATTTGGGGGTTGAAGAGTTTCTTTCAAGTGTTATTGGGAATTCTGAAATGAGAAGAGTTCAAAAAGTAATTATTTTTTGATGATTTGTCTCCCCCTCCCAAAAAAAAGTATTGAAAAAAGCCTCTTTCTTGGTTCTTTCACTGAGAGCAGGTGAATGCCATAGAGTGAAACCTTTGTACAGGAGCCGGAGTCAGAGGATGGATGTTTGGGTGCCAGAGCTAACACTTGCTCACCGTGGTACCACTGAAAAGTGGTTACCTAACCTCCTCATCTTTTAAACGAAGATAATAATACTTGTGCTATAAATCAATTAATCTGAAGGCATTTATTAGGGACCTATCATGTTCTAGGCACTGCACTAAGCACCAAGGATATAAATACAAAGAATGAAACAATCTCATAGTTTTATGGGGAGAATGCTTTGTAAAGTTTCAAATAAATTCACTATTATCCTATTAAAGTTTTTTTTTTTTATTTTGGAGTGACCACTGCATGGGCTGGGACTATGTAAAGCATGTGTTGTGTTGAATTGTTATAAAGTGTGTGTTGTAATCAGACCAATCAGTGAGCCAACTTTGGGGGCATGGAAATGGAACGTTTTGTGATAAGACGGGTCTCAATTAGTGCAAACAATGAATCCTATGAAGTTATCATTATGTAAACTATAGTCACTGGTTCCAGCCCAATGGAAACATGCAGCACTAATTCAAATAACGCGACCATTCTGTGGGATTCATCATCTGAACTAATCAAGACGTAGCTATAATGAGACTTTACCAATGCAAGAGCCACTCTTTTTCTTTGTTTGTTTTTTGTTTTTGAACATCTGTATTTATTTATTTATTTTTGCTTGATTATACATATTTATTTAATATATTTAATTTTCAGCATTGATTTTCACAAAAGTTAGAATTACAAATTTTTTCACCATTTCTACCCTCCCCCCACTCCAAGATGGCGTATATTCTGGTTGCCCCGTTCCCCAGCCAGCCCTCCCATCTGTCACCCCACTCCCTTCCCATCCCCCTTTACCTTCTTCTCTTGTAGGGCAAGATAAATTTCTACGCCCCATTGCCTGTGTATCTCATTTCCTAGTTGCATGAAAAAACTTTTTTTTGTTGTTGTTGTTTTTGAACGTCTGTTTTTAAAACTTTGAGTTCCAAATTCTCTCCCCTCTTCCCTCCCCACCCACCCTCCCTAAGAAGGCAAGCAATTCAACATAGGCCACATGTGTATCATTATGTAAAACCCTTCCACAATACTCATGTTGTGAAAGATTAACTATGTTTTGCTTCTTCCTAACCTATCCCCCTTTATTGAATTTTCTCCCTTGACCCTTGACTTTCAAACACAAGAATCAAGAGAAGCATGAAAAGGTAAACAAGAAAGAGAAATCATAATGGAATTACTAAAGTTGAACTGTTTTGTTTACATTCCTACATAGAAAGATGATGGGTATGATTCATGAGACCTCAATATCATAGTAGCTGAAAGGAATATGCATATATGTATATGTGTATACATATATACACATATATGTATCTATGTATGTATGTATATATATGTATAGATATATATATACACACACAAAGGGCACAGGGTGAGTTGAATATGAAGGGATGATATCTAAAAAAATAAAATCAATTTAAGGGATAAGAGAGGAATATATTGAGAGAGGGAGAAAGGGAGAGATAGAATGGGGTAAATTATCCCACATAAAAGTGGCAAGAAAAAGTGGTTTTGTAGGAAGGGAAGAGGGGGCAGGTGAGGGGGAATGAGTGAATCTTGCTCTCATTGGATTTGACCTGAGGAGGGAATATCATACACACTCAATTCGGTATCTTACCCCACAGGAAAGAAGGAGGAAGAAGATAAAAAAGGGGGGATGATAGAAGGGAGGGCAGATGGAGGGAGGAGGTAATAAAAAACAAACATTTTTGCAAGAGCCACTCTTATGTCTATGAAATGATGAGCCCTTGACATGCTGAAACAATGCAGTCGATAAAGCTCTGGGTTTAAAGCAAGGAATACTTGAACTCAGATCTGGTCTCAGATAATTACTAGCTGTGTGACTCGGAGTAAGTCAGTTAGCTTCTATTTGCCTCAGTTTCTTCATCTGTAAAGTGGGAATAGTAATAGTACTTACCTCCCAGCATTGTTGTAAGGATAAAATGATGCTTGTGAAATGCTTTGCAAACCTTAAAGTGTAATATAACCACCAGCTATCATTGTCATTACTAAAGCAATGTAATTCAGCATTTTTGTGTCTATCGATTTTGACATATTTCTTTTCAAAGAAATCTTGTTTTGGAGTTAATCTCTAATTAGGGATAGTCATACCAGTATGGTACTTTTTCATATTTTTTCATTATTTTACTTTTTTATTTAACACTGGGAAATCCTGTCACCTCCACATACCAATGTCTACACAATGTAAACTGATATAGTTTATCATCAAGTGATATTAGCTCCACATTTAGCATTATTAAAACAGAAATGGCTAATAGTGTTTTGCATTTACAAAATATTTGAAGGTTTGGAATCCCTTTTTATATCCAACTTGATCTTCACACAACCTTGTGACAGAGAGTCCAAGTATTACTCACCCCATTTTGCACATGACAAACCTGAATTCAGTAGGGTTCAGTGATTGGCCCAAGGTCACAGAGCCAGAAAGCAGCAGAGCTGGGAGTGAAACTCAGGTCTTCTGGCTCCTAATTCTGTGTTCTCATGAGTACAAGAAGACAGCTCTGAATAAATGCAGCTTATTAAAGGACTCCATCTTAGGTCATTGCCCAAAGGGACAAGAAAACTCCTCACCGTGACACACCTTCTTCTGAAACTCTCAATGGGATTGGATCATTGGGTCACTGGATTGGATTGGATCATTCAGAATGTTGAACAGATGGGTTTCCCCTCCACCCTGCCCTAAGGCCATTTTGACACAAAAATAATGCTAAAGAATCTGAAAGGACATTTTTATATGTAATTCTAGTTGACATTACTTAAAGGATGGTTAAATTTTATCTTTAACATTCTTTGCCTTTGCTTTTTATGGCTATGCAAAGAGCCCCGCTGACTGGCTAGACTTTCCTGACACAGGAGGTCTTGTGAGTGACAATGACGGATGATACACAGCTAACAAAAGGCAGAGCCAAGACTCAGACTTTAGACTTTCTGATTCCAAATTTCACTTTTTAATATGTCATACTGCCTCTTGTTAGTAAAACAAGATTATCACCTGTTATTGACTCCTAAATCAATGGGGAACACATGGAACTCAACCAATTATAGTCATTGGTTCCACAACTTGTTCAGCCATTCCCCAATTGATGAGCATCCCCTCAATTTCAAATTCTTTGCCCCCACATAAAGAGCTGCTATAAATATTCTTGTACATGTAGGTCCTTTTCCCTTTTTAATGATCTCTTTGGGATATAGACCCAGTAGTGGCACTGCTGGATCAAAGGGTATGCATAGTTTTATAGCTCTTTGGGCATAGTTTCAAATTGCTCTCCAGAATGGTTGGATCAGTTCCACAATTCCATCAACAATGCATTTAGTGCTGGATTCCTTTTAATAGACTGGCTAGAGAGTAGAAGAATCTCCTTCCGCCTCAACACTCATTGTTAGTCTATTATCCAAATATTCTCCATTGCACTATTACTGCTGCCTTCTAACTTCCAGCTTCTCATTTTTCTGGAAGGTTCATCACAGCCACAAATTCTGACTTTTCTCTGACTTGCTGTTTCACTGACTACTCTGTCAAAGAGTAACTTCCAAGATCTAGCCTCCATGAGAATACTGTGCCCTCGTTCAAAGATCATGAAGGCTTTAGTCCCTTCCAAGGCTGGGAAGACTACAACCTTTAGAATTATTAATGAAAGATTAAACTCTTCTCTAGCCTTCAGCACATCCCATCCAAGTAGAGTGTTATATAACACAATATTTCATGTGAGCATCTGGGTCTGAAGTTTCTCTGGATTCATTTTAGCCTAGGAAGATACTTTTTTTGTTTTGTGTCAAGATTGTGAAAAGAACTGCAATCAGCCCTGAAGAATCCAACATCATTTATGTTCTATGAGAATCATTTTCATACTTCAGTGATTTGTGAATAGTTGTTTTCCCCCTGAGACATTAGGCATCAACTTTCTTAGTCATAACCCAATTTTTCTACAGTGAAAAAAATAACTATGTCTTCATCTGAGTCAAAATCTATAACTCTGAGAGCTTCCTTTGAAGTGAAATATTCTTCCTTTGAGTGATAACAATCTTAAGTACCATAAATATTAGAATTTTGCCTTTAGATGGTTTGGCTTTTTAGTGTTAGCACCAACAGAAAGGCAGAGTCATTAGATTGTGTGACCAAGAGGAGCTAGTAAGCCCTCAAACCTGTCTATTCTAAGGTTGCCTATAAGACTGCTCATAAGATTTGGAAGATCTAGATAGCTAACTCAGTCACAAAGCCAGTGGCAGCAACTTTCTTTACAATTTCTCTCTAATTTATTCTCTCAGGTGTACCTTTGTCAGAAGTTTTTGGACCCTGGTAGTCAATAGTCATAGTGTCCTAACATTCAGAAAGATATACTGTGGTCCTGTTGTCAATTTGGCTGGGGAGGTATCCAAGTGTAATTCAGAAAGCAGACTTTTTTCTCTTGGAAATTAGGAGAAAGAAGAAAAACTACGTACACCACTGTGTTGAGGGTGAGGAAAAGAGGAGCTGCCAATTGCATAATGTTATAGGGAAACAGAGGAATTCAAAAAAATTGGAGAAGCAGAGATAAACTATAAGAAAATAAGTGAATCTACCTGAAGTGATCAACATAAGAAAATGTTGAGCTAGTCTTGGTCCCTGATGTTAAAGAAAAGATATATGAATTTCAAATATGCTTGTGCAAATTCCAACACATTTTAATTTATTCATAGCCAAGAGCTTTAATGAAGGCAGAAAGAATAACTCTTTCAAACCATTGAATAATTGACTGTACCATTAGAATTATGAACAGGACCCTTATTCTTGAATATTCTTAATGTTTTTCTTTCCTGAGAACATTGACCATATTATATTCAGTGATGAAGTATAGGAAGTAGTGAGGCATTCAGAACATTCACTTCTACAAAAATAAAGTGATTTCTAAGAAGTCAACCTCATCAAGGATTCATTAAGTGCCTACTATGTGCCAGGCACTGTGCTAAGCATTGGGAATACAGGGAAAGGGAAAAAGAGTCCCCGCTCTCAAGGAGCTCAGTTTACTAAGGGAGACAACATGCAATTATCTATTCGTAAACAAGATACATAGAGAATAAACTGGGTAATCTCCCAGGGAAGAGAGTAACTTTAAGGAAGATGGGAAGAATTACAGAATCCTAGGAACACAGAAAAAAAAATAGCTAAATCACTTTGCACACTGACTTAGATGCCTTAGGCAAAAGATCATTCTCCAACAGGAAGAGGAGAGAGCAAGATGGAAGCTGCCAGGAAAGGGGAGATTATAGCTCTGAGTGGTTCAGTGAAAGGGGAAAAGCAAGGTTTTTTTTTAGGGCCCAGATCCTTCTCCTTTTCCTGCTAGAGAGAGGAGAGGTGTAAAAGAGTGAAAGCCTAGCAAACTGCTCTATGACACCTGCTTGTTGTAGCTACAATACAGAACAAATTCCATTTCGTTACCAGCCTGTTGTGATCTTTTAAAAATTCAGTTCCATAGGTGATCGTGGGCTAACCACTTTAATTTTCTAAACCTAAGTTTCTTCCCCTGTGAAATAAGAGAGTTGCATAGTATTTCAAATCCCTTCCAAATCTATGTTGATGATAGAAATAGACCTTATTGTAAAATATTTTAACATAGATGATTACACTTAATTTTCAGAACATACTTTTGAGATACATGGTGGAAAGCTTGATAAGGAAAGAAAATGAAGCTCATAGAGGCAATATGATTTTCTAGGGTCAGATTTTAGTTGATTGTAGATCTCAAATTAAAGCCAAATTAGAGCCTTTAAATTCTTTTATTTACCACAGACAGAAAGACATAGGCACCCTGGGAGTGGCAAAAACCTCTAGTCCACCAAGTTCTAGACCAAGTTCTGCTTCCAGTCCAGCCCTCACATCTATCATCCAAAGAAACAATTCCAATAAAGAAGGGGATCAGCCATCCCCACCAAAGCTAACCAATTTGCCATACAGAGCAGACAAGGCTCCCTGAGAGAATGATAGGAAGTAACATGTACCAGGCAAGTCAAACCCCCACCCCTACCTTGACTACCATCTCCCCTCAGACCCAGATGGAGAATGCTCAGGATCCTGAAGAGATCCTTTGGATCCAAGATCCTTTGGAATAGGAATGTCTCCAGCTCAAGGCTCTCAGTCATCATCCTGGAAAGCAACCTCTATGGAGATATAGCCTGCCTGGCAAAGTTGCTACAGCCAATGCTACTGAATACCCAGAAAAAAGAATTCTTTCCATTAAAGTTTTTGGCATTGTCACATGGTTCAACATCAGAAAATAATATAATTTTGTTAGTGGAAAGGACATTAAGGAAGAGGCATTATAAACATTTTGAGAAGCAATTTATAACTATGTAAATAAGTTTGTCTAAAATGTCCATATTCTTTGACCCAGAGATTCCATTACTGGACTTTTACCCTAAGAAAACCATCAACATAAAGTCCCCATATACATCCAAATATTTATAGTAGCACTTTCTGTGAAAGCTAAGAACTGGGAATCAGATGCCATCAATTGGGAAACTGCAAAATAGATGGCCACCAATTGGGGAACAAATGATAGTACATAAATGTAAAGGAATGTCACTGCGCTGTAAGAAGTGATGTGTGTGATTAAGTTAAATAAGCAGAGCCAAGAAAACAGTATACACAGTGACTACAACAATGTAAACAGAAAGAAAGCTAATGCCCAAAACAAAAGTGAATGCTGGAAAAGTATAAAGAACAAGGAAGGCTCAAAAGAGCTATGAGAATAGATTCTCACCCCACCCTGTTGCTGAGTTAGGAGTTCGTCGAGGGTTATATATTGTACATATTTTTGGTTATACTTAATTTTTTCTTTCATTTTTCCTTTTTTTGCCTTTAAAAATACTATTTGTCATATGGAATAGTTCTCTGGAAAGGAAAGGGGGTGGAATACTAAGTGAAATTATGGTAATGTCAAAAAACAAACAAAAAAACCCAATAAAAATTATTTAAAGGAAGAGGAAAACAATCCTTTCCATCCGCTTTGCTGTCATATCCTAAGGGACCATGGGACCCTTCCTGCTGACTTGCAGGTGACACTCTCCACGTGTTTTGTCTCCACCTTTAGAATGGGAGTTCTTTGAAAGCAGAGACTGTCTCACTTTTCTATTTGTATGCCCAATACTTAGTGCATTGCATACAGTTTATTCGTTCACTCACTCATCCAATTGCAAATTCTATTACTGGGGGAATATATGTAAAAGTACTTCTTTTTAAATTGTACACTCAAAAAGCAATATACTTTGCATGCCATTATAAGCATATCTTCTTGTTAATTTACCTGTCAATGCTCACAACCTCACTGGTACAGCTGACTTTAACCTATGATCACCCCAACATTTTATATTAAAGCAAAAGCACAAAGTTTATGTCTATCATAAAAGGCCAGAGCTTTGGGAAGGCATAGTATATTGCACCAATCACAATTTTGCTAATATTCCTGGATCTCACAGAGCCATGGTTGGCCTCAAATGTGCTTTGTTCCTGGCTTGCTTACTTCCAACTCAGCCTTTGGACTTTGGTGTTCCTGAGAAACCTTTACTTCCAATCTGGTCTTACCTTTGGTTTGCACTAACTTGGATTTTGGTGTTCCTGAGAAACTTTGACTTCTGACCTGGTCTTGCCTTTGGTTTTCACTCAGTTGGATTTCTGTGTTCCTGAGAAACTCTGACTTCTGATCTGGTCTTACCTTTGGTTTGCACTCATTTGGATCTTGGCGTTCCTGAGAAACTTTGACTTCTGACCTGGTCTTGCCTTTGGTTTTCACTCAGTTGGACTGCCTCTCATCTCCAGGAGGGACACTTTCTTTTGGCCTCAACAATAGCCTTAATCACTATCCCATTTTTGCACCCCCTCTGAAGAAAAGACACAAGCTAGTTCGATACTGATTTTTCCCCTATGCACATAAAAACCTGACTTTATGAGAGCCCAAATCTTTCCCTTTTGTCGCATTTTAATCTTTTGCTTAAAAGTTTTATTGATTTTCTTTTTAGTTGCTATCCTCTTGAACTGTACAAGAGAAATCTATAATGAAAATGGTTTATAAAAGCTTTGCAAGCCTAGAGTCTCACATGAATGTTCAACTATTATAATCTGTGTTTTAACTCAAGCCAAAAGCTTTAATGTATACCTTTTCTCTAGTTCATCTTTTGACTACCATATCCAGAAGGCTACCCTCACTCAGCTTCCTCTACCCACAGAAGTTCTAAGTAAAGCTGGAATCAGAGTTTTGATCTAGTCTCTACTTCTTCCTTTAAACAATATTTTTTAAAGCTCAATCGTCTTTCACTTTGAAGATGAAAGACAAATGTAATTGAAACAGAGAAACTAAAAGCAGTACGATTTTCATCACTTTGGAAGAGAAACATTGTCTCTCAGTAACAGGGCACAGACATTATAAGCCCGAGATGAGTTCAAATGAAAATCTCTCGTTTTATGTTCTACTTGAACCCAGCAGCCCATCAACTATCTTACTGCAACATAAATTTTAAAAAGCAATTTATCGAAGTTTTTCCCACACTACCTCACCAAGTTCCCCTGTATCTGGGAAAACTGAATCAGATGAAGGAAGAAAGATTGGGACAATTCAACAGTGTAACTTTAAATACGGTTCTTTGCACATTTCAGTTCAATACAACATTGATTAAGCCCTCCGATGCACAAGGTACTGTGGGATATGACAACAAGAACAGACTGTCCCTCCTCCTAAGCTTGAGAGCAGGGAATAAGTAAGTCAGAGAATAATCAGTCTTCCCCTTATTGTCAGCAAAAATTATATGCAAAATAAATTACAGTAGAAAAGACGTAGAACATCATCTAGTCTAAACCCTCCCTAGAGTGTGGACAGGTCCAAGTGTTAGAAAACTATTTTAAAGAGATAAAATCTCTCCCTATAACTTAGAACTTGCAACCTATGTTCATGATTCTGCCCTCTGGGGCTAAGCAGAGGAAGTACTACTCCCTTCTACACACAATATACAGATATGTGTGTGTGTGTATTGTATGTGTATGTATATGTGTATATGTATATGCATGTGTATATGTATATGAAGGAAACAAGGTGGCTCGATGGATAGAGTGCTAGACAAGGAGTCACAAAGACCTGAGTTCAAATCTGGCCTCGGATACTTACTAGCTGTGTGACCCTGGGCAAGTCTTTTAACCTCTGTTTACCTTAATCCACTAGAAAAGGAAATGGCAAGCCATTCCAATATCTCTGCCAAGAAAACCCTATGGATGGTATTGGCCTGCTATGGTCCACAGGGTCACAAAGAGTAGGACACTATTGAATGACTGAACAACATGTATTACATATATACATGTATATATGTGTGTCTGTATGTATGTATAGTTAGATAAATAGATATGTATACATGGCAAGACTGTGAGGCTGTCTCTCACATGTAGGATGAGGGTTTCATTGTGTGGCTCAAAAGGAGGCTGAACAGACGTCTCTAGACTCTTCTCCCCACATCCTTCTCTAAGGGAGACTTACTTCCTGCCAGGAAAAGAAGCAAGAGACTGGGGCCAGTTGCCACTCTGCTCTCCTCAGAGAGAAGTAGTACTGGACCAAGTATATCTATCTGCTCCCTTAATTATTGTTATTTTAGGGGATATAGTATTCAGGTTCAAGCGAAACTTCCGATCTTTGTTTATTAACAGGGAAAAGAAGACCCAAAGCTTTATATTCAAGGCTCGACTCCAATCCTATCAAAAACTAGTTTCAAAATGAACATACAAAACATATAGCAAAAAAAAAAACATTTATCCAAGTAGATAGCAAAATAGAAATCAGAGAAAGTATACATAGCAGAACATATACAGAGTGAAAGGGCCCTCCCATTCGGAGCAAGATAACAGCTTCAGTGAGAGACTCCTAGATCTCACCTAAAGGGGAACATTTCTCCAAGTATCTAGCGTAGTTGGCCAGGGATTGGGACGTGATGGAGACTGCCATCTCTCTTCACGTCAACTGCTTCTCAGAGTCGTATTCTCTCTTTAGCAACCTGAAGTGGAGTTGGTATCACTCACCCTCTCTTGAAAATGGAAGCCAGAAGTGCCAGAAGAAACTGATTAGAGAGGATCTCTCTTCAATCCAGCTCTTGCCAACTCTGCTGTACTCTTCACACAGGTGAGGGGCACTAAAATATGCTTACGTATGTATAAACATCTTTACACATATAAGCACGCATGTACATACACATGTGTATATATGGATACATATATACATGTTACATGTTACATGATATATTACATTCATTTGTATATATGGATGTAACTCACATATATGTGTGTATGTGTGTGTGTTGTATCCCCACTATAGAATATGAGTTCTTTGAGAGCATAGACTATGTTCCTGGCCCATAGTAAATGATTAACAAATTATTATTGAATGATGGATTATTCCCTAAACTTAAATCCTTATTGACTAACTGACTTGATTGATATTATGAATTTGTGTTTAGATATAAGGTCACAGATTTTTTTACTGGCTACTTTCTTGGATATTTGTCTCCTCCAACTTTCTAATTGTCCCCACTGCTATCCATCCTCTTACACTGTAGTTGTGCGCTATGGCACATTGCTTGGGGAATATACATGGGCAATTTTCTCCCTTCTCCTCTTTCTCCAGGCCTTATATAATAGTTAACAGAATCCCTTCTAATCTATTTCACCATTTATTATCTACCATGTATGTATCAGGGCATGTCTTCCTGGGTCATAGCATCCTTTCTATTACAGAATATAAGAAGAAACCTCAGACTGATGGATCTTGAGTGCTAACTGGTTAACAGGACCAAGGTCAGACTGTATCAGAGGTTGTTTCCCTGCAGGTGATGCACAACCTAAGGTTGCCCCTACAACCTACACAAAAAGAAAAAAACAGATCCCTATTCCATCATCCCTGTTTCAGTCATAAAGCTACAGAACTGTCTCTTTGGGCTTTGAATACTGTGAAATGAACCCCCTGGGTGTTACATAATGATGACGAAAGCTAGAACCCCAAGACAACAATGTAGACAAGAGCTCTCTTGGGTCCATGACCCCATCCCAACATGCAGAGCAGTAATTACACCTCCTTGGTATGATGAATCCTCTAGTGTTTTTTAAAAACCTAGATCTAAATAGGTCAGTTTCAAAAAAAAAATCAGAGTTTTAATGTTGTCTTGAATGACTCCCCTCTCAATGAGTTGTACTGGGAAGAGACTGAATGAACCAGCATTCGCTGCCTAGTGCTCTGCCTTTCAGAGTAATTATACCATTGTATGACGCATAACTACGCTGACTGATGTCAAGGAATATTCATTCCCTTTGTCAAAAGAGAGTGCATTATAGTGAGAAAAAACACACTGGATTTGGAATCAGATAATTTGAGTTCTGACTCTGGGACTTACTAACTCTGTAACATTAAGCAAATCTCTTAAACTCTGAGAAACAGTTTCCTTATCTAAAATAGCTATAATACTTCAACCATCTCCCAGTATTATCGTGAGGATCAAATGAAAAACATTTCATAAAAACTTTATATAATTTTCAAATTAAAAATTTCATAAAAGCATAAAAAACAATGTTAACTATGAAACCCCATGTAAATATCATGTCATTAGTGTGCTTGTGCTCTATATGTAGATGAAAATGCCTACCACATCTGAGCAGCTACCCTTTAATGGATTCTTTCTCTACCATGGAAAATACAACTTGTAAATTTCTTTCATCATTTGCCCATTAGATTCAAAGTGCTCTTCTCCTTCCATTGGGTTAGCTGTGCATCGTTTCCCATCCCTGCTTTTCCCTCCATGCAGTGTCAGAATGAAAGGCTGTGATAGATGCTTACTCAGCACCTTTCTCCTGGTTGCTGTGGAAAACCCATGCCTTCCCCTACCAGCTTTCACATTCTGAGCCTCTTTCCCACTTCTGATCCCCTGATGCCTCTGTGTTTTGAACCTTATACCACAATGGGGACATCTTACAGAATGCAAATTCTGTCCATAGGAAAAATGAAAGAGCTCTAAGATGATGCAAATGAAAAGCCAGAGGAACCTCAAGGAATTCTCACCTCCCTTTTCTCTTTCCCAGTCCTCTGCTTCCTGCTGCATGTGAAGGATAGACTTTAGTTAAGTTTACCTGCGCTCATGGTACTGTAGCAGAACAATAAAATGGAACAGGATAGAATTTTCAGAGCTGGAAGGCATCCAGTTCATAGTTCAGAGAATGTTAGAGCTAGAAGGGCCCTTAGAACATGGAATGTTATAAAGGAAAAGGACCTTAAAACAGAGACTATAGAGTGCTACAGTCATAAAAAGAAATTACAGATTATCTAGCCATTTATAGATGAAAATGAGGCACAGAGGATGAAGTGACTAGCCCAGGGTCAAGAAAGAGACTAAAGACTGAGAAATTTGACTGAACCTAATTAAGGACTATCCAGATAGCACCAGTGATGAAAGATAGCCCCCAAAAAAATTCTAAATACAAAACATTCAGCTTTCAAGTCAGAATTTCATAATTTATTCTTGAAGGTGAAGAGTTGTTTTGGCTGACTTTAAAATGTATTTTTATACCAAAGAGAAGGAAAGGAAATTGTTATTTTTCACTGTCACCCAAGTAGTGTTTTTAAAAGTTTTTTTCATTTAAAACAAAGTTTGAGTATTTTTTTCATCAAAACCAAAAAAGATAGAATTGAAAATCTTTTTCCTCTGAGTTTTCACTTAGACAAGGCCTATTTTAAAAGTCCAGCTAATTATGGTGTTCTTTTTGCATGTCAGGTGAAATTACAAAGTATTATTTGTTTTTGTAATATTAGTAATTGACACATGATGGAAATAAAAGACTAGAAACAAAAATTCCTCCCAAATCACCTGGAATAATTGAAGCATAATAAGATATGATATATGGAGAAACAACCTCACACAGTGGCTGACATAACTGACTTTGGAATCAGGAAGGAAGTATTCAATCAGCAAACATATATTAAGCGCTTACTAACTGTTGGGCACTATGCCAAGTGCTGGGGCTGCCAAGACAAAAGGGAAAAAGTCTTCATCCTCATTCAGACCTTACATTCTAATGAAGAAGACAATCTATACATGTGTGGGTGTAGCAAGACATAAATCAAAAACAAGAAAGGGGGAAGGCACTAGTTGCTAGAATCACAGGGTGCCAGGAGAGATCTCACTTGAGATGATTCATGAAAGAAACCAGGGATTTCAGGAAGCACAAGAATGGCAGCAGAGAATTCCAGACAGGGGAGGCAGCCTTTGAAAAAGTATGGAAATGGGAGATGTAGTCACCGTGTTTTAGGAATGAGAAGTAGGTCAGAATGACCAGATAGCCCAAAGAAGGGAGGGGGAAAGTATGCATATCATCTAGAAAGGTTGAAAAGGACCAGTTTGTGAAGAACTTTAAATGCCAAACAAAAGCATTTAGATTTGATCCTAAAGGTAATAGAAAACCACTGCAATTTACTGAGCATGATGCAGACATGGTCAGACCTGTGCTTTGGGAAAATCATTTTGGAAGCTGTGCAGAGCATCGATGGATATGAGTAAGGGGAGGTTTGAAGGGAGGAGTTAGGAGGCTATTGCAATAGTCCAGGGGAGAGGTGATAAGAGAGTAAATTAGGAAGGCCTGGGTTCCTGTCTCACCTCTGAAACACACTGACTGCAGAGTGAGCCTGGGCAGCTCGCTTCACTTTAAATGTGATTGTGTATATATGTATGTATACATATCCATTCATCCATGTACCCATCCATCCGTCCATCCATTCACTCACCCATCTGTCCATCCATCTGTCCACCCAACCATCCATCCATTCACTCACCCATCTATCCATCCATCCACCCACCCATCCATCCACCCACCCATTCATCCACACTTGTGTGTATATCTCAAAGTAGTCTCATGTTTCTATGATTCTATGATGTGACCATCATCACCTGGTTTGATTTGCCTATCAACTCTTCATTGAATAATAAGTGTTCCTCATCTTACATTACTTACCTTCTTTATGGAGGGCAATGTACTCGTCACTGAAAAAATACAAGGATAAATAAGATATAGTTCTCTGTCCTCAAGTAGTTTACAGTCTAGAAGCTCTGGTGACCTCACTTATCTGAGATCAACAAGATTCCAATATAATATGTTAGAATCGAGTTTTGAGCACCAGCTTTAGGGTTATTTAGCTTTAGAATGCTCCTTCTCTCCTCCAGATTGACTACTGCCAGTTCCCTTAATAATTCTCTCTCCCCCATGGCTGCTTCTCCACTGCACAATACACGAATCAGAGTTTATTGCATATGGTAATAGAGACCTCTGACTCTCCAGTCTCAAACAATCCATTAGCAACATAGACAGACCTCGTTTTATTGTGCTTCACTTTATCGTACTTTGCAAATATTGTTTTTTAGAAATTGAAGATTTGTGGCAACCCTGCATCAATCAAGTGTATTGGCGCCATTATACTAACAGCATGTGCTCGCATCATGTCTCTGTGTCACATTTTAGTAATTCTCTAAATATTTTAAACTTTTCATTTTTTTATATCTGTTATGGTGATCCGTGATCAGTGATTTTTGATGTCGCTATTGTAGTTGTTTTGGGGAGCCATGAGCACCACCCATATAAGACGATGAACTTAATGGATAAATGTTATGTGCGTTTTGACTGCTTCATCAACCATCTCTCTCCTTCTTCTTCAGCCTTATTATCCCCTGAGATACAACAAGATTAAAATTAGGCCAATTAATAACCCTACAATGGCCTGTATGTGTTCAAGTGAAAGAAAGAGTAAACCCATGTGGCAAACTTCATTGGTGTCTTATTTCACGAAATTGCCACAGCCACCCCAGCCTTCAGCAACTACTACCCTGGTCAGTCAGCAGTCATCAACATCAAGGCAAGACCAGCAAAAAGATTATGACTCTTTTGTCTGCCTTCTTTCTCCCTGTCTATCCAGTTCCTGCCCATCCTTCAGGGACCATTAAGTCTCATTTATTATCTAAAGGGTTTTCTCTGTAATGCCAACCCACATGAATATTCCTTCCCTTCAGTAAGTCACTTTGTTAACAAGCCCTGCTATGTGCCAGGCATTGTGCTAATCGCTAGGGATACAAAGAAGGGCAAAAAACAGACCCTGCCCTCAAGGAGCTGACAGTCTAACAGGAGAGACATCATGCAAGCAACTATGTCCAAACAAGATATATACAAGATAAACTGGAGATAATCTCAGAGGGAAGACACTAACATTAAGAGCCAGTACAACGTGATATATTAGGAAATTAAATACTCCTGTGTCTAAACCATTAATTTTTTGTGGCCTTAATTTATTTTTAGTTTTCAACATTCACTTCCATAAGGTTTCAAGTTTCAAATTTTCTTCCCCTCCCTCTCCTACTCTCTCCCCAAGATAGCATGCAATCTGATATAGGCTCTACTTATGCATTCATATTAAAAATATTTTCACATTAGTCATGATGTAAAGAAGAATTAGAACTAATGGGAGGAACCACGAGAAAGAAGAAACAAAACAAAACAACAAAAGGAGAGAAAATAGTCTGCTTCCATCCACATTCAGACTCCAAAGTTCTTTTTCTAGATGTGGATGGTATTTTCCATCATGAGTCTTGGAATTGTCTTAGATCCTTGCATTGCTGAGAAGAGCTAAGTTCATCAAAGTCAGTCATCGCACAATGTAAACCATTAATTTTTAAATGCATTATTTGCATCTTCCCATTAAAATCATAAAGACTTTAAGAGAAGGTATACTCTCATCATTTTTTTATCTCTCTTATGGCATTAGACAGAAATAGCCAGTGTGCTACAGTGGCTTGGAATCAGGATATCTGAGTTAGAATTCCACCTCTGAAATTGAACTAGAATAATTCACTTTACCTCTCAAAGACTCAGTTTTATTCCATCTGAAACGAATTGACAGATTTGCCCTAGATACCTCACAGAGCTGTTATGAAAAAAGTACTTTATAAATAAGCTTTAAGGTGCTAATAGAAATGTGAATTATAGTTATTATAACAGATACAAAATAAATTCTTGCTGATTGAATTATCCCTTTTAAACAATTTTGGTTGATCATGTTCTCAAGCTATGAAAGATAAGTAATTTCTTTAGAATTAGTAAATACTCAAATCTGCCTTCCCTGGTATACAGGATGTAGTAGAATAATTTTCTGTGCATGTTTTTTCTCCAAGTAAGGCCCTATAAATGGATCTGAATTCTTTTGAACCATGTCTGGAATATTACAAAATTGGAACTTAATGTAGGAGCTGGACTTGAATGTTTCAAAATGACTTTTCAAGGTGCCCAAAAGCAATACTCAAAGAAGAGAATTGCTTTGAAAGGAATGAAGAGGTTTAAAAGAACTGAAAATCTTCCCAAGGCAAGGGCATGGAAGAAGCCCTTAAGACCCCATCACTTGGCCTGCTGCACCCTTTCAAATTGATGTAGATGCTCCTCTGTCTGAGCAGCATGAAAGGTAAATCCAAAGGAGAAAATGCTGAAATGGATGAAGTGTACAGGAGTACAAAGAACCAGTTAGTTTCCAGGGAAGGATGACACAAAGCTGAGCACATTCCTCAATTTACATAAAGACTGTCAGAGCCACAAGAGCCCATCCATATATAATAAGGCTCACCAGCTTATGGGCCTATTTTGAGGGGCTCCCCAGGAGAGGGCTAGGAGGTGGAAGGAAACCCAAACAATACTCCGATGAAATAGGACCTATTCTCGTATATCCAGCCTATTATTTCAACACTTCATCATTTGAAGATCTATGATTTTGTCTAGAGCTTTCCTTCCAAAAATCCAGCTATCATGACATCTGTACCTTAGGAGTCCATCTTTAAGTTGCTGTTCATAAAAAAAAAATGAGTCACGGTGGTGGTGAACCTCATCAAACTTAATTTGGCTTGTCCTTAGACAATACCTTAGACATACCATTATATCATCAGTCCCATCCTTGAAATCTTTCCATACTGGTAGGACCTTCCAGAGCTTATGCTCTGGTGGCAGAGTCTTCAAGAACCTAGGATCACGTCCAAGTCACAAGGAGACATCAGGAAACCATAAATTTAGAGCTAGAAGAAACTTTGCAGCTCATAGAGCAGTGTGGTATAGTGGAAAGAACCTTGAACTGTCTCAATGAACTCAAAGTCTAGAACCCAAGTTTAAGTTCCAGAAGTGGCACTTATTGCCTATGTGACTTTGGGCAGGTCACTTCCTGTCTTTGGGCCTCAGTTTCCCAATCTGAAAAGTGATGGACTGTGACTAGATGATCTCTTAGGTCTTTTCCAACTCTAAATATAGCTAGTTCATTAGTTCCCTCAGTTTTGCCTAGTTTCTGCTTAAAGAACTCTAGGCTGAAGAATACTCTAAATACCATGAAGAAAGGCCTTTGTCTCATCTAAACATGCTTCAGCATTTAGCACAGTGCTCTGGATAGTATAGATTCAAAAAATAGAATTGAGTCAACTATCCTTTTAACAGTCACAATTATTCCTCATATTGTATTCAGGTTTCTGCAGCATTCTCCCATGGACCACTTCAAAACATCTTTTGCCTGCTTTCTGGTAGCATCCAGGATGTGAAGGTCCTGTTCATCTGAAGCATGGGCACCATGCAAGATGGCAGGTGTAGGGCAAGGTCTGTCTTCTCACTCTCCCTTTAAGCCTTGGACCCTAAGAAAGGGGATTGGAATTTTGTTCTGTTTCACTTGTCCTTTTCAGTTCTAGGCTCGGAAAGTGGAGTCCAGGGACCCAGAAGGTTGAGCCAAGGTGATTTTTGAGGTCACTGGGATTCCAGGCTGGGATATTGCTGTCAGCTCAGTAGGAAAGCCCTGGGGATCCAGGGTGCTGGGATGCAAGCCTAGGGAGGGCTTTGGACTTGGAAATTGGTGAGACTATGCTTTATAAAAACTGAGCTAAACCACAAACTGAATCCCCTTCTCTTTCCTAGAAACTGGAAGGAGTATAAGGGGGATCATGCCCCCAGGTGCTGGGGGGAAATATGTGTATGTTGTTTCTTGCAACAGCTTGGAAGTAAATTCCTTTATAAAAGCTAAAAATAAATTGTTAGACTGGCCCAATGTCTGATAAAGTGATGTTAAAGTAGAAATACCATCTTTCACTATATCTCTCATTTGTTAACCATATTTTCAGTCACTATTTATTAAGTGCCTACTAGCAGCATAGCCCACTGCTTAACTAGTCCTGAGGATGATACAAAGATAAAGAAAACATCACAATTGCTCTAAAGGAGGGGATAAGACAGATCTCTCAAATTGCTATAATACAAATTGGAATATGATAATTGCATAAGAGGAGTCAAAATCCTATGAGATCAGATGTCAGAGAGATGATTTTCTGCTTAGGGAATTAAGGATGGGTTCATGGAGGGGGTACTATGGCACAGAAAAGACATAGTTTCATATTTTGATGGATACATGACTTCCTCTATGTGGGCTCTCCCTCTGCCAATGAAGATTGCCATCCTTCCACATCTTCTTACTCTGCATAACTCCTGTCCTCATCTTTCTAAAGATATTCCATAGAGGTCCCATCCAACATGCTAGAGATCTTCCTCTGCCTATTTTTTTTTGCATTTTTATACACATTAAATTTTTTCAACAAGCAAGCATTTATTTTCTCCCTCTCCTTCCCTTCCAGTTAAAAAAATTTTTTAAACTCTTCTAACAAATATGCATAGTCAAGTAAAACAAATTTGTACTCGGCCATGTAAAAAATAATGTCTAATATACAATTTGAGCCCATCGTTTCTCTATCAGGAGGTGGGTAGCATTCTTCTTCCTCATCAATCCCTTAGAACTATTATTGGTCGCTACATTGATCAGAGTTCTTAATTCTTTCAAAATTGTTTGTCTTTACCATGTTATTGCTATCGTATAAATTGTTCCTCTGATTTTTTGTTGACTTATATTCAAGTCTTTCTAGGTTTCTCTGAAATCATCCATTTCGTTGTCTCTTATGTCATAAAAGTACTCCATTACATTCATATGCCATCATTCATTTGGCTTTTTCTCAATTTCTGGGCATACCCTTAGTGGCTAATTTCTTTAAGAAGAGCTGCTGTAAGTAGTTTTGCTTATACCACTTGTAATTTTGCTATTTTAATATACTTAATATACTTTATATATTATATTATTATTATTAAATATATTTATATATTAATATACTTTAATATATTTAATATACCACTTAAATTATCTGTTATCTCTCCTTCTGCCAAACATGACCAGTGTTCCTTCTTTCCAATCAGAAGCATGAAACCTCAGAGTTGAACAAGACCTTGGTGGTTATTTAGTTCAACCCATAGCACAGCATGATGCTTTCAACATCTCATACAGTCTCTGTTTGTTGTTTGTTATTTGTCTTTAGTTTTCAAAGAGGACCAATGACAGCACAAGTTATATCTTGACTTGTGTGTGAACTGGATATAAGTGAGGCAGAGTTACAGCATCATCAGCCTCATTCTCTTCCAGAGTCATGAAAATCCAGTGACAGGACAAAAGTCAAGACAACTGGTGATGGCCTGTGATACAGTGGATGAACTTGGTGTTTTCAACGTCTGATCAAGCTTTAAGTGCTGCACGGCACCTGCTTCAGCTGTCTTCATGGCCATCGAAACAAATTCTAGTCATCCTCCCATTCTTCTGGGGAAAGTCTTCATATGCATGGGGTAAACGTTCCCCTAACTCACCAACTGGTTCGAGGCCTGTCAGTTACCCTCAACATGGTTTAGCCTGTCTGCCAGCTTTATCAGGGTACAGCCATTGCACCTGCTACAACTGCTTAGAGCCACAAGTGAGAGTTGGGTGACAAATGGACACCAAAGGGAGATTTTTCAGAGCTGTTCCTAAAGTCTCTACTTGAAGACCTCCAAAAATGGGGAGCACAATGCCTCCTGAGTTAACCCTTTGCACTGTTTGTAGCCACCATGCTTCTACACAAGACAAAGAAAAGATACTCCACTTACCCGACCCAGTATTTCAGGCAGGCCCAAGACCTGACCAGCAAATACTCCAATGCAAATGAAGATGGCAGTAACCTGTCCCAAAGATCCACGGGTCTCTTTGGGTGAGATTTCATTCAGGTACATGGGGAGGACACTGAGAGCAATGCCTGTGAAAGGAAATTATTATTAATGAGACTTTGCTACTTTCTTTTAGCTACCTGGCAAGTAGGGAAATAGCCACCAAGATGGAGATTGCACTGGGCAATCAAATCTCAGGATTTCAGGGTTAGAAGGCACCTCAACAGTCATCTAGTCCAACCCAGACCTGAAGCACAAACCCTCTTATTACATTCCTAACAAGTATTCCTCCAGCCTCCATATTCTGCTTAAGCCCCAAAGGTAAAACTCTAGACAAGATGGAAGTAAAACAAAGCTAATCTCTATTTAGTATAGGAAAGAGCTTCTTTGTGTTTATTTTTGTTCAATCATTTCAATTGTGCGCAACTCTTCGTGACCCTATTTAAGATTTTCCTGGCAAAGATACTGTTTGTTTTGCCATTTCCTTCTCTAGCTCACTTCACAGATATTTAGAGTCATGGAAAAGGCTACTTCTCATATCATTTCATAAGATTCAGTGCTAAGAGATCTTGGACACCAATAGTTCCATCTCTTCATTTTACAGAGGAAAAGTAACATGCTCTAGGTCACATGGGTAGTAAGCTGCATAGACAACATCTGAATTCAGATTCTTTGACTCCAGGTCCAGTTTTCTTTCCACTGGACTATACTTTCTTTTCTCTGTTAAGTGTTAAATAGAAAGATGCTATGGAGGAGACTCATGACGCAGGTGGTAGGGATGGAGGATGTAGAATGGGCCACCTCTGTGGTCCCTTCTATTCTGAGAGTCTAAGAGTCTCTGATTCTGTTATGGTACAATCCATCAATTCCTAGATCCATTTTCCTAGAATGTAGCCAATGATCTCAATGTGTAAAGCTTTAATGTCCTGATTTGTAAGGGGAAAAAAGTTCTTTCTTCCATATCACAGTGATTTAATAAGATTTAACAGCATGATGTGTAAAGCTATGAAAACCTAAAATATTCTGGAAGTGCAGAGGAATGATAATTTTGTTTTCCAGTCACTTTCCCTTTCTTTTATGTGTTCTTTATTAATACATCCTGGGAACAATGCATGCCAAGGTATTTGTTTGGAATCTTTAGTTTCATAACCACATCTATCTTTAAGCCAAGTGTATTTTTGAAGGAAGAAAGACGGCTACCAGTTTATGTGTGAGAAACATACAAGTCCCCAAAATAGCTAGGTTTCCAAACAAGACAGCAAAGGCATTATGTAAGATGCTTAATGGGATGCAAAAGGAGGCCATTAACAACAGAAGAAGAGAATCACAGAATCAAGGAGGGACCTTACGGATCATCTAATTCAGAGGTATCTAACACGGGGCTGTGTGGGCCTCAGCCAACACTCCCTAATGAGGCTGGATCAGATTAAACCATAACTGGGAAATATTTAACAAAATAAATAAAAACATGATAGTATAGATAACATTGATATGTAGTTTTCTAACTTAATATGTGGCCCACAGAGATTCTTATGTACAGTTATATGGCCCTGTTTCTATTTAAGTTTAATACCACTGGTCTAATTAAACTTTCCACCCAATGTAGGAAATATCTCTACATCTAACAGATAGACTACTATCTTCTACCAGGAGATGGGGAGCTCACTACCTCCCTGGGCAGAGATTTATACTACTGAGAAGTTCTGAAGCTAGAAAGTCCTTCCTTCTTTAATTCACACTAAACTCTGCCCCTGTGTGTGGCAGATTGATTCTCGCTTAGCTCTATGGAGCCACAAAGAATAAGTTACTTCTTTCTTCCACACAGCAGTTTTGCAAATATTTGAAAGCAAAGATGACATCCTGCCTCCCTACCCTTCACCAAGTCCTCTCCTCCTGGTCTGAGTATCCCTACCTACATTAATGATCCTCATGTCCCAATTTGCAGTCTCTTTGGTCATCCTGGTCATCTGCCTCTAGAGATACCAGAGCATTTATCAGTGGCCTTGCCAAAATGTGGCACTGTCTAACAAAAGGGAAGAATCACACATTTAAACAAGCATGGTGCTTTGAGGGGATTTTCTTTTCATCCTCTTTATGATAAATGTGCTGGGAAAGTTATTCAGACAGGAAATAAAACTACCCACCAGCCCTCTGGGCACTATAGAATATCTAAAGGTTTAACTTGACTGAAAAAGCTGATAAAGCAGAGGATTTTATAGCTCGAAAAATGCCTTCTACAAATGACTGGCTGCCTCTGGAGATTTCGTCCTAACATTATCACGTCTCATTTTAGCTTGTAGCTGACCAAGTATTGAACTTTAATGGGTATTCTTTTCATGCCGTTCCAATCCACATCCCAATAATAAGCAGTATACATATAACAGGGGAAAGAATACTGGACTTGAAGGTCAGAAAAGTGGTTTTCAAGTTCTGCCTTCACCAATTATTAATGAGTCATCATGGGCAAGTCATTTGGCCTACACAGTTTCTATAAAAGGAAGGAATCAGACTAGGTGATGTCTATGGTTGTTTCCAGCTTTCAGTCCTGTAAAGCCTATCACATTTTAACGTTTATAGAGCATTTTCTTTGTGCAACAGTTCTTTAAGGTAAGTAGTGTAAAGATTATTAAATTCCATTATACAGATGAAGAAACGAAGACTCAGAGGATGCCATGACTTTGCCAATGGTCACACACTTTCCTAGGATATCTTCCACTGCTAGCAGAATCAATAAAACAGCCATCTCACCTCCATCAATGCCCATGATGAACCGACCCAGGATTAGCATTTCAAAGGATCCAGCTTCCTGTGAGCAAGCCATGAGCAATGCGGCTAAAATGGCAAATGCGTTGTTGACTAATAACATATATTTCCTAGAAGAATGAGAGAAGTATAGTCAGCACAGAGTTGTATCAAGATATTCCTCTTACCTCTCTGCATGATAGTGCCAAACAACTGCATGAACTACGTACTTGACAAATCAAGTAAAAGAAAAAAAGGTGGAGGAAAGTAAGAACAAGATTCAAAGTCAAGAGACTCAGGTTCCAATCCTAGCTTTGACACAAATGATGTAAGGCCCTGAGCAAGTTAACTTACTTCTTTGGTCTTCCATCTCAACAAAATCAGGGGGTTGGACTGGATAACCTCTAAGACCTCTTCCAGTTCTAAAAGTCTATGAATAGTAAAGTATTTGAGCTTACCACTATGTAACCTCACTATCAAATGAATACTAGTGACTAACTTGCTACAAAACAGGCCAGGAAACTTACCATGATGACCTGGCATTGGGCATGGCTTCCTAAGGTGAGTATGTTTAGATAGAGAGGGTGGAGCAAGGAACAATGCATTGGAAGTTCCAGAGAGTCAGATTTCAGCTCAACAAAAAGAAGAGCTTCCCAAGAATTTTCAATTATTATTCCCAAGAATTAAGCTATCTGAAAGTAGAATGGCCTACCTGTCAGGCAGCAGTGAGTTCCACCTCACTGGAGGTCTTCAAGCAAAGACTTGAGAACCATTTTTCAAGGATATCATAGAGATTTCTGTTCAAAGATATATCAGACTTGGGAACTCTGGGGTCCTTTTGAACCCTGCGCATCTGTGATTCTGTGTTTAAGACTCTAGACTGTTATAAGAGCCAACAATGGCTGAGGAACCTGATGCTGACCTTTGTGGGAAATGTTAGCTTTCCCAGGCTTACGGGGGAAATGGCTATGACACGTGGATAGCCTGAACTCCAGTGGTGGCCAAGTGATTGGGAGCACCACGGGAGTGACCTGGTGGTACGAATGTGTCAGTGCCTATTGGGAGAGCATGGCATAATAATAACAATTTATAAAGCACTTTAAGGTTTCCAAAGCCACATATGTGTGTTTATAGAATATGTAAGTAGCATGTGTATAGAATATACAAGTTACAGATAACATGTGTATATATGTTCATATACATGTATACCCATGCATACATGTGTGTATATGTACATGTGCGTACATATAAAATCTCATTTGATTTTTACATCCTCACAACAATCCTGGGAGGTAGGTACTATTAAGACCCTCACTTTGTAGATGAAGAAATTGAGGCTGAGAGGTTAACTGACTTGCCTGGTATCACACAGACTGTGTGTGTATCAATCAGGATTTGATCTCAGGTTTTCCTGACTCCAAGTCCTATCCACTATGGCACCTAGCTGCTTATATCTTGTCCAGATACTCCCCTTGCTGTTAAGCAAAGGACGGGTTATTAAAAATGTATTAGATTTGCATTTATAGGAACATTGGATCATATATTAACTCAGTCCAACTCAGATACAGACAAAGACCTCAAAGGGAGCTTTACTTTCCTAGGCATACTAAGGTGTATGCTTACTTTTCTTTTCCTTGGACTAGAAAAAAAACAAGGTTCTAACCTAAGAAAAACCACATAGACTAAGTATAGAGTGGAGGAAATAGGTCATACCTGTCTTCCAAGTTCTGTGAAACATGAAGAATGGTTCCATTGAAAGCAAACCCAAATGTGGTATATAATGGAAAGACCACTAGGATTTGAGTCACAGGACCTTGGCAAAGAACACGTACGCTAGGGTTCCTTTAATGATGAAAACTTTTCAGGAATGAATGGTGTAAAATCAAGGGTAGCAAGGGAATCAAGGGTGAAGGGCATTGTATCATTCAACTGATTAACTATAGAACCAAGTATGAATGGAAGAAAATGAGGCGAGGACAAGAGTGAGGGACTGAGAGAACAGGGAAGCATGGAGAGTCTAAGAATCACTGTGAGGATGAAAAACAGACTTAAGACTGAGCAGAAAAATGGGACAAGTGATTATAATCAGACACAGGTATTTATTTCATGATTTAATATCATAGTTCAAAGATGGTGCTTTGGTGTGATGGTATGGTCTAGTGGATAACTAAAGCAAAATGGAGATACATAGATAACGAGAGCTGGGGAGATTAAAGAGCTTGGAAATTAGATCAAGGGGAGAAGCACATAAAACATTGTGGGGGGGAAATGAAAAAATATAAAAAAATTTTTTTAAATATTGAAATTCTCAATATGAGAGTAGGGTTTGGGATAGAGAGAAAAATTTTGATCCAGTTGCTGAAATACTTAAGAAAGAAGAAAAAATTCCCTGGAATTGAAGTAATGAGTAAACAAGGGTCTCAACAGGTTCATATAGACCCATAGCTCAAAACAAAAGAATTTGCTTAGTGATGGTAGCAGAGGCAAGATCTAGCAGTGGCAATGGGGAGGAGTCAGGGAGCATGTTAAGTCTCCCACTTGTTAAGAAGAAATTGATTGACTAATTTGACAGGGAGCTCATCCACCTGCCTGTTATAACCCGGGCAATGTGTGCTTTTCATTCATTTTGGTATTTTCCAGAGGGGATGGTTAGGGTCATCTCTTTTGCCCTCTTTGCTTGCTAATATTCCAGGGTTTAATGAAATTAGTAACTTCCCTGTAAATTTTCCTTCCTTCTCTTCAGTGTTGTGATGTGTGGTCCTAATTGCTGTTACTCCAGTGGTAGATATCTTGAGTTAAATGTTTTCTAAAACTTAGTCATAAACAGAATTTTATATTCTCAATGATTTTGTCATTTATAGGACTGTAAAGATGTGGCCTGCAAAAAAAAATAATTCTCAGCAGACGCTTGCTTGTTCCTTTTCTGTGCTTTTGTCAAAGTTCCCCTCGATATACAAATGGGTTATTCTCATAAACATAAAGATATAAGAAAGGTCATGAATTCTCATTTAGTTCTTGAGTGTGTTTTATTGGGAGTAAAAGGAATTATCTCTGATTGGAGGTTTTTCTTTTTGCAACATTCTCCTCTTTAAAAAAAAAAATCTTGAGGATCAATTCAAGAATTGATTCTTCATCACTCTACCTCCAGCATGAATTTCTTCTCTATGTGTTTGGTCTGGTCATACCATTCTTTCTAATTTCATTTCTTCATTGCCATTTCCACCTCCTTAGTCCATTTGGAGCAGAAATTGTTGGTGTTGTTGAATCATTTCATTTGCCTCTGATTCTTCATGACTCCATTTGGGGTTTCCAGGGCAAAGATACTGGAGTGGTTTGCCATTTCCTTCTCCAAAGCATTTTAGAGATGAGGAACTGAGGCAAACAGGATTAAGTGACTTGCCCAGGGTCACATAGCTAGTAAGTATCTGAGGCTAGATTGAACTCATGAAGGTGAGTCTTCCTAATTCCAAGCCCAGTGATCTATCCAGTGTACCACCTAGCTGCCCCAACAAAATGGTGGGGTCTAAACTTAATGGTTCTCCTATCATTATAAATGAAGAAACTTATAAAAATGCCAACAGATCTGTTGTATTTTACATCTATTTATTGTCCCCCTAGTTTCTTCCATAAATGCATTAGGAATAATCTGGTTTACTGAGGAACAGGGCAACCAGAATATATGCCATCTTGGAGTGGGAGGGAGGGTAGAAATGGGGAGAAAATTTGTAATTCAAACTCTTGTGAAAATCAATGCTGAAAACTAGATATATTTAAAAAAATTAAATAATTTTTTTTAAAAAAAAGGAATTATCTGGTTTAGTTGGATTTTATGTTAAGCTTTCTGCAGCTTCATTTTCTTCTCAACTATTTTTCACTATTTGTGTGACAATACTTCTTTTAATCTTCCCTGTCTCCTTTCTGTAATATTTTGCAAGTGAGCTTGTACTCTAAACCAGTGTTAGGCTATGAGCAACTATTTTACATTGGTTAGTTACCTCTAAAAAGGGGGATAATCAAAGTTGGTCAAAGTATCAACTTTTGTCCATTTTCCATTACTCAGCGTCAACAGCAAGGAGTTGCTATAATCATACACAGTGTCTCAAAATGACTCTCACATCAGTAACTCACTTGTTTCCTGACTGTTAAAGTGACATCATGGGGGAATATTGTTGATTGTTCACAATATATAATGCTTTCTTACTCATTTTTTGAAAATAGTATTCAGGATGTATAGGTGTGAGGCATCCGTGTACTCTATAAACCTGTGATCTTTCATTTCTTGAATTTTATACTTTGTTATCTAACATAATTTTTATGTCTTCCTGAGTAATTATATTCACATAGAAGTCACTGCATATCAAGATATAGATTGACTTAGTTCAGAGCATCATTTCAGTTTTTATAGAATTTATCTACTTTCTCTGTAATGGATGTGGATACATACTAGTTATCATCACGGTAGCATGTTTGTTCTGGCTCATTATAAGAATGGCAAGACAAGGTGACTAAGTATCCATGAACTGATGTTTCCTATTGCCCTTTGCCATATGATGAAACAAGCTCTACCAATAATAAGACATCACAGTATGATTTTTGAGGAAGAGGGATCACGTGCTACAACTTTACATTTTGCTTAATGAGTTTATTAGATGAGCAAACAGAAGCAGCTTACTTAGCTATATTCTCACCTTCCAAGAACCTTTCCAATGAAAGTCACCGCTATTGTGCCCACGAGGCCACCGATAGCAAAAATCGACACAGTCACAGACCATAGCAGCATTAGAGTATTTTCATCTATTGAATGACCTTGTCTTTTTTCCCAAGTATCATTGTAGAAAGTCTTGATATACTGGAAATAAATGGCATATTGTTATTTCTTTTTTCTGGATCTTAGAAGCTAAAATATAACCTACACCCACAGCAACAAAAAAAAATTCTGCCCTGATGATATACAAAATACATAGGTAGTCAAGTTCTCCAAAGGGCCTCATGTTAACCAGGGAGAGGAAGTAATTTGTTCATCCCTAGGATGAGGGATGAAAACATTTAGGTTCCTAAGGTTTTAAGTCAGATTTTTTTAAGTTTTTAACTTGAATGTTCCATGCACTTTTATAAGCTGAATAACTTGTTACTCCTGTTAAAGAGAAGAGGTATTGTGCTAGCTCACAATGTCATACTAGGGAGATGGCTAAAATCATCAAAATGGAGCTGTTAGAAAAGGCAATACATATTAGGAAAACAGTGAATTAATTGACAAATTTTTTTGGCATGGCTATTATGTTCAAGACACTGCACCAGATACCAAGGGAGATGCGACATGAACAAGGGGTGCTTGACATCAAGGTCCAGTAGAAGGGATTTGTACATAAATAAATATAATATATACTATCATATATAATATAATAATGATGTGTATGTCATTAATAGGTAAGAGGAATACAGAGAGATGAGATCAGACAAGGGAGAGATCATTTCCAATTAGAAGCAACAGGGAAATCCAGGGCTCCAAAAAAAAAAAAACCAAGCAACTACTCATTCAATGTTTGAGGGGTAGGAAGAGAGGAATTCAATGACTGAGAGCTGAGGGCTTGTTGCGTGTGTCTCGACACCTTAGGATGAGGCTACAGGCCTGACATTGAACATACATTCAGTCTAGCCTTTAAAAAAAATGAGAAAACCAACTCCCTGGCACCTCCACCTGGCTCTCATCCCTGGATCCCCTGTGTTTAGAGTGGCTAATGCCACCACTGCCCCCCACCCCTCCACCATAATATATTCAGTCTTTGCAGGATCCTAGAGGACAGGGGCCCTGATCAACTGATTCTTCTGGCTCCTTCTCCCCTCTCCCTGTTATTCAAAGGTGATACCTAAATAGAAAAAAGTCTTTTCCCCTTGCTTCCTCTCCCCAATCCACCTAAGCCTATCCTTGCCTGGCACATAGCCTCTTCTGTTCTCCCCTTTCATTGGTCTCTCTGCCACTCACACTCCATTGTTACCAAACTCTCTTTCATCCTAGATCCCTTCACCTCCATTTCTTGCCATTTTGTGGTACTAAGAGTAACTTGGCTCTACCCTGAACATACTGCATCCCTCACCAACCTTCTTCAGGACTAAATGTTCCTTGTATTGTATCCCTTAACACACTGGACCAGGAGAAGTAGGAAGAATCCTTACACCCATGCTTATACCGAATCCTTATATCCATACTGTCCCTTTGTCCCTATCATGCAGGAACTTCATTTCTTAGAGGTTCACTTCATCCAGCTATAGCTGCTTGGCCTAATTTATCAATGTTATTTTCCTTTCTTTCTCAAGGAGTCAGTCAGCACCAGGTTCACAACCTACTCCTCTACCCCAAACGCTTAGGATGATAATATATAAGTCAATGCAACATCAACCATCCTGGCCAACCACCAGCTTCTTCAAGCATTACCCATTGCATCATTCCACCAAAGCCCCCCACTTGAACGATCATACTTTGGATATAATCAATTGATTAATCAACCCATGAGCATTTGTTATTACACCCACAACTATTCTAAATCCATGATCCAGAACTATAAAATTCTTCCTTTTAATCATAACCCCCTATTCCGCTTTGTTTCTCTTCTCCTCATCCTTACCATGACATCTACTATTCCCTGATCTGTTACAGGGAATAGAATACTGTCTCTGGAATAAGGCTCATGGTTCAAATCCTATCCCTAATAATAACTGTGTGACCTGGGGCAAATCATTAAACCTCCCTAGGCTACAGTTTCCTTATATGATTAAGGGAACTGAACTTATGTGATTAAGGGAACTGAACTAGAAGACCTCTGAGTTCCCTTATAGCTTTTTATCTCTGACCCTATGACCCCTGGTCTGGACTCACTTTTCTCCCATCACACTCACGACTCTATGGTTCTCTAGTTCAACTATAGATTATTTGCCCATCCTCAAATACCTTGTTTTCTTGTCCTATTGCCACTCACACCTAGGCTTACCCTGACCCTGGATTACCACAACTACCTGCTTTCTGTCCTATATGATATTCCATGTTCTGTCTTTACACCTTTGGGCTAGCTTTACCCATTCTTGGAATGCAGTCCCATTTCACCTCTACCCTTTGGAATCCCTTGCTTCCTTCAAAACTGTTCAAGCAACAGCTCCTAACTGAGACCATAAATGGTTCCTTCAGGGTTCTAGGATCTTCCTCTTCAAAAATTTATCCTCTATTTGTTTTAAATATATCTGTTTACATATATGCAATTTCCTCTGATAAGACATAAGCTTCTTGAGATCTGGTATTGTTTCATTTTTGGACTAATAAAAATCAGTGCTGCTAAAAGTTAGAAGTGAAGGGGAGACTTTGCATCAAGTATCTTTAACAATAAACCGATATCCAAATTATATAGGGAATTGTCATAAATATTTATAAGCGGGCAAAGGATAAAAATGATTCCAAAAGAAGAATTTCGAATTAACAACTTGAACTTATCCACATGAAAAAGGTTCCAATTCACTAGTGAGACATGTGCATAAAAACAACAAAGGTTTCATCTCATGACTATCAAATTATCAAATATTATAAAAGATGTTCACTGTTAGAGGTATCACAGTGAAAACAGAGACACAAAATCATTGTCGGTGGAGATATAATTGGCCCAACAATTCTGAAAAAAATATTCAGAATTTAAAAAAAAATACAGCTTAGTTCATGCCTTTGGACTCAGCGATCTCACTACTGGGAATTGTAGTTAAAGACAGGTTAAAGGAGAGTAGAGACAAAAAGAAATGTTCCATATATACCAAAATATTCAGAGCAGTACTTTTGTGGCAGCAAAATCATGGTAACAAGGTAGATGTCCTTCAACTGACTGAAGAATTTGTGGCATATGAATGTAATGAAATATAAAATGGAATATTATTGTGTAGTAAGAATTTATGAATATGAATAATTTAGAGAAGTTGGGCATCACCATACATCTAGAGCTGGAAGGGATCTCAGAGACCATCTAATTTTACAGGTGAGGAAACAAAGGCTCCAAGGAGATTAAACAACTTGTCCAAGGTCATGCAGGAAGTTCAGATCAGTGGGAACTGAACCCAGTTCCTCTAATTTAGAGCCCTTGCTCTTTCCACCGAGCCATAGAAGATTTGCGTTAATTGATGCAGTGCTGTAAGCAGAACCCAGACAACCCTGTACACCATGACCACAATAATGTATATGGAAAGGATACTAAAAGGAATCCAAATTCTGAGTAAATGTCATGGTCAGTCTTGGTCCCAGCAAACAGATAATGAAATACACTTCCCTTTCTCTCCAAGGGATGGGGGAGGATACAGAAACCAAGTGGTATCTACACTGTCAGATGTTATCACTGTATCTGCTGACTTTATTACAAGGGAGGATTCAATTATGCATATTTGGATAGAGTAGGAAGGAAGGAATGTGTCTGGAAATGAATATGATATTTAAAAAAGATATCAACGAAACTTTTCATTAAAAAAATGTGTGCTACAAGACAATCCATTTATTCTAGCCTGATCAACCCTACAGCATGATCCTCACAGCATCCAGTCCTAACCTTCTTTTCTCTCCTCTAGTTCTACACTACTATCTATCCCTCAGCCAAGGACCTCAACTCCTACTTGTCAGGAAATTGAAGTCATCCATCATGAACTCCATCTTATTCCTACTCCATTCCTCAATACCCCTACATACTATTCTCCATTCTCATATCCTTTAATCAAATCTGATGAAGATATAATCCAATTTTTTAGTCAAGACCAACCCATCTACTTGTGCCCTTGATCCTATGCACTCTAATAACTTCTGGGAAATTTCCTCCTTCATCATTCTCTCTTTTTCTTTCATCTTCAGTCTCCTCTTATTCACTAGCTGCCTCCCTGCTGCCTACAAACACCCTTCTCCTTGCCATCTCCTCAAGTTACCACCTTATATCTAGTCTCACTTTCACAAACCCCTAAAATAAGAGTCATCTACACTTGTAAATGCATATTTTCTCCCATTTCCTCTCCTTGCCTTCACTTTTTAGCCCATTGCAACATAACTTCCAACCCCATTACTCTACTGAAACTGGCCCCTCCAAGATTACCAGTGACCTCTTAAGTGGTAAATCCAGTGGCCCTTTTCAGACGTAATCTTCTTTGACTTCTCCAGCTACTACCACTGTCCTCCATCCCCCTTTTCTTGAATAGATACTCCTCTTGACTTCAATGACACTACTCCATCTTGCTTCTCCTCATAGCTACCTGACCATTCCTTCTTAATCCATTTTGTAGGACTGTTATCTTATCTTCCAAAAGCTTGTGTCCCCCAAAGCTTCAGGCCTTCATGTTGACTCTCTATAATTTCTATTTAGTTCCCATTAATCCCAATGGGAGCAATTATCATCTCTACATATATCTATCTGTCATCTACCCACCTGTTTATATATACATATATTTACAATGCAACATACATGAATACATATGTGTGTACATATATGTATATGTGTGTGCGTGTAAATACATGTTGTATATACAAAATATATCAGCATTGTATTATAGGTGTATGTGTATATATACATATATATATATACACACACAGACAAAAACATAAGCATGTATATATAACCAACCATAATCTCTCTTGTGAGCTCTAGTCTATCACCAATTCCTTTGCCTATTTATGTATATATTGCATCCTCCAAGTAAAATATAAGTTGCTTGAAGGAAGGGAATAGTTAAGTTTTTCCCTTTTCTACTTTTAGCACAGTGACCTACAAATAAAGGGTACTTAATAAATATTTTAAAAATTGAATTTAGATTGAATTCCCATTCCATTTCTGCCACTAGCTACATAGCTCTCTCCAAGTCTCAATCTTCTAATCTGTTAAAGTGGGAAAACGAAACTTTTACGATCAGCTTTACAGGGCTATGGTGAGGATCAGATAAATACTATAAAGCCAATGGAAGAATAGTAAAAGTCTATAAACAAATCAGATCTCGAAAGAAGAAATGGAAACTATTAATCAAGATTAACAATATGAACAATTGCTCCAGATCATTGAGAGGAACACAAAACAGCTCTTGAGATTTCATGTCATATTGCCCCACTCTACCTCCCAAAAAACTGACAAAGAGATTAAAAGATGGGAATATTGGAGGGGCCATAAGTAAACGGGCACACCAACACTGCACGGGTAGAACTGTGAATTGGTCTGACTTTTCTGGAAAGCAATTTGTATTACAACAAGTGACTAAAATATCCATGCCCGTTGACCCAGAGATCCCACTGCTAGGCGCTCCAAGGAGGTGTAAGATGGAAACAAAGGTTCCACATATATCCGAACATTCGTAACAGCTCTTTGTGTAGTAGCAGAGAAGAGAGAGCAAAGTAGACAGGGGGAATGACTCCATAAGTTGTGGTACATAGGTGTAAGGGGATGTTATTATGCAATAAGAAAGTAGGAACATGAACAATTCAGAGACATAGTGGACAACTTGTATGAATTCACACAGGGCAAAGTAATGAAAAATAGGAAAACAGCATACACAATGACCACAACAATGTAAACAGAAAGAACACAATCACCCAAAACAAAACATAACCAAGTACTGTGTAATTACACTGACCAACTTCAACATTAAAGGAGAGAAAAGAATGGCTTCCTTCCACCATCCACCCCTACAGGTACATACTTCTTTGCAGAGTTGGAGGACTATGGGCACAGACTATTCCACATAAGATTAGCCTTGATTGGTTAAATTTTCTGAACCACTTCTTTTCCCCCTTTCTTTTTCATCTATCTTAGAAGGTATGGCCTTCTAGGTAAGGGAGAGGGAATATTTAGAAATAATGTGATATAAAAGTTATGGATACAAGTTTAAAAGGAAAAAAAATCTGTAAAAGCACTACCAGTTTTACAGATGAGACACCTCTTGGGTAGTAAAAAGTGAATTGAACTCAGTTTCAAAACACTTGAGTTTCACCCTGGCTCTGGCACTTACTAACTATAGGACTTTGAGCTTAAGCTTTCTGGGCTTTAGTTTCCTCACTTGTAAATTCACAATAATAGTAACTCATTTCATTTCTGCAGCAGCTTGAGATGACAAGTCTCTTTCCTTGCAACAGCCCTGTGAGACGGGTGATGCAAATAAGATAAGAGGGTTGGACTGACTAAATGACCTCTCAGGTCTCTTCTGACTCAAAATCCTTTAAGCTCCACTGAGCTCAGATGTGTGCGTGGGTTTCTCTGATGGGAGAGTTCACTGTAAGAAGCAATCATCTGGGCCCTCTTGACAATCAAGCATTGATTGAAGTGCTTATATCTGTCTTTTGAAAATAAAAGGTGTGTTTGTGTGTGTGTTTGGGGGGAGGGAAGAGGTGGTTAAAATCCATTCTGAACAGAGAAGATAAGCCAACTGTTAACAACCCCCCAGAAATCTCTTTATCATCCAATGTACCTCAGGAAACAAAGAGATGTCATTATGTAGAAAAATATATTTTATTATCCTCATGTTGTACCATGATTATGGAGACTGGCAGAAACCTTTCAAATCACTGCCAATTGTTCCCATTTTGAGAGGCATTGTCAAAAATTATTTGGAATATACAACCATTGTCTGGAAGCTCAAAGTGACTGATAGGGGTGGGGAACCTGTGGCCTCGAAGCCACATGTGGCCCTCTAGGTCCTCAAGTGCAGCCCTTTGACTGAATCCAAGTTTGGATATAGGCAGAACTCAAAGTGAAGTGTTCTGATTTGGCATCCAGGTGCTCTCTGTCTTCTTTTCATCTAGGCCAATGATGAGTTCAGGTGGAGGTTTAATAATGAAGAATGCCACCTTCTAATTCCTTGCAAGAGAATGTATAAGACACTTCCTACCTACAATCACGCAATCACACAACTGGTTTTGTAGGTCACATGTTTCATACCTGCCATTCCAGGAATGGGGAACCTGCGGCCTCAAGGCCAAATGTGGCCCTCTAGGTCCTCAAGTCCAGCCCTTTGACTGAATCTGAGTGACCAAAAAGATATATAAATGTTAAAAATTACATACAATTCCATCTCAGGAAGGTCTGGCTTAGATTCCATGTAGGGTAGGGGGAAGATAACAGGTTACTTATTTAGAAGTATGTGCATATACTGTGTATATGTGTGTGATTAGCTATATCTATAATAAAAAAAAAGTTACTCTTATTGCCAGTCTCCAACGTGTCCATCTTGAATAAACCAAGATACTATAAAATGTTTACAATTTCAATTGGTGGAATTTAAAATGCCTCTCCCTTATGCCCAATTATGATTTTGTTTTTGCTCTTAATAATTATCCTGAGTGCCATTTTCATCATGATATTCATTACTTAACAAGAGATATGTGCATTGAACTGAATCCAATTATAAACTTTAGACTCTAAGCTCCTTGGATCAGGTACTGTTTCTGCCTTTATATCCCCAGCACACAATGCCTGGCATGTAGAACATGCTTTAATAAATGTTAGTCGACCGACTAAATGTTACTTGCCTGAAATGAACTGAATTACATCCTTCCTGGGCTGCCTCAAATAGTACTTCTCTATAACTCTCCATATCCTACCTTCGAAGCTCAGCTCAAATTTGGTATAACTTAATATAAAATTTTGAAAATTTTTTATTTATATCATACATATATAATATTCTCACATGTACGTGACATTCTGCGCATTATGTTGAAAATTTGGATTTAGTATTAGAAAACTTGGATGCTAATCCTGCCTCTGTCACCTACTATTTGTGTGACCTTGGGTAAGTCATCTACCTTTTTGAAGCTCAATTTAGCTATCTTTAAAGGTGATATCATGGCTAGAGATCTGTACTTCATATAAAAAAGACCTAAGTCTAAATTCTGTCTTAGTCACCTACTAGCTATGAGAACCTGGTCAAGTCCCCTACCTTCTCTTGGTCTTGTTTCTTCTCATCTGTAAAATGGAGACAGTAATAGCATCTATCTCACATGGAATCAAGTAAGATAATATATAATAACTGCAAACTTTAAAGTACTATATTAATAGAAGCGGTTAATAATAAATTAATAATAATATTAATCATATTACTTCTATTATCTACATATTTATTGAGGATAAATTCGAGTATGAAAAATGTTTTGTAAACTAATAAATAGTATACAAACATCAGCAACCATATATGTGAATACACACACACACACACACACACACACACATACACACACACTAGCCCTGTGAGCAATGGGTAAGTCACTTAGTCTTAAAAAGCATCAGACAACTCTCTCATCTACTAAACTGTAGATGGGCAACCATCTATCACTGATGCACTAAAGAAATCACAGATCCTTAATGTATACACACATATGCATGTATGTATATAATATACTACATACATATGTAATACATACCTACAATATCTAGAAATAGATCTAGTCTCATTCATAAGGCAAAGTTCCATTAGCCTTCACCCCAAGGACAACCACATAGAAAGAATTCAGTGTACTCACGTTAGAAATCAAATGTACCTAGATGCTTTAGAGAAATGAATCATTGATGACAGGATGCAACCTTTCACTCTAAAAATAAAATAAGGTACCTGAGGTCACTTCTCTGGGCAACTTCTCTCAGACAAGGTCATTAACCTCTGAAAGAGCTGATGGGAGTTTTATAACCACTATATGATAAGGGCACTTTAGTAATAGCAGGAGTATGACAGTTAGAAATGGGACCTTTTGCAATTACTGTTCCCTGAAAACAAATGAGGTTGGCACACAAGGAAAGAACAGTCCTGGAGCACGGATGGAATCTAACTCTTTCTTTGTACATTTCCCTGGGGACTAGAAGCAAGATGTCTTAAGAGAGAAGCCTCTTTATTTATTAAGAACCATGGCAGCCTACCTTTTGCAAGTACTAATAGAGTATCTTCTGACACAATTTCTTTTACTAAAGGCAATTAAGTGAATATAGTTCATCTATATAGCACGTTACATCAATTTTTCTCATTTAAGCTCTGACAAGGATCCTTTAAGGTGGATGGCACAGAGATAATTATCCCCATTTTGCAGAGGTGAAAATTGGAGTTTCACAAGGAAAAGTGGAAGTATTTACCACTTATTGGAACCTCTATGGCTATGGTTACTGAGAGTTAGCCTTTGATATTGAGAATATGTTAGTAATAGTCAATATTGTCCAACTGTGGTGAATTTAGAGAAGGTAAGGGGGAGGTGAAAAAAAGCATAAATGTCTGAAAAGCATAGATCCCAGCTCACTGAGTACTCTTTATTCAACCTTTACTCCTATTGCTTGTATCTATATCAAAGCCTCTTGGACTGATCAAGGCCATATAGATCTTCACTTGAACTCTAAACTCCGTTGTTGATCCTGATACATAGATCCCAGCTCACTGAGTACTCTTTATTCAACCTTTACTCCTATTGCTTGTATCTATATCAAAGCCTCTTGGACTGATCAAGGCCATATAGATCTTCACTTGAACTCTAAACTCCGTTGTTGATCCTGATACTGACTCTGTCTTAGCTCGGGACACCACTTTCAGCTTCTGGGCTCAAGGTCTTGGGCGATCTCCCTCAAGAGAAAGTGGTATTTGAGCTTGTAGAATCAAATCACGGATCGTAAAAGAATCAAATCTTCAGATAACCCAAAAGAGCAGTGGAGAGACAGGATGTAAACAGGATACAACGTAATATCAGCAATGTCATGGTCACAACAAGCAACTTAAAAGATTTCAAGGAAATGTATTATCAGAAAAGAAGATAGACCAGTTATATAGGTGAACAAGGGATATAAGATAGAATGCAACTCTCATGCTTTTCTTAGTAGCCATGAAATGTGAAGACCCAGAGGAAGGCTCCCAGCTGATGGAGAACATCTGCCATGGGAAATTTATGGGACATAGTTTTCCTTATTTAAAGAAGAGTGTCACCAGCCAAAATTATCATCCAATCCTAAGAAAAAGCAAAAGTGAAGACTTCATAGGAATTTGGGAGGACCTACAAAAACTGACACAGAGGACAAAAATCCGAATCAAGAGAATAATACACAATGACCATGATGAAGTAACGGAAGACAACATTTAAAAATCATCAGAATTCTACACTGATCGATCTTGATTCTAGAGCACTGATAACGAAGCATTTCCCTCCTTGTAATAAAAATAATAGGTGCTTTTGTATTCAATAGAAAGAGGCGAGAATATAGACACAGATACTGCATATAAAGTCGGACAGCCGATAGGTTGGTTTGTTTTATTCTCTTTGTCATAAGACAGGGTTTTGCAGCTGGGGCTGGAGTCGTATTATTGGGAACCAAGAGTGATATAAAAAGATAACAAAACCATGCATAAAACATTTTGCAAAAAAATAATTCTCATCTTTCATGATGATTGGGTTTAACATTTTATTGCTTGAGATTGCTGCTTTTTTCCCCATTTCTCTGCCAGTCTCTGAGGTAAAATTTTAGTTGATTGTCTTAGAGAAGAAAGAACATCAGGCTTCCACACGGCTGAGTTAACGTTGTTCACACAGAGCAGGCTATTGAATGACATCAAGCCGGCACAAAAGCTTCCCTGGTCAATTCGCTCTGTGGCCAACTGAAGATGGTTTGTAAAAAATCAGTCCCTAATGCCATCAGGGAGTGCTCCGTGGCTGAGTTAGATGATGCTGAAATGTAATTTTTTATTTTCCACCTGGCTCTGTATTATAGGAGTATAGAATGAGCTGTACATATAGCATATACATATGGTACATACAATAATCCTATTGTATATGTTTACCCTAAAGCAGAGGGATATGGATAGAATACTAGATTGGAAGTCAGAATCATAGCATTTAGAGCTGGAAGGGACCTTCAGAGCCAAGAAGCCCAATTTCCTCATTTTTATGGATGAGAAAACTGTAGCACAAAAAGATTAGCTGTCCTGTTCAGTTAGTGACAGATAGTAAATATCTGAGGTAGAATTTGAACCCACATATTCCTTAACTCCAAGTCCAGTGTCCTATCCATTACATCAATACTTTTCAAAGTATGGTCCAGGCACCCTTTGGGGAGTCCCTAAGACCTTTTTAAGGGATTCACTAGCTCAAAGCCATTTTCAAAATAATACTAAGATGTTTTCACTTTGAATTTGATAAATATCAATAGACAGAATCCATACTAACAAAAACTCTCTGGGGAGTCTTCAAGAATACTACACCATAAGAAATAATGAATTTGTAGAATTCAGAGAAACATGGGACAACTTGCATGAACTAATGCAGAATGAAGAAAGCAGGACTGAAAATAAGGTGAAAGAAAGACTTGGAGCATTGGCACCTGAAAAAGAATGAGAGAAAACCTGTTATTCCCTGTAGAGAAATCCTCTCCCATCATATCTGCCAGAGTGGAAGTAGACAAAAATACAATTACACAAGAGCAGAGGTCTAAACAAGGGAATCAATACTCAATTCAGATTGCTAGAAGAACCAGGCCTGAGCCATCTTGAAAGAGAAAAACATCACTGAATAAGAGAGACCAGGAGGATTATAAAAAGTAAGGAGATATCAAAGCAAAAGGTATTTATATTTGACAAAGAAAAAAAAGAGAGAGAGACCAAAAGTCCTGAGTTCTAGAGTCATCTCTGCTAACTAGGTGGTTTGGCTATGAGTAGGAAAAAAACAGGATAGACATTCTACTAAGTCCCTGTGAAAGTAGCTAGAAAAATAAACTGACCTTCTGGGTTTGGGGTTTGTTTGCCAAAGTGAGGTTAGCATGAACCCGAAGAGAATTATGTGCACTGGAAGGAGATACCCACAATAGGAATATTAATGTATTTTATTTTTATTCTTTTCTAATATTATTAAAGAGCCACATAGTGTTATGCCTTTGTAAATGGCCTCCATTAAAATACAATAGGGAATGAGACAAAGGAATAAGTTTAAGTGGTAGAGGTTAAAATTATGATCTAATTAGATAAATCTACTCCAAACTACTCCCCTGTTCAAAAAAAAAAAGCTTCATGATCTCAGTGTTTAGCAAATAGTAAGTACTTAATAAATGTTTGTTAACTGATTTATTACTTCTAAATTCTGCTGTTTGACATTGAAAGCCCCTCACAACCTGTCCCCCAACCCACCTTTCCAATCTTATTACATATTTCTTATTTGCCTCTTCCTCATACCTGATGTTCCATATCCCATCTCCAGCCTTTGCAGTGGCTGTCTCTCATGCCTGAAATACATTCCCTCTATGCCTCTAAATTTTAGAATACCTTTCAAGAATCAGCTCAAATGTCACCTTCTCTAGGAAGCCTTTCCTGACCTCCTTAGCCGCAAGTGTCTCCCTCTTCAAAATGAACTTGGATCATTTCAATATAGACTTAGTATATACCTATATGAAACATGTTCTTTCCCAGCTGGATGATGAATGAGCTCCTTAAAAACAAGAATTACTTTTGACTTTGTATCCCAGCACCTATACAGTGTCTGGCACATAGGAAGTACTTAATAAATGTCTCTTGACTGACTTAGTAGTCAAGAAGGAAGGGTTCAGGATGGAGAAGGTAAAGAAAAATAGTGAAGGCATAAAATCAAATGGCAACAATGCATTTTTTTAATTTAAAAATAAAGTAAAATGAACTGTTCAATTTGGCTTGCATGCAATGTTTTTCTCCAGCAGGCATCGGCATTGCCTCTTTGAATGGTCTAAAACCAGAGCTGCCAAAAAGGTAGCTAGAGGATTATGGTACAGTGTTTCTGTGCGACAAAATGGCACTGCTTTCCAGCTGAAACTGTGGATAATACAAGGTTGCCCTCTGCTGGGCCGATTATCTAGTTGTCTTTTAGTACTTACCTGGGAAGGAGCATTGACCACGGAAAGATTGTAACCATAGAGAAAGGAAGAGCCAAAGGCCCCAACAAGAGCTGCCACGATGAGAGAACATGACCAGTCCTGGCGAAATAAGAAAAGGTAATTAGACATCATCAAAATATGAATTTGAACAGAACCCTTACAGCTAGTCACTTACACATAATGGGATTTAGCTAGGATGACTTACTTTACCACTGTGAAAATAATTCTGAAAGAAAATTCATTCTCTTGTATTGCGTTACATTAGATTGCTTTGGTTAATTTCTGCTTTATAGCTCAAATAGGCTTTTTTCCTCTTTTCAAAATGAGGAGGTTGGATTAGATATGGGATTCTTAAGATGATGTCTGTTGACTTTTTAAAAATTTTGATAACTGTATTTCAATAAGTTTCTTTGTAACCCTCTGTACTTTATCTTATACACTTAAAAACATTATTCTGAGGAGGATCCATAGGCTTCACCAGATGTCAAAGGGGCACAGGACACAAAAAAAGGTTAAGAATCTCTGAAGTAAACGATCTATAAAGCCCTTCTGCTTCCAAGATTCTAGGTGCTAATCTCAAAGGTCCCTTCCAACTCCAAAGTTCTTTGTTTTGCGTTCTAAGATCTCTACATGCTCTGAGCCTGGAGTGAATCCACTCCCCTCCATACTTTGGACTCCCTAGCTTCCTTCAAAGCTCAGCTCAAAGTCAAATCACCAATGATCTCTTGGTTACCAAATCCAATGACTTTTTCTCTATCTTCCTTCTTGAACTCTGTAGCCTTCGGCACTATTGATCACTACCTTCTTTTTGATGCTTTCTTCTCTCTGGGTTTTCAGGATTTCACTTTCTCCTGGTTCTCCTCCTACTTATCTGACAACTTCTTCTCGAGTCTTTCTTGCTGGATCTTCATCCAGATCTTGCCCTCAAAACATAGATGCCCCACAGAGTTCTGTCCTGAGTCATTTTCTCCTCTCCCTCTACACTATTTCATTATTTCATTTGACGAACTCATCAACTCTCAAGGATTTAATTATCATCTCAATTCCGACAATTCTGAAATCTATCTTGCCCCAACTTCTCTGCTGATTTCCAGTCTTGCATCTGTAACTGCCTTTCAGACATCTTAAGCTCAATATGTATAAGACAGAACTTATTAACTTTCCCCCTCAACCCTCTCCCTACTCCTACCTTCCCTAACACTATAGAGGGCAACACCAATCTCCCAGTCCCTCAGACTCACAACCTAGGAGTCACCCTTGACTGCTCACAATCTCTCATACACACCCCCATACACAATATGTGCCAAATTTATAACACCTCTCAAATACATACCCTTCCACCTCTGACACATGTCACCATGGTGCAGGGCCTTAACACCTCATACCTGGACTACCGCAATAACCTGCTGGTGGGTCTGCCTGCCTCAAGTTTCTCTCCACACAAATTTATCCTCCATTCAGCCACTAAAGTGATTTTCCTAAAGCACAAATCCAACCATGTTTGTCTCTGTCTCTGTTTCTCTGTCTCTCCCTCTCTCTCTCTCATACACACACACACACACACACACACTTAATAAACTCCATTGGTTTTCTATTGCCTCCAGAATCAAATACAAAACATTCTGTTTGGCATTCAAAACTCTTCATAACTTAGCTCCCTCCTATTTTTCCAATCTTTTAACAACTTACTCCCCATCACATATTCTTCAATCCAGTGACACTAGCCTCCTTGCTATTTCATGAACAAAATACTCTGTCTCTGCTCTGGGCATTTTCTCTGGCTATCCGTTGTGCCTTAAATGTTCTCCCTCTTCATCTCCACCTACTGGCGTCCCTGGATTCTAAAGTTCCAACTAACATCCCATCTTTACAGAAAGCTTTTCTCAATCTCTCTTAATTCTAGTGCCTTCCCTCTGTTAAGTATTTCTTTTTTTATTCTATATAGTTTATTTTGCATATATTTGTTTGTTGTCTCCCTCATTAGATTGTGAGCTCCTGAAAGGCAGGGACTGTCTTTTGCCTTTTTTTTGTATCCGTGGCACTTAGCATAGTACCTGGCGCATAGTAGGTACTTAATAAATGTTTACTTATTAGATTGATTCTGCCTCCTACAGAACATCTATCACAATTCATTCAGTTGTTGATAACTGCCCAAAAAATTACTTTGATTTCCTTTATTTTTTTTATTTACTTACATATATTCCATCAATGGAATGTAAGCTCTTTGAGAACAGGAACCATTTCATTTTTGGTTTTGCATTCTTGATACCCAGAACAGCCTTTGACAAATAGTAGAACCTTAATAAATTCTTGCTGATTGACTGATTGACTGATCTTATGTTCTAAGATTCCTTCCAGCTCTGAAATTCTATGTTCTGAGACCCAAGATCCTTTGAATCTCTAATTTTCTATGTTCTACACTCTAATGTCCCTTCCACCTCTATCATTTGATTGTACTTGGGTCCTGAGGGTCTCCATCAGACTGATGACTGTGTATATGCAAGGCCAAATTCTATTTTTACTTGGCTTGGAGGTAGAGAAGGATCTCATTATTTTCAGTCACATAGCTCCTCCCAAATGACAAAGGTTCAGTCAGTCATGTCGATCTATCTGCAAGTTTTTACTGGGCATTTACCATGTATGTTTAGAGATAAGATATATGAAATTTTGACAGAAGAAACAAATATTCCTTTTTGGATTATTCAACAGAGAATCTGGGTTTCCAGTTAACCAGCCTTTCTATCTTCTTCTCTTGAGGCTACATCTTGATTATAGCCCTAACAGAGAATATAAAAGCCTCCCAGAGAAAATATCTGAGCCAATAAATGAACCAGCAAATTTATTTATTGTTCATCCCTGACTCAGAATACGAAGCTGCCCAGGAAAAAATTCCTTCCACTGCTTTCACTCCCTGTTACTTTATCTCTGTCTACCTCAGCCTTTCCACACTCAAATCCTTTTTCCTGCCCTATCTTCCCCTTCCATCATACCCTATGGTACCTTGTTTAATTGTTACCAAAATTCCCTGAATATTGGACCTTTTCATATCACACTGCTTCCATCTTCTTGCCCTCATGGAAACCTATATCCCCCTCGCTTGTCACCTTTTCAAGCAAATTGCATCATTATCATCCCCACTCTCCCTCTAATCTTCAATATTCTCCTGTCTACTGGTTGCTTCCCATGTCTCCTCCATCCTAGACAACCCTCACAAGATCCCATCATTCCTTCTGTCATCCTATATCTTTCCTTCCCTTCTAAACTAAACACCTTGAAAGAGCTAGCCATACTAGGTGTTGACCTACACTAGATGTCTCCACTTCATTTCCATTCATTGTCTTCTAAACTCCCTCCAATTTGGCTCTGAGCTCATTACTCAAATGAAATTACTTTCTCCAAAGTTACCAATTACCTCTTAATTGAGAAAGCCAATGACCCTTTGTCAGTTCTTATACTTCTTAACTTCTTGGAAGCATCTGACACGCAAGGTTGATCACTTTCTCCTACTGGGTAATGTCTCTTCTCTGGATTTTCATGACCCTGTTCTCCCCTGATTTTCTTCCTACCTTCTTCTCTTATTCCAAATTTCAAGAGCAGCCCTATCCTTCCAGTCACCCAAGTTCAATACCTTGGTGTCATCCTCAATCTTCACTCTCACTCATTCTATATATCAAATCAGTTGCCAAACCTTGTTATTTCTTTTTCTATAACATCTTTTATATATACCCCTTTCTCTCTACTCATACAGTCATCACCCTAGTTCAGATTTTCATTACCTCTAGGGAGGAAGGGAGGGAGGGAGGAAGGGAGGAAGGGAGAAAGAGAGAGAGAGGGAAGGAAGGAAGGAAGGAAGGAAGGAAGGAAGGAAGGAAGGAAGGAAGGAAGGAAGGAAGGAAGGAAGGAAGGAAGAAAGGAAATAAGCATTTATTAAAGTCCTACCATGTCCCAGGAACACTTAGCACAACGGTCCTAAGTGCTTTACATATATTATCTCATTTGATCCTTACAACAGCCCTGTGAGGGAGGCGCTATTGAGATTCCCATTTTACAGATGAGGGAAACTGAGGTAGGTGGTAGTTAAGTAACTTGCCCAGGGTCACTAAGCTGTTGAGTGTCTGAGGCCAGATATGAACTCAGGTCTTCCTGAATCCAGGAAGCCACTGAGCCCCTCAGCTGTCTCTAACAGTCTGGACTACTATAATAGCCTTCCAACTGGTCTCCCTGCTTCAGGTTTCTCTCTTCTCTAGTTCATTCTCCACACAGCTGTCAAATTGATTTTCCTCAACTATAGGTCTAAGGATGTCAGCCCTACTAAATAATCTTCAGGGCTCCCTTTTATCTCTAGGATCAAATATAAACTCTTTTGTTTGACATCTAAAACTCTTAGCAACCTGGCCCCTTCCCACCTTTCCAAACTTCTTACAGATTAGCTCCCTCCGCACACTCTACCAGCTATACTGGCCTTCTTGCTCTTCTCCATCTCCAGGACTTTGCAATGGCCACCCTCCCCCCATACCTGGTATGTGCTCCCTCCAAAATCTCTGACTTCCTCTAGGAAGAATCAGCTCAAATACCATCTTCTGTAAATGACTTTTCCCACTCTCCTCAGCTGCTAGTGCCTTTCCCTTTAAGATTACCTTCCCATGGCTCTCTATGGATCTTGTATGCACCTATTTAAATAAGTCTTGTCCTCTCTGTTAGAATGTAAGCACCATGAGGTCAGAGATTGTTTTTGCTCTTTTTTCTTTCCTTTTATTTCTTTTCTTGTTAATCCTTAGCACTTAGCACACAGTGCCAGGCACATACTTAACAAATGCTCATCGATAGATTGGTTGACTGCATACCTCTAGAGTGCTAAAAGTACCTTCTCTCCTGGCTCATGGTAGAATGGTACAATGCAATGCATACTATGCTATGCTACTTAATAAATGCTTGCTTATTCTTATTCCTCTGTCCTGTGCCCTCTTCTCTTCTCTCTGTACACTGTTAGTGATCTCAGAATTTCCCATGCATTCATCTTTTCTCAGACAACTCCCAAATCTTTGGATTCCAGCCCATATGCAACCCTTATAACTCTCCTCAATTCTAATCTCATATCACCAATTGCTGGACAGTTCCACCTTGTTAAACACTTTCAAAATTAAACTCATTTGTCTTCCTAATCCTACTCTTCCTAAACTCCCTATTTCCGTTAAGGGTATCAGTATTCTTGCAATCTACCTGGTTCAAAACCTCAGTCATCTTTGACTTCATTCTCTTTCACCTCAGATGCCAGAACTGGAAAGGATCTTAAATATCATGGTGTCCAGCCCCCTCATTTAGGGTGAGAACACTGAGGTTCAAAGAAAGGAGGTGGCTTGCATAAGGTCACAGTTGGTCTGTGGTACAGTTGCAATTGGCCACTAGGTCTACTGACTCCCAGTTCAAGGTCAAATTTTCAACTATAGGTTTGATCCGCATTAAAATATAAATCTACTTGAGAGGGATCATCATGCATCTCTCCAACATTCTTTCAGCAAAGCTCTGTGGCTATAAATCATGGAACACCATATTGCCAAAGAATCAAAACTGTCACTGTAGGTGACTCAAATCAATGAGCAGGTACATGACAGCCATAATTAGGCTATAGCATATTACCAATGGTAACTTGCCTGAAAGAAGTGGCATAAGGGATATATGTGATTAGAAAAAGAGGTGGGTCAATCAAGTAACAAGAGTAAAGAATAACGGAGGCAAAGTCCAAATATTGTTCTTGCACCCACAGAAAGGCAAGAGACCAGAAGAGCACCTCCAGGTCACAGGGTGCATTGTCTGTGGAGGATTCATGGGACAACATAGACAAGAGTCACTCAGGATGAGAAAGCATGAGTGAGTTAATATCTGTACCAAGTACTCATGTAAATGAGATCATAAAGTTATTGAAGTATATTGAAGTGAGTGAAGTAGAAATCTAAGAACAAGTTTTGGTGAAGGTATACAAAGGAAGGGTTAGGCGATTAGATTGAGGGCACTGACTACCCACCGAGGAAGTCACTCCAAGGTTTAAAGGGCACAAAATGTGAAGACAAGGACTGAAGACGAGGACTTGACAGCTTTGACTAGGAACAATTTCATATGGGCCTCTCTCCATACCCTCCCCCCATTCTCTTTAATGTAGGGCTCTTGTATTCTGGCACCATTATGGAATAGTACTTATATGTGATGTAGTAGAAATAACACTGGACTGAGAGTAAGGAGACCTGGGTTCCATAACAACGACATAGCTCTGTGACCTTTGGTCAGTCATTTAATCATTCTGAGCCTCAATTCCCTCATCTGTCATATGAAGAACATATATTCCCCCTGTCAACCTCATAAGATTATTGTCAAAATCAATAATCAATAATACAGATGAGAGGTATATTCAAAGGACAACCACATTTGAATAAAGAGTAATATATATATATTATACATATATATTATATATATATATATATATATATTTAGAGGGGGGAAGGCAGGGCTATTGGGGTTAAGCGACTTGCCCAAGGTCACACAGCTAGTAAGTGTGTCAAGTTTCTGAGGCTGGATTGGAACTCAGGTTCTCCTGACTCCAGGGCCAGTGCTCTACTCACTGCACCACCTAGCTGTCCCAAAAATACATATTTTAATACCACACACATTTATTTTTCAAAAAATGAGATACTATATATGAAAATACTTTTAAATCATAAGGAAATGTATTGATTTTAATTATTGGTATTAGATCATTTTTATCCTTTTAACAACCTCTTAACTCTTCCCTACCTTCAGCTTTCCTCTTTGATCATGCCTTCTCTATCAGCAAAAAGATTCTTCTTGATGGACAAGCATGATCATATCAGTGTCTTCATCAAGACAAGACATTGGGTCCCTATCATATTTATGACAAAATATCAGCCTTATTTCACATTTTACTCCTCAATACACTCTGTATTCCAACCAATTTGGACTAATAACTAATCCCTAACCTGGTTTCACTATATGGTCTCCCTCCAGCTTTCTGTTCCTCATTCCTGGAACCCAATATTTGATAAAATTCTTCTCTTCTATCAAGCCCTAGATCAGGCACAGCCTCCTCCATTAAGCCTTCCTTGGTCCCATAGCCCCAATCCAGCAGAAAGAGGTTTTGCCTTCCTCAAGCTGCTTTTAAGTATTTTGTCTGGATCCATCCATTGTTTCTGGCACTTTCTGCCTTGTGAAATACTTTTGTTGCATACATACAGTACCCCACCCTGCCATAAGTCAAGTTAACAAACTTTTATTAAGCACACTGAGTAGGTGCCAGGCACTATGCTAGGTGGGAAGAAAGAAGGGTGAAGAAGACATAACATATAAATTAGTCCCCTGCCCTCAAAGAACTTAGCTAAGAAAGTAATAAACCAATTCCATATTACTCTATTTTTAATGGAGAGTGGAAGGACAAGTACTGGGGAGAGCTTTGATCCTTGGGAAGGGGAGGGAGAAGAGGAAGGGAAAGGGCGATTAGAGAAAATTTCAGAGAAACCCCAGCTGCAGGAAACAGTAATTGCGTTCCCAGCCACCTCTCACTTCCGGGCCACCAGAAAGGGGCCAAGAACTGAGGCTCAAGGCTCTACTACCGCAGCTCCAGAAATCCTCCAGAAGTAGATTTCTTTACCTTTCTTTTTTTCATACTTGGAATTCTTTTCATCAGGTGTTCACATTCAGGCTGCGCCCTATCTGGAATTAGAAACATACTGCCTTGTTCCCTTCTGGTGCCATGTGCTAATCTCTGTGCAGAGTAATCCATGCAGTAAATGTTTGTTTGTTTGCTTTAAGATGAGGGAGGATCGTGCTGACTTGGCAGCTAATTGCCTAGTTTAGCAATTATCCCGGCAATCCTGCTGCCTGGAACAAGGGATGGAAGGTGACAGCGAAATGAACAGGGCACTCTCCCACACTTAGCAAGAAGGCAGAGTCCACAGGAAGGGAGGCAGGAGCAGAACAGGAAATGTGTTCACTCCTACTGAACAGGATATTGGCAACTTTTCTCTTGTAGCATGATTATAAGCAATCGGTTGTAATAACAAGGCAAAACCGCAAGAGGGAAACAGTCATCTCAGAAATCAGGAATCTAAATATGAGTAAGCAAGCCTGTTCTTGCTTTCTTTCCTTCTTCCTTCCTTCTTCTTCTCTCCCTCCCTTTCTCTCTTTCTTTCTTCCTTCCTTCCTTCCAGATGCCACCAAGTGACCTAAGTTTAAGTTCTGGGGTGGAAGATTCAGACATGTGTGTTGTTCAGCTCTCTGGGCAAAAGACACTGGAGACCCTGAAGGTGAAGTGAATACATTTATCTTGGACTTAGAACATCAGAGCTGGAAAGAAGTTTGTAAGTGATCTAATCCAACTCCCTAATTTTACAAATGAGAACTCTGGAGACCTAAAAGGGGAAATGACTTAGGTAAAGTCATACCATCAGTTAGTGGTAGCCAAGCACTCTAATCCATCACCAGTGTCTTTTCCAAGACAGTGTTCTTATCAAAGCAATGGCAGATTCCAGGACTGGTCTGAATATTATTATCGCGCGTGTATAGTACGAGTGTGTGTGTGTGTGTGTGTGTGTGTTTGAAGGTAGGATGCTATTGGACAAACTAGAAATGAGTTAGTCCTTGGCTTATTATGGATGCCTAGTGAACTAGGATTAGACTTGCAGTTGAGAAGATCTGAGTTCAATCTCCACATCGAACTGCCAATGTGTGACCTTGGGCAAGTTACTTAACCCCTCTTTACCTCTGTTTCCTCATCTGTAAAATGAAGGGGTTGGATTGGATAGCCTCTAAGGTCCCTTCCAGCTTTCAATCTATGATTTTGCTGTTTGTAGCTATTCTTCTTTGGACATAGAGTTTCTCAAATATTTCTTATCCTTTTTCCTTTTCTTCATCTCTTACTCCATCATCATCATCATCATGAAGGAGGAGGTTACTAGAACATATTTCTCTGCCTTCAAATGTCTAACCTCATGAAGACCTCGCGGATGAGTTAAGACATCTTCTCTGGGAAATCCCATTTTTCTTTTTTTTTTGTATTAAATATTTTTTATTATTTTTCAGTTAATGAAATTTACTTTCTCTCCCTTCCACCCCTTTCCATTGAAGTAAAAGGAAAAACAAAACTTTTTTTTTGCCCTTCTTTTTCTTACGGGACATGGACACCTTAGCACGTATTACCAGACTTTCACCCTGGTAACCGGAGATCATGGCCCTGGAGGAATGGGACTCAGGATAAAGAAGTTCGGGCTAGAAAAATAGGTTCAGGGGCAGCTAGGTGGCGCAGTAAGTAGAGCACCGGCCCTGAAGCCAGGAGTACCTGAGTTCAAATATGACCTCAGACACTTGACACATTCACTAGCTGTGTGACCTTGGACAAGTCACTTAACCCCAATTGCCCTGCCTTCCCCCCTGCAAAAAAAAAAAAAAAAGAAAAATAGGTTCCTTCTAGCCATAACATTCTATAATTACATGATACAAGACTTTAAATGAGCTGTCATTTCACCTCTCTTGGCACATAAAGCAACAGTAATGGCAATCCCTTCACATCTTATTAAATGTTTTAATGAGTTGCTCTGGCCAAAAGTTTTATTAGCCGGTAAACAACCTAATGATAAAACCATGCACGTTTAACTGGGCCAGGTCCTGGAAGACAGCCATATAACCCATCACTTGGTCCATTCCTGAACCCTTTTCACCTTGGTAGGAGCTCCCAGAGTTTGTTCTTTATCTAGCCACCATTGCCACTAAGGACCTAAGGTTACCTCCATGACACCATGAAGTGTAAGAAGAAGACTTTAATAGAGATTATGACTATGTCTGACTAAATGCAGTAATGACACAAAATTAAAAACTCACCGGTATGACCTTGAGAAAGGCACCTAATCCATCTGAGTCTCAATTTCCTCTGTGAAATGAGGATGGCAATAAATACCTTGCCTATCTCATAGAATTATTAAAGAATCAAACGAAAGGAGTATAATATTGTTTTTTCCATTCAACAAATGGAAGAATTAATTAGTGGTAAAAGTCAAAATACTTAATTACATTTTAAAATTTTAATTCTATATAATTCTATATAAAATATATAATCAACATTTAAAATTGATTATTAATACTTATGGCAAATGTGGTGAAAATCTGACATCTAAAATATATGAAGAATACAGTGGGTATATATGTGTGTATGTACATACCCATACAGAGAACTATTAAAATTTTAGAAAGATATTTCCCAGTCCACAATGGATAGACTGACAATGGTCAAGGGATATCCAAACACATCCAGAAGTTATCCAAATATCCAGAAATTTATGTTATCTAGATATCCAGACATTATCCCAAAAAGGAAACACAAGTTGTTAATCACTTGAAAAAAATGCTCATCCTCACCAAGTCAAAAAAACACACATTTAATTAGCATTGCTATACCTCCTCCTACCTTTCAAATGGACAAAAAGAATTAAAATCAACGAAATTCAATGTTGGTAGGGTTGTAGAGAAAGTAATCCATTACTGTTGGGACTACAAACATGTATAATCTTCTTGGAAAATAATCTGGCAGTACAAAGTAAAAGTTGCCAAAATGATCATACCTGTCGAACCAGGCATTCATAAGATCAGAGCTTTAGAGATAAAGAAGGATCTTAGAGGTCATCTAGTCCACCTACTCATTTTAACAATAAGGAAACTGAGGCCCATCAAGGTGGAAATGACTTATTCAAGGTTACTCAGAAGATGAATGACAAGTAAGAGAGATGATCCTCTGACTTCAATTCTCTTGTGGAGAATATATCCTGAAAATATCGGGGGGAAAAAAATTCTAAGAAAGAGACAGAGACAGAAAGATGAGGAGTGGGAGAGGGTCTCACAGTGAAACAGAATAAGTACACAATATACAGAAGCAAATTAACATAGTATCACGGTGTTCCATAAATTCAAAGTACCCAGTTCCTGGGGGAAGGATTTACTATTCGACAAAAACTGCTGGGAAAATAGTCTGAAAAATCTTAGGTTTAGACTAACACCTTATACCATATACTAATATAACTCTAAGTGGATATATGACCTAAATATGAAATATCATATCATAAATAAATATAGACAAGCAAAGAACAAATTACCTTTCAGATGTATGGGTAGGGGAAGAGTCCATGACTAAACAAGATGAGATGGACAATTTTGATTATATAAAATTTAAACATTTTTGCACAATCTAATGTAGCTAAAATTAAAATAACTGGGGAAAAAGAATCTTTGAAGCAAATTCTCTGATAAAAGTCTCATGTCCAAAATATATAATAAACTGATTTAAATCTATAAACCTAAGAGTCATTCTCCAATAGGTATAAACAGGCAGTTTTCAAAATAACAAGTCTAAACTATCAACAATCATGTGAAAAAATGCTCTAAATCTCTAATAATTAGGTAAGTGTAAGCTAAAATGACTTTGAGGTTCCACTGCACAACCATCAAATTGGCAAAGATACACAAGAGAAAAATGTCAGATGTTAGAGAGCATCCAGCCATACTGGAAAGCAATTTGAAATTATGCTCCCCAAAGTAGCTACTGATTTGCACTAACCCTTTGATCCATATCCCACTACTGGGCCTATACTTAAAAAAAAATCAAAGAAATAAGAAAAAGACCTATATGTACATCATGAAAGAAAGAAAGAAAGAAAGAAAGAAAGAAAGAAAGAAAGAAAGAAAGAAAGAAAGAAAGAAAGAAATTAAAGGGGTGTCCACTTACTGAGAAATGGCTAAACAAATTGTGGTATGTGGATGTAACAGAATGTTTTAGTGTCTGAAGAAAAAAATATTTCAGAGAAAAGTAGGAAGATTTATATGAACTGATGCCAAGTTAAGTGAGCAGAATAAGAATAATCTATGCAATGATATTAATATTAGAAAGAAAAACAACTTTGAAAGACTTCAGAACTCTAATCAATTCAATGAGTCTAAAAGAAATATGAAATATGCTAGATGAAATATGTTACTCTGAATTTAAAATTAAGAAAGATACATTTTCAGACATGGCTGATATGGGAATTGTTTTTACCAAACTAGGTTTCTATGTATTAAGGGCTTATTTTTTTTATTAGCTCATGGGAAGGGAAGGGGAAAGGAGGGAGGAAAAGAGGTAAATTAATAAAAGAAAAATATATAAGGTATCACTTTCTGAAAGAGGAGAAGAAGATATATAGGGAGAAATTTTGGTGATGCAAAAACAATTCAAAACAAATTAATTTTAAAAGCTATCTATTCAGAGGTTTTCATTACAGCAGTATATATAATTACCAAAATCAAAAACAAAACTGTAAGCAAACTGAAATCCAACAATTGGGAAATGGTTGAACAAATTATGGTACATAAATTTAATGGAATACTATAACATAATATAACATAATTAAGATTGACAAAAAGGAGGAATCTATATAAGAAAATATGGAAAGTACTTGGTGAAGTAGTGCATAGGGAGAAGGGGGAGGAGGAGGAAGGGGGAGGGGGAGGAGAAGAAGGAGAAGAAGAAGAAGGAGGAGAAGGAGAAGGAGAAGGAGAAGGAGAAGGAGAAGGAGGAGAAGAAGAAATACAGATCCAGAAAAAGACTTTGCGTGAATTACGACCCCATAAGCAGAAAAGTGAATGGAAATGGACAAAGAAACCACAAAGAAATCAGATGGTGATTTAGAAGGACTGAAAATTTATAACATTTTATGGGTTGAATTTCATTTACTTAAATATAAATAATTACAGAGTAAGTTTAGTGGATTGTATTCATGTTTAATATTATTTATAATCAATCTTAAGAGTCAAATGAGATAGTGGATATAAACACCTTTGAAAATCCTTATATGTCAGGGATGATGATGATGATGCTTTAACTAATGGCCCTCCTACGATCCATTATGGCATGGAGGTGACATCAAGTTATTGAAGGCAGTAACAGAACAGTACAAACCCTGGTAAAGCCTTCTACCTTGAAAAGGCTTCAAGAACAAGGCTCATGATGGACTGTGTGTCTGTCATCCCAAAACCAGCCTAGGGAGGGAGAGAGGCTCATCACTTCAAGTCTGGCCCCACGGGGTACGACTTTTTAGCCACAGTGACCCAGAACACCGTCTACTAAAGGTGGGAAGCATTGACTATCCATGTGGATGCAAGGAGTACCTCCGATGATGAAATCATGGATCACTCGTTCAGGTATTGTTATTTATACTTATCCACCTCATCCTCATCTCCCCCACCCCACCCCCAGCACCACCAATCTTCTGCGTATATCAGGCTTCAAGAAATGTTGAGGGAGGGAGTCATTATTCATGGGACCATTTGATCATTGGACATAAGAGTGGGAAGGGACTGTAGAGAATAAATTTAACTCCCTTATTTTACAAAAGAGACAACTGAGTTCCAGATGGGGGAAGTAACTGCTTAAAGTCATACAAGTAAGTAAATAGCAAAGCCAGAATTTAACCCCAAGTCTTCTGACTTTCTGTACCCAATACTATTTTCACTACACACTCACTCTCTAATGTTTCTGTTCTCTTTCTCTCTTGTTTCGCATCCCATCCCCATGGGACCATTCTGAGATGAAGCTGAATATTCTCTCTCTCTCTCTCTCTCTCCCCCCCCTTCACCACACCAAACCACCAGAAATCAGAGTGGGTGAGAAAGGCACAGGCCAGTTCCACAGCCACATCCGAGACTCCCTTGGGCTCTAGCAGCCACAGCTCATAAAGGAACTGACAGTCAGCCAGCCAAGATTTGCATGAATCTCCATCTCTGCCTCTGTCTCAGAAGCTGTTGGTTAGGTAAGAACTCTTTGCTCCCACTGACCGCCTGCCTTCCTGTGAGTTTGAAACAACAGCCCACTAACTGGCCAGGAGCTGACCTCCCTCCCCACTAAGTAAATGTTCCTTGCCCCATCCCAGGGTCTGATCCTTTTGCAATATCCCCCCAGCTGATGAGCCCCGCTGAGGGCTCTAAGGACAACTTTCCCAGATGGGCTTCCCTCAGTCTTCTTTCCTTTCCAATGAGTAGACCTGTAGGTGGGGCTTATACTAAAAAAAAACTCCTCTTATTGGTTAGATCTGGTTTCCCTCTGTACGATCCTCTGCTGGACCAACCCTCTCTTCATCCCCAATTTCTTCCCCCACCCCCGCCCTAACAGAAATACAGAAATCTGGTTCTTAAAGGGACCCAGTGCCTTATTTGATCTTCGGCCTGTCTCTCTGGGAAAGCAAAGAGAATATAATTAGCGAGTGTTCTTCCCGTAGTCAAATCAGTAACCAACAATATTCTGAGTACTGCGGAAAAACTGGGCAAAGGACCTCTTCTTTCTTAAATACTGGGAGGAAATGAACGGCTCATTAGTCTATACATTTCAGAACAACTTGTAAACATCGGGGTCTTTCCCTGGTTTCTGGTGGGTTGTGTGGGTGGGTGCGTGGGTGTGTGTGTGTGTGTGTGTGTGTGTGTGTGTGTGAGAGAGAGAGAGAGAGAGAGAGAGAGAGACATAGAGGAGAGAGACCGAGACAGACAGGGAGAGAGAGAAAGAGAGAGAGAGAGAGAGGGAGGAGGGGGAGAGAGACACAGAGACAGAGAGAGAGGCACAGAGAGAGAGAGAGATCAGCTGTTCATTCTGCCTCATCTCAGAATGGTCCCACAGGATGGGCTGAGGGTAACGGGAGAGATTGGGAAGAAGAGAGAAAAAGAACAGATTCATGATGTTTTTTGATACAAGTGCCTCAATTTTGGCTTGACTACATTGTTTCAATGTAAGTTAGCAGTTTATAGGATAAACTTAGAACACAGTGTCAGGGCCGGAAGAAACCTTACTTAGAACATCAAAGATTAGCATTGCAATAGACCTTAAAAAGCATGGAACTGGAAGAGCTCGAAGACGAATCTTGGAGCATGGAATGTCAGAGCTGGATGGAAGCTTAGAACATATAATGTCAGAGCTGGAAGGGGAACTTTGAGAAACCATCTAGTCCAAGCTTCTCATTTTATAATTGAAAAAATTTAAGTCTTGGTACAAAGCAGGTCTTGAAACAAATTTGGCTTTTAAGCAGCACACAATTAAAAGGAAGCCTTGGCTACATGATGGGGTGTCTAGGTGGCTCAGTGGATAGAGTGCTGGGCCTGGAGTCAGGAAGACTCATCCTCCTGAGTTCAAATCTGCCCCCTGACACTTAATAGCTATGTGGCCCTGGACAAGTCATTTAACGTTGTTTGCTTTAGGGGGCCATCTCCAGTCATCCTGATCTATAACAGGCCACTGGACCCAGATGGCTCTGGAAGAGAAAGTGAGGCTGGTGACTTTGCACAGCCCTCCCTCACTTAAATCCAATTCACTTGCAAGTCATGCCATCACCTTCCTGATCTCATGGTCATCTTTGAGAACAAATGACAACCAACTGTGTCATCTGTATGAGGTGGAAAAGGAAATGGCAAACCACTGCAGTATCTTTGCCAAGAAAAGCCAAATGGGCTCATGAAAACTCAGTGAAGTGACTGAACAATAACACATGCCAAGTATTGTGCTAAGCACTAGGGATAAAAAAAAAAAAAGCTAAAAACACTCCCTGCTCTCAAGGAGCTCACAGGCAACTACGCTCATGCAATGCTTCATAATTTACCAAATTACATCACAAGCATTTATCTCGTTTGCCTCTGATACTGTCCTATCTCTGCCAACTGAAATTCCTACTCAATCCCGCTTTGAGGTCTTATGTAATAAGTTACTCAAGTTACTTCCTCCATGAAATATCCTCTGATCTCTTAAGATAAAATTTCTTTTTCTTTCCTCAAATATCACTTATTAGTTTGCTCTCTTCTCATGTTCTGATTTGCTCTCTTCTGCACTCCATCTCCCAATTCCAGGCATTTCTCTTGGCTGCCCCCCCCATGCCTGGAATTCTCTCACTCCTCCTCTCCACCTCCTACATTTTCCGGCTTCCTTCAAGTCCCAGCTAAAATCCTACCTTCTTTAGGAGATCTTTCTGGACCACCCTTAATTCTTGTGCCTTCTCTCTGTTGATCACTCCCAAATGATGCCATACATGGCTTGTTTGTACGTTGTTGTTTCATGTGGTTTCCTTCATTAGACTGAGAACTCCCTGACGGCAGGGAATATCTTTTACCTTTTTATGTATCCCTAGAACTTACTTCCTGGCACATACTAGGTACTTGATAAATGTTTATTAACTGACTCTATACTTCCCTTTGGATTCCTGCTAGATTTTGAGCCCATGAAGATAAGGACCGTGTTTTTGCATCTCTCCAAGTGTCTGCCAAAGTATTTCATGCCTAGTGGGTGCTTCACAACAATCAGGTAAGGTAGGCAAGTGAGGATAAGTGAATTATTAACCCCATTTTGTGCATGAGGGACCTAAAGCTCAGAGAGGTTAAATTGCTAACCAAGATTATACAGTAAGGAGGAGAATTAGCATTTAATCCCAAGTCCTCTGAGTACAAAACAACTATATTTCATGTTCACTCACTTCTAAAATAAACAGTCAATACTATTTAAAATTAGAATAGAATACCAAGGGAGTTGTAGATTCTTTAAAAATAGAATCAGAACCAGAAGCAACATTGCAAAGTAACTCAGGTTTGTCTCCCCTTTTCTTCTTTACCAAATAAAGCATCTCTCTTCCATTGGGAGATGACTTGTTCTCTAAATGTCCCTCCTCCCACAGAGTTCCAAAAGAACTTACCCTCCCCGGAACCTGCATGATTGTGATGCTCCCTCCAGCCTCCGTCACTTGGAGGGAGATTGTAGGAATAGTGGGGAAAGTCCTGGACCAAGGTCAGGAAACTTATGTTGAAATGTCAGCACAGCTACTACAAGCTGCAGGAGTTTGGTCCACTTATCCTATATCATGTATCTCAGTTTCCTCTTTTGTAAAATGAGGGGGATGGAATAAAAATCCTTAAGTTCCTTTCCAGTTGTAATATTCTTAAAGACTTGGCACCCAAACTCCCCAAGGTACTATGGAAGGAACACCAGAACAGGATTCAGAACTGGTCTCAAGTCTGGCATCTAAATCTAACTTTGTAAACTTGAGAAAGGTCACTGAACCATCTGGGAGTAGTTTCCTTTCCTGCAAAATGTAGTTATTGGAATCAGGTTTTGTCTAAAGCCTCCTTATGGTTGAAAAAAAGGTTTTATGTATGAATATATCACACTTTGTCTTGCTTGATTATTGTATATTTGTTACACAGGTTTAATTGTTCTTTCTTTCTCAATTGGAAAGCGGGGCCACAGAGAGAGAAAATTATTAATTCTTATTAATCAAAAAAATATAATTTAAAACAAAATCTACCACATTGTCTGAGCAAATGTGAATCTCCTCTGAAGGAAGACAGCTAGACTTTGAGAGAGGCTGCCTGGAAATAATGTCCCAGGATCATAGGTTTAGAGCCAAAAGGAATTGTGGAGGCCATCAAGTCTAACCTCTCCATTTTACAGATGAGGAAACTGAGGCACGAAGAAGCTAAAGTGATTTGCCCAGGATCACACAGCTAAAACATATCTGAGGTAGTATTTGCTCCTGACTCCAACTCTTAACCCAAAGGAATGACTCATGTTTGGAAGTAAAGAGAATAGCCTTGATTCTTATTTGGAGATGGCTTGGCCTAGAGAAAAGAGAAATGGACTTAGAATTAGGAGTCATGGGCTTGGGTCCCTGCTCTGCCACTTTTACTCAATATGTCAACTTAGAAAAGTTACTTCACCTTCCCGGGCCTCAGTTTACCTTTTCCGTAAAAATAGAGGTAATCATTCCCTTCCTACTTTCCCAGCATGACTGTTGTGAAGATTCATTAGCATCAAAACATGTCATCAATGTTAAGCCCTATAAAAATGTCTACTATTATTCTCATGGAAGTTCAGATGTAGTTCTGTCTGAAAGCAATCCTAAAAACCCAGGCCTTTTCAGCCTTCTACAATCAACTTAGGATAATTTCCTTCTTCACATTAGTCAAGGCCTGATCCCTCAGCCTCACTTGTATAAGAAAGTCACTGAAATAACCTCATTGGACAAAGATAAAGAAATAAAGCAACTAAGTGGCCCAGTGAATAGAGGGCTGGGCCTGGAGGCAGGAAGACTCTTCTTCATGAGTTCAAATCTGGCCCCTGACACTTACCAGCTGTGCGACCCTAGGCAAGTCACTTAATCCTGTTTGCCTCAGCTTCCTCATATGTAAAATAAGCTGGAGAAGGAAATGTTAAACCACTCCAGTATCTTTGCCAAGAAAATCCCAAGTGGAATCACAAGAAGTCAGACACAATTGAAACAACTCAGCCACAACAACAAAACAACAGGTACTGACCAATTTCTTTTTCCCTGCTTTAACTTCTTTACAATCGGCTTCATCTTTTCCACTGTCTTTCATGGCTGTCTGTCTGGTTGTTCTGTTAAAGGAAAAGAGGATGGCATTAGACTCGTGGTTCCCAAAGTTTTTAAAAATAAGAATGTTTCTCAGATCCCTGCGTGATAACAGTTGTGAAATTTTACTGAATATAGAAAGCTTCTTTGAAGGGGGAGGGAGAGAAGGGAAGGGATTAAGCACTTATACAGTGCCTGCTGTGTGCCAAGCACGGTGCACTCCTTTATAAATGTCATCTCCTTAGGTCCTCACAATAACCCTGCAAGGTAAGTGTGTTTATTATTCTCATTTTACAGATAAGTAAATGAAGGCAAAGAGAGGTTAAGTGACTTGCTCAGCATCACATAAATATGAAGTGACTGACGCCAGATTTGAACTCTGATTTCAGTAAGGCTTTAAAGTGAATATGTGTGGGGGCAGCTAGGTGGCGCAGAGAGTAGAGCACTGGCCCTGGAGTCAGGAGGAGCTGAGTTCAAATTTGGCCTCAGACACTTGACACACTTACTAGCTGTGTGACCTTGAGCAAGTCACTTAACCCCAATTACCCTGCCTTTCCCCCTCTAAAAAAAAAGTGAATATGTGTTTTATTAGTCACAACAGCATTTATAATGATTTTAAAACAGTAATACACAGGAGAGGGAATGAAGCACATGGATCATAGACTGATAGACATAGGAGTGGAAGGTCTCAGAGACCATTTAGTCAGACTCTTTATTTTACAAATGAGGAAACTGAGGCCCATGAAGTTCAAGTGACTGGCCTAAGAGCATAAGGTAGGTATATGAAGCTGAGATGTGAACATAGGTCTTCTGACTCCACATTTAATACTTTTCCTACCATACTTTACTGATAGAAATAGCCTCAAGTTCAGGATGATCTGAGTTCAAGTCTTTACTCTGACTTACACGTTTGCTATGTACCAGTCACTGTGTTAAGCTTGTGAAAACATGGTCCCCACCCTCAAGGAGCCCACATTCTAATAAGGGAGACAACTTGCAAATGACTATCCATCACACACACACACACACACACACACACACACACACACACACACAGAAGGAAAGGCACTAGCAGTGGGAGGGAGCAGGAAATGCCTCCTATACAAGGTAGAATTTAAGCTGAGTCTTGATAGAAGCCAGAACAGCAAGAAGGCCTGAATAGTAGAAGTGTGGAGTACATGGAAGAGAGTAAAGTATGGGAAAACTAGAAAAGTAGGAGGGGGCCAGGTTAAGAAGGCCTTTAAATGCCGGAGGATTTTATAGTTGATCCTAGAGGTAACAGGGAGTCACTGAACTTGAACGTGTGCATGTGTGTGTGTGTGTGTGTGTGTGTGTGTGTGTGTAAGGTGAACATGCAATAACTTGCCAAGGCTTGTTGATTCACACTCTACCCCTCTCCTTTTCTTTCCACTCACCCAACCATCACCCCAGTTTAAGCTTTTGTTAATTATTTCCATTAAATTCCTCTTATTAATTATAATTTTATTGTGAGGGGGTATGTATTTAATATGTGTGCTTGTCTATACTAGCTTATGAATTTTCATGCCTTGTTACATGGTCAATTTTTGTAAAGATAATATGCACAACTATGAAATTTGCATAATATTAATTAATCTCCTTCAGACCACCAATGATGAGCTATATACATTCCACCTCTTAGCAGAGAGGTGATGAACTCAAGGTACAGCATTAGGCCTTCATTCTCAGACGTGACTTGTTGGTTTGTTTGCTTGCCTATACGGATCTATTATAAAGGAGAGTTTCTACTTGGGGAGAGGTAGAGAATTAGTTATAGTTGTAGAAAAGAACAGCATTTTTTTTCTTCAGAGAACAAAAGAAGAAATACCCCAATTGTATTCAATTTGATAGGTAGGTTTGTTTTTTTGAAAGAAAAAAATGTAACACAAATGGCTCTTTCACATACAACCTTCTTCCTCCTTCCTTATTCCTCTTTGTAGTTTGAAATGGGTGTGCTTGCTCTCTCTCCTTTCCCTCCCTCCTCTCCCTCTGTCCACATAGGATACCATCCCCTTACCAGCGGGTTCTCTGCCCAAAGGAATGTAAATTTTGATCGCTAAAACCTTGCAAGACATCTTGGGGTTTATGGGCTAGATTTCTTTCTTAAGGACCACGTCTTAAACCCTAATCACTCTGGCTGTCATCGATTGGCCAATGGTAGGTCTCAGCCCAAGACTCACTAGGTCATTGTTTTGAGCCCTAAAGGCTCAGAGTGAACGTAAATAGCAATTGTTTCTGTTTTTACCAGAAACCCTGAGTGTCTTCCCCTCCCAGATTGATTTTTTTTTTTAAAACCAGATAAAAGAGGTCATTCTTTGCCTCATTTCTTACCTAACCTTAAATACTGAATGGGTGTGTTGCCTCAAACTGAGGCCTGGGAAAAGACCTTAACTTAAAAAGGCCAAGGTCTCCCACTGTATCCAGAGTCATCTCTAGTTATCCTGATCGATGTCTTGCCACTGGACCCAAATGGCTCCAGAGGACAAAGTGAGGTACTTTGCACAGCCCTGCCTCACTTAAGTCCAATTCACTCGCACATCATGGCTTCACCTTCCTGATGTCATAGTCCTCTTCGAGAACAAAGGACAAACAACTAACAATAACTTATCAGAAGAGCAGTAAAAGTAATGTATGGAATTGATGATAAACTTTTAAAAAAACAAGTAGTGTGAAATGGAGATTCGTAGTTTCCTATTTAATCCTCTTTTTGTTTTCTGCTCTGTTTGTGGAAACGTTCTTTTTTGTGTTTAGAATAAAAAATAAAATTTTCAAAAGAAGTATACATATTAAATGTTAGAAAGTAGTGGTAAAATTGCCCTTTTTGTGTCTTCTTCTATAATTCTTTTTATTTAATTCCAAACATTTTCAAAAATTGGGGCAGTTATCTATTTTGTATCTCCATCACTGTATGCCCTGGGCTTAGCACTGACACATGGTATTGTTCTTTATACTGTCATTCAGTCATTTCAGTCCTGCTCAACTCTTTGTGACCCCATTTGGGATTTTCTGGGCAGAGATACTGAAGCATATCGCCATTTGTTTCTCCAGCTCATTTTACAGTTGAGGAAGCTGAGGCAAACAGGATCAAGTGACTTGCCCAGGGTCACATAGATAGTAAGTAAGTCTTTAAGGCCAGATTTGAACTCAAGAAGATGAGTCTTCCGGGCTCCAGGACCAGCACTCTATCCACTGTGCTATGCAGCTGCCCCAATTGTTACATATCAAGTTCTTAATAAATGCTTATTGACTGATTTTTAAAAATATGCATTTATTCATGATTAAGCTCACAATAAAAAAAATTTAGCCATCACTATAACAAAAAGAATTTTGATTGCTGAATTAAACATAGATAGGGGTGAAGACTGAAGCTTTGTATGAGGAAGATACCTATGACATCATAAAAGGTACATTCAGTTTCCAGCGGGCCACCTACTTTTGGCACTTTCAAGAGGTTAGTTCAGGATTAATAAAAGGAGGTTATATATTGTCAGATGATTAATGAGTTTGGACAATTCTAAGAGATAACATAGATTGAAAATTAAAATAGCTTCCCTAGAGGTATTGATAAATTCATGGAGAACAGACATTAACCCTTAGTAAGTGAAAAAATTAACTCAATACCTGATGCCAAAGAAGATTTCATCAAAGGATATGAACAGGCAGTTTTCAGAGGAAGAAATTAAAGATATCTATAGGCATATGAAAAAATGCTCTAAATCACTATTGATTAGAGAAATGCAAATCAAAACAGCTCTTAGGTACCACATATCTCCTGTCAGATTGGCTAACATGACAAAATATGGGAGAATTGGAACATTAATACATTGTTGGTGGAGCTGCGAACAGATCCAGCCATTTTGGAGGGCAATTTGGAACTATGCCCAAATGGCCATAAAAATGTGCATACCCTTTGACCCAGCAATACCACTCCTAGAGCTATATCCCAAAGAGATCACACAAGTGGGAAAGGGACTTGTATGTATAAAAATATTTATAGCTGCTCTTTTTGTGGTGGCAAAGAATTGGAAATCAAGGGGATGCCCATCAGTTGGGGAATGGCTGAATAAGTTGTGGTATATGTGTGATACCTGAGTAGCCAGCTATTGCTAAAAACCCTGCCCCCAGCCCCTAATTGCAAACTCCAGTCTGCATATAAAAAAACAGACTGAGTTCCTGCCATTCGGCAAGGGGCCTGGGCCCCTAAGACTCTTCTAAGGAATGTGAGCTAATTACCAGGAAAAAGTCTAATGCCTAACGACATTCCTCTGGCAGAGTGGGCTCAGAGATGTTTCTATCTTATGTCAACAGACTGAGGTGGAACATCTCTCGGTCTGTCCATGGCCATTAAGGATGGAAGCCTTGGCCCTAGACATTATCTTGAATTATATGACTTTTGCCTTATCTTGAGCCTTCCTAGCTTCAAGAGTTATGGCAAAAGTTGGAGACAGAGATCCTGGGTTGTAATTTCAGTTGACACTTTGTCAGCTATCTGATATGTTGTATTTACAATCTATTCAGGAGGTTCCTCTAATGTATCACGGTCATAAAAAGTGAAATAACACAGGCTTGCTGAGTCTGCAAAATAACATATGTAAACTTCAAGAGATAATTAAGCACTGAATCCTGTATTGTCTGTATAAACTACCCTCTCGCTTCAAACGTTGCCATTGATTTGGGAAGCCCCAGTGGCCGCCGGCTAAATAAATTCTCCACTTAAAACTTATACTCTGTGGCGTGTCTCACTCGCTTCTGGTATAACATATGAATGTAATGAAATACTATTGTGCTATAAGAAATGGGGAAAATACAGACTTCATAATAACCTGGAAAGACCTACATGATATGATGCTGAGTGAGAGGAGCAGAACCAGGAGAATGTTGTACACAACCACAGCCATTTTGATTCTGTGATGACTAACTTTGATAGACTTGGCTCTCCTCAGCAATACAAGGCTCAAAGACAGCTCCAAAGGACCCATGATGGAAAAAGCTAGCTATATCCAGAGAAAGAAATGTGGAGTCTGAATGCAGATTGAGGCAAACTATTTGTTCTCTTTTTTGGGGGTTTTGTTTCTTCTTTCTCATGATTCATTCCATTGGTCGTAATTCTTCTTTGCAACTTAACTATTGTATAAATAAGTTTAATGCGAAGGTCTATGTAGAATCTATATGGGACTGCATGCCATCTTGGCGGGGGGAGGGGAGGGAAGGGAAGAAAATTTGTAACTCAAGAACATGTAAAAGTAAGTGTTGTAAACTAAAAATAAAAAATCTACTTAAAAAAAGATTCCAGTTAATTAATTACTTGCTATAATTTTTAAAAAAGGCTGACTGCATTTACAATCAATACAGCTGATGATGAAGTAGGTACAGACATTTGAACTGATCACATACAATGTTAGAGCTAAGACAGAGCTTAGAAAGTAAAACTCAGAAGGTTGAATCAAGAAAGAACTATAGAGACCCTCTAATCCAATTCTCTCATTTTACAAGTGAGAAAACTAAAATGTTTAGTAAAAAAAAAAACAACTGAAGAAAGAGGCAGTGAGTTAGAACAAAGTTCCAGAAAATAAACCATTGTATAATGTCATTTAAAATCTGCTGCATAACATGTTTTCCAAACATTGGAAATTAATTTCTAAGTGCATAGCATTTAGAAGGGGGGAAAAGCACTTATTTTATTTCTTTTCACAAAAAATCTCTAGCTATTAACTAGCTAGCTATGTGTGTTTATATGGGATCACACACACAGGCATACACATATGTACATATTTCCAAAGTAATAAGCAATCACTTACCGTGTATTCTGGGCAGTGTTTTTCTGTCACAGTTTAAAGAATAATCAAGCCAGTGCTATATGTTGAGGAGCTGCCAATATCATGATGTGTAAATGTGGGAAACTGAGGGAAAAAAAACAATATTAATGATTAAACCAGTTCCACCCACCATTTTAAGCTTTCTTTGATAGAAGTCTTGATAAGAGATAAATGATTAACAGCTGGTATTGATGGCCACTTCAACTTATTGTCAACATTCCCAGGAATGTGCCAATACTTAGAAACAGCAAAACCTTGGCAAAGACTAAAGGACAAGGGAGAATTCCTGATGGCTCATCTGAGTAAAAGTGGAGGGTTAGCCCACAAGAAAATTATGGAGTGCCATTTATACGTGTCTCTCCCACCTCTCCCATCAGTCCCCCTTCCCTATACTTTACTCTGGCCATCTTTCATTAGTTATCTACCCTTACCTCGGTCCCCAACCAGACTCCCCTATCACTTGCAGGCCTTCCAGTAGAAGTTAGATGTTCTTTTGTTCAGAAAGTTACAAATGACATTCATGCTTCACATGGAACTTAAATTAGTGGCCCTCTAAGGTCCCTCCCAAATATAATGCCAAAATATAATAAGACCTCTTAGATTCTATGATTCTATCCTGTGTTGTGTCCTGGCTCCCAGCTAGATGTCAACTAACCTCTCATAAAGTGTTAACTGATAACTAAGGTGTTAGCTGATAACAGCAAGATGTCGTTCATTCTGGGGATCTTGACCAACTAAAAACATTTTTATTAAATGGCTGGCATGCAAAATTTCTTAAAATTTAACATTTTAATTCAATAAACATTTATTAATTAAATGCCCCCCCCATGCAGAATGCTGTATTAAGTAAGCCCTGGAATGCTAAAAAGTAGCATGTATTTCTCTGCTTTCTGAAGACAGAGGATCATGGGTAGAATGTGATGTTTTCTTGATCACTCAGAGTCATTGTTTCATATTAGGCAACAGCCTAATACATATAGTGATGTCTTTAGGAATCATCGAGATGTGTGGAGCTCTTTGCTCATCTATCTCATGATCTGCAATAACAGTCAAATTGCTGGCCTTCTCAAATTCTCTGTCTGGCTTTTTTGTTTTTATTTTTGTTGTAGTTTTCATCTTCTTCCTCACTTCAGGCTCTCTGATATCACTCTCTGATGTCCTTGGTATGTTTGCCTTTGGCAAAAATCTATCCCTTCTCCCTTTCTAATTTGTGGCCATTAATCTGCTTTGAATGGGGAAACTGAATCAAGTTTTTCAGAACTGTTTGAAGAGTTTGTAAGATCATTTGAGGGCCAAAGGACTCACTCTAGAGTCAATGCACCAATGCTGGGACATCCCTTTTAATGCACAGGGAAATTTTTGTTTACTCACAATTACTTAAATCCTCTGGAACAGAGCCCCGCTCCTGGAAGTCTGATCACCCAGAAGCAAGACATTACTCAATAGTTATATTGTTTTAATGAATTCAAGTGCCGCTTCTCTGTCCACTTAAGTCGTTTTTGTCCTTCAAACCTCAGTTAACTGTATTCCCCATGAAACCTTCCCTGTTCTCTTGCTCCTTAAATTTCTCTAGAATAGCTCTCCTTTGCACTCATCACATTGCACTTTATATTGTACTAATTTGTGCACTAAGAGGTTACATGTTTTGCCCAAGGTCAAATAGCCAGTGTATATCAGGGGCAAGAGATGAAAACGAATGTCCACCTGACTATGAGACCAACTCTGTATCCAAGACAGTACATACATCCCCTTGAGATGGTGGATCAGGAATGGTTCCTTGGAGAACCCGGATGCCACGTTTCTTGAATTTCTCATTATACTGGTTAATGCTTTGGTGTTATATATAGTCTTTGGCAAAATGCACACACACACACACACACACACACACACACACACGACAGGAAAGGAATGAATCCCATAGTGTTGCCGAAGCCGACCAATTTAGGAATAAATGTCATAGACTGTGAACATCTGGGACATGTGGATAAGAAATTATTAATGACTCGGCTAGAAGGAATGGATCCTTTTCCTCCTACATAACAGCAACTGTCTCAATAAATTTTAGCTTTTCTCTGCCCTTGCTTCCGCTTCCTGAAATTACTCTGTTTCCTGTCCTTTATGATTAATTTTACAGGGGGGAGTTGAAATTCTTCTCCTGGAAAACACACTAGGAAGGGGCAGGGGGATGGAGACCCTCTGAAGGGAAGGCAGGTAAGAGTTTTTTCCTTTTGGGATGGACAGTACCTGTTTCTAGCTGATTAGAAGATTCAGGAGCTGCTGACTCCTCTCTTCCTCCGGCCGCAGCTGGTAACTTTTACTTTGTAAATTGAGCAGCGAGGCTCTAAGATCCCAAGAAGAAAACCAGCCTCCCCCAGCCCCACGTGCTTTCCGTGGGGAGATGGCTACTCCCTGAGCAGCTTCCCAACCAAGAACTCTCAAATGAAGCTTGGCTTAGAGGAGAATTGTTGCACTCGGAGAAATTGGGGAGCAGACTCTCCTGTGAAAGGATTCTTTGGTCCCAGAGAAGAACAAGCCTGAAGTGCTGGAACATGTCCATAGACAAAAGGCCCTAGCGAGGACTGGGAGGACAGGAAAAGAGGAAGCAGTCTCAACTCAAGTGAAAGCAAAACCAGAAAGACCAGGTCCCTAAGGGTCTGAGTGCTGGCTTCAGGGCGTTGCAAGAAAAATGAAGGGTTTGTAAAGTAGTTAAAAGCAACATATAAGTACAATGGATGATCGTTCACTATGATCCTAAAACAAAGGAAACGAGCATTTATTAAGCACCTACTGGGTGCTAGGTGTTTTAAAAATATTATCTCAATTCATCTTCAGAAAAGCCCTGGGGAGTAGGTTGTGTTATTAATCTCATTTTACAGTTGAAGAAACCGAGGCAAATAGCAGTTAAGGGACTTAACTCAGGGTCACACAGCTAGTAAGTGTCTGAGGTCAAATCTGAACTTGGCAGATAGGTGACAAAGTGGATAGAGCACCGGGCCTGGAGTCAGGAAGACCTGAGTTCAAATCCAGTCTCAGACACTTAGTTGTGTGACCCTGATCAAATCATTGAACCCTGTTTGCCCCAGTTCCTCATTTATAAAATGAGCTAGAGAAGGGAAATGGCAAACTACTCCAGTATCTCTGCCAAGAAGGGTCACAAACAGTCAGACACACTTGAAAAATAACTAAAAAACAACATAGCTTCCTGTTTTCAGGCCCAGCACTCTCTCCAGTGTGCCACCTAACTCCCTCTAAGACAGCGATAGTGTGTATGGGTGAACCTGAACGTGGAATTGGACATCCTAGGTTTAACTAGGTTCTGACACTAACTGGCTATGTGATATTAGGTGAGTCATTGTCCCTGGACAAGGCAGTTCATTCACCTGGAATACAGAGATTAGATCTGGGCTACATAGCTCTGAGTTATTGTGAAGGGGAAAAGTCCTTAGGAACCCTCAGGCACTATACAAATATGAGTTGTTATCATCATGACGAGTATTAACAATAACTTTGGCCTTTGTCTCTTCCTCTATAAATTATATATAGAATCTAAGAATCAGGAGGGACTTCAAAGATCATTTAAAAGTCCAATCCACACCCGAACCTGCAGGACAAGTTGTCATCCAGCCTCTTCTTTAATAGCTCCAGGGATAAGACACACCTCTTAGGGCTGCCCATTTCTCTTTTGGGTAGGTCAGATAGTTAGGGAGTTCTTCCTTGCCACAGAGAGAGCCTTGGGGTAGCTCGGCAGAGTATATCCTGGTCTCCCCAACTGCCCTGACCAAGAGATGAACTGCCAAGACAGATGTGGCAAAATGTGGTGAGATCATAAACGTGGACAGCCTCACTAATTCTGTCGTTTTTCCACAGGCCTGAGCGACAATCCTGTGAATACTTAATGCTAAACGTAGCTTCCAAAGCCCTAGGAGCTAATCCAGGAAGGTTTAAGGAATGTGAATAGGGATGGTCTAGACTCACAGGGGTGGGGAACCTGCAGCCTCAAGGCCACATGTAGGTCCTCAAGTGCAGCCCTTTGACTGAATCCAAACTTCACAGAACAAATCCCTTTAATAAAAGGATTTGTTCTGTGAAGCCTGAACTCAGTTAAAAGGCTGCACCCAAGGATCTAGAAGGCCACATGTGACCTTGAGGCTGTAGGTTCCCCACCCCTGGGAGAAGGTTGTGAAATATAGCTTCGATTTTCTTCCCTAATCCTAATCATGTGTCCAACTTTTCATGACCCCATAAGGAGTTTACTTAGCAAAGACAATGAAGGGGTTCGCCATTTCCTTCTCCAGTGGATTATGCAAACAGAAGTTAAGTGAGTTGTCCAGAGTCACACAGCTAATGAGCATCTGATTCAAATTTGAACTCAGGTCTTCCTGACATCAGGCCCAACACTCTATCCACTGAGCCATCTAGCTGCCACATGTAAATGCTAGCTATTATTCTTATCATCTTCATTTTACAGTTGAGGCAGAGAGAAATTAAGTGACTTGCCCAGGATCACACAGCAAGGGCCTGAGAACAGATTTTAACTAGGGTCTTCCTGACTCCAGATCCAGCACTTTATCCACTGGGCTATGATATATGTACACATTGCTTCCCTAGTAGCATTTAAGATCCTTGAAGGCAGAGTCTCTGGCACAGAACCTGGCACATAGTAGGTACTTAATAAAATGCTTGTTGATTGACCTCAAGCTTATAATGAAGCCACCTGACTGCCTGGAAGGAGTGACAATTCTATAGCCACAGAATGTGTGAGCCGGAAGGAAGCATCTAGTCAAATGCTTCTTTTTATGGACAAGAAAACAAAATTTGATTCCCCAGTGTGGCTAGAAGATAGAGAACATATAAAAGTGATGAAGACAGACACATAAGATCAGAAAGCCAGGCTGGATATCCAAGATAGATAAGAATCTATTTTCTAAGACACATAGGAACAGATTCAAATCTACAAGAATAAGAGCCATTTCCCAATTGATAAGGGGTCAAAGTATATGGACAGATAGTTTTAAAGAAGAAATACAAATTATTAGGAGCATATGAAAGGATGTACTAAATCCCTAATAACAAGAAGATGCAAATTACAACAACTGAGGTTGCTTTATGCTCACAGGGAATAGACAGAGGGTAGAAAAGGAATCACTCCTTGTCCTAATGACCTATTTTATTGGATGCAAAAAAAGGATGAAGCACTGTTTTACCTTTCAGGAGCTCACAATATGATTAGAGAGATAGATTAGTAAGAATAAATATTTTGAAAATATAAAAGAATATTCAAGCTCTAAATTATGAGGCAGAGACATACTTCAAGTAATTAAACTGGAGAATCCAATTATAATTTGATATAACTGTAATTTAATTAAATCTAAGAAGAGTTGGGAGAGCATAACCAATTTTCAATGTCCTAAGTATTATGTAGAAGAAATGTTAGACTGTAACAACAATGCTGCTTGCAGCTGCTGTAGAGGTCTAAGGCCAATCAATAACACCAGCACACAGGAGGGCTGCTAGCATGGGTTCTTTGATCTGCTTTTCTAAGGAAAGCAACTTTAAGAGGTTTACAGTCTCACTTTAATTAAACATACATATGTCATTCACTTAGTTCAGGGGGGAAAGTCAGCACCCTGAACCTCAGAGAAAACAGAAATTATATAAACAGAGCAAATAACACAAATCAGCAGACAAGGCTTCTAACCATCTTCCGTAGCAATACATACATAGTTATCAGAGAGAGAAGCACCAACATCTGGGTTTTCAAAGCTGGGGGAGGGGGGGGGTGCTCCTTAACAGCTACCCAGAGTCTCATCTGGCCAAGTCATAGGATCACTCTTCCAATGAGTGAGCCCCCAAAGCAAAATGCTAACCTCTGCATATATATACACGCTTCTTCAGGGTCAGAGGACGTCACAACCACGTGACTCAAACTCACATGACTTAGGCTTTCTTGTGACTTAAGCAGGTCATCAAAGACTCTTGATAAATCAAGGACTCTGGATTGAAACAAAGGCAAGACTCAATCAAAGGTACTTGATTGCCTTAGTGCTGAGAAGCATTCCAAAAGGAAAAACAGTGAAAAGTTCCACTTTGCTTGCCATTACATAGACTAATTCTCTGTGCATCAAAAGGCAAAGCTAGAATAAAAGGGTAGAAATTACAGGAAGGGAGAATTGCAAGGAAGAATTGAAAGACAATGTGGCTCAGTGGCTAGAGAGTCAGAGTTGAGAAGAAGTAGGTTCAAATTCTGTCTCTGACTCCTGCTGGTTATAGAACAATAGGCAAGTCAACCTCTCAGTGCACCCAGGCAACCTCTCAGACTATAAATTGAAAATCAGATGCTAATCCACAGTGGTTAAGGGGGTTCCCAACACCTAGGAAATCATAGGCATGGATTAAAAAAAAATTATGTATGTATGCATACACACATACACACACACACACACACACACACACACACACAAGATTTCCTTACAATTAGAACTGTTGAACAACAAAATAAGACACTTCAAGTAGAAATCAGTTCTCAATCACTGAAGATGTTCAAGAAAAAGCTGACCACTTGTCACAGGGTGACTGTGTGTGTGTGTGTGTGTGCATGTGTGTGTGTGTGTGTGTATGTATTACCTATGTTGTATTTCCATTTATTTTGTTCAATATTTCCCAATTACATTTAAATATGGTTCAGGCTCATTTGGGAGTGTTGTGGGCCACATATAATCGGTGGGCAGTGAGTTTGAAGTTTCTGAATCAGGCCCATCTCTTTCCTTACTCTCCCACCTCCATTTTATAAAGGAGGAAATTGAAGCCCAAAGGAAAGGAAAGGAAGTACTCGACATTACAAAGATAGTAACATGAGAGTCTGGATTTGAACCTCAATTGTCTGGCTCCAGATATGTGGCTCTTTCCTTCTTCCCATGCTACGTAGGAACAGAATCTTAGAATCCCAGAACTTCAGGGTTTGAAGGGACCACAGAGTCTAAAGTGACCCACACCTGACAAAGGATCCCTTCTATCTAATACCCAAGAAGTGTTCATCTACCTTTTGTTGGAAAATCTCCAGTGCGTGTGTGTGTGTGTGCGCGCACGTGCGTGTGCGCATGTGTGTGCGCGCATGTGTGTGTGTGTGTGTGTGTGTGTGTGTGTGTGTGTGTGGTTTTCTAAGTCAATTTGCAGGGATCTTTGCATATGATTTAGTGGCCCTCCCACCTTCATATTTGAGTTTGACACCACTGAACAAGGTAATCTCTAAGGTCCTTTCCAACTTTCAGTCTGTAGTATGATCTACCCTGAGAGGATGATTTCAACTCGGTGGTGTTTGTTGTTGTTCAGCTGTGTCTGACTCTTCAACACTCCATTTGAGTTTTCTTGGCAAAGATCCTGAAGTGGTTTGCCATTGTCTTCTCCAGTTCATTATACAGATGAAGAAACAAGGTTAAGTGGCTTTTCCAGGGTCACACAGCTGGAAAGCATCTGAGGCCAGATTTGAACTCAGGAAGATGAGTCTTCGTGACTCCAGGCCCATTGCTCTGGTCCACTGTGACACCCAGCTGCCTATGATGTTTGTTTACCAACACACACAAAAAAAATAGTGTCTGTTGAACATCATGCAGTGGTGGGATAAGCCTTGGATTTACATAGATGTAGAAGGCCTGGATTCAAGACACGTTATGCATCCTACTATCTGCATGACTTTGGGGAAGCCACCTAAGCTTTCTGAGCTTCAGTTCTTCTCTAGGAAATAAGAGCCCTGCCTCCTTTCTAGCTCCAAACCCCTTCATCTAAAGACAGCACAGGGAACGAAGGGTGTCTCCAGGGTGGTCAACAAACATTTACTAAGGAGTCAACGGAGTGTTCCAGGAGGATTCGCACCTCTGCTGTGAGGATTTGCCAAGCACTTTTCAGGGCTGCTCAATCACCTTTGGGGTCCTCCTGGCGCTCAACTCTTACCTCTGACTCCAAGGGGCTGTAGCCTGCACAGAGGCCACACCTGGCTAAACTGTCTCAGCAGATGGACTAAACCAAGTTGAGGGTAACTGACAGGCCTCAAACCCATCGGGGAGTTAGGGGAGTATCTACCCCAAACACACGGAGACTTCCCCTGGTGGAATGCAAGATGAGAACAATTTGTCCCTATAGCTGTGAAGGTGGCTGAAGCAGGCTCTGTGGAGTGCTTAGAGTTTGGGCAGGCATCCACTGCATCCCAAGGTCACAGTCTTTGGTCTTGCCATGGGTCACTAATGACTCTGGAAGAGAGAGTGAGGCTGATGACTTTACACAACTCTGCCTCACTTAAATCAAATTCACACGCCAGTCTAGACGCATCACCCCGTGATGTCATTGATCCTCTTCAAAAACGAAGGACAAAACAACAATTAAGGGCTTACTATGTGCCCTGGCACTCCGAGCTAAGCAGTAGGGATTCCAAATTAAAACAAAAACTGATCCTGCCTTCAAGATGCACACAATGTGATAGAGGAAACAACACATAAATAACTAGGCATATGCAAGATAAATACAGAGTAGGCGGGAGGAGCTAGGTGGTGAAGTGGATAAAGCTCTGGGCCTGGAGTTGTGAAGATCTGAGTTTAAATCCAGCCCCAGGTATTTATTAGCTGTGTGACCCTAGGCAAATCACTTAACCTGTTTGCCTTAACTCACTAGAGAAGGAAATGGCAAACCACTCCAGTATTTTTGCCAACAAAACCCCATGGACAATATGGTCCATGGGGTCATGAAGAGTTGGACATGACTGAAAATGACTCAACGACAATCTCATAGGGGGAAGGAAGCCAAGGAAGATTTTCTACAGAAAACAAGATTTAAGTTGTCTTGAAGAAGCCAGGCAAACTAAGAGGTGGGAGTACCTCACATTAAATTCTAACATACCCTATTAAAGGCAAAAACTTTCAAGATGTGCTTACACATAAAAAAGAAGCACAAAAAAACTAAATTGTCTTTTTTTCCTACAAAACTACTTAGTGTGTGATTAGCTGACCACTTTGGGAGTGCAATTTAGCTAGATGAATGATTTCCAGTAGATAAAATAACTTGTTTAAAAAATTGAGTGCAGATTTTATGTAATTAGATTTTTAGCAGGAATTAAAGGTCAGCTAAGCATTGAAATCATCAAAACAAAAAGCTATTGTTTAAATTCACCTGAAACCTTTTAAGATAATTGAAAGCTTAATTAAATGTTCTTCCTAAGTCTTAGAGTTAACAGAATAGGAATTAACCCCAATGTGGCCTGAAAGGTGAAATAACAAATGCCCAATGCTTTTAAGCACTAACTTTCCAAAGGCCTAGTAGCGGTCTTACACATGATGGAAAGCTAACTATGCCAAGAAGGGAGATGAGTTATTCAGGGGGTTATGAGGACTCATAATTTGGGTAAGAATAGCTAACTAATAAGGGAATTAAGATTTAGAGGAAATACTCTAAGAATCTTTCTCCCAACATCAGGTTGCCATATTGATTCCTCTTTTCTGAATACGTACAAACCCACAATCCTTATAGGCATCCCCTTGGGAGGGAAAGTGAAGAGAGGACCTAAATTCATGAGAGTGATATGAACCTCTGGAGTGGAAGTTCCCTCCACCAACGCAGATAGCTCATTCTTCTGCAATTCATGGCCACGGAGAGGTACTTAGGACACTGAGAGGTGGCATGACTTAATGGCAATCACATAGTCAGTTTGTGTCAGAAGCAGGACCTAAACTCAAGTCTTCCTTACTCCAAGTTTAACCCTCAGTCCACTATACCTTGCTGTCCTCTGAGCTGTACAAAGTAGTCCAACTCTTATTAATCTAACATTTATATACTGCATTATTGTCATAAAGCATTGTCATATATATTATCTTATTGGTTCTCACAACAACGCTATGAAGAAGGCAGTACAAGTATTATTACTCCCACTTTATAGTCTAGGCTCAGAGAGATTAATTGACTTTCCTACAATTACACAGTTTAGGAACTGAGATTCAAACCTAGGAATTCTAATTTTAAATACCCCACTATCTCTAAGCATTTCACAAGAGTTTGTAGCTTATCTTCTTCACAAGTGGACAGGTGACCTTAAGATTGGTAGGCACTAAAATGCTCCCTTCCCTGGTGCTAGGTGGTATCCATCTGCCCCAAAGGTCTGTCCTCTCTAATCCCAAAATAGGTTAAAAATAGGGAAATTCCCCTTACCCTGGAACCCACTTTGACCCTATGACTCCATTTGGTCACAATACGGTAGAGGTCAGTTCACCAAGTAGGAGATCCAAGAGCATGGAGGGGCCTACGGCTCCTTTGAGGTCCTTACTATTCTTTCCCTATCTCAACCATGCCACGTGCGTAGAAGAGCGAAACTATTTGCAATTGCCCCTTCAGTGAGTGCCAGGATCCAAATGGATGTAGAATTTTTTGCTTTGTTTTTAGATAGTGTCCAGCACATAGCAGGTGCCTAATAAATGCTTGTTGAATTGAATTGGACTGGCCAAAGTAAGTTTCCACAACACTGGCATCAGGCCACCCCACTCAATTTTTGATGTTCAACGGATGGGCAACACATATGTGCTTTTAAGCTTGGGTATGTGGGACAAGCTGGCCTGTGGTTTCAGAGTACATTCTCAGCTCTTGTCAAGCTCTTTGCTACATAAACAGACCGTCCTTCCCCTTTGCTGCTGGCCTTTTCACATACTCTGCTTCAAACCTAGCATTGATCTTCCTCTTTGCCAACTCTGTTTTGGCAGTACCACAACTGACCATCTTGCCTGGTCCAAGGAGAATGTTCTTCAAGACTTCACTTTCCCTTTTAAATGGCAACTTCCTGGCCACCTAGAACCTAGAAGAGCCCTGGGCAGAGGCAAGGAGAACAGACAGATTCTCTCTCTATAAAGAGCTTTGCTTGATCCCTATCCAATTCTAGGGGAAAATGACGTCCAGTCCCTCAGACTTTGCATGATATTTTGCCCAACCTCTTGTTTCCCTATATCTTACTCTCCTTTGGATAATAAAAATTAAATTAATATTTTGCAAGGCACTGTACATCTATTATCCCACTGAGCTCCATAACATCTCTACTTGATTGGTACTCTCTATTCCCATTTTACAGATGTGGAAACTGAGGTAGTTATTTGTGTAATTATCCTTCCTCCCCTTAGCTTATAAGTTCCTTTGGGGCTGGGCCTTTGTCACACATAAGAGGCTTGTGTTAGTACAGTGACACGAGACTTTCTGGGGGTAGGGTGGTGGGGAAGGCAGTGGTAAATAATGATACACAGTACAAGATGCTTGATGCCTCCCTGTGCTAATAAACTCCTTTTGTCTTATTTCCAGAGTTTGCCTTAATTGACCTGGGTGAAGCTGCAACTAGGATTTTCTCTTTACCTCATGGGGAAAAAAGGGTAATGGAAAAGCTCCAGCCCTATAGGAAGGACTGATAAGTTCCTCCTTAATCCTGTTCATAAATTAATTCCATCCTATTTCATCAGATAGGGGATGAAGTTTTGCTCTTAGCAGCTAAATGGGGCTTCAGTTATCATCATAAAAGGGTTCAACTGAACTCAAACATCAGCTGATATGCTCTTTCTTCCCTGACCTTTAATTCCTGATAAAACAAAGCTAATTACATGAAGTCTTCAGTCAATTTTGTAAATAGTCTCTGTTATTTACTGATCCTATTTAATTGGTTCTAATTGACAAAACAGATAAAGTGCTGTTAGGAGCAGGTAAGTTTAAACACTGAGCTAGAGTCAAAGAAATCAGTCAGCCCCAAGTATGGTAATAGCTGTGTGTGACCTTGGGAAATCACTTAACCTCTCTGAGCCTCACTTTTCTCATCTGTAAATGGGGCTAATAATATCTGCATTACCTTCTTCAGGGGGGCGGAGCCAAGATGGCAGCTGGAAAGCAGGGACCAGCTTGAGCTCCCTGCCGAGCCCCTCCAAAAACCTATAAAAAATGGCTCTGAACCAATTCTAGAATGGCAGAACCCACAGAACAGCAGAGGGAAGCAGGGCTCCAGCCCAGGACAGCCTGGAGGGTCTCTGGGTGAGGTCTATCCCACACGGAGCTCGGAGCTGGGAGCTGGGAGCTGGGAGCTGGGAAACGGAGTGGAGCAGAGCCCATCCAGACCAGAAGCCGGGCGGAGGGGGCCCTAGCACCCTGATTCAGTGAGCTGCGGCAGTTACGAGACTTCTCAACCCACAAACACCAAAGACTGCTGAGAAGGTTAGTGGGAAAAGCTGCGGGAGTGGAAGGAGTTCGCAGTTCGGCTTCCAGCCCCGGGGGCAGCGGAGGTGGGGCAGCTACGGCTGCTGCTGCTTCCGGCTCCAGGCCCACCTGGTGGGAGGAATTAAGTGGTGGATCAGAGCAGGGGTGCACAGCCTGCCGAAGATCTAAGCCCAGTTCGGGCTGGGGGTTCTTGGAGAAGGAGCAGTGCCAGTGTGGCAGAGCTGGCACCTCCCCCCCAAACGTGGAACATAGAACTCGTTAGTCTACAAGCAGTCATACCCCACTGAAAAACTCAAGGGTCAAGTTAGTTGGTTGGGAATATGGCCAGGCAGCGAAAGCACACCCAGATTCAGTCTCAGACTTTGGATTCTTTCTTTGGTGACAAAGACCAAAACATACAGCCTAAAGAAGACAACAAAGTCATAGAGCCTACACCAAAAGCCTCCAAGAAAAACATGAACTGGTCCCAGGCCATGGAAGAGCTCAAAAAGGATTTGGAAAAGCAAGTTAGAGAAGTAGAGGAAAAATTGGGAAGAGAAATGAGAAGGATGAGAGAAAACCATGAAAAACAAGTCAATGACCTTCTTCACACAGTTGTTATGAGAAAGGCACTTTGCAATCCTTAAAGCAATAAAAAAAATCTGAGCAATGGGGAGTCTCCTTGAAAGAAGTACTGAATGTCCTAGTAAATTCTGTTAGATAGACAATGGTCCATTAGAATATCTATTTGAGGCCAAAAAAGCTTTATCTCCCCTCTTTTTTATGAAACCAGCCTGAAAGGCACCCACATTTGAAGAAAAGGACAACAGGAGCCAAAGGGAAGAAGAAAAACAGAATGAGACCTTGTGTTTATATACCAATCCCTCCTGCTTCAAGTCAGGATTTCCCACAATTATCTCTGTCACATAATGAGTTCTTTTTAGTACCTCTTGGCCCACAGTACACAGTGTGATATTGTAAATTTTTGCAACTGGGGAAGCTCAAAAAGAGATCATTCATAATAAATCCCCAGGGGAATGTGGGAAGGAAAATTCAGGATTTACAGCTAGATCTAGAGATTCCATAAGGAAACTGAGACCCATAGAGCAGCTGACTTGCCTAAGGTCACATAGCTAGTAAATGGCAGAGCCAGAAAGTAAAAGTAGGTCCTCTAAGCTCAAATCCATTGTTCTATCCACTAAATACAACATTGCCTCCTATTAATCTCCTACCCAGACCAAACCATGCCTGTTAGGATGAGCCTGTTGGCACATGGGAGTTTTCAGTGGGAAAAATGCCAACTATACTATATCCTGGTTGAGAACTGCATATTTGTGGGGAACCTTGATCTCAAGGATATCTATGGGGCAACAGCCCCTGGACTAATACTAATGGGAACAAAGGGTGTTATCTCTATGTAGATGGCTCTTGGATCTTCATATCTAGCCCTTATCTCTCTTTTGAGTTCTAGTTCCTCATCATGCACTTACTGCTGAATATATCCACCTGCACGTTCTCTAGGAATCCCAAACTCATAATGTCCAAAACGGAACTCGTTATCAAACCCACCCTTCTTCCTGACTTCACTATTTTTGTTGATGGCATCATTTTCCTTCCGGTGACCCATGTTCTCCACCTTGGAATCCTCTTCAACTTTTCCCTCTCCCTCAATCCCCGTATACAATTGGTTGACAAATCTTGTTTGTAATTTGTAGTCTGAGAGGCATGATCTGGATGAAGATCTAGCAAAGGAGATGGAGAAATGAGATCAGATAGGTAGACAAGCCAGGAGAGAGTAGTGTCAAAGGCTGAAGAGAGGTCAAAGAGGAAGACAGAGAAAAAGTCAGATTTGGCAATTAAGAGATCATTAGTAACTTTGGAAAGGGCAGTTGCAGTGAGTTATGAGGTCAGAGAGGGTTGAGATAGTTAAGACTGGAGATGGTTAAGAAGAGAGAGTTAAAGGAAAGGAAGTAGAGACATCAAGTTTAGCCACACAAGGCAAGAGAGATATTGGGACCATAACTAGAAGGAACGGATGGATCTAGTGAGAGTTTGGGGTTTTTTCTGAGGATGGGGAGATGGACATTGTGTAGGCAATAGGGAAGCAGCCAGTATACAAAGAGAAATTGAACTTAAGTGAGAGTAGGGATAATAGAAGGGCCAATGTTCTAGAAAGGGATTTCTTGTGTATGTACAGAGCCTTGGAGAAGATTACCTAATTATGTGAGATATGTGAAGGAGATAAGAGTGGCAAAAGGTATTTGGAGGAGGAGGAAGAGAGCAGAAGAGGGAAGTCTAGGCAAATGACCTCATTTTTTCAGTAAAATATAAGACAAGGTTCTTAGCTCAGAGGCTAGGGGGAGGGAGAGCCATGAGAGGTTTGAAGAGGCATGAAAAGTGTTGGAAGAACCACTATGGTAAGAGGGCTAGTGAGCTAATGAAGGGAATGTAAAAAGATTGTCTTGTAGCACTGAGGGCCAAGTTGAGATTTTGTTAAAAGTCAAGGAAACTGCTTTTGGGCAAAGAACTAAGTTAGCTAGTCAAGTGAAAAATGAATCAGGAAAGCAAGAAGCCAAGGACAATTCAGCCATCTAGAAGTAACCCAATTACACATTTTAAATGCCAAAGCCTCAATGTCTTTATCTAGTATGTTTGTTGGTTTTCTGGATCAAAAAACTCAACTCAGACTCCCATAATCAGTCTAAGTTTTCCTGATTTTCCTTTTCATTCTATTCCTTCCTAATGTTATGACCGCTAAATGTCTACCTTCACTGTCACCCCCATGCCAGTTCAGCACAACTGCCTTGTTGAGTGACAAGAGAGACAAGGTCCAGCAACCCAAAGACTGGAGTTCCCAGACGGGGTCATTGAGAGGCAGTGCCCCTCAAAGCCCCAAGTACTTGGAGAGGGTCGGGACCATCTGGAATGAATTCACGATCTCAAACATTCTTCAAGTCAAGGTGGCAAAGATTTATTACGCTTTACAGTGGACGAGAGTTCTTAGGGAACCTGCAACCTCAGAGGGCTACAGGGAAAGTTTAAATATGAAATTTGGGGGTGAAACTTGTCAATTAGGTGTTTTGGTGTGGGATTAGGGAGTATTTAAGGGGTGGTCAGGTCTTAAAGGAACATACACTTTTTGTATCTACTGCGCAGATATCTTACCCAGAGTTCACTGGGAAACAGTTCAAGGTGGGGGGGGGGGCCTACCTGAGGGTGTGGTTTTGACTGCGAAAGGTCACTAAGTCAACCAAAGGTCAGGGTGGCTGGAGATATCCAGCTTGCTTTCATCAAATGTCTTGTAAGACAAGATGAATGTAAGGGAGCATACATTTGACTATGTCTAGGATACATATCAGGAAGGTCAGTAAGTAGTAAATATTGTTATGTCCCAGTGCACAGCCAATTAGCAATACACAGGGAGTCCAAACTAATAAATTCTATAGGTGGAGCTGGCCACAGTATCAGGAAAAAAGATAAGTATTTTGCTGAGGCATGCTGCCCTTGAACTGGAGAGGAACTGCTAGAGCCAATGCTTTGAAGCTAGGGAGAAATGGGATTTTAGAACTGGGGTTCAGGCACAGGCACCCAAGCAGAGACTAAGGAGAAATGTGATGTTAGAATTAGGGTCCAAGCATAAGCACCCCATTAGCCCCACCTCTGAAAATCTTCCTTAAAAATACTAAATTATGTGGTAGCCACAGCCATATCCTCAACCTGAAGCATAATGAGTGAGCCCTAGCCTAAGTCAGTTCCCATCTCCCCACCCCTCCATCCCCACCACCACACACACAACCATACAGTCACTAACAAACTACCTTAGCCTTTTGTAAAACAGGAATAATAATGATTGCAATATCTACCTCACCAGACTATATAACTTTGGAAAAGCTATTAAACTTCTCTTAGTCTCAATCTTTTCATGTGTAAAATGGTGATGACAATACTAACCGTAAGCCTATAGTGGTTTTGGTGAAGAAAGCTCTTGATTAACTGTAGATTGTTATATATTATCATTAATAAAGTTTTAACTCTTAAGAACACAGATCAATGGAACAACCAGCCAGAAAGATTATGAACTCAGAGTCCATTCTGACAGAGAGATGATGGAGTCAAGGTGCACAAAGACACATTTATTTTTGGAAACAGCCTATGTGGAAATTTGTTTTATTTGACTAAGCTTATTTGCTACAAAGGTTTTGTTTTTCTTTTCTTTCCACTGGGGGGAAGGGCAACTTGAAGGGTGTGTGGGGCAAGTGATTGGTTTCCTCAAAAGAGAAAGACAACAAGAAGCCACTGGAAGATTTTTTTTTTTTTTTGGTACAGAAATGGAAAAAAAGGAAAGTCAGAAGGAAACATAGGCCGCTGGAACAGCTTTGAAAGTTAACATTTAGAATTTATTATATATTTCAGAGGAAAAACAAGCTGCACATAATAGAGATTCTATTTTCTATTCTTTGCATAAGGAACACTCATTTTATTTGGTGTTAAGTGAAAAATAATGAAAATTATTAAGAGAGGGATGCGCTGTTCTTAAGAATGAAATTCTGATAAGACAAACAAGAAAAGTCAATACTAACCATACCCTTATTACCTCTTGTTTGTATTACAACAATAGCCTCCTAATTGGTCTCTCAATTTCCATAATCTTCCCCTCTCCAACTCATCTTCCACAGGGCTGCCAAGCACAAGTCTGACCAAGTTGTTCCCATACTCCCAAATCTTCAGCATGCATAGGATAAGAGCGAACTCATCAGCTTGGCATCTGGCTCTAATTTACCTTCAGGCTCATTTTATACTCCCCCCCCCCCCCCCCCCCCCCCCCCCCCCCCCCCCCCCGCCTTCCCACACTGTGTGGTCCTGCCAAATGGGCCTTTTTGTTGCCCTCGATCCTCATCATTTCATCATCTTTGTATAAGACAAACCTCCATGTCTTAAATGTACTGCCCTCCCTCTCTGCCTGCAAGAATCCCTAGTTTGAACCTCCAAGGAAACTCAGTTCAGAAGCCTTTCCTTGTCTTCCTACCTGTTTATGTTCCCTCTGCTTCCTCAAATTGCATTGTATTTATCTATCTGTTTAAATGTCATCCTTCCTAGTTGAATCTATGCACCTTGAAAACAGAGATTTCTTGTTTAGGCATTTAATAAAAGCATATTGGGCAGGATACTACCAGATAATCCACAAATGAGAGATCCTGCCCTCCATTTAGTCCCTCATGCTGGTCTCTGGCTCATTTCCTCAGTTTCCTTAGCTATAAAATGGGTGTAATAGCATGAGGGGACTCAAATAAAGTAATTTAGTTAATACCTTGTTAAATAGAAATGTATACACACACATATATGTGTGTGTTTGTATAAGATTAATTGTTTAAGAAACCATAAGCTCATTTTACATAGTTTTTAAAAAGAAATTATATGTACATACGCATATGTATGTATATATAGTTTCTTTACATACATGTACATTTCTTTTTAAAAACATGTATATACATATATATAAAACTATATACATATACACACACTATATACATATATATGTAAAGAAATACATATTTCTTTATGTATATCCATAGATATATATATATTTCTTTTTTAAAAAAACTATATATGGATATATACGTTTCTTTATATATGTATCCATGGATATATGTGCATTTCTGTGTTTCTAACATATTAATACATACATTTCTAACATAATATATACATTTCTGTGTATATAACATATATTAATATGTAAATTTCTTTTAAAAACTATATATATACATATATATATGTTTTTTCAAACTATGAAAAAGAAGTTCATAGTATCTTAGGCAATATTCTTCCTTCTTTATATCTTGAAATGTTTATGTTTATTGGTGACTGTTAATGCGATAATAAAAAAATTTAAATAAAAAAGTAGATTTCTAGTTTTTATTAAGTAAGGTGGGGGTCCAAATCTATTCAATTAATTAATAGAGGTTCCCCACCTCCATTTTCAGTCATTTAAGATGAGGTAAAAGAACATACCCCCTAGATTGCCTTTGAAACCAGTGAGAAAATGACTAAGGTAACAAGCCACTAAGAAACTAGGGCAAGGATGGGGGAGTAGGGGTGGTAAGGTTGGAATGTTTGTGCCAAAGAGCAAATTAAAAAATGTTGTTCTCATACCTTGTAACATAGACCCACAACTTCATCCATGGAATTGCTACTAGTGCAGCTGTGAAAAGCCCTGCCAATACTATTTTGAACCAAAATCCATCTAATGACAACTTCCATGGAATGATCCTAGTTCTACTATAATTCCTTCACACTCTCTGCCCGAGATTCCTCCTAATGCTGCTGCTTTGAATTCCCTGCACATTTTCTCTGCTCTTGGGTATCTGTCTAGTCCTTAGAACCCAGACCATCTTGCCACTTACCAACCTCTAGTTATCCTACATAGTTTAAAAAACCCGCTTCTACTCTTATTATAAGCTTCTAGCTTATAATTAGACACAGTGAAGGAAACGAACCGTTAAAATTTTAACTTTCCCTTTTAAATTCACCCCTGAGTCCATAAGTAGAAAGGTGGATACTGAGCTGAGCTGATGGTTACCTTCTTATATAGTAATTTTCAGTTGAATCTAATTTACAGTATACCTCAAAGCCGTAAAACAGAATCGAGCTTGTTATGTGGGATCTAGCTCAATGCTTGAATAAAGAGAACAATGTAGATCGAAGGAAGGAACCTCAGAGAAGTGACTGAAAGTACATAGGAAGACGTCCCCCTGGCAGTCACAATCATCTGTAATGCCTCACTCCACAGAGGCACCATGCTAAAGGCAAGAAACACTATACTTAGATTCAGGAAATGTGGGTTTAAACCACAACTCTGACATGTTCTATCCCTGCCACCTTGGGCAAGGGATTTCATCTCCGAGTCTATTTCCTCCTCTGTAAAATGGTGTGTATGTATGTGTGTGTGTGTGTGTGTAGGGGTGGTATACGTGTGTGTAGGTGTAGGGGTGTGTGTAGGTATAGAGGTGTGCATAGGTGTAGGGGTGTGTGCACAGGGTTGTGTGCCTAGGGGTGTATGCCTAGGGGGGCATTCCTGGGGGGGTGCGCCTAGGGGTGTGTCTATGTAGGGGTGTGTGTGTGTAGAGGTGTGTGTGTGTAGGTGCGTGTGTGTGTGTGTGTGTGTGTAGCTGCATGTGTGTGGAGGTGCCTGTGTGTGTAGGTGTGTGTGTATAGGTAGGGGTGTGTATAGGTAGGGGTGTGTGTGTGTATGTGTATAATGCCATATGTATATAATAGTGTATGTGTATATATGTATGTGCATATGTGTATACATACATATCATATATATTTTTTATATAAGTATACAAATGGTAATAACACTACCTACCTCACATTTAGGAGGGAAGGAAAGAAAGAAATGGAAGTGTCTCGTAAATCTGAAATTGCTCTAAAATGTGAGTTTTTAATTATTCCAACCACATACATTTCCAGCAAGCAAAAGCCTACCTGGGTCTTCCATTTAAACATTCACTTATTAAAGAAAACAACCCAAAACAGTGGAGGAATGACCACAGGCAAATCATTCCATCTTTCTGAGCCTCAATTTCTCGCTTGGTGAGATGAAGTTAAAACCTGCACAACCTCTGGCTGTGAGCCAGCAGCACCAACAATTGTAATGTTTCTGTATTATGTAGCATAACCAGCTAAGGGAGTTGGCAGTTGTCAGAACAGGTTGTAAAGTGAGGACCAGACAGATTCACAGGGCCTTTGTACAATAGAAAGAGCACTGGCTCTGAAACCAGAGGAACTGGGTTCAAATACCACCCCTGATCTTATCACCTGTGTGACCTTGGACAAATTGCTTAACTTTTCTGGGCCTCAGTTTCTTCACAAGTAAATTGAGGGGATTGGACTAGATGGCCTCTGAGGTCACTTCCACCCTAGAGCTATGATCCTATAAACGTCAAAGTAATGTAAGTTTTTTATAGCCATAAAGTTATGTAGAAACATGAATTTTCCTTTTGTGTCTTGACAAGGATTATGCATTGTCCACATTTCTACATCACTTTACTCTGCTACTCCATTTGAATACTTGAATTGAGTATTAAGTAAAATAATATACAAATGTGAAGAAGAGGAATTTTTTTTGCGGGGGGGAGGGGGTGGCGAATATATGGGATGTCCAAGAGGACTTGCACCTCTGGTGTGAGGGCTTGGCAAGCCCTTTTCAGGGCTGCTCGTCCACTATTGGTGTCCCCCTGATTCACCCAACTCTCACCTGTGGCTCCAGGAAGCTATAACATGCTCAGCAGCCACACCCTGGTAAACTATGGGACTAAACCAGGTTGAGGGTAACTGACAGGCCTCAAATCACTAACCAGATTACTCCAACCCAAGGACACAACCTTTCTACCACTATATTTTGGGATTTTCCTGAGGAAGAAAGAAATCCTGCTGCTTTTGAATGTTCCACTCTCTTTCTTGGTGTGGGATGTGACTGACTGACCCAGAGTAACCAGTCTCAAGATCATCCTGTTTTTATACCTTGGGCCAAGCGTTTTGATAGTGAACTCAAGATTGCTGCATTTTTATTGATCCCCACCGCCCTGATCGCCTTCACCTTGGACCATTCGAAGGTATCCTCCTGCCACCTCTTTCTTTCATTGGCTCGCAAAGAACCCAAATCTATTTTCTTCTTAGAGCCAGCCTCCTCCTTCTCAGCTCCCCTTGCTTGCTATAGTATCGTAGACATTCCTCCTTCTGTTTTCTGCTTATCAATCCCTAACAACTTCATCTATCTCCTCAGTCTCCTTCCAAACTTTTCTATTATCTTTTACACACTCCCCACCCAAACATTGGCCAAGGTCTACAGATTCTACCTCGAGATTCTCTCTCAAATTTGTCCCATTATCTCTATACTCAGGGACCACACCCTAGACCAGGCTGTTATTACCTCCTTTGAGCATTTCAACAACTTCCTATTGGTTCTTTCCACTCCTGCTAACTCCCTTCTCTTCTAAGGCAGATAAACAGGAAGGACCAAATTTTATTAGAAGGACCTCACTTTATTCTGTAGAAAGCTAATGATCCCCTAAAAGATTGAATTCAAATTTCCAAAAGGAGCTTCTTCAAGAGTAGCCAACATTCCTCAGAAAGTAAGGAGCCAGAACATATAAAATACAGTGGCTTATATTGTTGTTCCATCAACACAGCATCAATGGTGGTTCCCAATATCTCCAGCAGAACTAAACCTATTAAACCCAAAGATCTTGGCACTTCAGTATGTGTCTAGTAGATTGCCACCCCTGCAAACAAACACATGAGGAAGCTCCTAAGGCATTGTAATAAGATCTTGGCTGAACACTAATAGGTCACTTCTGTGCATGGAGAACTTTCTCTCCAATACAAAATGCTCTACTAAAATCCTCCTCTGAAGCTTTATTTTGGCACAGCGACATCACTGGGAATGTCAAACACCTTGCCAGCCAAGCCCCAAATCTGGCTGGCAAACTGAAAAGGCCGAATGTGAGTCTAGCAATGGGCTATATGTGTGTCATCTGAGGAACGGCCTACCTAAGTTTATTCAAATGTTGAGCCATGATTGTTTTGAGCATAGCAATTCAAGAAAACCATTTACTGAGATACAAAAGGGCTGGGACAGACCTATCTGTAACCAGAATGGCCTTTGTTTTCTTTGAGTGACTCAGTTTGTCTCATTGAGCCTTGCTGGGTGCTGGTACCCTGTTAGGGCTAACTCCGGGGAGGGTCTAGTTTACATGTCTGGGACAGCAGAGGCTTTTGGACCATGGGGGTTTGGGTCCGCCTCTGTTGGGTGTTGACCTGGTCTGCGTAGATGTGAACCTCCCAGGGTCCTAGGGGAAGGGGTCAACTCAAGAACCAATTGGCCCTGGTCATTCAGGCGGAGCTTGATGATGTCAAAAACTCTATAAGAGGGGAGAAGACAGCTTGAAGATTCTCTTTCCGGTTGGTGCGGCAGCGGTGGCGAGAGCGACTCTGGGCCAGCCCGAGCTCTCAGGCTGAACCTAGATGTTGGTAACTATGAATTGTATTGGGTCTGTCTGTTGATATTTGTAATTTGTTTGTATTTTGTTCTGAAGGTCAGGATTCTGGTTTTTTTTTCCCCCAAACTAAATGAATATTCTAAAGTTCAGGATGCTGGCTGTTTTTTCCCCTGAGCTAACTGAATGTAGTCTGTATGCTGGATTAAAGTAAGCTGGTCAACCCCTTCACCATGCTTTCCTTGTTTAAGCAGATAAAAAGAACCTGTGCTTTCCCGGCGTGCCGGCAGCCTCCTGGGTGCTGGCTGTGGGTGGATCTTACGCCCCCACAGAAGCTGCTAGCCGGATTGTTAAAACACCATCTCACTGTCGGGAGTTGCCACACTAATGAAATTTCAACTAGTTGAAATACTAAATTTAAACCTTCTATGCGCATGTCCCCAAAACACATACAGAAAAGCAAAAAGGAGGGAGGGGATTAGATCTTTACAAGGCTCTTACTGGGTTTCTAGCCTAGAGAACTAGAATTTCCTAGAGTATGAATACCGCTAACCTCCAAAGGCCTCAGTTCTAAAGATTGTCTCTCCAGTAAGTGAAAAAGAAGAGTTCTATCCTTATTATTCAACCTTTCTTTCTCCCATCTACCATCTTCAAGCCTTGGGCACTCCTGGCTTAATAATTATAAACCTCAGGGCAGCTAGGTGGTGCAGTGAGTAGAGCACGGGCCCTGCAGTCAGGAGGAGCTGAGATCAAATCCGGCCTCAAACATTTGACACTTACTAGCTGTGTAACCTTGGGCAAGTCACTTAACCCCAGTTACCCTGACTTCCCCCTCCAAAAAAAAAAAAAATCGTTATAAACCTCTGGCTCAACAAGGGTCACATTTCTCTCCCTATCTTGTGGTATGATCGCTCAGGAAATGGAGACAAAAGAAGAGGCTGGTGACCTCCCTTCTTCTTTTGTGGGTTACCTCAGATTGCATCTCTGAGAAAATGAAATAGGGAGATAGGAGAGTAAGAAACAAGGAGGAATAAATATTTTTAAAATATCAATAAATATTTATTTAAAATAAATATTTTCAAAGCAATAAATATTTACTGACTCAAACTCAGATCCCTAATCCTGGTGTTCTTTTCTTTAGAACAAGCTGCTTTATTGCTCTATCTCCTCCCTGTTGTTAAGAGTGATAATACCCCAGTATTCTTTCCATAAATTGGTAATTGACTCAGCATTTACTTATCTATGCACATGTTGTACCCCTCTTCTAGAATGTAAGCTTTTTGAGAGCGAGGGGTATCTTGGGCTTTCTTTGGGCTTTCTTTGCTTTAGCACAGTGCCTGGCACATAGCAGCAGCACTTAGTAAATGCTAATCGAATACCCTGGTACTGTAGAAAGTGTGGTGGACTTAAGAGGACTTGAGTTCAAATCCTAGCTCTGCCACTTACTACCTGAATGACCTTGAGCATAATACTTAATCTCTGTGGGTTATAAATTTTCTAATCTCTAAAATGAAGAGGCTGGATTATATAACCTCTACCATTCCTTTTAGCTCTAAATTTACGATACTATGATCCTTTAATATAAACCTCTAAACACTATCATACAATAGCCAAAGATGGTTAGGTCAGCAGGGAACCAGCTGAAAGAAATCATTCCCATTCCATGGTTATAGTCTAGAAGCAAAAAAGAACCCAAGTGTTCCTACCTTTGTGGGTTCCCAGCTGGGGATGAAATGAGGTTGACTCCTTGAAGGGAATTCTTGAGAGCTATAATTAATCACAAGACCTTACTAATAGCAATTTTCAAGTCAAAACACATGTTTCTTTATACTTTGTCATCAGAGGAATTTTTCTCTTAATCAGGCTCTTTTTCATCCTATATAGCCCTACATAGCTCTATTTCTTTATCCTGGGTTTTCCATTTGTTTGACTTTTGCTGAAATAGTGGTTTGTTCACTTGGTAAAAATCAACAAAGGCAGCATATCTGGTTTTAGTATTTGGTGAAAGAGTTGCCAGTTGAGCTGAAAACCCAAGAAAAACTTTCCCAAAATGTTAATCAGCCTTGCTTGGGCTGGGATTCCAGGAATCTGATAAGGAAGACAGATAAGTAATATGTCATACCACACCAATTCAGAGTGATTGAAGAGGGAAATTAGTTTAAGTTTACAAAAGTCTGAATGAACTTTAAAAATTTTTTTCCATAGATTTAAACATTACTGTTTAATGTACATTTGATGTGATGTCTGGTATATTTAGATCCACTGATCTCTCCTTTTTGCCTATTAGCAGTTAATTTTGTTTTACATTTTTATTTAAAGTTTTGAGTTCCAAATTCTTTCCCCCCACCCCACCATGGTAAGCAGATATAGGTTATACATGTGCAATTATGTAAAACATTTCCATATTAGTCATTTTGTAGAAGAAGACTCTAATAAAAGAAAAATGAAAGAAAGTGAAAAATAGCATGCTTCAGTCTGTATTCAGGCAATATCACTTCTTTCCCTGGAGGTGGATAATATGCTTCGTCATTCATCCTTTGGGATTATCTTGGGTCATTGTAGTGCTGAGAATATCTAAATCATTCACAATTCTTTATCAAACAATATTGCTGTTACTATGTATAACGTTCTCCTGGTTCTGTTCACTTCACTATGCATCAGTTCATGCAAGTCTTTCCAGGTTTTTCTGAAATCATCCTGCTTGTCATTTCTTATAGTACAACGATATTCCATTATAATCATATACCACAGCTTGTTTAGCCGTACCCTAATTGAGGGGCATCCCTTTGATTTCCCAATTCTTAGCCACCACAAAAAGAGCTGCTATAAATATTTCATACAAATAGATCCTTTTCACTTTTTTGGATATCTTTCGGATATAGACCTAGTAGTGATATTGCTGGATCAAAGGGTATACAGTTTTATAGCCCTTTGGGCATGTGACTAAGTACTTTTAAAAGAAATTAGTAGTGCATTATTGGGAGTTGCCATTACTATTACAGTCAAAGTTATTCAATCACGTTTATTAAACACCTACTTTCTGCAGAACTGGGCTGAGCCTTGGGGAGGTAAGAGTTTACGTAAGCCTTAGGTCTGACCTAGTAGAATTTACAATCTAACAGGACCCTCCACTAGACCCTGGCCCTAGAAATTACACTAGTCAGGAGAAGTGTAACTTAGAAGAAGTGATGCCATGTCTTATATTTAAGAGGAGAGGAGGCCTTCAGTCCAGCTGGGTGGGCAGGTGATACTCTATCAGTAAGGCAAGATTCATGACCTCGAGGATTACCATGAATATGCCTGAATGGTTCAGAATGAAATTCTCTAGGTAGAAGGCAGAGGAAGTATAACATTTATTTAGACACAAGAGAATCCAATCCCAGGACCAGTAATTACAATTCCATAGAATAGCAATACTATTCTAAAACCAGTAAACCCACCTCAATGTAGCAACGAGGAAATTATAACACAATATTATAGCAAGAATCCAAGTCATCCTATAACCTTCCCCCCCTCCCCCACCTTAGGGCCTCCCTGTAAGTAATCACTCACAAATCCTAACTGTCTGCTCAGCACTCTCTTCTGCAGCTCTGTAGACTCCAAGTTTGTACTCCTTCTCCTTGGGCTGAATTCCAGTTCCTGTAGCTCTTGCTGCCTCAGTGTCCTCTTGATGTCTACTTCTGAATCCTCCTGCTCTCAGTTCTTGGCTCTTTTTTTATACAGTCCTAGCCGGCATCTGATTGACTACAACTCAGTGTGCATACCATTGGCTCTGGCCTTAGCAATTTCCCTTAGGCCCCTGAGAGCTTTCAAACAAAAGGATGTGGGCCTGGGGCCTCATACTTAGTTAATGAAAGGGCGTGGGCCTGCTTTAATCAGGCCCCCCTTTGTTGGGCCCACCTGAGGCCTATTCAATGGTCCTGAAAGATCTTTCACTTACTGATTGGCCTTACAGATACCCATGGGTCAAAACTTTGAAGACCTACAAGTATAGAGGGAAAAGTTCTCAGCCATAGACATAGCCCACTAAACAGACACATGGCAGGTCTCTTCTCCATCCAGCCATTTCAAAAGATAAGAAGCAGTTCGGTTTTTTTAGTATTATTTTTGATTACATTGTTATGGTCAATATACATAGGTGGTTTTTTTTTTCCTTTCTGCTGATTTAACCTTGTGTCGGTTCATACATCTCACATTTCTCTTAATTCTTCATATTCAACTTTTTATGATTTGATATTATTCCATTGGATTTATATTCTATAATTTGTTCAGCCATTATCCCTCTCTCAGTGGACTGGAGATAACAGATGAGGAAATGCACCTCCCTACTTTTCTTAGGGAAGTGGGGAAAATATGGGTGAATAACATTGAATGCATTGCCGAACAAAGTATTTTTTTCTGTATTACAAAGTAAGGCTCACTGGCAGAACATGTGGTAGGGGGAAATCTGGAAAGAACTGAAATTAAAAATAAAATAGGTATCAATAAAACTTGTTTTAAAATTAAAGACAAGTCTATGCCCCCCGACCAAAGAGAAGAAATTGATCTAGAAATATCATAATATCAAATTCCTATCTCTTCAAGGACTAGTACAGAGCTTTGCATAAAATAGGTGAGTTATAAATGCTACTGAATCAAACGACAGGAGCAGCATGGGAGGGTTTGATTAGTGAATGCTATGACTATGCTGTGAGTTAAACCAGCTAACAGCTTAAATCAAACAATTCAATTCACCAAATTTATTTTCAGTTTCCATCATGTGTAAAGCCCTGTACAAAATGCTAGGGAAAATGCAAATGTTAAAGATTTGGTTCCTGGCATCAAGGAGCTTGCAATCTAGTAGAACGGATAGACACAAGACAAATAGACATCATATGAAATAGGTGCATGTATGTAAATAAAATGTTCTGCCAGATTTGAGAAGGAAACAATTACCTTCAACTGGAAAAATCAGGAAAGGCTTCCTGGAAGAGAAAACATTTTGAGTTGGTCTTGAAGGAAGAGTGGGATTGTAATAGAAATGGGAAGGGAGGGCATTCTAGACTTAGGGAAGGGCTTGAGATATTAGTCAAAAAATAATGATGGGATGGAAATGGGGGCCATAAGGTAGAGTTTGAGAGCACAAGAATTGATGTCAGGGGTGTTGGTTTGAATCGTAGATCTTTTACTTAGTACCATCTATAAAAATGATATAAATTGGTCAGTTCCTCAGCTTCTCCTTGAAGCAGAAAGGGACACATCAGCAGCAGTTGCCTATAACTAGTAGTTACATATGGTTGGAGTCACATAGCACCAAAAATATTATGCCATTCCAAGCCAACCTTTCCACAGCTTGCTTGTAATTGGCATTTTTGTGCCAATATGGGAGTTTCTTTATCTCATACTGATGCCTCTCAAAAGCATGCTGACCTTTTTTTATCTCCTTCTGGGCCACTCCCACCTAGCCCTGAGTCCTGGACAAGGATGTTCTCTCTTGGATGTGCACTATGCCATCCCACCAAGAAACTGTGAAACTGGTACCCGGAGTGACAAGATACAGAAGGGGCACATGTGTCTTCTATATTCTTTGTCCACAAAATTGGTTTGTATGTATGAGCTATAATGGACTTCTTCAAGCATAAAAGATCATTTTACTCAAGATATGGTATAAAAGTCAATTAGAATCAGATTGTGAAGGTCCTTGATAACCAAGTTAAGAGTTTTGAACTTTACTCACTAATTATAATAGTTGCTATTTACATAGAGTTTTAAGGTTTGCAAAGTGCTTTATATACTCTGCCATATTATATATGAGAAAACTGACTTGCCCAAGGTCACATAGCTAGTAAGTGTCTGAGATAGGATTTGAACACAGGTTATTCTGACTCCAAGTTCAGTATTGTATCCACTACATCAATGGAATCAACTTGATACTATATTTGACACTTTACCCAAACATATAGAATTTTTACCTTGAGATACCCTTTCCTCTCCAGGTTTTCATGATACTTCTCTTTCCTGGATTTCCTCCTACTTGACTGCTCTTTCTCAGCCTCCTATGCTATATCTTCTTCAGGTCACACTCATTAATTGTGAATATCTTCCTTGGTCGTCATCCTTTTTCTCTCTCTACTACCTCCTTTTGTTGATCTCACTAGATCCCATGGATTCAATTCTCATCTCTAAGCAGATAATTCTCAAATATTTTTATCAAATGCTGCCCTTTCTCTTGACCTCCAAGTTTCATATCATCGATTGTCTCTTAGATTTCTCAACCTGACTGTCCTTTAATCATCTTAAACTGAATATGTCCCATACAGAACTCATTATCATCCCCCCCAAAACCTTACCTTCCAAACTTTCCTGTTACTGTAAATAACACCACCATCCCTCAGTCACCCAGGCTCATAACCTAGATTTCATCCCTAACTTCAACCTCAAACTGACCCCTCATATTCAATCTGTTGCCAAGTCCCAGGTTTCAGCCTTTGCAATACCTCTTACAACATCACTTCCCCTTCTTTCCACTCACACTGCTGCTACCACACTACAGGCACTCTGGGTCGTGTCTGGCCTATTGCAATAGCCTTCTGGTTGGTCTCTCCAACTCTTTCCATCATAGCCCATCCTCCACCCAGCTGCCAAAAAGCTTTTCCTAAAGCATGAGTTTGACCATATCACCCCCAACTCAATGAATTTCAATGGCTCCCCATTACTTCTAATACTAAACTCTTCTGTTTAATTTTTAAAGCCCATTACAACCTGGCATCTTCCAAGTTTTCCAGTCAATTTACTTCACTCTTCTTCAATTTCTTTACAAAACAGTAAAGCTGGCCTTCTTTTTCTTGCATATTTACTTACATTTTCTAACTTTATGCCTTTTCTGTGATGGTCCCGCATGCCTGAAATCTTCTCCCTCTTTGCCTCCACCTCCTGGCTTCTTGGTCTCCTTAAAAAGTATGATGGCAACCACACTGGCATACCCAGGATGGCTGCTAGTACAAGCTCTTTTATCTGCTTTACTAAGGAAAGGTAGCTGTTTCAGGGGTCAACAATCTTTCTTTTTTAATCACATGAAATACAAACACAGGAAATACAGAAAAGAGAAATAAAGACCAACAGACAGGGCTCTACTGCCTGAATCAAAGCTTTACACCCACCACTGAATCAAGAGAGCCTTTACCTCAGAGAAGTTGGGGAGCTCTGAACATATGACCACTCAAAGCCTCAACCAGAGAATCACAACATCTTTCTCATAAGCAAACCCCCAAAACAAAAGCTCACCTCTCACAATATATACTCTCTTAGCTAATGGGCTTAGAGCCAGAAGGCATCACAACTGGACTCATTGCCTAATTAGTTTATTAACAAACGGTGTGCAAGCCTTCCTATAAGCAAGCTTCCCTTAATGGGCTCCACATGAGGACTGTTAATGGGAGGGGAAGATCTTACACTCCCCCCCCATTAACATTACGAAAAGTCATCTCAAATCCCACCTTCTCCAAAAGTCTTTACCCAGTCCCCTCCTCTCTTCCCTTTCTCCTCTATTAGTGCCTTCCATCTGAGGTGACCTCCTATTTACCATACATACATATCTCTATCTATCTATCTGTCTGTCTGTCTATCTATCTGTCTGTTTGTCTGCCTGTCTATCTATCTTTCTGTCTGTCTATCTATCTATATATCTTGTATATACCTAGTTGTTTGTGAGTTATATCCCTCATTAGAATTTGAACTCTTTGCAGGTAGCAACTGTATTTGTCTTTCTTTGTATTCCTAGAACTTAGCATAGCTTGCACAAAGTAAGTGCTTAATAAATGCTTGGTGACTGACTGAAATTCCCTTACTCTGTCACAAGATGTATTTGTTTATTTAAGCCTTCTCTGTCTTCTAGACAAACTCAAAGTCATGCAAACTAATCAGTGATGGAGCTGAAGCTAGAACCCAAGCTTTCTGACAGACCCTAGGACCAGTGGTTTTCCCACTTGACCTATGCATCCACCCATGTTGTGCTCTTTTTCAAAAGTCAAAGATGTTTGGGCAACATCACTGAGTGACTCTGTGCATTGGAATACTGTATTTTCCACTGTTACCAAAATAACAGTTTATTAATTAAACAACAATAAACTGATATAAGAAGGATCAGAGAAAGGAAAAGTAAATAACCAGGATTGATAAAGATTTGTCCTTGAGGTCCTGACTTTTTGAGGGCCTCCTTCCCTAGGAAGGCAGGCTTGAAATCATCCTAGCTCCATGAGCAACTTTCTAAAGTGGGCTGAGTTGGCCATAGTCATCTTCTGGTAAAATAGACACTGTCCTTTTCTCCAGCTAAACTCTCTAGCCTGGAAAAGTCATAATAGTTAATCCTTAGAGAGGCAGGATAATGTAGTGGTTGGAAGGCATGCTGTGAAGTTAGGAAGACATGGGTACAAGACATTCATAGTAGCTGTGTGACCATGGGCAGATCAACTCTAACTCAACACCTTCATGAAACTTTCTCTCTTTTTAAAAATTCAATTTGAAATTAAATATATAAAGCCAAAAAAGAAACCCCCAAAACCATTTCCGTGTATATGGCACAGCATAAAAAGAGGATTCACTATAAAACCTTGAATTTACATTTCACACTGTTAACTTTTTTTTGACAACCCGTATGTTTCTTTGCCTTTTTCTAAATTTTCTTTTATTGTATGCTGTGTACTTTTAATTTTTTTCTTTCCTCCTTTCCTCCCCTCCCCCACTCTAGAGTTGCCTACCATTGGATACGTATGTGTGTGTGTAAGTGTGTAAAATCATACTACACAGACTTCTATTTATCAGTTCTTTCTCTAGGGGCAGATAGAATCTTCCTTTGAAGGTCCTTTGGAGTTAATTTGGGTGTTTACAGTACTCGAAATTACTTCATCACTCAAAGTTGTTCTTAAAACCATATTGCTGTTACTGTATAAAAAAATCTCTTGGTTCCGCTCATTTTGTTTTTCGTTATTTCGTACAAGACTTTCCAGGTTTTTCTAAAATCAGTGAGGTCATCATTTCTCATAGCAATGCAGTATTCTATCATGATCATATATCGCAACTTGTTCAGCCATTCCCCAGTTTAGAGGCATCCCTGCCATTTCCAGCTCTGTGCCATCACAAGAGCTGCTATAAATATTTTAGAACACAGGAGTTCTTTCCTTTTTTACTTAATTATCTTGGGAAACAGACCTAATAGTCATAGTGCTGGGTCAAAGGGTATGGGCAGTTTAATAACTCTTTGGGCATATGTCCAGATTGTTCTCCAAAACGGTTGGATCAGATCCCACACAATTCTCGAAGTCTAAATAACAGATGAGTTCCTGGTCTGGTGTCAATTCTGGTGGATGCTTAGGGGAATGCTGAGCAGGTAGTAAGAGTATTACTGTCCTCGTCTTACAGATGTCAACACTGAGACTCATCGAGATTAAATGACTTGCTCCAAGTTCACAGAGCTAGCAAATGGCAGAACTGGTGTTCTGATCTTATAGGTACACTCAGTTGCATGTTGTTTCCTGTTTGTGAACCAAGAACCATTTTTGCCTTTCTGTGTATCCCTGGTGCTTGGCACAGTTCCTGGCACATAGTAAGTATTTAGTATATGTCCATGATTTGACTCGTTATTGCTTCTTTCTTTTTTTTTTAATTTTAAATTTTAAAAAATTTATTTACTGACTCACATGAAGCACTAAGAGAGGAGACGAAGTATGAAATTCATCACATTGACCTGAAAGAATGGTTTTTGGAGATTCCCTTTGGCTGGATTTAGAGTCAAAGAACCTGGATTCTAATCCCATTTCTATCACTAACTCAGATTTTGGTTTAATTAATTGTTCAAAAAGGGGGGGGTGCTGTGGATTAGATGGTCTCTAAGATCTCTTCTACCTCTAACTCAATGCCCCTATTATTTTGTGAACGCTTACTTATTTAAATCCTATTCTGATTTCTGCTTCTCCTCAACCCCCCAGAACAGACAACACAAAGTGTAATGGCCACCAATTCATCAATTCATTCCTCTTATTTGGTCTGAAGGATCTGATGTAAAAAGGAATGGAATGTGAAGAGGGACGGGAAAGATTTCCTTTGGGAGAATATTTCCACAGTGAGAATGCCAGATAAATCTGGTTCAATTTATGAGACTGGTGGCATAGCTTCTTTTAATAACATAGTAAAGCTATGAGTCAATTGAAATATAAAATCCAACTCCTTTATTGGATGTAATTTCCTCCCCATCATTTTCTCGACCTCTGTCTTTAAAAAAAAAAATCTGGCTTCAGAAGAACCAAGTTTCCAAAGTGAAAATATGTCTCAATTAAAACAACATTAACTATGCAATCAGCATGGGGAGATGGGGGGGAGGAGACAGGGTAGAGGTGAGAAGACCTATATGGGAGGTATTGTAGTAGCCCAGGATGAAACTTGTCTTAGAGACTACCTGAAAGATTAACTGGCAACCACCCTATTTCTACACACGAAAAGGAAAATTTAAAGCAGTCGTTAAGTACATTTTCAGTCGTAAAGGAAGTTTTAGACAGCAAAAACATCCAGAATAGGATAAGTAGGATGGTGAGAGGACGAGAGACCAGGCCCATCATCTGTACAAGGATCAGTTTCAAGAAAGGCACATGTTTAACCTGAAGGAGAGAAGACTTGAAGAGGATTGCTAGGTGTCTATGGGCTGTCCCAACAAAGGATTAAACTTTCTTTTTGGTCCTTGAGAGCAGAACAAGGTACAAAGACTGGAAGCTAAAGAAGGCCAATTTTAGTTCAATATAAGGTCCCTGCCTTGCATTATTCAGTCCAATGACACTGGCCTCCTTTCTGTTCCATGAACAAAATACTCCATCTCTCAGCCCTAGGCATTTTCTAATGCTCTCCCTCCTCATTTCTGCCTCCTGGCTTCCCTCTACAGGAAATATTTCCTAATCCCTCTTAATTCTAGTGCCTTCCTTTTAATTATTTTCTTTTTATTCTGTATATAGATCATTAGTACATAGTTTCCTTGTTATATCCCCTACTAGATTGTAAACTCCTATCCCCGGGACTTAGCACAGAGCCTAGCTAGCATGTAGAAGGCACTTAATAAATGCTTATTTGCTAACTAGCTTATGTCAGTCTGACATTTCAGGGAGCAAGTGGAGTGGATGTATAGGAACTGAATTCTATGGTATATAAAGGATCTGTTAATTTGCACTTCTTTCCCTAGTTGTTAGTCTCCTACCCCAAGCAGCCATCACACCAGAGGTACCAGTCCTCCCTGAACACACCTTACTGCCATCATGGCCTGTAGCACATTCTTTTGTGTATCTTTTAATACTGATAATAATTATGACAAGGTGAAAACAATTTACATTTTGATCTCCATTTAAAGGTATCTACGCGGTGTAGTGGATAAAGCCTTGGATCTAGAGTCAGGAGGACCTGAATTCAAATTCAGTCTCAAATACTTGCCAACTCTGTCACTCTGGGCAACTAAGTCACTTAATCCCTGTCTGTCTTATATTTCTCATGTGCAATGGAGGTCATAATAGCACCTACCCCGATGGTTATTGTAAGGCTAAAATGAGATATTATTTGTAAAGTGCTTTGCAAATCTTAAAGCACTATATAAATGCTAGCTATTATTATTATTTAAAAGTTTATAAAGTATTTACCTCATAAGACCACATGGGGTAAGTAGTATACGTGGTATTTATAAATTAGGAAACTCAGGCTTTCCTAAGTCACTTTACCCCTCACCCAAGCTTAGTTCTTTATCTATAAAATGAGGGATTTTTTTACCACATGGTCTCCAAGGTTCCTTTCAGTTCTTGGTCTATGATTCTGTGAGGGTGGATCTGATAGATATATTCAATTCAGTTCAGATTACGATTATGGAGAAGTCTAAATGCCAAACAGAGGTGTTTTCATCTTATTTAAGAGGCAATAGGGAGCCAGTGAAGCTTCTTGAGCACTTCTCCCTATTAAACATTATCTTGTTAGCCCGTTATCCAATTAGTCACCCGGTTCTCCTAGGCCCAGGTCTCCCAAGCATGCTGCGCCTTCCTCCAGGGGACACACTGGAGCTCTCCTCCAGAAATCTCTCCCAATTGGATAATGATTCATTGATAATCACCCTTTCCATCTAATCAGTCAATTAGTTGCAAACCTACATACACGTGAAAAGAAAATTACTGAGTCGAAACTATGCGATAACTGTTAGATGAGATACAGAAATAAATTGCTACATGAGGTCAGAGTCTAGGACGTACTGCACGGCTTGGTATAGACTAGGTACTTAAATGTTTGTTGAATCACATCAAGCGTGATGGAGGAAGGGAGAACTTTGAGCTGGGAAGGTTTCACTGCAGAGGTGGTTAATGGAATTAGGTCTCAAAGAAAGAGAAGGATTTGGGTTGGGGGGAGAAGACAGGAGATGGAATAGGGTAGGTTGAAGCTAGATTTTGGAGGGGAACATCAGGATCAGGAATTTATACTTGATTTGGAAGGTAATGGGGAGCCCATAATGGTTTTAGAGGAGAAATAGGTCCTGGTCATAGCTATGGGGTTTCCCCAAATTCCCACTCAGTCCTAATTGGTGGCTGCTTCATGGGACCTACTACGAATAGGCTCTAGCCATACTTCATTTCATTTCATGGCCATTTTTTTTTGGTGGGGAGAAGACAATTGGGGTTAAACGACTTACCCAGGGTCACACAGCTAATAAGTGTCAGAGGCCAAATTGAACTCAGATTTTTCAGGGCCGGTGCTCTATCCACTGTGCCTCCTAACTGGCCCTGGCCATTTTCTTATTAGCTACTGCCTACTATGTACATACCTTCCTCCCACCAAGACTAGACCCATAGTCAAACCAACTCTATCATTGCTTCTAGAAGGGAAGTATTAATCTACCTCACCTTTTCAAACCAAAACATACCTCCTTCCCCACTCTATTTGTGCTGTCTTTTCTGTCAGAATATAAGTTCCTTGAAGATGGGGACTATTTTTATAGGCAGCTAGGTAGCCTAGCTAGCTAGCCTAAAGAGCCAGACCTGGAATCAGGATGATCTGAGTTCAAATTCAGTCTCAGACACTTGCTAGCTATGTGACTCAGGGCAAGGCACTTCACCTCTGTTTGTCTCAGTTTTCTTAGCTGTAAGAGATGGTAATCGCACTTACCTCCCAGGGTTGTTGTGAGCGTCAAACAAGATACTAATTATAAGGGTCTTAGCACAGTGCCTGACACATACATAGTAAGGGCTACTGTTATGATTTTCACTTTTATATCTGTATCCCTAGCACTTACCACTTGCCACACAGTAGGGGCTTAATAATTGGTTTTCACCTGGAAAGACTTATATGAACTGATGCTGAGTGAAGTGAGCAGAACCAGGAGAACACTATACACAGTAACAGCCAAAGTGTATGAGGACTGACTTTGATAGTCTTAGCCCTTCTCAGCAATGCAAGGACCTAAAATTTTCCAAAGGACTCATGATGGAAAATGCCATTCACATCCAGAGAAAGAACTATGGAGTCGGAATGCAGATCAAAGCAGATTCTTTTCCCTTTTATTTTGTTTTCTTTTCTTTTTCATGGTTTCTCCCATTTGTTATAATTCTCCTATGCAACATGACTAATGTGAAAATGTGTTTAACAGGAATGTATGTGTAGAGCCCACATCAGATTGCAGGCCATCTTGGGGAGGGAAGGGGAGAAAATTTAAAACTTATGGAAGTGAATATTGAAAACAGAAAATAAATTTTTTAAAAAGTTAAAAAAAAACTAAAGGATTTTTCATTAATTTAGTTGTTCAGACAATGAAGTAAGCTAAAGCATGGATTAAAGAGGCAATAGCCTAAAGACAGGAAGAGAATTAGAAAGACTAGGCCAAGAAAAGATGAAGGCCCCAACCAGAGTGGTGCCAGTAAAGAGAGGGGAGAGGCTGGATGTAAGGGGCATTGAGGAGGTGGAAATGGCAGCACTTGGTGATCAAAGCTGTTGATGTGTGATGTGAGCTGAAGGAGAGGGAAGACTGGAAGGAAACACCTTGGTTAGGATTCTGGTAGACAATAGTATCAAAAGAAATTGAATTGGGAGAACAAGTCTACAGGAGAGATGAATTCTATTTTGGACATAAGTTCACAGACTCATAGCTTTAGACCTAGAAGGGAGGGATTGTGGAGATTATTAAGTCCAACACCTTCATGTTACAGATGAGGAAACTGAGGCCCAAGGAGGTCTAAGTGATTTGCCTAAAGACACACAGGGAGTAAATCACAGAGGAAGCATTTGAACTCAGGTCCTCAGACTCCAGAGTCAGAGATCTCTGAACAAATTTATCTCTAAAGTCCCTTCCAGCTCTAACTTTCTGTGACAGGCTTTCAATCTCTATAAATTTACTAGAGCTCCCTGGCTGTCAATACATCTATCACTTAAAAGGATCCTGGAAGGATTTTAGTCCCTAAGCTGGCAATACACATCAGTTTGCTAGGTACCTAGGTGCTGGAAGAATTCAGAGAAGCACTTGGAAGATTTGGCTTTCCTTGTTTGCTGGGACATTATTGGAAATGAACAAGATTTTTCTGAAACCCATCCCACGTCATTCTGAACACTCACTGATCACACTCTAAAATGGAGAAATGAAAGAGAAACCTCTTGTCCTCCTTCTTACATTAATATAGCTGACATTTATATTGTACTTTATAACTCATGAAGTACCTTACATTCATTGTTTCATTTGACCCTTGTGACAACTCAGTGAGATAAGTTATTTGGTCTGAACCTATGAGGGAGGTAGGACAGGGAGGAACGGTGGATAGAAAGAAGGTCTCAGCTTCAAAAAAGCTTTTCATCAAATCACGCCTCTGACTCATACTGGCTGCATGGATTAGGATAGTGACTGGGCCTGTGATTTCATTAATATAGAAACCCCTAGGTGAGGAGATTCCCCTTCCCAATATAAGTCGGCATCTCCTCTGAAATTTATAGAGCAGAGGGCTCACCCAGGCAGCTAGCCCTCAACATTCCCAAGTGCAGCCTGAACCAGATTCAAATGTAATTGGGAAATGCTTAACAAAATAAAAATATAATAAAGCATAGATAACATTCTTAAAACCAAGTCAGTATGTGGCCCACAGAGATCCTTGTATATGCCTTAGTGGCCCCTATTTCTATTTGACTTTGACATCACTGGTCTAGACAGTTGTTTAGAAGCACAGAGAGGTTAAGTCATTTGCCTATGTGCCCAGCCAGTTTGTGTCAGAGGAAGAACCTGAGCCCAGATCTTCCTGCCTTTGAGACTAGCTCTCAATCTACTGGGCAAATAATTGAACATCTCAGTTGCATAGCCAGGCAGCCTTCTAAAAGTATAAAACATAGATAAATTGTCAGTCTACATCAGTGAAGGGGGAGAAACTCCTATGGGAACAAGGTAGGTATCATTAATATTAATCCCTACTTTACAGATGAAGAAACTGAGGCTCAATTGGGTAAAGTAACTTGCCCAGAGTCACACAGCTAGTAAGTACTAAAGGGAGATATAGACTAGATGTGGGATATCATTGATATTGGGAGCTCCCAGACGAAGAAATTTCCTCTACCGACTAAGGACAGTACCTTCTCTACGACTTAAGAGTCTCAAGGAGTTGTCTTGAACCATGAAAGGTTAAGTTCAGTTTTCTTTCCACCTGATTCTGGTCAGGATGACTTGAACTTGACAACAATTGAGCCTCAGAGGAAAAAGAATTTCTTTAACTAATTCTGGTATTTTTTTTAATGGACCTGGGATGGTTTATTATGTGTCAGAACAGCAGGAAATTGGGCCTTTGCTTCTCCTGGTTTCCCAAGGGGCCTGGCACTTCTCTCTTGAACTTTTGTCAAAGATGTATTTTGCTGATATCGACGATGCACTCTGCCAGTGGGTGCTCAGAAAGGGCCTCCCTGTTTCTGGCAGCTTTTAGTTTGTTTTGGTACCAGTCAGCTTCTTTTCAACAGTGGTCTTCAGCTGCTCTCTGCTGTTCCTGGCTGGGCATTGCAAGCAAGGAATTTCCCAAAAGAATCACAGATTTAGAGGCAGATGGGATTTCAGAGATCAGAGAATCCACCCCCTCAATTTCTAAAGGAAGAAATAAAGTAAGAAGCCAAGTCATCTTCCTAAGGTCTTCCAGGTTTATGTGAGTTAGCAAAGCTGGGAGCTGAGAGCAGGTCTGCGTGGCTCTTCAAGGTGAGGCTGGGGAGGGGGAAGACCTCTAGTGACCTCTAGGGACACCACTAGTGTGGAGGAAAGAGAGGGAGAAGGATTTTCCCTTATATTGAAGAGCTTGTTAAAGCATGGACGGAACTATTCCTTCAGTCATTCCCCTCGATCATTTCTCTATTCCTCAGCTTCTGGTGTCCAAAAGTCCCCACCTTTAGGGGAAGGCTACTGGGGCTTTGTCCCAGGGTATTGACATTTAAAGGGAGCAAAAATTTAGAAACCACCATAATTAATTCCCCCTTCTAGTCAGTTAAATCTGTCTTACTTCACTTCTTATATTTTCATATTATGAATTACAAAGTTCATTTAAGAGGTATTACATGCTTTTGGACTATCTTTCTGCTCTCTCATTTGAATCTCCCAACCCACCTATAAGGGAGGCAGCTCAGGAATTCTGCTACCCATTTTTCAGAGGAGAAAATCAAGTTTCAGATAGTTAAAGTGATTTGCCCAGGGCCCACAGGTAATAAATAACAGACTGGGAGTGTGACATCAGGTTTGGTAAATTCTCTAGGATGCTGAGGAAAGAAGGAAGCTGGAAATGTCTATGATGGAGAAAACAGGAGAGAGGTTTTCTCTTAAGCTGTAAAGCCCACACTGCTTAGCAGATATGAGCCACCACTCTGAACCACCCCAAGCATCTCTCCATCGCTCAGATGTTGATGTCTGCAATTCCCACTAGTTTCCTTTGCAAAATGGACATAGAGGATAGAGTCTTCTATTTTCTGACTGGTGTGATGGAAAAAAGCATTGGATGGGGAGACAGTGCACCCCACTTCTAGTCCTAGCTCTGTCTCTACTTAGGATCATAGATTTCAAGTTGAAAGGCACCTCCGAGGCCATCTTGTCCAACTTCCTTATTTTACAGATGTGGAAACTGAGGCCCAAGGAGGTCTACTAAGTGACTTGCCCTTGAATTATAATAACCAGAGCTCACACTTAAATAGAACTTCATTCTCAAGAGACATGTGGGTTTAAATCTCACTTCCAGCATCTTCTAGCTGTGTGACCATGGGGAAGTCATCTACCTCCCTGCACCTGTTTTTTTCCTCTATAAAATAGAGATAACAATACCTGTAGTGCTTGACTCATGCAGTCTTTGGTATGTGCAAATATGATAATCAAATAAAGTGTTTTATAACCCGAAGGCGTTATATAAATGTCAGCTAGTGTAGTGTTCTTATAATTATAAAAAGTTTTACATCCATTAATTCATCGCCTTACCATAGTACTCTGAGAAAAGTAGACAAGGGATTATAATTACCGTTATACAGATGAGGAAACCAAGGCTCAGAGAGGTTAGAGTGATTGTCGTTGTTCAGTCATGAGTGACTCTTTGTGAGCCCTTTTGGGATTTTCTTGGCAAAGTGGTTTGTCTTTCTCTTCTCCAGCTCATTTTACAGTTGAGGAAACTGAGGCAAACAGGGTTAAGTGATTTGCCCAGGGTCATGCAGCTAGTAAGGGTCTGAGGTCAGATTTAAATTCAAGAAGATGAGTCTTCCAGATTCCTGGTCTGGTGCTTTATGCCAGGGCTGTCCAAAATGCGGCTGGTGGATGTGGTCGCAGTGCACAGAAACTTACATGAGTGCTTTAGTAAACAAAACTGAGTTACCGCAGAGCTCTCACTGAAATGGCAAATCAAAATATACTGTCTATTGTTTCAATAAAAACCTAAGGGTGCACAGCCCTGCTCTATACAATGTGGTTCCACCTAGCTGCCATTGGTGATCAGTTAGCTAGAAAGTAGAAAGACTAGAGCCACAACTTGGACTCAGGTTTTCTTACTACCACCACTACCACTACCACCACCACCACCACTACTACTACTACTACCACCACTACTACCACTACTAACTACTACTACTACCACCACCACCACCACCACCACTAGTACCACTACCACTACTAACTACTATTACCATCATTATCATTACTACTACTACTACCACCACTACCACTACTAACTACTAACTACTACTACTACTACTACCACCACCACTACTGCCACCACTACTACTACCATTACCACTGTTACTACTACTGACGCTGCTGCTGCTGTTGCTGCTGCTGGTGATGGTGATGGTGATGATGATGATAACAGCTAACATTTGCCTAGCACTTACTACGTGCCAGGTACTGTGCTATGCGCTTTACAATTGTCACCTCATTTGATCCCCACAACCACCCCGGGAGGTGGGTGCCGTTCTTATCCCCATTTTACAGATGAGAAAACTAATAGAAATCGATACTCAGGACAAAAAGTGCTTCAGCATGGCATAGTGTAAAGTATGCATGACTTGGAGTCAGTGAAGAGCTAGCTTTGAATCTGTCACTTTACTATGTGACCCTGGGTAAAACACAACATTTTAAGCCCCAGCCTCCACAGCAATAAAACGGGGATAATATCAAGGAAGATAATGTGAGTAAGAGGTTCGATGATCTGAGTGAGCTACATAAATGCTAGTTGGTGTTCTGACTATAAGTCCACTGTTCTGCTCGCTATCCCCTAACGCGTCTCTCAGTTGCAAGTATCATTTCCTGGGAGCGGTAGTGCATTATTAACATCAACCTGTGAATTAGAATGACAGAACCTCATTAACTGTAAAGCCCTTCAGAGGTTACCTAAGACAACCTGTACCAGAAACAGGAATCCAATCTATAATCCAACATTGTGGTGAGTAATGCACAAACATGCAATCTAGTCCATTCTGGGACAGCTGATTATTAGAAAATTGTTCCCTATGTTGAACTCAAATCTGTCTCCCTGGAATTTCCCCATCTACAGCTTCTAGTTCTGCTCCCTAAGTATGAATCTACATTATGAGTATGAAGTAAACTTCTTCAGAGCAGAACCTTTTTCATTCTTGGTTTTGTATCTTAGTGCCTTAGTAAAACAGTCAATAAGCATTTATTAAGTGCCTACTATGTGTCAGGCACTGCGCTAAGTGCTAGGGATACAAAAAAAAAAAAAGGCAAAAGACAGTTCCTGCTCTTGAGGAACTCACAATCTGTTTTTGGGCTGGGACAACATGCAAATAAACATGTACAAATAAGCTATGCACAGTATAAATGGAAAATAATCAAGAGAGGAAAAAACATTAGAATGAAGAGGGATCAGGAAAGATTTCCTGTAGAGGGTGGGATTTTAGCTGCGACTTGCAATTTGTAATTAGCTATTACAAAGCAATATTAGACCAGTCCCAATGTTAGACCTATGAAGGACTTTCCTTCTAGCTGAGGAGACAGGAAATACATACATACATGCACATAAAATGCACACATATATGTATTTATTTCTATGTATATATGCATATACAGACACAGGGAATTGGTAATCATTTTTTTCTCTGAATTCTCATAGCACATAATCTTTGTCTTTCTTATTGGGCACATAACCTAGGCTCATTTCATTGTTAGTTGTTTTTTTCTCATGTATATCATGTATACATATATTTTTCCTCACATCAGTGTATATGAACAAACAGCTAACAATACAAGACAGCCCAGGTTATAGAGCCAATGAGCAGGACAAAGACGAAGTACTCTGGAAATTCAGAGGTGGAGAGACCTTTGGTTAAGGAAGACTTTACGTATGAAGCTACGCTTGAGGTGGTCCTTGAATAAAAAAATCAGACATAGATATAGTGATCTGATAAATAATTTGCAGTAAGGTAGCTGTTGATACCTCTAAATACACCAAGTATTTTACAGCCCTTTTATGATTCAAGGAAAAAGGTACTTACAGAGGACTTAACTAGTTATCGCTGATATCCAAACAAAGGGTGAAGCAATGCATTCCAGTATGAGCTAGAACAACCCAGCCCCTCTCCACCTTTTTACCTGATTATGAGAAATGCCAGGACACATTTAAGGTCTAACCAAGAGATGGCTAGCTCTGCCTGAACTAAAGACTCCATTCTCCTTCCTAGTTATTCAGTCAATGCCCTTCCATTCTATTTCTTCAATCAATCTCTCTCCTTTCCCTTCCCTCCATTACCTCTACTACTACCCCAACATCACTTTTCATCTAGACTATTCTTTTGCAATAGATTCCTACTTACCCTCCTTATTTCTCTTTTTCCCCCCTGTCCCCTTCAGTTGCTTCTACACAGATCGGCAGAGCAATTATTCTAAAGTAAAGTTCTGATTACAGATCTCTTCTGTTCAAAAATCTTCACTGGCTCTCTATTGCCTACTCCTTACTTGAGCTTCTGAGGCCCTTGACAATTTTACTTTAATGTATCATTGCAGCTTTTAGTGGTGAAATGGATCCATGATCTCGCCTGATCACAACCTCTCCATAGCTTTCTATCCCATGTGATTCTTGTCTCTCTTTCTATAATTTCTTTTTAGAATATGGACCTAGAGCCATCTTCTGAATCATTGAGTACTTAATTGGTACTATCAAGGCACTCAAATTATTCTGTATTCTTGGATATGGCTAGTTGACCTCCTTTCCCTATCATAAGTAGCTTTAATGATGTCTTTTATATGATTTTTGTTATTGTTGTTGCAAGACATCTTTAGTAATATGCTGCAGGCTGCTTATACCAGTGTCTTTTTGTTGTCCTTATGATCATTTTTGCAACTGTGACATTTTTTTTCCAGAGCATGGTGAATTTTAAACTTGTTATTTAAACGATTATTAAAAGATTTAAATAAGAACATAATAAAATGAACAAATCAAATGAAACAAAAAGGTCTGTAAATGACTGAATATGTATACCTACAAATTTCTGTTCTTTTCAGTTTTTAAACTGCATCCAAAAATTGTGTGTATTGATTATCACATAGTAGCAACAAAAACACCCTGCTTGTTTCTGTGCCTGCTTTTGAATGCCTTTTCTTTTTTCTTTTTTGATCATTTTTGGTTTTATTGATGTGTTTTGTTTTTAATTATATGCATTTACAGACTACTTACAATTTTTGAAAGATCTCTTGTAACAAAGAAAAGCATTTAAGTAAAACTAAAAATATAGTGACCTTATCTGAAAGTGCATGCAACATTTCACGTCAGTAGCATCCCTGACCTTTCTGTTTTTTTAATGAATAGAAATCTATTTTCTTTCCCTTCTGATCGGTACTGCATTGAAAAAAAGAGGGGAAAAGCCCAAATTCCTTGTAATAAATATGCATATTCAAGCAAAACAAATCCCCCAAAAGACTGTATGCAAGAATATGTCTCATTCTGTACTATAAATCCATCACTTCTCTGATATGGATAGCATGTTTCATCATCAGTCCTCTGGAATCACTAACTGTCATCATATTGATTAGAGTTCTTACAGTTTTCAAGGTTTTGCTTTTTTTTTTTTAATGGTGTCGTCAATTGACAAATTATTCTCTTGGTTCTGCTTATTTAATTCTTTTTTAATTTATAAAAGTCCTCAAAACTGTTCTTTTTGATGTTTATAGTATAAATGTTATAGTATAAATTATTCTTCTGGATCTGTTCTCTTCATTGAGTGACTTTTTTCTAAGAGTTTAATTATATTGTGTTGTTATTGTCTTTACATGATTCTAGTAAGTATATATATACATATATGTGTGTATAAATACATATATAGTTCTTTTGGTTCATTTTTCTTTATATTACTTCATATGTCACATATTTATTGGAATTTTTCATACTTCTCATTTCTTATTAAACTATATTCTGTTAAATTCACATATTATAATTTGTTTAACCATTCCCAAATTGATGGGCACATAGTGCAACTTAGGTGTATTTCTTGTGTACAACATATTTTTAAGTGTTGCCTATTTAACTTCACAAACTTTATTTTATAAGGGAAATAGATCCATTTATTTTAAAAATTATAACAGTTAAATGTTTTTCCCTTTATTATACTCTTTTATATTATTTATCTCATGCATAAAGATTACAATCTCTCTCAGCTACAATGAATCTAAACCCAATCTCTTCCTAAATACACAACACTAAATATAATTCCAAAATTTAATTTTTAATGGATTCAACCTAGACCTTCCTTTCCCTGCCCCATCACCATCAAGATAGGAGTGTTGATTTGGGATGACCTGCTTCCTTCTTCTCCACACATTTTCCTTCTAACTTATTTTCTCTAGGAGAACACTACATAAAATCCTTGATGGCAGGGATTATTTCCTTTGTTTTTATACCTCCACCTCCTAGCAAAAAACTATAGACACTTAGTAGGTACTTAAATGCTTGAATTTAATTGAATTCCTTTCCTTATTTCCTTATTTGCTTTAACTGTTTCATTTTATTTATCTGTCTCCACTCCTGTTAAATCCACTTGTGATTTTCAATTGCCTTTTCAAAATAACTTTCCTACTCCTTTCTCCCTTTCCCTTGTGGCGTTTGGAGCAGTTTGCTAATTTATTCAAAATTGAGATCAAATGAAAAAAGTAGTCAATTATGTCAACACTTTTGTTATTTTGATTCTCCTATCTCCTTATGTCTATAGAAAATTGCAGATCACAACTCTGCTGCTTTGTTTGTGGGGTTTTTTTTTTGTCTTCTTTTCTTCTGACAAATCCTGTGTAACATTTACATTGAATCTCCATTTACAGACCCCAATTTTTTTTAGGTTTGTCTAGGCTTTTTCTTCATTGAAGTACATAGTTGATTTGCATATCAAAGGTCCTAGCCACAGTTTCCTTTCCTCTAATTTTTAGAGTTCTCTAGGGTTAATTTGCACATCAAAGACCTTATTGTAGATTTGCTTTCTCCTACAGAAGCTCTTGAAAAGTTCAGGAGAATGAGGTTTTTTTTCCTGTCCTAAAGTGTGAATAGTTTAGCAAAGTAGTCTATTCAAGGTGAAGCCCAATTTCTCTAGATTTTCCATGTATCCTAATCCGGTTTTTCATCTTTGATGAATAAACCTGTGTGAGTCTAATTGTTGTGATATGCAATGTTTTTCTTCTTAGTTGCTTGTAAAGTTATCTCATTGCCCTGTTTGATGACATTCTGCCTTGGTGGAGTGAATCTGACAGTCATTCCTTCTAGTGTCCATAGATTCCATATATCTGTAGTCTAGTACTTGAGCTCAATAATTCTGGAAAGGTTTTTTTTTTTTTTTTTGCATGAAATAAATTTTTGTTGAAATGTGGTGGGCAGACTCTTTCTTTACTGGGTTTTTTTTTTTGGAGGGGTGGGAGAGGGGAGGAAAAGTCTGGTGTCTCATATCTCTCTGTGTTCTGTCCTTTAATTCCATCACTTTTTGATTAGCAGGTGGATTTTAGAAAAACCTTGAAAGACTTACATGGACTGATGCAAAGTGAAGCGAGCAGAACCTGGAGAACATTGTACACAGTAAAAACATGACGATCAATAATGAGTGACTTAACTATTCTCAGCAATACTATGATCCAAGACAATTGCAAAGAACTCATGATGAAAAATGCTATCCACCTCCACAGAAGGAACTGATAAAGTCTGAATGCAGATTAAAACATAATATTTTCATTTTCTTTGGGTTTTTTTTTTGGTCTGTTTCTTCTTTCATGACATGACTAATATGGAAATACTTTTTACATGACTGCACATGTATAACCTATAGTCAAATTTCTTAATGTCTTAGGGAGAGGGAGAGAAAAAATTTGGAACTCGAAATTTAAAAATAAAAGGCATGCGTACTGCAAGCAAAGTGGGACTTTTTGTTTTGCTCTTTTTTTTTTTTGGAGTTCTAGTTCTTCTCAGCACTAAGGTAATCAAGTGCCTTTGATTGAGACTTGCCTTTGTTTGAATCAAGAGTCTTTGATTAATCAAGAGTCTTTGATGACCTGCTTAAGTCACATGAGTTTGAGTCACATGGTTGTGAGGCCCTCTGTGGGCTGACCCTAAAGAAGTGTATACATACTCTGAGGTCAGCATTTTGCTTTGGGGGTTCGATCATTGGAAGACTGTTCCTGTGATTTGGCCAGAAAAGACTCTGGGGTAGCTGTTAAGGAGCCCCACTGGCTTTGAAAACCCAGATGTTGGTGCTGGTAACTATGAATGTATTGCTACGGACAGACAGAAGCTCTGTCTGGTGATTTGTATTATTTGCTCTATTTATATAATTTCTGCTTGTAGTTTCTGTTTGTGTTTTCTCTGAAGTTCAGGGTGCTGACTTTTTTTCCCTGAACTAAGTGAATGATATATGTATGTTTAATTAAAGTGAGATTGTTAGCCCCTCCACAGCTGCTGCAAGCAACATTGTTGTTATGTCAAAATTTATCTTTACATGTAATTGGAAAAAATAAAACGTTATTTTAAAAAATTCTATCATTTTTGCTAATAAAATTATTGAGACATCTTCCACTTGAGTTGTCTTTGAATTATTCTGTTGGAAGATAAATGTCACAACAAGCAAGAAAAGAAGGCCAATTTCCAATGAGTACATATTTTTATTCAAATTTTGCCTTGAGCTCTCCTTGCGGTTTTGACTTAGTATTTTGTCGTTCTTTTTTTTTGTCTTATTATTCCTATATTTTGTCTTATTTCTTTTTTATTTTAAATTGATAGCACATCCCTCTTTACCAAGTCAGTGGCTACTCATCACCTATTATAAAATATAATTGCTTTGTGGGTCATTGAAAGTCCTCTTTAATCTGGATCCAACCTACCTTTCCATATTTATTTTATATTAACTCCCCTTCCCCTACCCTCCCCACACACAGACACACTGTATTTCAGTGCAATATTAATTAAAGTGGAACTTTTTTGGTTTTTTTTTCCTATTTTCTCTTTTAGAATGCTAAAGTAATCAAGTGCCTTTGATTAAGTCTTACTAGGTCCAAAGCCCTAGGCCCACACCTTTTTGCTAACTAGGTGTTAAGCCCCAGGCCCACACCCTTTTGCTGATTAGATATGCTACCTTCAGGCCCTAAGAAGGGTATGTAAATTCAGAGGTTAGTGTTTTGTTTGGGGCTCTCACTCACTGGAAGAGTGTTGATATGGAGACTCTGGGTAGGTGCTAGAGCACCCCAGCTTTGAAAAAACCCAGATGTTGGTGCTTCTCTGGTAACAATGTATTGTGATTTGGTCTGTTTATATCATCTGTTTGTTATTTCTGTTTGTATTTGCTCTGAAGTTCAAGGTGCTGGCTTTTCACCCAGAACTAAGTGAGTGATATATGTATGTTTGATTGAAGTGAGATTGTTAACCCCCTAAAGTTGCTTTCCTTAGAAAAGCAGATCAAAGAACCTGTACTGACAGCCCTTCTGTGTGCTGATGTTATTGGTCTTATACAACCACAGCAGTTGCCAGTAATATTATTGTTACATTCAGCCAAACTTGCCATTCTCCAAACTTAGTTCTCCATTTTTCATGTGCCCAGCTCCCATTCCTGGAATTCATTCTCTCCTCCTTTCTGCCTTTCAAAAAATCTTATTGTTCTTTAGGAGTCAGCTCAGGTCCTACTTCCTACGTAAAGCCTTTCCTGATCTGCTCCCTTACTCCAGTTGTTACTGTTCTCCCCTACCTCAGATGGCCTTGCATGTACTTCTCTCTGTGTATGCCAGTAGAATGGATGATCTTTGATGGCAAGAATGGTTTCCTTTGTGTATTTGTACCTCCATGTCTTGGCACACATCAGGTGCTTAAACATTTATTTTTTATTTATTATATATTATTTTCTAAATATATAATATTATATATAATAATTATTTATTATTAACAATAATATTTGTTGAATTGGGTTGAAGACATTGTCTAGGACAGGGCTGGAAAAGTTTCGTTGAGGTAATATGGTAGATATGGCACTGAGTCAGGAAGACCTGAGTTCAAATCCGCCCTCAGATACTTTCTAGCTATGTGACCTTGGAAAGTCATTATCCTTCTGCATCTCTCAGTTTCTTCCTCTGTAATATGAGAATAAAAAATAACACTTACCCCTCAGGGTTGTTGTATCAAGATAATATCTATAAAGTGCTTTGCAAACTTCACAAAAGCACTTCCTAAGAGCTAGCTGTTAATATTTTTATGTTTTTCTGTTGCATACCTACTTAAGGCAGCCAGGTGATAAAGTGGATGGAGCATAAGGCCCGGAGTCAGGAAGATCTGCGTTCAAATCTGACCTCTGATACTTACTAGCTGTGTGATCCTGGGCAAGTCACTTAACTCTGTCTCAGTTTCCTCATCTGTAAAATGATCTGGAGAAGGACATGGGAAACCACTCCAGTGTCTTGCCAAGAAAACTCCACGAGGGGTCACAAAGAATTGGACCAGACTGAAACAACTCGATAATAACAAAAATTGCATGCCTTATATCAGAGGGCCTGATGCTAAGACCCTTGGATCATTGCATTGCTGAGAATAACTAAGTTATTCATTGTTGATAATCATGTTGCATTTACTGGATACAATGTCCTCCTGGTTCTGCTCACTTCACGTTGCATCAGTTCATGTAAGTCTTTTAAGGTTTTTTCTAGAATCCACCTGCTATCTTAGTTCAGGGTCAATGTTGAGGTGATGAGGCATTTTGTGGGTCACTGAACACTTAAAAATGTAATTTTATTTTACGGACTGAATGACTGACTGCTTTACACATAGGTGTTTAATCAGTGAATCTCATGTATAATGGGTATTCCTATTGCACATCTTGTCAACGGATGGGGGAGAGCTTGGAAGGAGGGAATTTCGAACTTAAATTAAAAAAATGTTTAAAAAATGTAACCAAGATGTTTGTGCAATTAAAAAAATTAATAAGTGAGTTTGCAGAGATTATGGGAAGCTTTTCCTGCCCTGCCTGGGCCATCAGGCTTAAATTCCTAGCCAAGACAGTTTAGAGACAACAGGGCTCCTACAATATATTTCTAGAGAAGCATTTCTTGTGGTGTTTGTCTTCTTCCTGCAAAGATCTCTGTGTTCTCTATTGTTGATGTTGCTATGGGACAACCTGTACCTAATAAATGTTATTTTTAGCAAGAATTAAATTAGGTGCTGCCCATTGCAGGCCACAGATCTTTTCTCTGTGGTTGTTTCCTTCCAATAACACTTAGTGTTTATTATTTTTTTTTCCTAGACACATGACAGCTAGATATAAATCTGGCAGTCTACTGGCTAGTTCTTTCCTGGGTGCGTGAGAGGTTCAAACAAAATTGATTTAGATTGATTTAGGAGGCTGCTGCGTTCCAAGTTCTTTGGGATTGCTACTGGTGTTCATACTCAAGACTCCCTTGTAATTGATAAGCATAGTCTTAGGAGAGTTCTCTTCTCCAAATGTGGGGTTTCCACTGTTCTACTCTGTGATCTGGAATTTGGGAAAAGCCACAGTTTATAAAAGTAGAAGGCCATCACAGACAACTTAAGCTCTGTGCCCTCCGGTCTCATGAGGTTGTTTTTGTTTTCCGTGGTAGTTGGGGATAGCACAGAGGAGAAAACATAAAGAAAACCACCACACCACAATAGAACTATTGTCCTCCCCTGTCAGAGACCAATCTTTCTTTTTACTTCTAATTCCCAAAGACAGGATGGAGTTTTCAGATCTTGGTTTCTTGATCAGAAGCAGAATGGTTTTAAGCAGAAACAGCTCTGGGCTTCCTAAGTCAAATGAATTAGGTTCCAGGTCTGACTCTTTCTTAGGAGCTGTGTGACCCACCACCACATCATTTTACCTCTCTGGGATGGTCTTTTCCAAGCCTTAAACCCAGTTCACTCTGGAGCTCATAGACTGGACAATAGGTCCCTGCCCTCCTAGCACAGAGTGAATATAAATACAAAATAGTAACTGTTTCTCTTTTGGTCAGGAACTCTGAGAGTCTTCCCCTCCCAGTTTGATTTTTTTTTTTTTTTTACTAAAGGAGTGATCCCTTGATTAACTTCTTAATGAGCATTACCTCACTCACAGTGAACACCTCAGAAGACCTTAGGCCAAAAGGGCCAGGGTCTCCCAATGCATCCTGGTTAATCTCCAGTTATCCTGATGAATATCAGGCCACCGGACCCAGATGGCTCTGGAGAAAGTGAGGCTGGTGACCTTGCACAGCCCTCCCTCACTCAAAGTCAACTGCAAGTCATGGCATCATCTCCCTGATGTCATGGTCCTCTTCAAGAACGAAGGACAAACACACAATCAGTTGGTCTTTTCATCTTCTAACCACATTTTGCAATAAGGATTTTCATCCAGGACTTCCAGTTTTGCCCTTCAAGGCCAAATAATCATACTTTTCACATCATAGCCCTTCAAAGAGTTGGAAGATTGTCCATCCTGTCTTACCTCTTTCTCCCAACTAAGCTCCCTCTTCTCCCGAATAAACACCTCTATTTCTTTCAGAATAACTTCACTTGTCATGGTTTCCAGGAACCTATCATCCTTATCACTTTCCTCTAAATGGTTCTTAACCTGGGGTCTGTAAATTACAAATATTTTTTGATAACTCTTAGTATAATCCTTGGTAAGGTTCTGTATTTTATGAATTAAAAAGACTTTATCCTGAGAAGGGATCCAAAGCCTGCCAAAAGGGCCCACAAAAAAGCTTAATATGCCCTGCTCTAGATTTGTTTCAACTTATCAATTTCCTCCCTAAAACGTGGCATCCAGAACTGAACACAGTATTTATAAGACTGTGATCAGACCGGGGCAAAAGACAACGGAATTCCTGCCAGGCCTCCATTAATGCTGCAATGCCTTGTCTCTGACGTGTGTGACCTGGAACAAATCACTTAAACTGAGTCCCAGGTGCCAGTGTAGAGGGAGTCTCCTAACAGGATGCTTCTGCATCAATGAAATCATCAATTTAGATAAAAATAGAGGCAACATAGGATTAATTTTATTTTATTGTAGCTTGCTACATCACCCTACTGACTCAGAGATCACTAAACCCCCAGGGACTTTTCCACTTTAACCACCATTCAGCCCCTTCTATTCCATCTTGTGAAGCTGATTTTCTGAACCCAAGTAGAAGACTTTACATATATCCTCATTAAACCAGGCCCATGATTCCAACAGTATGGACTTTTTTTGGGGGGGCGGGGGGGGCGAGGAATGCCAATTGTCACTCAATTTGTAAAATGCAAACCTGTGTCATTTTGAGTCCCTTACGATCTGGCTCCACTCTAGCCTTCCAGACTTATTACACTTTTCTCTTTTTCATGTACCTGGGGTTATAATCAAACTGGATCCACCCACTGTTCCTCATATATGGCCTTCCACCTCCCATTCAGAGGTGTTAGTGCCTCCAAGTATCCTGTTTGCTTTTTTACATTATTTGTATTTACTTTTATGCCTTGGGACCACCAAGCTCGCCATCCTTGTTCACAGCCCCAGTTCCACAGCTACCATTGAGGAAGGGAAGCATCACTGTAGACAGAGTTCACTTTCCTTGCCGCCATCACCATCACTTGCTACCTTATGGCAATGAAATCCACAAGGCCCCGGAGTGACACCCGTACTGCTTCTGGCCCACCCCTGCTCCCACTGCCGTTCTGCGGAATCAAGTACTCACTAAATGATTGCTGATGGAATGACTGACCCAGGCCAGGTGACTTGAAACCACTGAGGGCTGTCCACTACTCTCTTACTCAACATGGGATGCAATTTCCTGTTAATGATTTTTTGGTCTTACCCTGCTCAGTTTAGAGATCATTTTCTTGGCGATGAGGGGAAGGGGTGGGGGAAAACCAAACAAGCAAAGTAGGAGTTGGAAAACTGCTTTTTATCAGACCATGAAGAGGTCCTGCCTCTTTGATCTTGCTCTTGACCTCTCCCTCCCCAAAATAGCTCAGGGAGGGAAAAAAAAAGTTTTGATCGTCCTAGAATTCATCACAAACGTCAGCTCATTCTAGGCTTTAAATTATCCATGTTGGTCTTTTTGCCCGACCAGCCTTGCTCCTATTTCTCCACGTTGAAGTCATTTCCTCTTTCAAAGTCACGCTCAAAGGTCATCCCCTCCAAGAAATGTCCCTGACTAACCTAGTCTTCACAGACCTTTCCCCTCTGGATCCTAAAAATAGAAATTTGCTTGCTTGCATCCCTTATGTATTTTATATAGTTACAAAAACTACATGGTTTACAGGAGTTTATGTATAACATAAAATAGGGTACATGGGATGGATGCCCTGTGGCAAATGAACAGGAGGACCTAGGTCAGAAACACAACGGGATGGGCAGCTTGGGTTGCAAACTGATCACTGAAATCAGTTATTTGAATAACACATTTCATCTCTGCTAGATTGCCAAAGCAACTTGAGAGGTGGAAGCTTGTTTTATATAAACTTCTATTTCTCCTGAAACCTAGTAGTAGTGTTCTGCACACAGTAGGTATGTAATTTATTTGATAAATTGAATTGTGAGATATTTCCGAGATGGCTCAAATGCCATCTTATCCATGGGTTCCACTGATCTACCCACTTCTCTCTCTGCACACCCAAAAACCATCTCCCCACTGTCACACCCATCATCTATTGTACTGTTAAAGTGCTTTTATTCATTAGAATAGACACCAGAAGTAATTTACTCCAGCCCATATCTGAAAATGAATCCCTCTCTATGAGCAACAAAGTGTTAATTCAACCTTTGTTTAAAGACCTCCCACTGGCAAGGAGTACCTATCATTTCAGACAGGACATTCCATTCCTGGATAACTCCAATTGTCAGGAAGTTATTCTTTACAAGTACAATTTTTGCTCTTTTGTAACTCTGACCCTTGGCTTCTAGTTTTATCTTCTGGAGCTGAGCAGATGAAGCCTAACCCCTTTAAATACTTGTAGGCAACTATCATACTCCATCTGCTCTTCTCCAAACTAAACATCCCTGACTTCTAAATGATCCCTCCCACGGTTAGTAACTCAAGGCATTTCAATATTCTGTGGCTGCCATAGAGCTTATCAATATCCTTCCTAAAATATAGTACTCAGAACTGAATACAAAGTTCCAGGTGTGGGCTGACATAGACCAGAACACAGTAAGACTATCACCTTCTTATTCCTGGAAGCTCTACTTTTCAATGGAGCCCAACATCTCATCAGGTTTTATGGCTTCCTTATTACACTATGGACTCAAGTTGGGTTGGTAGTCCACTTTCAAGGTTCTGGATCATCATCTCTCTATGAGGAATCAATGTAAAATTCTGCCTCTCTAGTCTTACAAATGTTAAGTCAGGTTTTTTTAAACATGAGTAAGCTTCTAGCCTTATTTCTATTCATTAAATTTTATTACGTTAGACCCTAATGTTCTAATCTGTCAGGATATTTGAAGAACCTGTCACCCCATATCATCTACCACCCACAACTTTGTGTCTGCAAAATCCTTAAGCATGACAAAATATACCTTTATCTCAATCATTGATAAAAATGTCAAACAGCGCATAGACCCCTAGAGAACTCACGTAGACATCTTCCAAGCGAGCATCAAACCATTAATGCCGACTGTTTGGGTGTGGTCATTTAACCAATTTTTTATGCCTTGGTGTATTAATCTGTGGACATACCTATTGTTTTAGTAAATTAAGTGTTAGCGCTTACTACCTTGTCTGTTCCTTGGTTGGGAGGGGTGGGAGACAGGGATCAAATCTCACTCATTTTTATTTCCCCAACAGTATTTGGCAGTGTCTTGTACCTAGCATAAGTTGTATCTGTATGCACATGTATGTATAATACATGCATGTAAACATAGATATTTTTGAGCCAGTAGAGACATTTAGGTAAGTGCAGAGTAGAAAGAGGAGGTAGAAACTGGGTGTAGGCGCTGGAAATGAAGGAAGACAAGCAAAGAGAGGCAGGTTTAATCATCATTATTATTAACAACTCATTGAATGCATGAGAATATTTAACATTTAGTGACAGTCAGCAACATAGCAGGCATTGTGCAATTTTAACAGGAGAAACATCGATCAACAGTGCCACTGGGACGGCCTGAACAAGATCTAGTCTATGCATCTAATTAAAAGAATAGTTAATGCCTTAAAGGATTGAATTGCCATTCAGAGAGTCATCACTTCATAGCTCTAAGGGACCTAGGTCAGGTCAGGTAGTTCAGCTCCCTTGCCTGAGGAAACCGAGGTCCAAATTAGCGATCGGTAGAACTAAAAGCCAAGTCTTTTGACTTCTAGTCCAGTGCTTTGATAACACCCATTATGTCAATGCACAGTGTAACAAATCTAATCACAGACTTTGAGTCTGAAGGCAATGTAGTCTAGGATCCTTCTTCATGACATCAATTACGTGAATACACAGTGTTAACAGATCTCCTAATCAGAGATTTTGAGTTTGAAGGCAAAATAATCCAAACCTTTCATTTTCATTGATGTAAAAACTGAGGCCCAGAGATGTGACTGAAGTCACATAGTTTGAAATCATCGAGATTGTTAATAATAATGATCACAGCTCTCAGAGCTAGGTGGGACCTCATGTGATCATTCTGTCCACTCTCCTGCCTTTGGGCAGGCAAGGCATTATTATCCCCGTTTTCATGGTTCCCAATGATTAATAAGTGGAGTTATCACATCAACCTTTACAATAAACAACCACCTTTTGAGATGCGGAGCAAACAGAAGCGTGGTTACTTCATAGGAGGCTGTCATTATGATAGCATTCTATTTTATTAAAGCACAAAACCACTGTACAAGAAGAGAGGCTTCTATATGATTTCCATTAGAATACAAATCTCCATTTTCAGAAAAAAATAGTTTACATCACAGTGACTGTCAAACCATCATCTGACCAAGGCTTTCATGCAGGTTCCACGGAGTGGATGAGAGGAACCCCATGGTTCACCCCATGGGATATTGGTAGAATCGTTGACTTCACATAAGATGGAACAAATACTACACAGGAGATGATCTGTGGAACAATAACCCAACAAGTAACTATTGTCTTAACCAATAAGCACTGGTCACACTCACAGTCTGAGCGGTCATACTCAATAAGTGTGGTCACTCGTAGCAACAACAGACAGAACAGACATGAGCCATCCCAGCACACAGAAGCTTAGAGTTGGAGGGGGCCAAGAACCCTTTTGACAAGGAATTATAGAATCTCAGAGCTGAAAAAGACTGTTCAGGTTATCTAGTCCAAAAACTTCCCATCTTAAACTATGTACATCTTCTGTGACCTGCCTGCCCACAGGCATGCATAAAACCACTGCCTGGAACCCTCCAGGGATGGTTTCTAGAGCCAGCTTGGTATGATTCTGTTGGGATGGTATTGGGCAATGATCTAAAAATCAAACTTAAGAGGGGGGCAGTCAAACATGGCACAGTGAGAGGTGGCATTTTGTCTTAGCTCCTCCATGATGACCTCAGGTCAGCCTTGGAGAAGAATCCTTTTTTTGAGCCACTTAAGGGATAAGAAATTCACTACTTCTGAAGACAGATTATTATATATTTTTGATAGTTCTAATTATAAAGAAGTGATTCCTCATATCAAGCTGGAACCTGTCTCCTGTTCCTTTTGTCCAATCTTTTGCCCCATCTGGAGTCAAGCAGTCCTCCCTGACGGTGCAAAATGAGAGGGAAATGGGAAATTACCAGGAGTAGGGGAACCAAGGAGGGCACCGAAGCGATCTGGAAAGCTTGAGAAAATCCAGAAACTGTAATAGTTCTAAGCAAGTCCTAGAACCTTTCATTTTGCAGGCACACCTGAGCTTACAAGGCCAGCTCACATTATATAGGTCCAATCTTTGGCCTGAAAGAGTCCCCCAGGACCCTGGGAATGATGGTTTCCCTTCTTCAGACCCTGTTGCACAACAGTGTTGGACTAAATGGTCCTGCATTAGATCTGGATTTCAGAGCTGGAAGGATCCGTCCAGAGCCTAGTCTATTATGTCACCCCCTCCTACCCCCCAATCCCAATAGGCAGAGAATCCTGCATCTGCCTAAGATGACAATGGAAACAAATGGCAGAGCTGAGATTCAAACCCACGTATCCACCCCAGGAAACTTCCTACTGCCCCACCATCGCTAACTTCTCTGTTAGCTCCAACAGCCCGTGCTTGGCCCCAAGGTAACTATTTTATTTAGGCTGTTAATGTTAATGCTACTAAGTTTTAAGGTCAGTGAAGGAAGAGTTATCCACCCGGGTAAATATGTGTTTGTTGGGAGGGAAAGGGATACACCTAACAAGAGAGCAAGTGCAGCAGAATTCTAGACAAAGGGAGACAGAGAAAGAAACTGAGGGCAAGCGAGCAGGTGATGGAGACGATTGGTGGTAAGAGAGGCAGTAAGGCAAAAATCGAAGAGAGGGAGACTGTGCAAAAGTGAGCAAGGGAGCCAGGGAGTGATCAAGAGCTGGAAGGTAAGCAAGAGAGTGAGAGCAAGTGGAAACACCAGCAGCAAGCTAGCAAGAGCTAGATAATGAGCATGAGCAAATGAGTGAGAAAGCAAGAATAAGTGAGCAAGAACAAGCAAGGGAACCAGCAAGTGAGCTATCAAGTGCACAAGAGCCAGGTAATAAGCATGAGCAAGTGAGCAAGAAAACCAGCAAGTGAGCTACCAAGTGAGCATGAGAGCTAGATAAGCATGAACAAGAGAGAACAAGCAAGCATGCTACCAAGTGTGCAAGAGCTAGGTAATGAGCATGAGCAAGTGAGCATCAGAGCTAGATAAGCATGAACAATTGAGCGAGAGCAAGCAAGCTAGCTACCAAGTGTGCAAGAGGTAAGTAATAAGCATGAGCAAGTGAGCAAGAGCAAGCAAGAGAGCATGCCAGAACAAGAGAGCTAGATAAGCATGAAGGAGTGAAAGCAAGCAAGAGAGCAACCAGGTGAGAAAGAGCTAGATAATAAGCAAAAGAAAGTGAGCAAGAGCAAGCAAGAGAACCAGCAAGCCAGAGCAAGCTAGCTAGGAAGTCAACAAGAGAAAGTGAGCAAGTGAGTGAGAGCAAGCAAGTGAAAACAAGAGCAGAAAGCAAGGGCTAGATAATATGCATGAGCAAGACAGCTAGGAAGTGAGCAAGAGCTAGAAAATGAGCACAAGTGAGCAAGAGCAAATGCATGAAAGCAAGCTACCAGGTGATCAGGAGCAAGGGAGCAAACAAGAGAACTAGTATGTAGGCAAGAGCTTTGCAAGTGAATGAAAGCGAAGCGTGCTAGCAAGTGAGAGCAAGAGAGCTTGAAAGCAAGCGAGCTCAAGTGAGCAAGTAAAAGCAAGTCAGAGCAAAACTGGGAGCAAGCTTGGGAACAAGATAAAGAACAAATGAGAGGAAGACCACCACCAAACAAGGAAGCAGGAGCAAGCAAGGGAAGAGGCAAAAGGTACCTTGAAGAAGCAATCTTATACTATTTTTGGTACAAAGGAATGAAGTTTAAGGAAGTGGGGGAAAATCTTAAGGAAAAAAGAAAACTACACATGGGTCAAAATAGCTTCTTAAATACTCCATCTGACCATACAGAAAACCAGAGGGAAGAGCATCCAGGGAGGAGGTGGCTTGGTATATGGAGTTGTAGAGGTCTTGGCTCAAAGTAAGAGTTAAAACAAAAATTTCCAGATGTTAAAACATGCAGGCAGACAGACGTACACACGCTCACATGCTAAAATTGGGCTATAATCCTGCAATCCAGCTTCTAAAGATCTTAGAAAGTTGGATCATTTCCATGCTATAAACACCCCAGGTCCTTCCAGCCCTAGAGAATACCTTCTTGAGACAATACTAAGCAGCCGGATTGAGTCCCATCTCAGATTGCAGCTGATCAGAAGGGCCAAACAAACCCCGAGTGTTTGCCAAAGGGACCAACCCTCTCCTTGCCCTCTGCAAAATGAGAGCCAACACCAGACCACAGGTTTAGTGCTAGAAGAGACAAAAAGAACCACCCAGCCCGATTCCACCATTTCGCAGATGATGCAACTCAGGCCCAGATGGGGAAGTGTACTGCCCAAAGCCACACAGTAAACATTAAGAGCCAGGATTCATTCAAACTCCAGCATTTCTATTCGACAGCCTCACAATCTTTGCAAAGAAAGACACTGAAACTTAAGAGAATTAAAAAGTCACCTGCCTGCCCATTATGATGTTGCTAGTAGATGTGGGAGATGGTGTTTAAAATCTGTTTGCTCTTTTCCATCTAACCTCATTTCCACTACACCAGTTATCCAGGTTTCTGAGCAAGAGCTGGAGGTAAAGCTTGCTTCTACCTGGGAGTCTGTTCACTAGGGACATCTTGTCGTACAAGAAGGTGGAGGCCAGAGGAGGGGAGTTAACTAGGAGGAGGGGTGTGCCAGTACTCAAGAAGGGCCTGACTAGAATTCTACACTATTGGGGGGAGATGGAATGGTCAAGATTGGGGGTAGGATCAAGTGTGAAGGAAGATGGTGGGATGGAGAAAAGAATCATTTTGTCCCCACAAATGGGTAGCACTTGGGGTGGAGACCTTACCCCTTAAAGGCCTAAAAATACCACTTGACATATACATAAGACATTTAACTATCCACCGTCCCTTCACAAAGACACAGTAGGGAAGGCTGAAGAAGTACTACAGTCCACCTTGCATCCATAGCCAAGGAAGTTGAAGGAAGGCAGTGTGGCATCATGGAGAGCGCTCTCGATTTGGCATCAGGAAGTTCTGGCTTCAAATCCTACCACAGGCTTTTCCTAGCCCTCTTACCCCGGGCAAATCACTTAACCTCTCGGCCTCAGTTTCATCATCTCATAAAATGAGAACTGGTCCCTTCCAGCTCTAAAACCACGACCCTACGCTCAGTTAATTACCTTGCCCTGAGTCAGCCAGCTAACGTGATAACAGAATGAAATATCTAGTCTCATCCTTTTATTTTACAGAGCAGGAAGAGAGACCCTTGATTGAGAAGGAAAATGACTTCTCTTAGGACAAGCTAGTTAGCAGCAAAGGAAGGACCAGAAACCCAGGCCGAAGGGTCCAGGGTTGTCTCAGTTCCACCACGGCTGCTTTCCTCAATCTGGTAGGGAAGAGATTTCTTTAAAGACCTTGATAAATTCCCTTTGTCACAGTCTTATGCCTTAAAACGAACAAACACGGCAACAGACCATAAAGCTACTTTTTAATAAACATTTATTAAACTACAGATTCTTAAGACTCTTGATGACAGCTCCGACTACATTTTTAAAAGACAGCATGAACAAGTATGGGTAGGGCCACGCGGGCGCCTGTGTTGGGCAGTGCTCTAGCTGGCTCTTAGGAGCAACTCTGCTCACTGGGCAACACAGACTGGGTGATATGATTACCTGGCAACTGCAGGGGGTGAATGAAGCTGAATTTGCAGCAGCAGCAACTGGCTGCCCTCTGGGGAAAAAGGAAGTGCTGAGGCTGGTGATAGCAAAGGATGTTTTTAGGAATGTGAACCTCCTCTCTCTTTCCATGATGATGAAAATGGTAAATTAAGACTCAGCATCCCTTTCAAAATCATCTTTCAAAACAAGGACGGGTAGAGAGAGGGGCTTTAAAGCAAAGGGAAATTTATTTTTTACTGCTTATTTAACCAAACACAGGGATGGGTGGGCCTGAGGGCTGTTGAGACCTGCCCAGCACCGGTCTGCAAGGTCAGCTGTGTTTGCTCACCTGTCCAAGTCCCTCCAACAGGAAGCAGCTCTGAAATGCTTGGTTCTTGGCACAAGGTATTCCTGTCAAAAAGGACTTCCAAATTCCAGAGAGTCTACCAGGTGCCAAGGGAGTATCAAGGTGACACTTACTTGTGTCTGTTGACATATTAAATACAAATGGTTAAGAGATTCCCTAAATCTCCCAGACTTTAGTCTGAGAGGATATTTTATGTAAAATGACCTTTCCTCAGGCCTGCCCTTGAGGGTTAATTTAAGGGCAAACACAGACCACAGAATTAACTGGAAGAGACCTTAGAGATAATTTAACCCAATCCACAGAAAAACAAACCGAGACCAAGCACATAGACTGATTCACCCTTGGTCACAAAAGCTAACAAAATCCTATTTGACCACTATCCACTATAGTAAATTCCTTTTAGGGTGAGGAAAGTGATTAGTAAACCATCAGGGGCTATAGGAACATGAATTATTTAAGTAGCTGTGGAGTAACAGTCAAATAATCTCTCCTTTACACCATAATGTCTTTCCTTACAAATAGAATAAAAGAAACCTAGCCCCAATCCCAATTCTTTCCCCCAAAAGATGGAAGAAATCAAGGCACTGAGATGAAATGACTTCCCAGTTAGTAAGTGGCAGGGCTGGGATTCTAACTCCTGTGCTAAGGCCCCAAATTTAATGCTGCAATCATTCGGCTACACCCCTATAGATTATCCCAAGGGAGCAGATGCACTCAATAAGGACAGACTTTCAGGTTCCGGCAGGAAGGTGAGCTATCTGAAGATTCACAGGCAACCATGCAGGGCTGGCAAAAAGCAAGACTCACTGTTTTTTGCTGATGCCTTGGGACTTGCTCGGCAGCTTCAATCTAAGTGTTCACCATCAGGAAGAGGGAAAGGCTTCGTATGTATGCAAGGGAGCGGCCTCAGCAAGATGAGACATTGCATTAATATAGCGGAAAGAAAGATAACCCGGGAAGAAGAGACCTGGGAGAAACCGCCAGCTGTCACAAATTCATGGTGTGACCTTGAGCCTCTCTGGGGTTTTAGCTTTTCCCTCTCTGTAAAATAACTAACATTCATACAAGACCTTAAAGGTTCGGAAAGTACCTTCCTTATATCTGTGCTTTGGGCTATGCAGAAACAGGCTTAGAGTAACCTGCTTGTAATCACTCTCAAATCCTGGGGCTACGACATGAACCCTAAGGCCAAGCCCAGCACCCCTTCAACCACACCACATCTGCTGTAAAATAAGGAGGGAGGGGTGTGTGTTAAATTATAATCTCTAGGTTCTCTTTCAGCTCTGATGTTTTTACATCCTGACTCTAAGAGCCTGTTTTCCGAGTTTAAATTTATTAAGGAATTATGAGAGATTATTTGGGAGAAAGGGGATGATTGAGAGGTGGACCAAGAAAGCGGTGATAAAAGTATAAACATTTTCTATTTTGTAAGAAGCTAGGTTTTCTGTCCCTTCCACTCCCCTTTTTGTGTGTGGGCATGAAAGGGCTACCACAGGACAAATCTTTCTCTTTAAGAGTATCTGGTCCCCTTCACTGCAATACAATTATTCCTAGTGGGAACCTGAAATGAGATGAAGCCAAATTCAACAGCTGAAAAAGATTCATTCCTCCAAATCCAGGTTTTACCTTTGAACCCAGGCCTGTTTTTACCATACTGCAAGGGGGCATGGCACGATGGAGAGAATGTTGACATGGGAATTAGACAAGCTGGGTTCCAATACTTGCTCTGACACTCCTTAGCTCTGCGGCCCTGGACCACTCACTACGAGCTTAATTTTCCCATCTATTAAACAGGGATAGCAACTGTCCCACCTAGCTAATAAGCATGTTGGGAAGATCCCACGAGAGTAAAGTGCTACACAGTTAAAACCATTTTCTTTACAATAAAAAGTCACAGATTGGCCTTACAAAATTACCAGCTACAAGGAACTTTAGACGACATCTAATCCAACTCCTCATTTTCCAAATAACATCACACAGCTAGTTAGTGTCAGAGGCGAGACCAGAACCCGAGTCTCCTGGGCTACTTCTGGCCCTTCAATTTGTGATTCTCCGAGGAGAACAGTATCAGGTGTGGGTCAGAACGGCCCAGTCCCCTCCTCCACCACTGCCTTGACATGAAGCTAGCAACACACAATGCAGAAAGATACTCAATTCTCATTCATTCCCAAGACCACAGTCTTAGCTCAAACTTTGCCCAACCAGCTGCAGGAATTCATCCACTTTTCACATTTGTATTTCTTACACAATTAAAAAAATAAAATTAAATAAAATCCCGAGTCATGGTGCTTTATACTTACTTTAATTTCTGGACTGAAAAAGAAAAAAAAGGTGAAAATTACCATAGATTAGCTTACAGTGATTTCATCTTTGTGCCCTCAAAGAAAAAGGCAAAGGAAAGACATTGAAATGGGGACCAGCACTCACGCAGTCCAAAAGATAACAAGGTGTCTAAAAATCCAAAGATAGTGCCATTATCATTGACAGGCAACAGTTTAAGTACAAAGGAAAAAAAAATACCACGTTTGCATCTTTAAAATGAAGCACAAAACCTGATGTGAAATACATAAAACATTTATTAACGTAAATACGTTTATTTATGTATGTACCCCATCTGCAAAGGAGGGAGAAATTCTGAGGCAACGCTTAGGTGCAGGCTATCTTAGCCGTATAATTAGCACCTCGGCCAAGTCCGGATCACAACACACACTCACGAGGAGAGTTAGTACAGAAATGTTCTGTAAATCTCGGGGGGCAGAAATATGAGGACTGCTTTCACAGAGTCAGAATGCCAGCGTGTCTGTCTAGCTGGTCAGTTAAAATAGTAGTGAGAACGAGTGCTCCCCTTTTAAAAACTAGTCCTCGCTAGGTTGTTGTTCCTTCTGGAATGTTCGGCACAATAAAGTTTGGGTTTTTGTCTGTTATTTCCCCCTCCCAAGCTTCGGATATAATGGAAGTGCTTCTTCTTTTTCTTTCTTTTTTTTTTTTTTTAATGTGCAAACCGTTACTGGCTAAAGCTTTCAAAATATGTTAACAGATATGAACACCCTGTAAAGATAGGAGGATAATGATTAATTCATATTACCCCCTCCCCTTCCTCTTCTCCCACATTTTGGCAGGGGGGAGGGGGAGGGGGCAGGCAGGGAGGCATTACAGAAATAAAGGACATGTCCCGCTGAAGTAATTCTAAGTCCCTGATTCGGTCCTTCCAAAGAGAGGGCTTGGTGGCTGGGGGTCCCTAGTAGGAGATTGTCCACTCTTTGACAGAGGCATCGTGGGAGGTTGTCACCAGCGTGTGTTCATCCAGCCAAGCCAAACTGCTGACGTGATGTAACCTATGGGCATCTAGGAAAAGGAGAACCTTGTTTTAGAGAAGGAAGCACAAAGGCCTGACTGCTAAGCCGGTACTGATTTCATTTCAGGGTTATAATGGCAGCTCACATTTCTCTAAGTTCACATTCAAGGCTCAGAAGGTACTTTCTCATAGCAAACCTGGGAGGAAGGTCATACAATGATTTATTATTCCTATAAAACGGGGGATTTAATAGATAAGGGGGAGCAATGTGCTGACTATCACTTAAAGTGCTCTGCAAACCTCACAGCGCTGACTACCTACAAAAACGCTGAAGATTATCATTATGAAAGGGTCTCTCTGGGCTTGCAAACATTAAGTGGGATTACAGTAAGTATTTGAGCATCTGGGGTTTTGCTGGTCTCCATCCTTTGACAGAGACTGCAACTCATCTCTTTGAGAGCAGTCTCAGAGATCATATAACTTGACCATGGTCACACAGCATCAGGTGGGATTAGAACCCAGTTCTCATTGATGTGAGGTCCAGAACTCTTTATCTATTGGGCCATAGATTATCGCGCCCTTGTAATTTCTATGGAAAGATCGCTGGAACTGGAGCAAAAAGACATAGGAGTCCTGGTCTCACTCACTAATTCTATGACTCCTGACAAATAACTTTACCTGTCTTTGCCTCAATTTTGTTCTGTAAAATGGGGACAACGAACATGTACTACTCACCTCACAGGACTGTTATGAGGAAAGTGTTTCATACACCTCAAATTGCTACAGAAATGTAAACTATCTGCTCCCTTTTAATCCACTTCCCCTAAACTCTAAGAAATCTTATGAACCCCACATGGCGGCCTTTTGGCTTGTACAGGAGCTAGAGCCCCCTTTTATTGGCACCTGCTAACCTTACCAATAAACTGAACGTTCTCAGAACTCTGATGCCTTAGTTTAATTTCAATTGTTATAACTGGCAAGGCAGCTAGGAGGCGCGAGAGGACAATTTATTTTTGCCTTAAGGGGTTAATATACAATACCTTAAGACAGGGCTGTTCATCCTTAGATTTTTATTGAAAACAATAGACAATATATTTTGATTTGCCATTTTAGCGAGAGCTCTGCGGTACCTTGGCTTTGTTTACTAAAGCATTTATGTAAATTTCTACACTGGTAAGCGGGCCGCATAAATGGCACTGTGGGAGCAGCATTTTGGACAGCCCTGCCTTAAGACATGGATATCTGTTAGTCTGGAGAATCACAGTAACGAGTCAGTGTTACCATCCAATCACTGTGGAATTCCAGATTGTAATTTATTTTCTTAATTTCTGATGACTGATTTTTATAACAAGATGAGTTTTAAGAGAATGATGTTTAGTGATTTTTTTTGAAATGCCTGGCAAACTTTTTTATTACTCTTATTGCAATAATATGAAGGAAATAATAACTATTTCTAGCTTCAAGTTATGATTAGCGAAATTTGCTGTTTGAGGTAAAAATGTCTTAGGACTGTAATTTGATAATATTTTCAGTTTTGAATTCAGGTAACCAATGTCTGAATTATCATTAGGTCAGTAATCCACTATTCAAGGGAAATGCCGTGAGCTGCTCAGAGTGTGGTCTGAGAACCGCTGCAGATGGATGTCTGTTCCTGGGAAAGTTGAGATGACCTTGGCATGGGGAAGGTAGGAACCTCTTATAATAATTATGTTTCCCTATTGCGCTATTTCCTTTTTTGAACAGGCTGTTTCCTACCTGGTTAATCTTCAGCCTGGCTATGATAACCTTGTGAGTAAGATGGAACTCTGCTGTATGACTGGCTATTCCAAATATAACCATAGCTCTTACTTGAAATCAAACAGAACTAAAGATGTTTTATCCTATTATACCTCTGTCGAGTCATTCTGTGCCCTTAGAGGGATCAGTCTTAATATGGTTACACTATGTCCTAGCTTCTGCTTTTCGTAGGAAACCTCTCTAACCATGGCAGGTAAAGTTGTAATTTTTGAAAAAATAAATGAACCTTATTGCTGTAATATTCCAGCACCTTTGCACTGGCATAACAGGATGCAAGAATAAAGGATCTTACTATTTTCAATCTAAATTTGTAGGCAATTTCATGTCTTTAGCAACTAAGTAAATAAGTTTTTGGGTTTGCAACTCCCTCACTAACAATTATGATATGGGGATAGCATCCTCCTAAGGGCAGGGGAGGGGGAGAGGGGAGATGGACAGGAATTAAGACAAAATGCAAAAATCTTCCAATAAGACGAAGATGTAAAAAGTTTTAATTAAGTGAAGTAGCAGACTTTGAGAAACAACAGGATCAGACTGTTTTCTATAACAACTAGAATATATGAAGGTATATAATTTGCTTCCAAATGTTTCTAATGCGGTAAGTTTTAAAAATTAGATTAAATGAATCTACATGTAGAATTACATTATAACTATGAAGAGAGTGAAATTATTTTCCTATTTGAAGTATCTGTGATAATTTAAAGAGCCAGAACAGTCCATTTTACAAGTCAGGCCCTCCTCACACATTCTTTTTAATATTCATCCTTCAGCCTGTTGTTGGCAGTGACTGCATCAGGTACAGGATTTTAGGTCAGGGGTGAGAAACCTGCAGCCTCGAGGCCATATATAGCCCTCTAGGTTGTGAAGTGTGGCCCTTAGATTGAATCCGAACTTCGCAGAACAGATCCCCTTAATATAAGGATTTGTTCTGTAAAACTTGGACTTGGTCAAAAGGCTGCACCCAAGGACCTACATAAGGATAGAAATGGCAAGTGATACAAAACCACCCGAAATTCTCTGAAGTTTCGGGTAAATTATGGGTTCTTGATTTGATGATCTTCTTAAGGTAATACTGTTAGTAAGATCAGAATCCTAAGCCTTGAGCTGGTTTTTAACCACAATAGCTTGTTATTGGAAAATTTAGGAAGTTGCACTAAAATTGTATTGAACAGTCTTGTTTCTGGCAGATTTTAGCAGAATTACTTAGGATTCTCTGCAAGCGATTTGGAACCACAGATGCAAATATATTTAGGAGGAACCCCTTTCAGAGCTGCCCTGACAGTGAGGCCTATCCCAGAATGTCCAAGAGGAGATGTCTCCAGGGACCAGATGACTATATGGGACATCCGGGATTCAAGTTGAAATGTGCTTATTAAATGGATATCAGGAGTGTAGGTTACCAGGATACAAGGAAGCTTGATGTTAGTCAATCCTGATGATCATAATTACTGTATTACTTTGGCTTTTTGTTTCATGGTATTTATGGTTGCTGAGCTTTCTTGGCTACTCTGGTGACATGCAAATATCCCCTCTCAAATTAGTCCTTGGTGAGTCCTCCAAATTGCATGAATCTCTCACTTCAAAGTGGGAAGTTGGCTCAGGCCTCAAGTGAAGCCATTTCCTCCCTCCAGTTTGAGGTAGGTTCTGTAGCTCAAACAACTTTGCAAAATTGTATTTTTTTTTTTTTGGTATTCTTACTGCAGCTCAGGGAAGGGTTTGTGACACAATTAATCCATCCTGTTCTTACATTAACCAGTCAGGAGAAACTGTGACAAGCCTATGTAAGAGCCAATGAGTTATAGTAGAAATACAACTATCTCCCCAAAATGACCCCCAATGGAATCCTTCTTGGTTCACCTGGCTGCAGGGAAATGGCCTGTTAGCCATTCTTGGCAAGTGGGCTCTTACTGCTTTCAGTTTTATTATCCTTTTTAGACTTTGCCTTAGTTCCTCTTAAATCCTGTTCTAGACTGGCCCCAGAAAAATTTATGATAATGTGCACTGCTGATAATGACTATGTTAAAAATCCATTATTAAGCTTACAGATAAGTGATCCATGGGAGACATATCTTCCATTGACCAAAGGGAGGAATAGGGAAAACCAAACTCATTTCATTTTGCAATTGATTCTGTTCTGTACCAACCACTGGTATTTTGTATAACTTCTTAAGTAACGTTCCTCTGTCTCTGAGCAAATTTCAGAAGTTGTCATCCTGTAAATTGTTGTTTTACCTTTATATCAAGGAGACCCATACCACCACCTATCTTTGTAAAAATGCAAGTGAACACAATCAGCCTGCCCTAGTGACAAGGAAGAAAGTCTCATCCCTTCCAGGACAGAAACTAGATGACTCAATCCTTCGATCTGCTTACACGCTGTTCTATTTTTTGTCCATTTTCTCTAAACTCTAAGTCTTGTAAACCCCACCTGGGGATCTTTTGGATTGTGGAGGAGCTAAAGAATGCCTTTGATTGGTAACTACTAGCCTTACCAATAAATGGAGTGGGTTCAGAACTTTATTGTCTCAGCATGCCTTAATTTCAATCAACATACCACAGTGAGGAACCAAAGGATAGCTTCACTGGTGCTGAGAACTTCCTGTAAGATAAGTGCGCACCTGGCTCACCCCTCTTTGTATCATCTGCTATATGAGTTGCTTTTAGCCTAAAAATTACCATGTCCCAAACTCAGGGATATGCTAGAGCTGGCCTGTATTGGCATGAAATTGATTGTTAAATTTTCAACATGAGCATTTATAACTCAGAAATCAGCAAATGCTTCAACTCAGCAATTGATATTTTTGTCAACTGTCCAGATATAATAGCGATGGAGAAAATGTTAATAATGAGTAAACTTTAAAAACTGTCACGTATATGTTTGCTTGATTTTTGTTTCTGAGAGTTGGTTGTTACATATTTGCCAATACACCCTCTGCCCACACTACATTTGAGACTCCACTGTTGGGTATCTCTGTTGATTGGACACAAATTACCTTGGATCTTGACTCTAGTTTCTGGGTCACTCAGGGTCCAAACATAGACCATCATGTCCATGCCCCCTGAAGCGAAATGTTCGTTGTCTGGTGACCAGGCGATGCAGACGATTTTCGCATGATGTCCGTAAAAAACGTTGTTCTCCTACACAAGACAAAACAAAATTATGTGTGCTTGAGTCAAAGGTGTTTGTGCTTCCCATAAGGGTCTTGGGTCCTAAAAGGTTTAAACACACACATGTGCCTGAACATGCTTAGGTAATCAATGTCCTTCTAAAAGCAGGCTCCAAGCTTGATAAATATTTTTTCTAATATATTTTTATTTATTTCATTAAATATTTCCAATTTACATGTAAAAACAAATTAACTTTTGAGCTCCAAATTCTCCTTCCTTCACCCTTTGGGAAGGCAAAGCTTGATAACTCTTAAGTACCTTAGCATCATCCCACAATCACCTAGGGTGAAGGCATCTTTAAGAACCACATTAGAAAGACAAAGCGGAGGCCCACCGAGGCAAAGACATTCTGGCCACTTCTCAGATAACTGCCTGCAGCAGGGAGCCGAGAGATCACCTAGTGTAAGCTCTTTATTCTACAAAGTAGTCAAGGCCCACAGAGATTCAGTGACTTGCCCATAATCACACAGTGAGTATCAGGGGTGGGATTTGAACCCTGGTCCTCTGACTCCAAAGTCAGGGCTCTTTACATCACATGACACTAACTTTTGGTTAAAAAAAAAAAGGGAATGAAAAGAACTCATGATAAGAGGCACCTATCTCTTCTTAGCAATAAGGGAAAAGAATCATTACTTAGAAAACCATGCACAGGAAATCTCAAAGCCCATAACTGAGCAATTTGGAACGTACCACAGCTTGGGTACAGGATATTGGTGGTCATACCCATTTGGTCCAACATTTGGATTAGCAGAAAAAAAAAAAATACCCACTAGCTTCGGAACCAAAGGACCTGGGGTCAAAACCTAGCTCTGCCAATGGGCCTAGGTTTGCCCCATCTATAAAATGTGGAGGTTAAGATGACCTTTAAGGTCCTTTTCCATCTCTAAGATTCCAGGATACCTACCGGATTACCTGGGAGCTGTACTGTAAGAAGGATACTGTTTATTATATGTCATTGATATCTCCAGAATATCCAGTATGATTACCATAGTATTAATACTGTAGGACCAAAATATAGTATAAAGTTATAAAGTTACTTCCCTCATAGCACTAAATGGTATATAGAAGTCATGCTATGGGTAAAACTAGTAAGAAAACCTCTTTCCTAAGTGAAATTCCGTCCATCTATACAGACTCATGCTATCTCCTCTGTGACCAGCATAGGCATTTGGAAGGGACAGGTCTTCACTATGTACCAAAATTCAGCACTGGCTTTCCCACTGAGTAATAGAGTTGAAATGATCCCTCAGGAGCATCTAGTTCAAATTTCCTCATTTTGCGGGTACAGAAAATAAAGCCTATTGGAATATGATATTCCGGAGGTCAATGGAGCTAGGATTAAAACCAAGAATCACCTACCCAGCAAAACTGAGTATCACGCTCCAATGCAAAATATGGACTCTTTCAATAAAATAGAGGACTTTTAAGCTTTCTCAGTGAAAAGACCAGAGCTGAATAGAAAATTTGACTTTCAAACACAAGAATCAAGAGAAGCATGAAAAGGTAAACAAGAAAGAGAAATCATAAGGGACTTGCTAAAGTGAAACTGTTTTGTTTACATTCCTACATAGAAAGATGACGTGTGTGTACACACACACACACACATAGAGGGCACAGGGTGAGTTGAATATGAAGGGATGATATCTTAAAAAAAATCAAATTAAGGGATGAGAGAAGAATATATTGAGAGAGGGAGAAAGGGAGAGATAGAATGGGGTAAATTATCTTGCATAAAAGTGGCAAGAAAAAGGAACTCTTTTGGAAGGAAAGAGGGGGCAGGTGAGGGGGAATGAGTAAATCTTGCTCTCAACAGAGTTGACCTGAGGAGGGAATAACGTACACACTCAATTGGGTATCTTACCCCACAGGAAAGGAGGAGGAAGGAGATAAGAAAGGGGGGATGACAGGAGGGAGGGCAGACAGGGGGAGGAGGTAATCAAAAGCAAACTCTTTCAAAAATGGACAGGGTCAAGGGATAAAACTGAATAAAGGGGGAGAGGAAGGAGCAAAATATAGTTAGTCTTTCATGACATGAGTACTGTGGAAGGGTTTTGCATAATGATACACATGTGGTCTATGTTGAATTGCTTGCCTTCTTAGGAAGGGTGGGTGGGGAAGGAAGAGGGGAGAGAATTTGGAACTCAAAGTTTTAAAAGCAGATGTTAAAAAAAAAAAAAGTAGTTTCTACATGCAACTAGAAAATAAGATATACAGGCAATGGAGCATAGAAATCTATCTTGCCCTACAAGAAAGTAAGGGAAAATGGCATGGGGGGAGTGGGGTGACAGAAGGGAGGGCTGACTGGGGAATGGGGCAATCAGAATATATGCCATCTTGGAGTGGGGGGGGGAGGGTAGAAATGGGGAGAAAATTTGTAATTCAAACTCTTGTGGAAATTGATGCTGAAAACTAAAAATATTAAACAAATAAATAATAATTTAAAAAAAAGAAAAGAAAAATAAAGCCCAGGGAGGAAGTGAATTACCTAAAGTCATACAATATCAAAACAAGGCCATGATTTCTAATTCAGGACTCTTACCACTTTTTTCCACACTGCCTCCCTGTTCCTTTCATTGTCTCACAACTATACATATTCTCTCTCCGTTCCTTGAGGATAGGGGATTGACTATGACTGCTAGACATTCATTTATTCAACCACCAGACATTTAAGTGTCTTCCATATGCAATGCACTGATCTGGGTTCCGGGGGGGAGACAGGGATAAGAAGTCTCTAAACTCCAAGGGCTTAAGATCCAGTAGGGGGAAGATTCATTCTTTCGAGAAACAGTTACTAAAGACTTCTTTTGTACAGAACACTGGGGAAGATACTATGGGGAAAAATGTAGACAAAAGATACATTCTCTATACTCCAAGAGCTTAAGATCTGGGGTGATGGTGGTGGTAGGCCTCATTTATTTAAGAAACATTTCTCTTTTCGTGGCGGCAAAGAATTGGAAATCAAGGGGATGCCCATCAATTGGGGAATGGCTAAACAAGTTGTGGTACATAAAGGTAATGGAATACTATTGTGCTATAAGAAATGAGGAGCAGACGGACTTCATAATAACCTGGAAAGACTTAACGTGATCTGATGCTGAATGAGGGGAGCAGAACCAGGAGAACGCTGTACACAACTACAGACACACAGTATCCATGACAACAAACTGATAGACTTGGCTCTTCTCAGCAATACAAGGTTCAAAGACAGCTTGAAAAGACTTGTGATGGAAAAAGCTATGCACATCCAGAGAAAGAATTACGGAGTCTGAACGCAGATTGAGGCAAACTATTTGCGTTTTCTCTTTTGGTTTTGCTTTTTCTTTCTCATGATTCATTCCACTGGTTATACAACTTGACCACTGTGTAAAGTTTAATGCGAAGGTACATGTAGAACCTATATTGGATTACGTGCTGTCTTGGCGGGAGGGGGGATATGGAACTCAAAAACTTAGGGAACTGAGTGTTATAAACTAAAATAAACAAAAAGAAACATTTCTCAAAGGTCTCTTTTGTGCTGAATACTGAACTAGGTGCTTTGTAGGGGGAAACAATCCTGTTCTAGTGAGCTCCAGGGGCAGATAAGCAATGTATACATGTCAATATAATGCAAAGAAGAAGTCCTTACAAAGGAGTACAAAGTGCTAAGATCAGATGAAACAGAGAGCAGGTGTTAAGTCACTGCTGAATTATGGCCACAGTACTGATCAAGGCCACTGGTCAAAGAACTGAACCTGTAACCTTGGGCCTCACTGGAATTGACCATGGGATGAATCCCCAGCCTGGAGTTTCAAAGGGTATTGCATCTGTCCCTCCTGCATCGGAGAAAGTAGAGGCCATACCGACACCATCTGTTTTCAGAACTTGGGAAAGGGGAAAAGAAAGGCCAACCCCACTTGCCATCCCTTACCGAGTAACCGTCAGCCACGCTGAAGACTGTGACCACTTTACTGGCATCGCAGACAGCAAGGAAAGCACCATCGTGGGAGTAGGCCAGGTCTGTCACAGGTCCCTTGGCCTCGAGAAGCTTATCTTCATGTTTCAACGTCGTTCCTTGGATTGAGTACAAACGGACGTTCCCATCCTAAAGATGAGTTAACAGAGAGGATGGTAATGAGCAAAGCATAACCAGAAAATGATTCCCTACTGCGGATCCCGATGGGGGTGAAGGTAAAGGAAGAGGGGAGGTAGGGCGAAGAAAAAAAGGGGCAGGGGTCCTAACAGCAGTCAAGTTCAGTGGGACACCGAGCCCTACAGTACACACGTCTGCCCTTGGGCTGGCAGATAATCAGAGAGTTCTGGTTTCTGTTGTTCTGCAGTTTATACAACATTTTCCTCACAACAACCAAGGAGGTAAGTCATGAAAGTACGGTTCCTATTTTATAATTAAGGAAGTGACTTCCAAGGTCATAATAACAAGAGCAAGCATTAATAAAGCACTTCAGAACTATTAACTCATTAGGTCCTCACAACAACTCCTGGAAGTAGTTACCTCCACCGCACGCATGAGGAAACTGAGATAGGGACACGGGAAGCCAACATTAGAGATGGAGATCGAGTGATTTGCCCAGGACCATACAGATAAGTATCGGAGGCTAGACTTGAACCGTGAGCATTCAGGTTTTAGTGCTTGATTCACGGTGCCATTTAGATGTTTCAAAGGTAAAATGGAGACTAGAATCCAGGTATTCCAGCTTCTAACTTGGCCACAGACCTAAGGGACCCACAGAAGATGATTCTAGGCTTCTAGTAATCAACAATGAAATCAAGCCAAGCCAAACTACAGGCATGTAGGACCCGGTCAAAAATAATCCATGGGCTGTATGTCCCTGGGTTTGCGGCAAACGATTAAAAATAATTCTCTCTTTAGATAGTTAAATAAAAGGACTGTGCTTGTCTCTTTATAGGAAAGGAAAACCAGACAGAAGAATGGATTTTAGAACTGTCTTAAATAGGTAGGAGGCTTTCAGGCCACCTTCTCTAAGCAGTAGTTCCCATCCGAAAAATGGGAACGTTTTCATGACCTGACTCACAGGTTTGCTGAGAACATAGATGCAACATTCTAAAAGTCTATGTTTATTATTTTCTCCAAGACACACACCCTTTGCTTTAGAGAATGGGGGCTTTCCACTGTTTTCACAATGGGGATCTATCTCCCATGACTGCTAGACATTGATTTATTCAACCACCAGATGCTATACTCATTCTCACTTCTTCCTAGAGACAAGACCCTTCCCCTACAACCCTCCCCACCTATCTCAATCTTACCTATCCCTCTTGATAGCTTCCTTCCTTCATGAAGGATTCTTCTATCCTAAGAACCTCCCTTTTCTGAAACCCTCCTGCATTGGCTGTACCACTCGGTGCTCCAGCTTTGCAGACTTCCTTCACTTCAATTGGAAAAAGGGCTCTCTGGGTATGCCTCTGGGCACCCCTGCCTTCCCCTATCACTTAGCATGTAAGTGGTACTCAACTGAAGCCAGTTTGATTGAGAGATGAATGAGAAGGGAACAGAGGCTCAGCAAACTACAATCCAAAATCTGTGATGAGCCCATTGGGTCAGAGTAAGGGGTTCAAAGGAAGTTTTTAAGAATACGTAAGACAGGGCGAAGGACGCATAAAGGGGTAACCTTATATGCTGCTGCACAAAGCAATACTGGGAAAGTATATTAAATCCTAGGAATTTGGATTCAGAGCAATCCCCATTACTTGTCAAGCCAGAGGCTTACTTACCTCTGCTGAGTCTCACATATATTAATACAGTAAACAAGAATGCCAGGAGTGGGGGAAGGGACTAATCAGTTTATAACAACTACACTTTTAAAAAGGAACCAAGAGTCTTTCTTTAAAGCACCAGCAGCTGGTATGTGTGCACTCGATGCTTATCTGTTCACTAATACCACCTTAGTTTACAAAGCCCCACCATCTCATTAGCTTTAATCTCTTGCTGAAGTTACTGTTGGAAATAAAAGTGCACTCCTTTAAAAGACAAATTTAGAGTTTCAATTCCCTGTCCAATTTAATCTGATGCACTACAGGATTTCACTCCCTCTTCTGAACGTAACATGCACCCACCCTAATTCTCTATTCATTATGTTGCAGCAGTGACCTCAGGTCCTGAAAGGTTGGGCCAGTCCAACCCAAGCCCTGGCAGGTCCCATGTAAAGCTGGAAAGGGTCTAGGCAGAGAGACCGACCTTCGTCCAAAGGCCAGCTTCCCTAAGTTCAGAGAGGCTCACCAAAAGAGGGTTGGTTGGTGATACAGGGTTCTGGCCAGGAAACCACCAATGTGTGGGAGGTGCGGCATCTATATCCAAACCACACAAAGGAAGTCACCGAGGATAATACAGCACCTACTTCCCATGGTTATTGTGAGGAACAGATGAGATAATAAATGTGAAGTGCCCAGTACATAGTAAGCGATATATAAATGTTAGCGATCATCACTATTACCTACAACATCTTTCTTAAAGGCTGCCTTGTCAAAGGTTAGTCAGCCAATCAACAAGCACTGATGAAGCTCTGACGTGCCAAGGCATTGTGCTAAGCACGGGAGATATTCTAAGAAGGTAGAAGTTTGTAAGGTAATAGTCAAGGTAAACAAAGATTCCTACTGCTCCGCCCACAGCTGCGGTGCTTCCTGATGGGTGCACAGCTACAACTTCTGGTTCATAGCCGGGATCGTCGATACTGAAGCATTTCTTCTGATCCTTCATTAGGACAATCTACCACAAAAAGAAATAGGAAGTATTTTTTAATTTAGCTCCAACTGAGTCCAACTATAAAAAAGTCAATGCTGACTCCTTTGTTTTCCTAAAAGAGGAGGAAGCTCTGGAACCCAGGAAACCTGATTCCAAGTCCATCTATTTCACTTCTGTCCACTGCCCTCTTAAGGTACCACTCATCAATCAAGCAGTACTCATTGAGTATCGACTACATGGCAGTGCTGGGGATACAAAAGACAAAAGTGAGACAGCTCCTGCCCTCAAGGAACTTAAAATCGATTGCTTATCAAGCTAGTAAGCAGGAGCTTCTTCCATTTTCAAAGAACTAAGGAGTAAAACCTTCAGCATCCCCTAAACCAGATGTTCCCAAAGTGGGTGATACTGACCCTGAGGGCCGTGATGTGTGTGCGCGCGCGCGCACTGCATGCATGTGCTGGAACAATCCAGGGAGGCAGTAGTAGCCTTGAATGCAATTGGGGGGCATTGAATAAAAAATAAAATAAAAAATAAGGGGGTGGTAGAAAGAGAAGGTAAAAAACTGTGTACACATTTCATTTGTTGTGTAACAGTGTTAAAAGTTGTAGTGATTATATTACTTTCCACATAAATACACAAAATGCTAGTTACATAGCCAATCGGTGGTCAAGTCTGCCGACAGGTCTATATCAGCAAGTGTTGGCAGACGAGTGTGTCATTGTCAGGAAGTCCAGAATGCATCAGCGGGAATGTGTAATGACTTTTTAATAATATGATACTATACAGTTACATGACATAGTAGTGTGTCATCGAAACTTCAATGCAGGAAAAAAACCTCCACATTTACAATAAATATTAAATTTAAGATGCATCATTAAAAAACTATATATGCTTAAATGATGCATATTAAAAAACATTAATGGGTTAAGGAAAGTAGATTTCCAAGGCAGATGCTGAGTAATTTTTTTTTTTTTTTGAAAAGGAGACAGTAGGCCAAGTAAGTTTGGGAACCTCTGCCCCAGACCCACAGAAACTCAACCCAGAATCATGGTGGAGTACAAAGAGAACTGAGCTGAGACCCAGGAGACTTAAGGTTTGAGTCTTGGTTCTGCTAATTACTATCTTTATGACCTAATCAAAGTTACTTCTTTCTGGGCCTGCTTCTTGCTCCTCTCATCTCCCAACCTATAGAGAGGGCTTTTAAGTTTTCAAGGCACTTTACACGTATGACCTCATCCAAGCCTCATGACATCCCCAAGATGGTGACTTCAGGTATGGCCTAGTCCTATTCCACAGAAGAGAAAATCTGAGGCTCAGATAAGTTCCTTGAGGACTGTATAATGACTCAGCTTTAAAATGTAATGTTATCTACATTGTATTGTATTTTATTTTTGTTAAGTATTTCCCAATTACCTTTTAATCTCCTTCAGACCATGCTGAAGAGTGTTGTACTTGGTAACTCTGGAATATGAGACCCTGGTCAGCCAGCTAGCAAGGTTCAGATTCAAACCTAGCTTTTCCTGATTTCAAGCGTGCCACTCAGCCTGCTAAGTCACACTGCTCTGATTCGTATATAACATGAAAGGCCTAGACTAGTCCAGGGGTTCTTAACCTGGGAGAGTCCATTAAGTAAAAAAAAAAATAAAAAATATATATATCTACGTAACCTTGGCAATACAGCTGGCTTCCTTTGTAATCTTCCGTATTTTATTTTATGCATTTAAAAGTATTTTTCTAAGGTTGTATCCATGGTCTTAAGAACCCCTTCGACTTATTTTTGTTTTTAATCATACCCTCCTCTGGCACTAATATTCTATGATCCTATTAAAAAAAAAAACCATGTATAATTATGTATGATCGCAAGCACTTCATCTCCTTAAATGATAAAACTTGAGCCTAAATGTCTTTCCTCAGCTCATCTCAGCGGCATCCTCCCTGAATTTAAATTACATCTGTTATACCCATCCAATAGTTATCGCTGGGCCTGCTACAAGGTACCTATCATTCTATAGGCATCGTGAGCATGGTGCCCTATGGATCTGTTCATCTTCATACTTGACTTGGGATTCAGCAGTCACAGCACAGAGCGAGAGCGAGAGAAAGAGAGTGTGCGCATGCGCCTGTGCATGCCCATGAACTGATTAATAAAGCAAAGACCATGTACAAAATGGAATGTGGGAATCAGGAGAACCAAGCAGACTCTATCTTACGAATGCTTACTCTATGCATTTTCCTACATTTTGTTCTTTTTCTGCTATTCATCCACGGGACACTACATTATATATGTCATTTATTGTTTCATAAACTCAGGTGGAAGCAAGTAGTCAACATCTTTCCATTTTATGAATAGAAGACCCTGAAACCTACGCAACCATACCAGAATCCACTTTACCCACCCCAACTTGCAAAGACCCTAATTTTTCTTCCAATTAAAAATTAGATTACCTAATTTTGTATTCTGGTTGTTTTATTATAATTAATTTGTCATATTTGATTGTTTATGTATAAAAATCTGCTTCATTCTGTATTCAGGGTCTTTGGACTAGGGAATCCACTGAGCCATTTATTCTGACTGCCGGCTAATAAATTACTTTTGCTTGGATTGTTTCCTTAGTTATAATTAATTAACCATCACAGTATGTAGCTCCATGTTAGGACTGTGCTAAATCTTAAGGCAAGCATGGGGATGATTAGTGTGTATGTACATGTGTATATATTCCTGCTCTATGCTAAGACTGCTAAACATACATATATGTGCTATATGTGTCATATATATATAGACACATGTATATGTATACATGTGTGCACACATACTCATACACACCCGTTTCCTTCTTTCTTAAATTCACCTTCCTGAAAAGCCAGTTGCAAAAGCAGTTTTCTCCACCAGCTATGACATGGAAACCACTCTCAAACTGGCTGTGTACTTATACTGAGGAGAAAGGACAAGTGAGTGCCTTAACCTCTGAGTAGTCAGACTCATTCAGAGGCAATGCTGATCAGAACTTATCAATAAGAGGTTCACTCCTTAGGAGCTGAATAAGGAAGGTACCAGCTGCCTTCTCTCTTCACCCTGCCCCAACCCTGCAGGGTTAGAAGATTATACTAACCCATAACTGGAGAAAGAAACCCCATATGTAACACATGACAAGGAGGCACCTAACCTTTCCTTCAAATTTCCCAGCAATAGGGGAACCCGAGAAAGCCCACTCCACTTTTGCAAGCCTCCAATTTTTAGGGAATTTTTCTTTATATCAAGCTTATATTTTCCTAGTCTAAGTGGCAGGTCTAAGGTTTGAACCCAGGTTGGCTGACTACAAATCGAATGCTCTTTTTCCTTCTCCACCATTGCCCTATAACAATATCTGCTACAGAGGGGGAAATCCAACCTAAGGTGAGTCATCTTGGGCTCCATTCAAAGGGCTTTAGGACAGGGGTTCCCACCCTTTTTTTGGTACTTGTACCCCTGGGCTTTCAGTTAATGTTCCATACATTCATTCAATATGAAAGGGAAACTTTACCATGTCCATAAATTAGATTTCTTTTGAACCACTCTTAGGAGCATCAAGTTGTATGTATGAATTAATTTAAACAGTTTTTTGCAACTTCATTGACTAAAAATCAATTTTTAAAAATATAAAGTTCAAAGCTAATTTAAATTTGACAAAATTTACACACACACACACACTGATAGGCTCTTCTCTAAAGGAAGGAATCCCTGCTGAAAAGAGTCCTGGGCTAAGACTTACCTGTCCAATACATACAACTACCGTGTAGCCGCCAGGCCCAACCGCTAAGCATTTTGGTTGAATATCCAGCTTTACTACACTTTGTCCACTGTGAAAAACAGGAAGGAGAAAACAAGTTATCTGATTCCATTTTAAAACCACTTAGTGTTGCCACTTAAATCTCAGGTCATTATAGTCCACACTTTGAAAATCCAAAGAAAACGTATTACAGTAAGGCTTCATAATTAACTGCAAAATGGGGGAAGAATTTAGTTTAATTAGGTTGAGCATGGTGATCCTGCAAAGCATAGGCATGGATAAGAGCAGGGGACACCACGAGAAATGTAATCTACCCATACAAAGAAATCACCACCAAGATTTAATTTTTCAGCAGAACTGTGCAGTGACAGTAATATGCTTAGAAATCGCCTTGGGTTATACTGTTGCAGAGGCAAGCCCTTGCATAAAAGTAACTAATCTGATGTGGCAGGGACTTGGAAGCCTTTTTTTTTCCCTCTTGGCTCAAATTCTCATTAAAAAAATAAATATTTGACCTTCCTTTAAGATAATTAAAGGTAGTGACCCAAGCATGAATCAAAAGGACACAGTGTTAGAAAAAAAAAATAACCAAAATTCCACACACATAATCCTGATTCCCCTTTCAATGAGGCTAAAATAAAAAGAGCTATTCCAAACAGTAACGCTCCTGGGGCTCGGGTCACAAACTTGACATTTTTGTACGTATTCTTTAAGAAAACGAGAGCCACCCATCGTGAATCCTCTCATCTCTTTTTTTACATCTTTGCTAGGCTATTTCCTTTATCTCGGGTCTCTGAGCAAGCAGTGGCCCTGCTCATCGTCAAGGTCAGCCCCTCTCCTCTAGCAGCTTGTTCCATCCCTATCACCCCCTACCCCCATCTTCAAACAACCTCTGCATGCCTCCTCCTTCCCTACTGCCTCTAACCATGCTCAGGTCTTGAAAAAAGAAAGCTTTCCCCCTATTTTTAAGCACATCCTACTTGTAGACAACTGTTTTCCTTGTAGCGAGCCTAAAATATGCCTGTCATGTACATTTTTATTGTGACATTCTGTTTAAAAACTTGAACAGTTTCCATGTCTTCTCTCCAAGAAGTCTTTTCTCTAGGCTAAGTATCTACCATCCATTCAGCACATCCTCATAGTGTATGTTCGCAAGCCCCTTTGCCATCCTGCTTGTCCGTTCTAAAACGCAGCACCCCAAACTGAACTCCAGAGTACAGTGGGACTACTTTGTCCTTTGCTTTGGATGCTACACTTCTTTCTTTCTTTCTTTTCTGGATCTATGATCTACTCTGTGCAGGGAGTTCCTGTTACATGACTTTCTTTCCCAAGGTAGTCAGGCATCTTCTCTGCAATAGATAGTTTCAGAGAACCAACCAGTTAAGTGATTTGTCTAGGGTTACACAGCTACTAGGTGCCAGAGGTACGACTGGTTTTCCGGACTCCAAGGCCAACTCTATCCTCTCAACTCTCCATGTCTCACATCTGCCGCCTTCTCCTATCGCTTGGAACAAGGGTCAACAAACCGTGGCCTGTAATTTTGCTGCTTGCTGTTATATGATTGGCAAGATCAGAATGCTATTTTGTTTTTTTTTTCCATTTTAAAATAAAATTTTAATCTAAAAATCATCCTTAGCTCATTGGCTGTTCAAAGGCAGGCAGCAGGCTAGATTTGGCTCGGAGGTCATAGTTTGCTGATCCTTGACTTCATCAATGACTCATCTGTGATTATATTCTGTTTCTGGTCATTCAACCAATCGTTACATAAATTACAGATACGAAGCCTTTCCTTTGTCAATGTTCCAACCCATGATTTTTCCTTGCATTACACATATGTATATGTTTGTATGTATACACAGGTATATCTATATCTGTGTGTGTTGCACATGCATGGTACATATAGGTGCTTAAAATTTGATTGTGTTTGTGTGCATACATGTATGTATGTGTACATATATATACACACGTGTCTACCATTTTCCTCAGTAGAACATAAACTTCATCATGTTTATTCTATTCTTTTCTGTCTCAGTCTAAATGTCCCTCAAACTGAGGATAGTTCTTTCCATATAGTTCTAAATGCCAAAGAGACCCACGTACCTGTGGGGCAGCTCAGTGACACAGTGGATACAGTGCTGGGCCTGGAGTCAAGAAAAGTCATCTGAGACACTAGCTACGTGACCCTAGGCAAGTCACTTAACCCTGTATGCCTCAGTTTCCTCATCTGTAAATGAGCTAGAGAAGGGAATGGCAAACCACTCCAGTACCTTTGCCAAGAAAACAAAACCCCAAATAGGGTCACATCAAATCAGACACTGACATGACTGAACAACAAACCTTAGCACATTTCCTTACAAGTGGTTCTAGATGCCAGAGACCCACACACCTGTAGTCCCTCTGGATAAGATTGGTGTAACGCACTGTATCGTCCATGCTGCAGCTGACGAGCTGATCGGCCTCATCCACAGTCATCCTAGAGACCTGATTGGTGTGTCCTTTCCCAGCAAAGGAATCGTTCTCCCCAGTCTCAGAATCCCAATAATGTGAGAAGTGTGATTAAGGGAAAAAACAAGGTGAAACCACTGATTTGGGCGGGGAGTGTCGGAGAATGCATTCCACTGACTCTCCTAGGCAGTGCTTGGTTAGCAATATCTCACATCTTACAAGTGGAGGTCTGACCCAAAGAGGATGGCATGACACAGAATCAAGATAAACATGAGCCCTGCTACAGGCTGCTCATCGATCCTTTAGGGCTGCAAGAGGCAAAATACTAGGAAGTCTACAAATCCATTCCCTCTTATTTGCCAATTCCCAGTGGTGGTATTAACAGAGAAGAAAACTTGAACAGAAGGGAAATTTCTGGCAGACTAAAGGTCTGTGATCTTGGGCAAGTCATTTCAGCTTTCCAACCCTCACCCCTACCTCACAGCTGAACAAGTGAGGTGGGAGGGGGGAAGGGGTTCAATGACTCCCAAGGTGACTCAGCTACAGCTGAGATTGAAACCAAGCTCTGATTCGTGGACTAGTGCTTGTGCCATTATATCACATAATAGCTGCCTGGATAACCTGGCAAGCTGCTGTCCCCTCATCACTCTGGGGACATGAAATTCCTTTAATGTAGACAAAAGAGCAGGAGTATTAGAGAACTCAAGAAATCAGTTCATCTTCAAAAGGATATTAATGTGACCATCGTGGCTCCCAGAATAGATGTATGATTTGCCACCATTTTTATGAACCGTCAAGCACTGGATTGATTTACTGTGGCCCTGTAAAGAAAGAAATAGGATCGGAGTAAGATGAGCTGTGAACATTATCGGCTAGTCTTCTTTCTCTCTAAATAAAATTTTTTTGGGGGGTGGGGCTGGGGGCAGAGAAGAGAAGGGAATGGACACATCCCAGGAAAGCAAATTCTCCTGAATGTGTTCCAAAAACCACTACCCTATTCTTGGCATTTTATACACAAAAGCCTCTAATGTCAATGGCTTAAAGACATGCTGAGAAGGCAGTCCTACAATAAAGCACTGTTAGACTGCAGCAGTCTTCAAATTTGAGGAGCTATTGGCCAGAGAACTGACCAAATGGGCCAAATCAGATTTTTAGCAGGTCTGTTTATCAACTCAAAGACTCTCATACAAAACCATTAGATCCCTTAACTCCCATTTACATTCCTGTTCTTGCCGAGTGTTTGAATTCAACTTACTATTAGAAATCTATGGATAGATTTTTTTTTCCAGGGTGGGGGGGAGAGGAGAAACTCTATCATGTATATAAAAATACCCTGACTCCTGAAAGTCAATCAATGTACAACATCACAAGAGTTTAAAAAAAAAACAAAACAAAACTGGGATGATAATTTCTAGATTGATAAATTTAAGGGCCAATGAGACTACTAAGCTCTGACCTAGATAAAAAAAAAAAAAGATGCCAGTCATACAACATTAGAGCTTGAGCATTCTGGTCTCAGTCCCAATAAACTGTAAGCAGAACTGCATTCAGATCATCTGAGCCATCCTTTGTAAATTAAACAGAAGCATGCTGACTGTGAGACCCACGTGCTCTCAGCACGACAGCAATTTTCCTGTGAGGCCACTCGATTGTGTGAGTCTACCAACAATGCCAGCAGAGTGGTGGCCAGCAACCAGGGTCAGCAATCCTTAATTGACGATTTGGCACATAGGGATTTCTTGAGGAGTTTCAGCCTTATTTGTAAATCACAGGGCTTTTTTGAGAGAAAAGAACAGAGGTGGAGAGGGAAAGACCTATGTTCATTGCAACAACACAGGAATATATTATGAGTACACTGAGAGTATAAGATGACTGGGCATACCTGCTGACTTAAATTTCTCTAGGAATCCCCCCCCAAATTTTTTTTGGGGGGGAGGGGGCTTTTGGCTTCTCCTCAACTGTGTATGTTGACCTTCAATCACGTACTGGATGGGACTCAAACATTCTGACCCCATGAAAATTAAGTCTACATGTGTCACCTACTAATAACTGTTTTAACAATAAGTTGATGGAAAGATCTGTGGCTTAACGACCTGCAATTTTTAATTTTCCCAAGGGCCCAGACAAGCCAATCCTATTTTTGGAAAAGACATTTCTCAGCTAAAATCATCAATGGCTCTCCATTCACTGGTCTACCAACTAAAGGTAAAATCCCCTTGCCCTCCACAATCCGGTTTTGTCTTGCCTTTCTAGCATTGTTTCATACTGGTTTCTCTCCATGTCTGTTATTCCCTTTGGCTAAATTCCGACCTCCTAACAAAATCCTGAGCTTTCTCACCTCCATGCTTTTACTTAAACTAATCCCTATGCCTAGAGTACCTTTCTTGTCCCTTCTTAGCCAGTTAAAACTACTAGCTGCAACATCCTACCTCTCCCAAGCCTTAGCTCAAGCCATTCCTCATACGCCTGAAATGAATGACTACAGAACTCATCCAGGATGGCCAGCACCATCACCTGACTTGCTTCTGCAACCTAAGGATAGCCCTACCCCTCTCCTCAGGCCTTGCCAATTCCACTCTGTTGCAACCTGAAGACTTCCAATTTTCCCTGTAGCTGAAATTCCTTTTACGCATTATCTTTCTCAATTAGACTGAGTTCCTCAATTGCAAGGAGTACTTCATTTTTTTCTGTTTGCATCCCCCGTGATCAGCACATAACAGAGCTTAATAAATTCTTTCTTCCATTCATTCATCTATCTGTCCATTTATCTCAGCAGACAATGTCTATTGAAATTGAATTTAAGATTGATTTGTTCAGAATGATTAACAGTAAGGTTTAGTGAGAAAGGGGAACTAAAATTTCCCAGGACCTAAACTGCCAAGTCAATAAATAGTTATTAAGTGCCTACTATGTGCCAGGCACTGGGCTAAGCTCTGAGGATACACAGAGGCAGAAAGACATTCCTTGCTCTCAAGGGACTAATTGGGGAGACAATAAGGAAACAAATATGCATAAAAAAGCTATGAAGAAAAAAAGTAAATAAGTAAAGAGAGGTAAATTGTAGGTCCTGGGCTGGTGGACATGCTGTACCATCTTTAGCCCATACAGAGAACATCCAGGGTCTCTTGGGGGTAGAAGAGGAGGATAAAGGAATCTTCCTCCAATTGTGGATTTCAACTTCTTCAAGCTGCATCAAATGCCACTTTCCCAAAGTACCCACTTTACCTTGATAACTCGGAGCGGCTTATTAGGGTTGTTTTTGTCCAGGTAGTTGATATATCCCGAGAGGGAGACGCTTATCAAGTGGTCTTTCTGCCATAAACATCCCAGCTGCTGATCCAACACATTTGAGCCCATGTTAAAAGTATTAACCACGGAATTAGCACCAACGTCCCAAATTTTGGCAGTTTTGTCTCCAGAAGCAGAAAGCAAATGGCTGCTGTCAGGGCTCCAGCTAATCTACAAATCAAGAAGGAACATCTTATTAAATTGGTCTTAGAATCTTTTTCACAGCCAGAATCCCAGAAGCCTAGAACGAGTTGGAAGCCACTTCGTTGTTCAACCTAGTCCAGGGGTGGGGAACCTATAGCATTGAGGCCACATGTGGCCTTCCAGGTCCTTGGGTGAGGCCTTTTGACAGAATCCAAGTGAATTCATGCCTCATCAGCCTCTGCATGAGGACCTCCAGGTGTGGGGAACCCAGTCCCAACTGCAGTTTGGAAAAATCACATAGTCCAGCAGGATCGCAAACATTTTGGTCTCAGGGTCCCTTCATGCATTTAAAAATTAGTGAGGATCTCCAAGCAGCTTTGTTTTTGTGGGTTTCATCTACTGATATTTACTGTAGTAGAAATTAAAATGTTTTATTATTTTGAAATTAGTTTTAACTGTAGCCCCCCTGAACCTAGCTAGGGGTTTGCTAAGACCACACTTTAAGAACTGTTATTGTAAATTCTAGTATAACGCATTTTAAGGAGAAAGAAATCAAGGTCTAGGCCAGTGAAGGCTAAGTTGAGCTAGGGGTAGAGCTCGGATTGGAATTCAGGCTTCCTAGTCTGGTCATGTTTCCACATCTTGTACTTAATTCTCCTGAAGTTACAGTCTGTTATCAGAATACAGATACCAGTCTTTCAAAAAAAATAAAACTGATAAAAGGTGGTACTTACAGCATAAATTCCCCCATCATGAGCCTTGCTTCCTCCTAGTGCACAGACTTTCTCTCCAGTCTTTCCATCATAGATATAAATCTTGCAAGACAAAACAGAAATAAGTCACGTGAACATTTATCAGGGTCCTAAAGTAAGATTTAGGCTACCCTTTGATTCCTTCACCATCACACTTAGAGATGACTGAATCCAAACCCCTAATAAGAACTCCCTCCCTCAAATATGTGCATCATGTAAGAATCTGAATTTCACACAATGTAAAATGCAAATGGTTGTCTCAAGTATCTCACATGTACTGAGATACACTGAGCATCCCATATCAGTGTGGTTTTTCTGCAAGCAAGAAATACATTTATTTTAAATTCCTCCATTAAGGAAAACAATTGGAAATTTCCCCCCTCATCCTACTACAGTTTCATGAAAGAAATTACAATTCTTAAAAAGCTCTATTTTCTCCAAATAAGAAAGCAAGGGAAGTTACCTGGCCATCAGCACTTGCTGTAGCAAATTTATTCCCATCTGGAGAGAACCTCACACAGTTGACAAATCGGCTGTGGTCCTGTTAAAAACATTCAAAGTTAGCCACCTTAGAAATAAGTTAAAATGTGAGTTTTAAATTAGATAGCATCAAAAAAAAAAAAAGAAGCTAAGCAGCCATTATGTTTCGATCAGAAGAGGTTTGAGAGGGGTTTTAAAGATAGCTGGGTCTTTACTATAAGGTTCATCATTACACCGAGAAAACAGCTCTATTTAATCACAGTTTCACAAGGGCCCTCCGGACACAGACTATGTAGAAAGGCAGAGTTGGAAGGGACTTCAGAAAGAATCTAATCCAAGCTTCATGTTACACAGGTGAGGAAACTGAACGCTTGAAAATGATGTTAACTTGTTCAATATCAGGGTGCGACAGTAACAGAGATGGCCCATCTCTTGGCTCCAGATGTACTATTCTTCGACCAAATCTCCAAAACCTTCTCCCTAAAGAACTCTTCCCAAGAAACCATTCCTAAGTCCCTCTCTGTTACTCCCCACATCCCAACTTAGGAAAGGAGTGTCTGTAGCAAATGGCTTAGCCAAGACTTCAATAATCTACCCCCCTCATATCCTAACCACTAAAGCCAGTGGTTGAGGCAACTGTAACTGGGGGAGGAAGAAGGAAGGTTTGTTCAAAGTGTTTCCACGGTTCCTTTTAAATATGTTCCATAGAATCCACTTCCCTACAGGTACCACGTTATCAATGGTTAGATAGTCCCCAGCTAGCCCACAAAAGAGACATTTTAGCAACAGCGTACTGGAACTATAAACAATAGTTATCATGATGAAAGAGGTTTTTGTGGACTTGCTTGGGAATCAAATTGCTAGTGATGACTGTTCCGAGTTCCAAGGAATTCAGACAAACTTTTTTTTTTTTGAAGATAAGGGGGTTAGGAGAGCCAGACATGAATAAGATATTTATGTAGAATTGCAAAAAACTTTACATCTCATTTGAATCTCACCAGCTCCACCTTGTGAGATAAGCTGTACAGGTTTTATTTATCACCACTAACAGGTTCAAAGAGCTGCCTGTGGTTGTACAAATTAATAAATGCTAGGGGCAGATCTTTCCTGATTCCAAGTCCAAGGCTCCTCCGACTACACCGTGTTGTTTCACCAAATACCTGTGATGGTTGGAAATTAATTAGAGGGAGGCATATTTAGGCTTAATATAAGCAAAGATTTACTAACAATTACGCAAATTCAATTCAAAAATGAAATGAACTGTTACACTTTAGTAAATAACAAGTTTCATCACTCATTGACACGGGAGATCTTTAATCTTTAGGTCACTTGTTGAGGATGCCACTGATGAGACTCATGCTGCATGTTAAAATCTGGGATAAGATGACCTCTACGGTTCCTGTCGTCTTGATGATCTATGACTTGCAAGAAAGCTTTTCATTTCTGATATTTCAATATTACAGTCAATGCTCATTGCAGAATATCCCGCCTTGTGGCAAGGAAAAACTGAGCAAAAAATACACATAAAAACCATATACAGTAACTTTGACAACTCATGCACTTTTCTTCCCAGGAGTCCTCTATTTCTCTGCCGTGAAGGAGGACGTATTTATTATCTGTTCTTCAGGACCCTCTCTGGTTTTTCCATTACTCAGAGCTCCGAGTTAAAATGTGGCCACAGACATCCACTAGCTGTGTGACCCAGGGCAAATCGCTTACCCTGTTTGTTTCCGTGTTCTCATTTGTAAAGTGGAAATGATCATAGCACCTACCTCCTCTTAAGGTTGTTGTGAGGATAAGTGAGGTAATTGTAAAGCACTTGGCACAGTGCTCGGCATGTAGTAGACTTTATATAAATGTTAGCTATCATTATTACTGTTCCACTCGCTTTGTCAAAGGGGTTAAACAGTTTAGCTATCTTTCTTCAATAACTCCCAAATGCCATCTAGGTCTTCCCAGCACCACCAACGGTCTATTAGCGTGCCTCATCTTCTCACTGCCCCGCTCCAAGACTAACTTTCCCCCCGTCTTTGCACGTTCAATTTGTATGGAGTGAGCCAAAACCTCAATTTTCATTTGTATCTCTCTCACTATTAGTGTTTAGAGCACACTTCCTTGTGGGTCGGTTATAGCTTGCCAATCTCTTGAAAAACTGTCCCTATCATCTGAACACTTAGAGGGTCGTATGTGTATATGTACACAAATGCATGAAGTCACTGTACATTTTGGATAATGGACTTATCAGTGATAGCTTATACAGGGTTTTTTTTTTTCCTTCATCTCCTTTTTCTTTTCTAATTCTTTCTTCATTAATTTTAATGGCAGAAAAAAGCTTAATTTTAGTTAACACTGACCATTTTGTCTCTTACAATCTCCTCTAGCCCTTGGTTTGGCCAAAGCTTTTGCCGCTGGATACAAAACCAAAATCCTTTTTTCCCCCTAAGTTTTTGATATTACATTTTATATTCAAGTCACATACACCTTTTGAGCACACTGTGGTACACAGTAGAAAACACCGGTATAATTCTAAATTCTGTCAAATTTCTTTTCAGTTTCCTCAACAGATCTTGTGAAAAGAATTGTCGTTTGTCCTTCATTCTCAAAGAGGACTGTGACATCAGGGAGGTGATGCCATGACACGCAAGTGTATTAGATTTAAGAATGAGATGTTCTTAGGTTTATTAAATATTAGATTGTTTTCAATAGATTATTTTTTTAACCTAGTGGCGAACAGACTTGACTATAAGTTTTATAATTCAATTTGAAGTCTGGTAACAAATATTATATACCTTGCCTTCCCCACCCCCCAGTAGTACTTTTTCCTCATGCCACTGAAGTCTAAACCTTGTGTCCTTTTCAAAGGAATTCCATCATCTTGTGTAGTTCTAAGAGGTATCTTCCCTCTTGGTAATGTGATTAGTACAATACTAAATTAGTAAATTAATTTCAGTAATATTGCCATACATTGAAATAGCCCAACCATGAACTTAAACCTCCCTTCATTTCAATCCAGAGTGCTTTGTATTTTTTTTTTTACTATAAATCTTGCATGGATGGTGCGTAGGTTAACCTCCCAGCTATTTTGTATATTTTTGGTTACTTCGAATGGAAATTTCCATACTATCCTGTAAATTCAAAATAAAAGTGTTTGAAATTTGTCCAAATCATGTTTGAATTGCATGTGTCCACGTTATGCCATTAAACTAATAAATTATTCAAACTAGTCTCAAAAGCAAATCAGTCTTGATCACTTGGGTGGAGCAGATTTTGCCTGGATGTTTTTTTCTTTGCTATGTAAAGGTATAACTTTCTTATTTGTTTGGTGGTTGGTTTTTTTTGGGGAGGGGGGGCGGCCCACAAAAGGGAAATTGCTATTGGGGAAAAAAAAAGGCAACAACAAAACTAAAAATTACATAAGACACAGGAACAGAATTCATTATTCGATGTACAAATTTCAATACATAAAGCCCAAGATAACCTTTCAAAAAAGCCACAACTAATTTCCTAAAATGAGTGTAAAAAAAAATACCATACAGAATTGTACTTAGATAACACATACGATAAGTACTTAATAAATGCTTGTTGACCGACAGAAACCTTCCTCAGAAGTATATATAATTAGACCCAACTGATGGAGCAGGGGGGAGTTCTGCAACAGAAACAGTACTCCCTACTGAGTGGACACTCAGAAGTCCCTTACCATATAGCAGACCTGAGCTGATTTTCCCCAAGTAATTTCTCAAGTCATCCACGTGCTCATATCTTTCCCCATCACTTCCCCCAAGTCCGTAATATCTTAGCCTCGTAGTTATTAGTTGGACTCTTTTCTTGATCTTGACTCCCAGCATTCTACACAACCCTTATGTTCCCCCTAGACTAGATTACTTGGCTTTTGACTGAATGCACTCCATATTTCTTCCATTTCTGCATGCTTGGATCATGATGCTGTTTCACCCTATAATTCCTCTCTTCGCTGAATCTTACATGTTTTACACCCAGCTCAAATTCTAACTTCCTTGGTGTCCCCAGCCTAATGTAATCTTACCTAAGAGGATACAGTTGATATCACTCCAAAGCAGCTTAAGTGGTATCTGTCAACCGTACATTCTCTTCTCTTACTCGACTATCAACTTCTGGGGCACAGAGCAAAGGATGACCTGATGCAGGCACTCAAATACCACAGAATTATCTCATATCTAAAAGTGGTCTTAGACATAGGCAAGTGGCAGGATGAATACCTAATTCTATTAAGTTATAAATTTTATCTCATACTTCCACATCTTCCCATAGACCTTTCTCCCCACACCTCAGGCATACCCAGGGTACACACCTCAAGAATTCCTACCTTTCTTCAAATGTTTGATAGAAATCATTTCTAAATGAGTTCTCTCTTCCTTTCCCCAACAGGGAATTCACTTATGGCTTGTTCAATGTCTTTTTCTGAGGCTGAATTATTTAAACTGTCTATTTCTTGTTCTATTAGGGGCATTTTACATTTTTCAAGTATTCATCTGCTTCATTTCAAATGTCAGTTTTTTAGGGCATATTAATTAGGCAAAGTTATTTCTAATAATTTCCTTTCTCTCATTTATTGTGAAATCTTTTTGACTTTTTTTATATTGATATCTCAGTTTTCCTCTTTTTTTGCCATAACATTAGCTCATGGTTTTATCTATTTTGTTGCATTTCCCCACATCCAAACTCCTAGTTTTATAAATCAGTTAATTTCTCTCCCCCTACCCCACCTTTTCCGGCTTCTGCCTTTCTTCAAAGCACAGACTAGGTATCACTCCCAACAGGAGGTTTTTCTTGACAGCCACCCCTCACCCTGTCGGTTATAAGTTTCTTCATGTTAAAGACTGGTTTGTTTTTGTAGCTGCTGAAATGAACCATGTCTTTAAATGCAACTCCATGCTTTGCACAGGCTGGATCCCACCACAGCAGGGCCTCGCTGAATTTCTGCTGATGATGCTGGATCCCCAAGTAGGAGGTAGATCACAAAAGAGTGACAAGTGGAAGGGCAGAGGATAGAAATACAGCCACGGTGGGGGGGAAGGGAGAGATTCTTTATTAAACAGTGGCTATGCAAGAGCATAAAAATCAATAAATGTTTGTCTAATTCCTACAGCCATATCCAGATTAAAATATAATCGAGAAATTTTGAACAAAATAAGTAAGATTACAATACAACATAGATAAAAGTTAACTTGTGGTTTGCTAAGTCACTGTGTGGCATGTTTGATTTTCATACAAATGTTATCACAGATCTATACCAGAAACAAACAAAAAACTTTACAAGAAACCCAAGATTAATAGAGAATTGTCACATATAGAACACCAAGCTGCCAAGGTAACCATACAAAACCACCACACTCAAAATCCAACAAATACCGAAAGAAATGCAGATTATTAACAACTCCTGGGTTTTATCTCATTCTGTGTTAACAATCGACGATGGTGATGATGGCTCTAAAGGAGAAAGTAAGGCTGGTAACCTCGCACAGCCCTCCTTCACTCAAAGTCAACTGCAAGTCACGTCATAGTGTCCCTGATGTCATGGTCCTCTTCGACAAACACAACAACGATGGTGGTAGGGCTACAGGAGAACCGACAAGCCTAAAAACACACTGTTGGTGAAGATATGAACTGGACCAATCATCTTAGGTATCAATTTACCTCCGTGATCCCATGACTGGGCATGCATCCCAAGGAAGTCAAAGCTGGAAACAAAGATCTATTATATTCCCAAATATTAACAGTAGCTGCCTGTGGTACCAAAGAACTAGATCCAAACCTAGAGCTGGAATGGACCTCAAAGGGCTTAATCCAAGCCAGCCCTCTTACTTCACAGGTGAAGAACTTGGGTTAAGTGACTTGTCCAAGGTCACACAAGTGGCATCGCAGGTGGGATTTAACCCCAAATTCTGACTCCAGAAGCACTCTTCCTTCCATTATGCACCTCCCTTCCCTCTCTATTTGTTGGGAAATCGCCAAAAAAAAAAAAAAAAGTGGAACATGAAAGTGATAGAGTCTCATTGTATCATAATACATGATGAGTATGAGGAATTTGGGAAAATGGGGAAAGACTGGCGAGCGCTGATACAGACAGAAATGGAAGTAGAACTGAAAACAAACCACAGTGACCACTACAATAGAAAGGAAAGAATAATAAAGAGCAAGCAAATTATGAATATATAATGAGCAAAAACTGAAGGAAAAAAGGAGGTCCCCAAAGACAATGAAGCCAAACCTTTCTCCAGGCATATCTGGGGAGCAAGGAACAATAAAGGGAAGACCTGTCAGTTGAGACTGCTCTATTAAGCTTTCATTCTCAATTTTTTTCCTTTGTCACAAGGGTGGGTTTTATGTAAGGGACGGGGATGAGGGTTTTTTCCCTACCCATCAAGAAATGACAAAAGACAGCAATAAAACACTGTGTAAAAAGAAAACAATTCTGTCTCTCAAGGGTCCTTTAATAGTCTACTGGACATTGAAAAGCGCCCTGCATAGTGGGGAAAACTTTTACTTGCAGTGGTTAAAAGAGCTAGCTAGACATCCGGTGTTGGGAAAAACATATTACAGGATTTAGAAGTGGGGAAGGAGCAGTAGGGTTCATCTCCTCCAGCGTCCTCTTATTTTACACATGAAAGAACTGAAAACCAGCCAGAAGAAATGACTAGTCTCAAAACGTGCTGAAGAGCTGGTTCTCTTCCCACTCCAAACCCCAAGTATTTTCATTGTACCGCATTGCTCTGCGTTGATTAGCAAGCAGTCAGTAGACTGAGGGCCAATCTCACTCTTTGGGCCAGAGAATGAATAAATATTTATTAAATACTTAGTGCGTCAAGCACTCTGTGGAACTTTGGGAATACAAGGAGTTGATGAAAGACAGTCTCTGCTCTCAAGGAACTTAGAATCTAATGGAGAAGACAATGTACAGACAAACTGTTTACAGGATGACTAGGAAACAATTAACAAAGGGAAGGCACTGGAGGTAAGGGCGATTGGTATTCCTGTAGGAGGTGGGACTTGAAGGAAGCTGGGAGGTAGAGATGAGGAAGGGGAACATCACAGACATGGATGGGGGACAGCCAGAGAAAATGCCTGGAGTGGACGGATGGAGTGTCTTGGTGGTGAACTGCTACAAGGCCAGTGTCACTGGATCTGAGACTATATCGTACAGAGAAAGGTGTAATCAGACTGGACAGGGAGGAGGGGGCTAGGCTAGGAAGAAAGGCAACTTCTGAGTCTGTTTCCTTGGTTGTAAAATGGGACAATTCACTGCCTGTCCTTTATCTACTTAACAGAATTGTAACAAGGAATGAATGAAACAGAATTTCTGAAACCTGACGCACGTGACAAAATGAAGGCGGGGGCAGCACGAAGGAAAGAGAAAAGACATTTATGATTCTTCAGTGGTAGAAAAGGCCATGCTTCGCACTCTATCTGAAGGCCAGTGTGCTATCCCTCAAAGATAAGTGAGGCAATCTGCCATGAAAGGAGATTTAGTTAAGTATGAAAAGGAAATCAAGAGCTAAGAGGAGAAATATCTTGAGGCTCTCCTCCTCATAGGCTAAGCTGCTTTTTTCCTTAAAAAGTAAGAAAGCTGCAGACTTAATTGGCTCAGGGGACTTAAGGCTCCAGCTTTGACCCAGCCTCTAGGTTGCCTAGGAGGAAGGAACCTTTCAGAACATTTAATCCCCTGATTAAAAAGACCAGGGGGAGAAAAAAGACATGCAGAGGTAAAGGGACTTACTCAAACTTACGCAGTGAGTTCATGCAAGTCCTAGGATTAAAACCCAGGTTTTTGGACACCTAGTCCATTTAAAAAAAAAAGGATCATTCGATGACTCCTCTCCCACCACATCGTAACATCGTGTTATCTTCCCTTTAATTACCAACTCCATTTTTGCTTTTAACTCTACAGTATTTCAAATGAAAAAAGTCTTCCTTACTTAGGCCAAGAAATCTATGTGATATGGGGACCTTCAAGGCCAGGAAGAAACTGGTGGCTGTAGTCACAAAATTCCAAGCCACCTGTGGAAAGGATTAAATGTTACAGGATTCTAACAGGGTAAAGAAATCCCCTGGGAGAATGTTATAGTTCCTAAGTAAGTCCCAAGATTACATCAGTCTCTATATCCCTCCTGACTCCTTGGGAAGTTTTTTGTTTGTTGTTCAGCCACTTCAGACTCTGGGACCCCATCTGGGGTTTTCTTGACAAAGATATGGGAGTGGTTCACCATTTCCTTCTCCAGCTCATTTTACAGATGAGGAAACTGAGGCAAACAGGGTTAAGTGACTTGCCCACAGGGTTACACAGCTGCTAAGTGTCTAAGGCCAGATACGAACAGGATTTTCCTGACTCCAGGCCTAGTGTTCTCTCCCTCAGACCACCTAGCTGCCCTTGGCAAATCTCTTTCTGCCATATAATCCAACCCTCCCAATTTTACAGAAGACCAGCAAAGTAAGTTGCACATAACACAAAAATTAGCAAGAAAAATTTAAAAAATAAAATAAATAATACAAAATATATAATATAAAAATAAAACAAATAAAGGAAGACCCAAGAAGCTAGTCTTTGATGATTACTAAGGATTTCCTAATATGTTCCTTATTTCTGGTCATTAAATCCAAGCTGTAAAGGAGCCAGTCCCATTTGTACCCACAAGGCCAACACTGGCAGCCACCAAGCTCCTGGGATTTGAATTATTTTTGTTCTAGCTTTACTTGGGAAAAGCAGCTTATTCACCTCACTTTTCCTTTAAGGCAGAATGAAAAACTTGGGAACACAATGGATTAAAAATGAGGAGGGAAAGGGAGGGGCATGTTTTAATAAGGTACAAAAAGGAAGCTACAGCAAAATTTTCTCTTGTGTATATATAAGATAATCATGATGAAATTCCTTCTTGCAAAAAAAGATCAGATATCTCTTGGAAAAATGCATGAAACTTTAAGCTGATCTCTACTTATTTCCTAAAGTGGGGGGCAACGGGGAGGAAGTGGTAGAAAATAGAGGGGCTATCCTCATTTCTTATCTGCACCTCTACTTCCAAGAAATAAGAAAATGGGGCTCCATCATGCTGGAGCAGGAGGAATGTTACAGAAACATCAAAGACAGCTGTATCAGAAAGACCCAAGTTCAAATCTAGCCTCAGACCCTGACTGGCTGAGGGACTCTGGGCAAATCACTTAACCTCTGTTTGCCCCAGAGTAAGGGAGGCAGGGAAGAAGAGGGATTTACCCTAGATAAGCTTCTGAAGTCCCTCCTCCCAGCTCGCAATCCATGATTCCCCCACCTGAAACACAAGCTTACAAATAAATCCAAGCCTCCTGCCATGAAAATGGACACCGGTGGTTCAGATGACACACGGTTTGAGACATCCGCTTAACAGCGACAGGGATGCTCTCAAGGCACCTTCCTCCTACAGTCTCCTTCCAGGAAACTCTTCCCATAAGCCCAGGGCACAGTCAGTGCTCATATTCCAAATGAACCCAAGGCTGAGGTGAGCGCCCTCCAAATAGCTTAGGGCAGAGCCGAATAAATACTTAGTGTCCTGAGCACCAAAAAAAGCAAACGCTAAAAATAGCAGCATTCCATCAGAAAGGCAGGATTAGGGTATGATGCTGAGGGCATCGGAACCAGGAGGCAGGAAGTCTGTCTCCCAGCAGCCGGTGTGGCCACCAAGCTGGCTTCCTCTCCCTTCCTGATGGACACAGCTTTCTTCCCTTTAAGGGACTCCATAAGTTCTGGCATCATTACTTTTCCACCTGTCACTTTCTGGATGGCAGAAATATTTTTATCATGCTCATAGGACAGGGCTGCCTAGGTTAGAGCCCTTCAACCAGAAATGGGAGGAAAAGGATCATGTTTGTCAGGATCATAGATTCAGAGGCCATCTGGTCCAACCTGCTCTTTTTACACACGAGGAAACTGAGGCTCAGAGAGAGGTGCTGCCTAAAAGGTCACACTGGTAGTAAGAAGTGAAGCCAGGGCCTTCGCCTCCCAATCAGGGGCCCTTTCCATGGCACTATACCATTCACCCAGTTGTTGACAATAATGCAGGACTTGGTACTATTATTTTATATTATAGCTGTTTTAGCCTTTAAAAAAATTTAGTAGACTGAGCTCCTTTAGGAAGCTTTGTCTAAATTTTAACTTTCCCTATAGCCTAACAAGTGCTTTACATGGCAGGTACCTTAAAATGCTTTCCCAGGTTAGGAAACATTCATTTAAAATCCTAGCACTGATAATTACAATCTGTGCAATTTTAAGCGAGTCCTTTAATATGAAATGGGGATAAAATCTTTATCCTCCACACTTCATCACAGGGACGTTCTAAGGAAAGATCCCTTAAAATCAGGGATTTTGTTCTCGTGACAAAGAAGTCAAGGTCCAAAAAAGGAGAAGCAGCGACAGAAGGGCTGCTCACCTGACCATAGGTTCCTCCATCCTTCCTAGAGGTGACATCCATAGAGAATTATAGCATGATACTCCTGGCTGCGGTCTTCATAGGAGCAAAGTGAGGCCCAGAAGGAAGGTGACCGGCCCAAAGACACACAACCCTGGCCTTTTGTCTTCTCACGCAATGCCTTTCCTCTTTCACCATCCTGCTCCCGAAGAAGCAACCACTAAGTAGAAATTCCTTCCTACCACTGAGGAACTACATGGAAGGGGAAAGATAGCTCTAACATGATGCGACTGCCCTTTTGTGTTTGTTTTGGCAAGGCAGGGTGCTTTGCAATTATATCATTTGATGCTCATAACCACCCTGGGAAGTAGGTGCCAGTATTATCCCCATTTTACAGCTGAGGAAACTGAGATGAACAGAGGTTAAGTGACTTGCCCAGGGTCACACAGCCAGTAAGTTGTCAGGTGTCTGAGGCCACATTTGAACTCAGGTCTTCCTGACTCCAGGACTGGCGCTTTATCCACTGCACAACCTACCTGCCCTGTGAATGCCTTGGGGGAAAAAAACTCAGGGAAAAAACCCAACCAAAATAAGGAAATGAACTTATCTTTTTTATAATTGGGTTATCCCTTGCTACTACTACCCAAAATAAAAAAAAACTGTGCTTGACAGAAAAGCTTGAGTTTAGGTTGTTTATAGAAAAAAGGTCGCACCTCTAATAATACCCAAAGCAGATTTCTGCCTCCTTTTACAAAGTGTGACTATGCCGCCTTCCAAGCACTAGGCAGAACGGTGGAAATCCCACATTTAGAGAAAGCTGCCATGGCAAGACTCCCTCCTCCCCGGCCCCCCCCTCCCCCCAGCATTACTCATCAGTTCCGAGGGAGTCAGAGTCTCAACGTGCAGCCTCCAAACAGAGCAGTCTCCTGAGTCAGTTTAAATCAGCTGCTCCACCCCGGGTCCTGGCAGAGAACATCCAGATTCACATCTAGCTATCACATCCTTAGGGGGAAAGACTTCATAGTTATGGGAAAAAGAGAGAGTTTTGTGTCCTTCAGTAAGTAGCATGTAAATGAGTTCTGTTATATCTCTCCTAAACAGGACTGTACCAACGGTCCCATAGCAACATCAATTATTAGGAACAGAGACCATTAGCAATTCTTTACAAGGGAAGACAAACACCAACGTAAATCTTTGTTGGATACAAGCTCCCACCATTAAGTATGGATCCCTCTGAAACGTTCTGGAGAAGCTCCCATCTCTTACATGGCTGATCCCTGGAGGTGAAGCTTGGCTATAGATACAGGGGATATTTGGCTTACAGCAACTCACACAGACTCGAAGCAAATTCATTTATTCAACAAGCAAAAATAAAATTTTTTTGCTACCTTGTTTTACATCACCTTCATTTCCAAACATCCCTCCTCTCCCCGCCAACTATCCAGTCTAATATAATGTGATTTGTCTTTGTAAAAAATATTTGGGGAAAAAAAAGGATAAAAAAACTCCCAACAAATGAACTTTTTCTTTATGGAAGAAAAAAAATAACAATTAAAATAAAGAGTATAAAAAGCAAAACCAACATACCACTGAAGGGGAGCATAGCAATATTCTACATCCTCAGGCCCCCACTTCTACAAAAAAAGGGAAGGTGGATTTTCTCAATTCTTTTCCAAGGCTAAATTTTGTGATCATGATTATTACCCAGTGTTCAGCTTCGTTTCTGTACTGAGATTTAGATAAGGTCTGTTTCCCAAACTCACAAAGCTTGCTTTCCTTCTAGTCTAAATAAAGAAGCTGTCCAAGAGAAGCTGTTTGCTTAGTGAAAAGAATACCACTCTAGACTTGAGGTCCAAGGCCCAGGGCCAGAAACCCTTACTATCCACATGACCTTGGGAAATTTTCCACTGGACCCCATCTTCCTCTTTAAAATAAAAGATTCAGCAGCCAATCCAACCCCTAAGGTTCTATATCAACCATTAACAGGGAACTTAGATTCATGATGGCAGTCTCAAAGCTGGAAGGGTTCTGTAAGTAACTGCAGACACCCAAATGGTACTTTATAAGGCATTATCTCATTCAGATCCTGTGACTTAAATGTTACATGTACTACAAGACAAGGGAAAAAAAATGCAAAGTAATTTGCCTAGGGTTATATATAGCTGTAATTGAACATGGGACATCCCTGACTCCCACGAGGGCCCTCCATCCACTGTACCCTACTCAGTTGTCTTCATTTTAAAGATGAAGTTGAAATCTCAAAAAAGAGAATTAAAGTGCTCCAGTGTCAGCAGAGGATTCGGGAGACCAGCATCTCTTTTCCAGTATATGTTAACTCTTCCACAAGGAGGAAAGTTGTTCAAGGTAACCAAAAGGAGGTGATCACCAGAAAAGGATTTCTTTCAATTCAAACTTGGCCTAGTCCATGACTGTCCAGAGGACTTCACCTCCACCATTCTTAGTCCCCTAGTGCCTTCTCTGAGAATTGGAGAGTTCTGCCTCTTTCCTGGAAACTACATTGAGGAAGACCAACACCAGCTATGTTCACTTTGAACCCAGCTCAGTCCATGATTCCCAGACGACTTCCACGAGAATGGAAGCTTCTTAAGGGCAAGAACCATCGTTTTTGCTTATATTTGTACTTTCAGTACTAAGCCTAGTGACAAGCATGCAGTAAGTGCTTAATAAATGCTCTGCCTATCTATCTTCTAAATTTTAGAAAGTCTTGCCTGTAATTCTAAAGACCAACCTCAAATTTGAAGATACACAGGCTAAGTGGGGAGAGGCCAAGTATGAAATAAACTCAGCAGCTCTTTTGAATCTTAACCAAATAAGCCTTGATTAAAGTATCTGGTCTGGCCTGTCCTAGGAGACACATTAACCAGGGGTTTGCACAGCTCTTATCTATGAGTCTAAGGGCTTGGGTTCCTCTGATACTGACATCGTGTCCTCAAGTTACATTTGGAACAGAGAAAAAACGGCACAGCCAGTCTGGACAAAGTGAGATTGGGACTCCATCAGCAGAAGGGCAACCATTCTGGCCAAAGGTGCTACCTTCAGGGCCAACTATGCCATTTGAAACCAAGAATTTGTGGAGCAGGGAGAGAGGGGAAATGCCTAAGAGGAAACTTCCCCTTAGCTTTAGGAAAAGCCCACTTCCCCTCCTACAAGGAAAGAAATAAAGATTTTGAATTTTTCTCCCCCTTAAATTCTACTTCCCTCTCTGCCTGGGGCCCAGGCGAGCCTTTACTAAAATTCAGCAAACTCACCTCATTTCAGGGTGATGCACCACTCACACAGCCCACGCAGCCCCTTCCCACACAACCTTTGCCGTGATTTCCAGCACAACCAGGGAATGTCTGCTGAATAAATGATAGGTTTGCAGGAGAGGATGGGGTTATTCCAGAGGCCTCTTTTTAAAGCAGCTGGTTATTCCAAATTCCTTTCCCTTCATAGGATGGACCAGAAGGGATCTTAGAAGCCATTTAGACCATTTTCATAAAAGCAAACTGAAGGCTACCTAAATTGGTTCAAGTCTCACCCAAGGCCACAGGGCTAAATAAATGTCAGAGCCAGTATACAAAACCAGATCAAGTCAATTAATAAATATGTATTAAGCATGGGGGAAGGGAAGAGAGGGAGAGGAGGAGTGGGGGGAGGGAGGGAGAGAACCCTGCCCTCATGAAGCTTACAATCCAATGGATCCAATCAACCAGTCAATATTTATTAAGCAGTACCTACTATGTGCCAGGCAGGCACTGTGTTAAGTGCTGGGGATACAAATAAAAAGGGCAAAAGACAGTCCCTGCCCTCAAGAGTTCACAATACAACGGTTTCCCACCTCCCAATGACTGAGCCAGAGCAGTGATTTCATCAGCACAGCTCTCGGTGAGGAATTTCCCCTACAGCACAGGCTGGCACCACCAAGGCATCAAGTGGTATATCTAGGAATCACACTTGGGTCTTTTGACTCCAAATAGTCTAGTGGATTTATGATCTTATGGATGCTCCCTCCAACCCTTCCATGCCCATCTATCCTGTAGCAAGTCTTGTCTTTGTTTTAAGTTCTCACAAGACATCCACGCATTTACTGGACAGTCCCAGTTTTGTGTTTTTGGGGCTAGCTGGCACAGAGAGCGGGCTGGGCCAAGATTCGGGAAGGTCCAATTTCAAATCCGGTCTTGGATACTTTCTAGCTGTATGACCCTTGGCAAGTCACATGACCCCTGTCTGCCTCAGTTTCCCTATCTGTAAAATGGGGATGATGATGATGCTAATAGTAAGCGCCAGTAAAGGCCCTGGCACACAGCAGCCAGTGCTATATAAATGCTACTGTTATTACTGATATCACAACCAATCCCTTGACACACCCCCCCTTACCATTGTGCTTCACTGCCACTAGGGAGGGATATGTAGGCCTGGCAAAAGAGACGGCCAGCTGCATAGTGAGAACAAGGGTTAACCGACCAGTAGTCTGGCTGATGAAATGTCATCTTCCACTCTTAGAGCCAGAAGGAGGGCCTCTGGTGAAGTAGTTAGATCCCCTCTGGGGAGCTCCCAGAGAGCCACGGGCAAGAACCTTACAGGATGGAAGGCTGTAGGCAGCCCATGATCATGGATCCACTTAAGAAAGAAATAGTTTATGATTTCCCCTACTAGACAGCAAGTTTCTTGAGTCAGTCAATATTAAGCACCTACTATATGCCAGGCACTTAAGCCGGGGGTGGGGTGGGGGGCTACGAAGAAAGGTCACCGAAAAGTCTCTGCTTTTTATGGATTCGGCCTAATGAGGGAGGCAGCAGGCCAACAACTATATACAAACTACACACGAGATGAACCGGAGACAAGGAAAGATGGAAAGCACCAGGATGAGGGGACATGAGGAAAGGCTTTCTGGAGAAGGTGGGATTTGAGGAAAGGCAGGAGGCAGAGCATTTGGGGGAGGGCCAGCTGTCTGCCTTTTCTAGCTCCCCCCGAGCCTAGCACAATGCTTTGTGTTTCATGAATGCTTGTTAAATTACAGGATTTCGGAGGTGGAAGGGACCTCGGAAGATGTCTCAGCTAATCTGTGCAGGAATCCCTGCTACAGCATTCTGCCAGCTACTTTATCCAGCCACGACTTGAAGACACCCAGGGATGGGGAACTCAGTAGCTCCCGAAGAAGGAAAATGACTTCTCTTTCAGAGGCTCTTTCTCCCAGGCACATCCTCCATTTTGGATGGCACTAAGAAGAAAACACCGGCAGGAGAATAAACAGTCTGAGCTTTTTACGCTACTGCGCAAAGGGAAGAGCAGCGGCAGACAGCCTTGAGTTCTCTGGAAACCTATAATTTCCTTCCCTTTGTGGTTCAGATCAGTGGACTTAATTACTATACTCAGTTGCGCTCAACAACAAGGAAAAAAGAATCTACTGCTCAACAATCCCTGCACATGTATCACAAAAGGGTGACCTCTAACAACAGCGTTCCCAAAATAACCGGGATTCTACATGCCAATTAGCCAATAGCCACGGGAGATGCTCCGGCAGAGCTACAAGAGGCATTAAGAGGGCATCTAATCTACTCAGTACAGGGACTTCCCTCAAAATAATTCCCACTGGCCACAAGCTTCTTTTAGAACACTCCCTAATAAAGGGGAACTCACTATTTCTACAGCAACTCGCTCCATTTTAGGGCAATGAGAATTAGCACCTTCTTCCTTAAATGGAGCCAGAAGTCTGAGTTAAGACTGTTTTAAGCCCAGCCTTCTACTCTGTACTACTCTTCTCTTGAGCAAATGACGACCCTATAAAAACGCATGAAGGAAGCCGCTGCATTTTCCCTCCAGGTACTATGCTATATAATTTAAAGAGAAATGAATCAGCACTCCAGGAGAGAAGCAGGGATTCGAATCCCAGTTTTGCTACTTACTAGCCTGTGTTCCTGAAAATTCACTGAATGGCTATGGGACTCAGTTTCCTTCTCTGTAAAATGAGAGGTTGGCCAAATGAGCTTTAAAAAACCCCCACTCTAAGTTCTATGACTTGTAATCATCCAGTCCAGGGATGGGAACCTGCAGCCTCAAGGTTACATGTGGCTCTCAAGTCCTCAAATGTGGCCCTTTGACTGAACCCAAACTTCACAGAACAAATGCCGTTAATAAAGGATAGATTGCCCTTAAGAAAGAACAAATCCCCTTAATAAAAGGATTTGTTCTGTGACGTTTGGTTCAGTCAAAGGGCCGTGCTTGAGGACGCAGAGAGTCACATGTGGCCTTGAGGCCTCATCTACTCCAAACCTTCATTTTATATAGAAGGAAACAGAAGCCAGGGTAGGTGAAAGAATCTGCCCAAAGTCACATAGGCAGTAAGTAGCAGAAATGGGATTTGAACCTAGGTCTTGCTCATTCAGTCCTCTACTACACTTCACTGCTTTTTCAAACATTCCTTTGGGGAGGGGGGGTGCAGTTAGATGGCAGAGTGGATAGAGCACCAGTCTATCAGAAGGACCCAAGTTCAAACAGGGCTTCAGTGTGGACAAGTCACTTAACCTCAACTGCCTCCAAAAATCCCCCAGGACCAAATCAAAATAAATTCCTTCCATCAAATGATTTTCCCAACTTTTCTCCATTCTGGTAATGACCCCCCCCAAAATGTTATGACGACACCCAAAGCTCAACACATTCAGCCACGAAGAAAAAAGCTGACTTACGCAAATCGTGAACTTGAATTTAAATGGTGGTCCCTCGAAGAAGGCTGCACAGTTGTCATCACTGGCTGTGGCGAGACGGTAAGGCCTGGTCTGTTTAATATCGACGCTATTAATCACTTTGTTATGTCCAGTTATCTCCCCGACGGAAGAGCCGGTAATCCCAAAGGAAGACTGATCCGAAACTTAAATGATAAGATACGGAGTCAAAACACAGGAGAACCAGACAAGCGAGAAAGCTGTTAAGGCCGTGTTGTACAAAATTTTAACTTGGCTACCACTAGCTAATCCAACCCAACCATTTAACTGAGAGAAAAACTTGCTGACTTCTTTCTGCTTCCCTCTGCTGTCTTTGCTGAGGTCAGAAATCAATCCTTAAAATAACACTCAGTCATTTCAGTTCAATGCAAGGGAACACTTATTCTCGGGACAGAAAGGTTTTATGCTTTTAAAAAGTCCCAATATGAAAAAAATCAGATCAAACTAGAGTTCTGTGGAACTCCAACTTGTCATAAAATAAAAGGAATGCTAGAGGTAAAGCTAGAGGCTTTTGATAACACTTTGGCCAATTCCCTAATTTTAAAAACTAGGAAACCAAACACTAAAGAAGTGACTTTTGCAAGGTTACAGACTTGAACCAGAGGCATCCTGACTACCAGGACAGGGGATGAGGTGAAAATAATAAACAAGTACAGAAAAATGGGACTGTTTGTTTAAATCCATAAAGGACATAGAAAAAAAAGGGTCTTCTTTGACTAGGGAAAGCAAAAACACACTCTCAGAGGCAGTAGGTATAATGGTGAAGAATCTGAATATATCTGGGTGGGAATCCTGGTTCTGCCAATCAACTAGCAACACTGGAAGTCATTTCTCTAAGATTCAGTTTATCATCTGAAAAATGGAGGATAATAATGCTAACATTTGTATAGCATTTTAAGGTTTGCAAAGTGGCAATACCACACACACACACACCACTCTCTTCTCTCCTCTCTCTCTCTCTACCTCAGAGAAGCAGACTTAAGAGTCAGGAAGACCTTAGCATTACACCACTTAGAATACTGCTACTTTGACTACCTCCACAAATGGCTTTAAGGAAGAAAACATAATGTGAACAAGGGTCAACTGGCATGCAGCCTAAACCAGATTAAAATGTTAACTGGAAAGTGCTGAACAAAATAAATAAAAATATGGACACAATAGAGATAATGTTAATTTGTGGTTTTTTAAGTCAATCAATATGATGCTGAAGGAATCCTTGCTATTTGAATTTGGATAAGAAGCTACTGCTAGTTGGGGACTGTCAAGGTACAAGATTGGGACTCTGGAGATGAGGGTTCCAGTTTGGTATGCCATAGACTTAGGCCAGGCAATTCTTCCTAGGCCTCAGCTGAACTTGATAATCATAAGGGGTCCTTCCATCTCTGACATTTGATGATTTTGTGGCTTGTGTTTTATAATCACTAGCCACTGGTAATACTCAACAGACACAACTTCGATCTATATCGAAGTGAAAACATACCAAAGAATTGAATATTTCACCTTTTTTTATGTTGGCATAAATCTTTATGCTTTTAGAAGACAAAAAAGGGGAAACATGCTCACATATAAAGTGAATTAAATTTAAACTAAGCAATGCAGTGTGGAAAGAGGCATGGGTCAAATCTGGAAAGTGGTAAGCAAGCCATTTTCACCTCTAATAGTGAGCTTTTTTTTCTCTTTTTTTAGGAAACCAAAAAACAAACCAAAAGGGGATTAATTTCTCAGGTTAATCTCTAAGCACTCTTCTGCCCTGAAAGCTAAACCCTCCAATTCTTTAGGCAAGTACTGAGCTAAGAGCCTGTAAGGCACACCAAAGAAGCTAGGACATGGTCCCTGCCCTCTAAGTATCGACACTTAAGCATTTTTTGTTTAATATTTAATAAGTCTTAGGAACAAGACCCACACACTTGAGAGAAACAAGGCAAGGCAGGTGTATACAACCAGTCCACTCACTTCTCTCTTCTTCTCCAACAACCGCGATCCTCTTGCTGTCTTCGGTCCAGGCAACGTCCTTAATCTTGCCAGCAAAAGGCTGATACTCGTATTTGAGGAGGTGCTCCTTCTGTGTGGTATCCCAGATTCTAAGCTTCCCAGAGACATCTGCCATGGGAAGAAAATTGGGAGTTGCAGGGCAGGAGAGGAGAAGCATCATTATTTAGCAAAGATCAACTCCACAATCTGCCCCAGTCGCTTGAAGGCACCCCGGAAACGAGTTCAAGAATGGTCTGCTGAGAACAATCTTTGCACAAAACAACTACATCAGGTACTCTTAGGCTGAAGCCTGCCTACAAAAAAGGATAGATAGACCCTATCTTTTCATACACAACTTCTTCAAATTAACAACCTTTGGGCAACAAAGTCAGAAGCTTGGGTGGCAGGTACTAGAAGTCCTATTTATGTCATATGCAAAGGGCTTTACATATACGCAGTTTGGTCCTCACACCAATCACAGTAGGTAAGCAGTACAGTCATTATCACCTTTTACCAACAAAGAAACAAAGTGAGAGATTACTAAGTTGGTCCATCCATGGATGTTCACCACCTGAGGCCGGGTTTGGACAGAAATTCCAACACCAAGGCCCTCAGGCACTGAACTACTCTGACTTAAAGGGATGAAGAAAATGGATTCAGTAAGCTGGGAGTAACCCGATTTCCCTACCTCCTGCAAGTCACTTAGGTTCCTAGAGTTTAGATAGACTCCAAAAATATGTGAAAGGATTATGTATGATGGCCTGTGCAGATACGTAAGAACAAGTAGCATAAAATGATTAGGTTTAATATCAATTATCGCCCAACTTCAGGAAACGTAGCGCTAGTTCAAAAGCTTGCAAAAAATCCATTTCTACTGTCGACTTTAGTTTAGGAAGCTCTTGTCCTGGTATGCAGGCAACAGCACTGTATCTGAAGTCAAGGTCAGGGTTTGAATCCAAGCTCCCTGTGTAAAGACCTCATTTTCTGCTGTAAAAAAAGGAAGGGGTTTCTCTTTATCAGGTAGCATTTATTAAGCAGGCACCTAGGACTACGTGGATGGCACCGGGCACTGTTGTTGTTCGTCCTTCGTTCTTGAAGAGCACCGTGACATCGGGAAGGTAATGCCATGACTTGCAGATGAATTGGATTTAAGTGAGGGAGGGCTGTGCCAAGTCACCAGCCTCAGTTTCTCTTCTGAGCCATGTGGGTCCAATGGCAAAATATAGATCAGGACGTTCGGAGGCTTTATACACCGAAAGATAATCCTTGATTTGAGAAGCTCACAATCTAACAGGAGAGACGATATACAAGCAACTCTGTACAACAAGATCGATGACGAGTTAACTAGAGAGACTTTCAGAGGGGAGGCAGTAGGGTTAAGCAGGATAAGGAAAGCCTTCTTGTAGACAGTAAGAATTAGCTAGGATTTGAAGGAGGGAGAGAATCCAGGCAGGAGGGACAGCTATTGAAAATGCAGAGCTGAGAGAGAAGAGAGTCATGTGTGAGTTAACAAGAAAATCGGCAGTCCTGGCTCACAGGGTACACAGAGGAGGGAGTTAGATGTGAGAAGACTGGAAAGGCAGGTAGGATTCAGGCTATGAAGGTCTTAAGCAGGCTTTTAATTGACCCGATGCTGGAGGTAACAGGAAAGCACTGGAATTTAGTGAACAGGGAAATCATTAGATCCTAAGATGGTGTCTGAGGTTCCTCCCAACTCTAACATTCTTCATTCTAAGATTCCTCCTTTGAGCACTGAAATCTCGCTCCCTTCCAAATGACCGTAAACCAAGACCAAATTCAACAATTCAGATTTAGATTCTCAAGTAGGTTCTTTTGTAAGAAAAAAATGGAAAGGCATAAATACCATAGCCAATGTTTTACAATGGTCTCCTCTCTAAGGAAGGGCTGCATTTTCAACCTAACAGATTGCAGATTAAGAGAAGTGAGACCCGCAGGCTTCTCTCCTCCAGCCCTGCCAGAATCCTGTCAACAAGTATTGACTACCAATAGTACCATCTTCACAAATTAGCATGGTGATTGGCAACAGAGGAGAGAGCATGTGGATTTGAGACATCTTTTAACACCATTAATGAAAGCTACATCGTAAGTTGCACGGAAAGTGCCCGAGATGGTCCTTTTCTCAGTGGGAATTCAAGCTTCCACCAACGTACGCCTCAGGCCTGCACTAGGCTCTGAAGAAAACATCTTTTGTTTCTTCAATTGCTTCAAGTCGAGACATGTGAGACAACACCCTGATAGAACTCTGTGGGCCTGACTTCACTGTCGGGGGAGCATTCCTGGAAGAGGATCTCCCAAGAGGACAGCATGTGAGAAAAAGATACAGCCATTAGGGCGATGGGAGCTTGGAAAAGAAATGCCCTGTTTACCTGAATTCAGGCCAATCAGGTTTAAGCTTTGGATCAAGAGGAAAAAAAATGGGGCAGCTAGAGTATAGAGCACTGGCCCTGAGTCAGGATGACCAGAGTTCAACTCTGACCTCAGACATTTACTAGCTATGTGAACCTGGGCAAACCACTTAACCCCCACTGCTGGGGAGGATCGGTTGGAAGAGAATGACTATGCGGGGAAAAAAGAGAAATCCCACCCCTTAGTTTGAGGTCCTGAGAAGCTACGTCGGCCCACCTAACACCCTTGCAGGTGTGGGTCAAACTCACACCGCTGGTGACTTCTCTCTCTCTCTCACGTGTAGTTAGGAAAACTAAGGTATTTTAATTCCCTGATTATTCTAAGTCCAAGAGCTCAAGCAAACTAGCATCTCATCAAAGTCCCTTACATCTGGGGCCCCAACCTCGGCTGCTCATCATTGACCCCTTGCCCACCACTAAACTGCACTAGGATGATTGACTGAGGGCCCAAAGGCCCAAGTCACCAAAGGTTTCATAGCTCACTAAAGGTCAGCACCACTGTCCAAGCAATGCCCTTTAAGAATCCTATAAACACCTCCTTATGTAAATGTTCCACTCTAGCCTGAAAACCAAGCCTTAGGTTCAGGATTTAACTGTTTGCCTCGTTTCCTCAACTGTGAAACAGGGATTATAATACCACATACCTTCCAGGTTGTTCTGAGGATCAAATGTGGTATTTGCAAATTGTTCTGCAAATTTAAAGGGCAATGTAACTGTTGCTATCATGACTGTTTATAAAGACCATCACCATAGAAGAGATCCTTGTTCCCCAGGAAAATTCACCCAATTAGGTGTGAAATACATGTGTAAAGAGCTGACTTGCCTGGAGGACTGGGCATCCTAACCTTGCCCTATAAAGTAGGAAGGTTAAGAGGCTCTGTAAAGACCATGCCAGTCTAGGCTATATATGTATATGTAGTTTTAAAAAATGTACACATTTCAAAACTCAGTGAGTCATAAAGTGAAAAAGCATTAGCTTTGGAAACAAAAGACATGTATTGCGATTCTACCTCTGATACTTATTAGCTGTGTGACCTTGGGCAAGCCCCTTAACTTCCCTGGGCCTCAGTTTCTTTATCTGAAAATGAAAAATGTTGGGTCACAGGGCATCTTTAGTCTGTCCAGCTATATAGATCTATGAGTTACTTTGGGCTCCTTTGCATTTTTATGTGTAAGGAGAAATTAACTCATCACCACATAAAATGCCAAGAAGCCCAAATTAGAGACTGATGAGTAGGGAAGAGACACAGATCCTCAGAAGACTTATGGATTGTCAGCACCCACAAAGTCACGTCGTATGTTGGCATTTGACTACACAGGCCTGGGAGGTATGATTCCTGGAGAGCTGAGTTGGCAGAAGATAAGTGCCAAAGGCAGCCATGATTTACCCTTACAGGCTGTGAAAATGCATCTTTGGAGGTACCACTTGAAAAAAAAAAAAGAGGAATCAAAAACATGGACGTATGTGCATGGTGACAGTACCAGGCTTAGGGCAGGAAAGCCCATTTTCTCCTATGGGGGCAGACCTCAAAGATGAGCATTCATCACCGTGGCAAGGTTTGACATCTTACTCACCCTTGCCCAGATGTTACAAATTAAGATTTTTTTTTTGTTGCTTCCCAAAACACATAATGACAAAGCTTAATCAAGTTCCCTGTGCCTATCTGTTTTGACCCTCAGGAAGGAGGTGGTGAATAATGAAACCTTATCGAATACAGAATATAAGATATAAACACAGTCAGAAAGGGCCAGAAAAAAAGGGCTAGAATCCAAATGGTCTTTTCTATTCAGCATGGAGCCAGCTGCCAAAGATACATCTAACACCTCCTTGGAAGACCAGCTCCAAAGGCAACCTACTTTGTCAATGTTGCACCTTCTCTGACTCCCTCATCACTCAGATCTGAATGTGACACTATTTATAGACTACTGGCCTTTTTGGAGCTGCACTCATCTCCGGAGCAACATTTAATCATTACCTTTTAATATCTAAAACTCATTTCACACTAAAAGGAATTGCCATATGGAAATGTAAGTATACTCTATGTACCGGAAAGCACATACATCTCTCCCTAACTCCCTCCAACCAAACAGAAGAGAGGGTAGTTACAATTTATTTAAATTTACTTGCCATTGTAATCTCTTGAAACTGCTTTTCCCAATGATTATGTTGTCTTCTTTAAAGGTCACAGACTTTCAGCCTGAGTTTCTAACATCTCCCGCTCCCCTCAATGAGTTGTTGCCTTTTTGTGGGTCCTGGACCCCCACTCTGGCAGTCCAGCAAAACATACGGACTCCTCAGAATAAGGTTTTTAAACGCAAATAAAACACACAGGATTACAAAGGAAAGTAATTGTGTTAAAAAGTATTTGGCTATTTAAAACTAAAAAAAAAAGTTCTTTGGACCCCAGGATAAGAATCTCTACTGTAATGGGGTCTTTTGGGGATGGTCCCACTTAATCCCTTATTGGCTCACCAGTATCAGCAGGGATCCCAAGAATTGGATTTACTGCTGTGGATGCAGAAGAGCTAGGGAAGGGGTTACACACTATACAAATAACACTTTTTATGAGGTGTTACTACTTCAGGACATATAGCCAAGCTTAAATACCATGCACTGAGTACAAAGGCAAGAGTTTTAGGAAAACAAAAAAATCTGAAAATGACAAGCACTTGGGAGAAGTCACAGGAACCAATCCAAATTCATAGCGAGGACTGAACTACGCAAACAGCATTAGCCTGTTGTCAAAGGCCCTTTTCTCCACATCTTTGCCTGGGAGGCAACAACAGAGTAAAAAGGGGGTGAAAAAGGCACTGTGACACAAAACTAAGAGTTACTAAAAATAAAGCCAAGCCTTATGGTTCAGGAAACTAGTTCACTATTTCACAAGAGACCACCCACAAAGGATAGCCAGCTCTATAAGAAAAAAGCTGGCTTTCATCTAGTGGAAGGCATTCTAGCGGGTGCCTGCCGATTGGAAACCAGCTGAAAGGTGGCAACCAGATGGCTGGGCACCCACTGAATGAGGTTTAATTCTGGTGTCTTTTCAGCTTTTCTCACCTGCCAATTTCACCACCAAACCAAAGCTAATTAGATTGGTTCTCCCACCCCTCCATTTCCTAGACCGTTTCAGGAATCTTCATTTAATCCCCAGAGCAATGATGCATGCACAAGTGGGATCCCTACCTCCAGATGCGATGTAGAATCCGCTAGGCGCATACTTGGCCACCACAACTTGATGGGCGTGTTCTGTGTAGATGTCAGCGATTGCAGGAATTCTATAGAATGAGGAACCCAAGAGGGAGGTAGAGTCCAGCATAATACGACAAATGGATATAAAGCAACTGCTCCCCTTAGAAAAGAAAGGGTGCTGCCCCAGAGGTCAAGAGACCTGGGTTCAAGTCTCAGCTGTCATGAATTAGCTCATAACAGTGAACAAGTCTGTTCATTTGTAAAACTAAGAGGGTTAGACTAGATTAAGGTCCCTTATTATTTCTGCTTTTAAATGTATCTGTTCTTCCAATTGTAAAACTGTGATTATTCCTTGGATGTGTCTTTCAAAAAAAAAAAAAAGCCCAGAAATAAAAAGATAAGTAGTGAAAAAAAGTCATGATAATTCAGTAACACTCAGTAACTCATTCCTTCTCCGAACACTTTACTTAACAGTGGGCTAAACACAGTGTAATGCTCAATAAATACGTAATATGTATATTTATATAAATGTTATAGGTATTTATAAATACAATAGTTACACCATACAAATAATAAATGATATATGATATACAAACCATATTATAGATTTGTTGAGCATTAATATAAATCAATAAATATAAATATATAATTCTTCATAGGTAGAAAGAGCTGTATGTGCAGTTTGTATTTTACTCAGAACCTAGTACAGTGCCCTGCACACTCTATAAATACTTCAAGGTTTCCTCAATGAAATGGAAAAGGAACTATCCCGGTTACTGTCTACACACACCAGGCCCTAATAGCAGCTTCATCTTCCTGCATTACACCCATGACATTTTCTCCTTTGAGGCAGGACAAGACAGACAACTGAACAGACCAACTAAGGCACAATTTGTCCGGGGTGGTGGGAGGGAGGGATTTGTGTTCCCTACCTCACTGTGGGGTTGGTGAAGGCCAAATCATTTAAGCTATATTAAGCCGCTACTACATGCCCCAGAGTGTGCTAAATGCTAAGAACCTAAAGGAAAAGTGAAAATGGCCCCTGCCGTCAAGGAGATTGCATTTTTTAAACCCCCGCTTCCCACTTTGAACTCATAGTACCTAGGACACCCCTGGCACATAAAAGATGCTTAATAAAGCCTTGCTGAATAACATTCCAAAGGAGATTGCATTTTAAAGGACACACCATGTGTACACAAGACACGTACAAAGGAATACGTATTGGACAGGTAACCAGAGAAGGGAGGCCCACTAAGAAAGACTTTTCACAGTAGGTGGGCTGAATCTTGAAGGACACCAGAGACTCCAGGTGGATGAGACCGAAAGATTGTATAGGGATAGGGATGGCACAGAGATAGAGCATCATGTGTGAGAACAGGTTGGGGGTTGTGTGGAGGGGAATAATGGAAAGCAGGGTGAAAAGGTAAAAAGGGACAGGTTGTGAAGGCTATTCTTTATGCTAGGGACATTGTTAGAGTAGCTAGAGTGACCCTGGAAGGCTTCACACCAAAGAGGGAAGACTTGAGCTTTGGGCGCTGCTTTGCCTCAGTAGAAGGAATAGGGGTTGAGAAGAGGGGAAAGGGAATTCCAGGTTGGGGGAATTGGAAAATCAGTGTCTAAATATTGCTCCTCTAAATGAGCCACACCACTGGCTGCTCATCTGTTCCCAAGAGGGCTACGTAAACACCACTGGTCATTCCTAATAAGAGTTTGGCATCAGCATACGATAGATATGCAGGCTCCTGCTTTCCTTATGAACACAAAACTGGGTCAGATAGCATATGCTCAGACACTCCCAATTAAACCTAATGACTTACAGCTGAGTCAGTGGGACCCGGCGGGGCTGTTCTGAAAAGCAGGCGGCTGATTAGGGTGAATGGAGAGTGGTGGAGCTGGAAGCCAAACCTTCTACAGACTCTACCCTGTACTCCAACTGGCCTGCTAGCTGCTTCCTCAGCCATGCTGCCCAGTCTCCTGCCTCTGTCTTTTGCTGGGCATCCCAAATCCTTTCTCACCTCTGCCTCGGGTAATCTCTAGCTTCTTTTAAAGCCTAGTTCAGCTGTCCGTTACCTCCTCTATTAAAACGTGAGACCTTTCAGAGCAGAGAATGTTTTTTGGCTTGGTTATCTCCACCAATTAGCAAAGTGCCTGGCACACAGTAAATACTTAATAAATGCTTCCTGACTTGATTTCAAGCATTATCACCTAGAAAAGTCTTCTCTACCAATAATCACTCCCATCTTCCATAACTTCCCTTTCTTCTTAATGAAATTACTTTGTATTTATCAGTAATCCCCACCAAATTTAAGTTCCTGGAGGGCAGAAACTGGTTCCTTTTTCACCATACCCCTCAATGCCACACTGCTGGGCCCATAGTTTAAAACAAATTAAATGAAACAAAGCTCCATGACCCCAGGCAAGTCTCTTAAGACTCTTTAGACCTCAGTTTCCTCAAAAGTAATGAGGGGAAGACACCATTTGTCCTGCCTGCCAGGGTTGTTGGGAGGTTCAAACTGGATCACGATGAAGTACTTTGTAGTCATAAATGCACCAGAGGAACACAAGCTGCCACTTTTTGGCTAGCTCCCTAACGCCAAGCTCATTATGCCAATGTAAGTCCCTACAAATGAGACTATTTCCTGTCTCCAATGTGTCACAGCATGTCAGGTTTGTCACCGAGGAGGCACATGACAATTAGGGTACACTGTGGATAACAGCCTGTTCTCAGCAAAAAGGATCTAATAATACTCTTTTTCATGCTGGGCTCTTTGCTTGTGAAATAGGTCAGAGCATTTGGTAGAAAATATTAAAGATGAAAGAGCTCAAAGAACTGAAGTTAATGAAACCACTCAAGAGCCAAAGGCCCAGAGAACAGGCAGGGGGAAGGAGGGTCCCACCAGGGCACAAATGGCTGACGACCAAACAAAACCCAGAATCTAAGGCAAGAGGCATTCTTTAGTAGGTTATGGCCTCCATATTCCCACCGCTGAGCAGGTAAAGAGTCCAATCCAGGCAATATGGCGGAACTCCCATCTTCCACGTTTGTCATCATGTGGACATCGCAAAGGGGAGAGTGGGAGGGCCAGCTCTGTGATTTCACTGGTACATGCCCCTGGCTCCCTCCACTCATACAGGTAAGCAACCTGACTACAACTGAAGAGTGTAGCCTAGGGGCATTACAAGGTTCCACTGACTCACTGAGCTATGTGTCAGAAGTAATACTGGAACCCAGATCTCCAGGCTCTAAGGCAGGCCCCCAATCCCTTAGCCTACTATCTTGCTGCATCTGAAGATGACCAATAGCTTTCCTCTTCAAGCCACACCCTGCTTCTTAATGCATTTGTGCGCTCAAAACCTAAGTCCTCACCCTCCATGCCCCTCCCTGATGGCATTCCTCCCCAACAGATACAAGTTAAAAAAACACCAGGGAACACTAAGGTTCAGGGAGCATAAATCTTTACTGCTGAGTGTGGTGTTGAGGAAACAGCACTCAACGTGGGAGTCAGGAGAAATCTGGGTTAGAATTCCAGATGTGACACTTACTACCCATATGATCTTTATGCCTCAATTTCCTTAACTGTCAAATGGGAATAATACGTTCAATCCTCAGTTCACAAGATTGCAACCACATTGGGAATGGAGGGTCCGGACACACTCTGCCTACTCTGATATCTTCATCTTCTACCTTAGATGATGAAAACCAGACACCTTCAATAAGGAACCCAAGTTCAGGGTTTTGAAGGCAGATTAAGAAGAGATGGCTCTGTGGAGGTTCTCCGAATGGGCAAGCATTTGGATGGGATTACCAGCCTCTGATGCTTACTACCTAAGTGACATTGGATAAAGTGAAACTTTAATGAAGATGCTGACGTAGCCAAGGTCACATCAAGAGCAACAAAGCTTTGATGTGAACCCAGGGCCTTTCGTTCCAGATTAGGCCACATGGCCAAAACGGGAACAACTATGATCCAACAAGCATTTATTAAATGCACACTATGTGCAAAGTTCTGTGGATACAAATTCAAAATAAACAAAACAAAAATTAGCTTTCGTTCTACTGCATTCCACTATTTGATCTTATGAAAAAGTGATAGGGAAAAAAATCCAAAGAATTAGGGTGGGAAGGGGCCTCTGAAGCCATCTAGTCCAGCTTTTCATTTTCCAGATAAGGAAACTGAAGCCCAAGTAGATGATTTGAACCCAGGTTGTCTGGCTCCAGAAGCCCCTCCCATCCCAATGAATTACCTCTTTAATTTTTTATTCAACGTATTTCACTTGCTAGATACATCCTAAGGCAGGTACCCTTGCCTTTAAGGCCTAGTTTTTGATCTTCTCCCAACTTGACAATTAAAGGCCAAGGGGACATCAGTTCCCATGGCAGCCAGGATCTTACTGGGAAAACAGAGGCCAACTACGCCCCTGATAAATATTTCCAGATGCTTTTCTCAGCCCTCTCCTCTTCTTCTGAGGCTCTCCCACACCCCCTAGGAAGGGGATAACATAGTATATATTTGAAAGTTCTAGACTGAGAACCTGTAAATTTGACTGGGAATCTATGTCTCCCATTAATTAGCCACACTGCCTTGGGCAAATCATCTCCCTAGGCTCCAGTCTGCCATCTGTAAAACCAGAGCTGACAACACCTTGCTACAGTAAAATGCTGATGCATGTCGCTCATGTGATCCTAACAATCCCACGAGGTGGACAGTTCAAATATTAGGGTTCCCATTTTATGTGTAAGGAAGCTTGAAGCTCAGAGTGGAAGATGAACTTGGAAAACTTTTGACTCCAAATGCAGGGTTTTTTCTGTTTCTGATACATCCAGTGTTCAACTGGATCAATACCACTATTTTTGCAACTCCTTTGTGTTCAAGCTCTAAACTGTGGTGTTACTTAGATGCTCTGGCAGCAAAGACCAGAGAGATTTTGACTAAAGTGAACTTGACTAGCCCCAAAAATTCCTATTCAGAATTCTAACTTCAGACAGTTATTCTGATAGAATAGGAAGAAATTGGGCTTGGAATCAGAAGACTCATCTTCAAGAGTTCAAATGCGGCCTCAGATATCTTTGCCAATAGATATTGCCCAGTAGAAATTATTCTGATGGAATAATAGAAAGAACAGCAGAAAGATCTTAGACCACAGAGGTCATCCGTCTAGTCTCACCTTCTCATTTTACGAATGCACAAATTAAAAGCACATTATGTCAGGGACCCGCCCAAGGTTATACGGGTAGCAAAAAGCAGAGTTGGAATCTGAACCCAGACCCTTTCCCACACGGAACCATACTGCTTCTTTCTGGTTCTAGCCTGAGAGGTGGGAAAACTTTAGTCCTCATCAGGGGTTCATCATTTATGACCTTAGGTAAGTCAGTCTCTCTGGATTTCAGTAAAATGAGGACATTGGGGGACCCCTTTGGCAGCCTGACAGAGGCCAGGGATCCCTTCTCAGACTTTTTAAGGTTTGTTACCTGTATTCATAATTGAAGGAAATGTTAAATCCCAATCAGAGCTGGGGTTAGCTTTTCACAGACTCCCTGAAATCTATCCACAAACCCCCAAGTTAAAAATCCCTGAAATAGATGGATTTCAATACCAAGTCGGGCTCTAAAAAGCTAGGCACCTGGGAGCAGGGCTGTGGAAGCACTCAATGATGTTCCGGATCATTCCCCAAATGGCCTCTTCCTCTACGAAGCATAGTACACTGCCCTTTGGAGGTAAATGGATGCAAGGCCATGTATGGGCTCAGTAAGGAACCATTCCTTATTGCCAGCTCTCCTTACTGTGGTTTCTCTGGGGAAGGACAAGAGCCATGCAGATAAAATGGCAACCACCTGTTATCTCTGCTATCAGCTCACATTCCTACCAGAGTGAAAACCCTGAGCTAGAAAGGAGCCAGTCCATTACCTTAGATTAGGCAGGCTCACTTTCCTAGAAAAAGACTTTTGGACAAAGAGTCTTTCTGAGCTCAGGAAGGCCATTGTGTCTAGACACGAAGAAAATGCTGGGAGTCAGAGCATCTATCCTATTAACAGGTTACATTTCTACGTGCAGGTAACAGGATATTTGCATGGAATGTTTGGAGAGAAACTAAATTTCAAGCAAGAAAACCCGGACTGATAGTTTAGCTCTCACCAATTAGCTATGTGACCTCAGCTGGGTCACTTTGCCTCTGAGTCCTCATCTGTAAAACGGGCTAATAGCTTAACTCCCTACCTCATGAGGATACTGCGGTCATCAGAGATCACATGTATCAGAAGTGCCTTTTAAGTTATAAAGATCTGTGATGTCAGTGACATTAAACTTCTCGATGTTGCAGGTACAAGACATGCCATCTCCTGATTCTGGTCATTCTCACAGGTTGTCCTCTATTTCTGGAATTCTCTCCCTCCTGGTTTCTTTCATGTCCCAGCTAAAATCCCACCTTCTACTGAGAAACCTTTCCTGAGCCCTCTTACGACTAGTGCCTTCTGAGATTATTTCCTATTTATCCTGCATGTATCTTGTTAGTACTGGCAAGTAGGGTACACAGTAGATAATAGCACCGGGCTTGGCATCATTAGACTCATCTCCATGAGTGCACATCTAGCCTCAGACACTTCCTAGCTGTGTGACCCTGGGCAAGTCATTTAACTGTGTTTGCCTGAGTTTCCTCACCTATCAAATGAGCTGGAGAAGGAAATGGCAAACCACTCCTGTATCTTTGCCAAGAAAACCCCTAAATGGTGTCGGTGTCAGAGCCAGACATGACTGAAAATCATCCTTAGTACCTAGTAATTTATATGTTGGATCTCCCACCAGACAGCAAGCTCCTTGAGGGCAGGGGCTGTCTTTTGCCCTTTTTTTGCAGGTACCAGATGACACGATGGGAAAAGCACTATACAGAGATGCTAGTTCAAATCCAGCCTCAGACACCAGCTGTTTGTCTCCAGAAAAGTTCACTGAAGGTGTTGACTTTGGTTTTTTCATTCGTAAAATGAGGGTGATGATAATAGTACCTACTTCCCAGAGTTGTTATGAGGATAAAATTTTAAATGTTCTGTAAACCTTAAGGAGCTATATGAATGCTCTCTGTAGCCCCAGCATTTAGTCTTGCCCTCGATACATTGTTTGGTTTTATTGACTAGAAGGTATTTCTTACATCACTGATCCTCAAAAACAAACCTCTGCGGTTGGTACTTCAACCATCAGTCCCACTATACTGCCAAAGGGACCGAGACACAAGATGAGATCAAAATGACCTCAGAACTTGGGGCTTGTCAGTAAAGCCAATACCAATATGCCTAAGGGCACGCACCTTTCATGACATGATGCTTTTACCCATTACCCAGCTCTGCACCCCATCCACAAGCACCCCCGGACCCAGTCCATTTTGGATGCCTGGAGTTCTGAAGCTATAGAGTCTATTTGGGTTTTCCTATCTCTTCAAGTAAGCGCTGTTCTCCCGTCATGGTTTTGAGAAGGCAGTGAAAATCGTGGGAGGTACACCTTGAGCTCCAACAAGGGCTACCATGTAAATTCAAAGCCTGCCACTGTGGCATCAACCTCACACTTTTAGCTCTAGGTAAGACTTTCCACTGCAGAGCTGTGTCACTGGCTAGCAATGCCAGGTTCTTAACATACTGCTTTGACTCACCTAGTGAAGGAGGATTTGGGTTGATCACTTAAGACAGAATTCAGAAAGTGGGATTAACGTGGGCTGTGGATACACCTTTCTGCACAAATGGCTGGACAAGTTGTATAGTCATCCTGCCATGTCACAGGGATGAGGGGGTCAAACACACCTGTGATCTGGAAAATCTGTGTAAAATTTTTTGGCCTGTCCTTCATTCTAGAGAAGTCTAAACTTATTATATTAAAAAAAGTTATTATATATATTTTATGTATTTCTGAGTTTCTGAACTTTTTCTGTGTTGTCTGCTGGCCTTTCTGTGTTATCTGCAGCTTTTGCAAAATTCCCCCTAAATTCCCATTTCTCATGCTGACCCTCAATATATTGAAACTACAATGGGTAAAGTTGCAACATGGAATGTGGGTGACTGCATGTGATAGGTTGTATCAAGCCTATTCTAGTACATAAATATATTTTAATAAACTCCATCGATAAAAGCTTTCATGGGACTCTTTGCTTATCTTGTCAGGCATCTACATGTTACAGGAAAGGACACTGAAGCTGGATGAATCTAAAATGACTGCAGCATGGTCATGAGTGGAACCCTAACCTTCTGACTAGGATTTCAATGCTCTTTCTACTACTCCAAATTGCTTCCCCTCTCTATCAATCCCACTAGAGAATAAGCTCACTTTTCTCACCTGGACAATCAACCCTAATCATCTGACTCTAACCTAAGGTCCCACCACTCGACAACCAAAGACCTTCACAAAGGTATGTGTATCAAATACAAGGTCATTTGGGCAGGGAGGCACACTGAGGAAGGCCTGCTCCAGGAAGGAGTTGAGTCTTGAGGGAAATCAGACTCCAGGGGAGGACACGAGGAGGCTGCACAGAGATGGAAATGAGTTGGCATCTCATCTGAGGAATAGGTAGGCCAGTTTGGCCTTAGTTTTAGCCACACTGATTTACTTCTGGTTCCTTGAATATACCCTGAGAACTCCTAGCCCATGAACATTTTCAGACACTTCTATTTGTGACTTCTGCCTGGGGATGGGAGTTGGGAGGAAATATTCCTTTTACAGTGAACACTGTAAAAATGTGACTTAAAGGACAGAACAGCAAACTTCATGGAATCAGGAAGGCCCGAGTATGAATAAGGTCTCAGTGACGGAGCAAAAACCAGCATTTATCAAACATTCTACTATCTGCCAGGCTCTGGGGATAATGCTAGCAAGAATTAAAACAGAAAGAATGAAACAACTGCTATCCTCAAGCAGCTTATATTCTAATGGAAAAAGACAAGTACGCATTACAAAAACATACAAAATAAATATAAAGTAGTTTGGGAGGGACTCAAAAAAAACATTAAGCAGTGCTTTGGCTTCATCTTAGGCTGGGACATGTTGCCATTTGTCAAACAGCATCAACCTTAGATGAGTGTTATGGGATTCAAAGAGAATAATGTATCTCAAACCCTGTGAAAACCTTAAGGTGCTAAATGTCAGCTATTTTCCTTCATCTTCTCATCTATCTAAAGGAGATCTCTCTTCAAGATTCAAAGTCTCAACTTCACAAATCTAACCAATTAGTTAACACCAGGCTTTACAATTCACCAAGCTCAAGTATCAGTGGAATACAAGAGATGTCCATTGATTGTCCCTTGTCCTCAAAATATGGCTAGTCCACATCCTTTTTATATATAGAAAGGAGCCAAGATCTCAAGGACAAGTGATTTGCCCTAAGTCACAAGGCTTATTAAGTAGCACAACTTAAGATTCCAAATTTACTTTTCTTTCCATTACATTCACTAAGCTGAGAGTACCATCATACTGGTGCTGTCACCAACTGTTGTTTACAATTTAGACCGTGAGTCACCAAGCAAAGGTTTTATATTCAGTTCAGGGTCTTCAGTATGAAGAGGCAGCAAAGAGTAATTAGGAAGATTCCCATCCAAAATGTTTACAAAAAAAATGGAGCTAGGAGTGGTAATTTTCTCAGCTACCTAGACACTCTGAGAAGGCATCATACCTTGCTGTGAAAATCAAATGAGGTAACAGATAGTAAGGCACTTTCAGTCCTGTGAAGTAGGTGGTAATCTTTCTGCAAAAATCTGTAGTTTTGTCTATGAGGGTACTCCCCAGATCAATGAATCCCTGCAAGAACTACAACTTGGTACGTGGTCTCCAAGAGTTGCTGTGGCCAAAAAATAAAAAAAATTCACCATCTGTGACTCACCTAGTGATGAGCCTTTCTCTGAATCTTGCAAGGGGGGGGGGGGTTTCTCACAACAGAAGTATAATTCCCACCAGCTGGGCCCATGCTTATGTTAATTTAACTGATTATTAATTTAACTGGTTTATGCTGACTTAATTAGCACAATGCTCAATACATGCTTATTGAATTATCAGTCATCAGTGGTTCATGTTTCACCATTACAAGGTACCATTATAACCAGTTTCCCATTGGAACTCTCACATCCCCATGAAAAAAAGGTAGCTGACCTGGTAAGAAACTGAGGCTAAGAGGATGATTTGCTTGTACTTACTATTCAGGATATTGAATAAGATCAATTAAGCATCTCAGTATCTCTCATGTACCCAGCATTGTGCCAAGTGCTGGGGAGAGCCTCATTTCCTCTTTGGTAAAATCACAATGTCTCACTAACTTCGGAGGGGCTGCTAGGAGAAAGGCCTTTGTAAATTGTGAAACCAACACGTAATGCCAATATCAGTCATTCCTACTATTCTCATACTCCTGTTACTAAAGAGCATAAGGTTTATACTATTTCACTCCTAGAGGCAAAGCAGGAAATATCTCACTGATGGCTTGGTCAGAAATAATTCATGTAGACAGTTCTTTTTATCCGTTGAGGCCCGACAAGCCAGTTCAGTTGGAAGGAAAACATTTTAAGGGAGTGGTAAACATTTTTAAAATGCAGTTCTGGAGAAGGCCAGAGAAGAAATAATCCCCGTTATTTGAATAATTACAGCGTAATAACAATAATTTGAGAAGCCTTTCCAATTAGTTGGCCCTGTAACTAACTGCTTTTCATCGTGGGTACAGGATTCCTGCAGTGAGTGATTACTTGAAATAAATTCATGACTGCTTCTGTGCTGTGACTCATAAAGGCTAAGGGCAGGCTGAAGGGAACACTTCATTTCCTCCCTCCAGCTCATTTTCAAGGGTCAGGAAAAAGAAAGATTCTTTTAAAAAAAGGCAAGAAAACACGGAAGGACCACAAACACACCCAAAAAGGAACATGGTACAGTGGAATCATTGAGTGAGTCAGCCAGGAGACCTAGGTTCTAATTGGTTACAAACCGGTCTCATATAACCTCTCTACTCCTCAGTTTCCCCAGTTGTAATAGCTGGGCAGTCTCTTTCAATGTTAAAAGATCTGGCTTAGGCCCCAAGTTGGGGGAGAGGGAGCAGAGGGGTGTGGCAACCGGCCTCACCTTTCCTGTCCCTCACCACTGCAGGAGTCTGGGCGGGGAAGGAGGTGGATGATTAACCCAGACTAAAGGAAAGGGGAAATCAGGAGCAGACAGGAGAGCAAGGTGGAGAAGAGGGATACTTTACATCGATATTCCTTATGATGACGCATTTTCCGTTGGTGTAGAGAAAATTGTTGCCTTTTGGGTCTCCTCCAATGATTTTGGAAACCCCTCTTTCAACCTGTGGCAGGCTGGCAAACACTTTCTCTGCAGAGAGAGAGAAACGCACACATGCAAACGCTGTATTGGCGTCCACCTAGCCTAGCTTGGGGGAGTGGGTGCAGGGAGGGGAGTGGGATAGAAGCTAGAGGGCGAGCCACATTTGACACCAGACTCCATCCCCTTAGCACCTGTTGCAGCGAGTATTTGCATGCCAGGCTCCCAATAACTCCCGGAAGCAAGAGAAAGACTGCCCATCCATTTTAAGGAAGGGCATAGGAGTGGGAGACGTCGGGCGATTTCTCCTTTTGGGGGTACGCTTCCCAGGGGAGAAGATTTTTTTTAAGAGAAAGAAAGGGAGAGAAAACTGCTCCCCCGGCACACCTGGTGGCCCCACGGGACTCCTGCATGCGGATAAGTGGAGGAAAGAACCGGCCACAGGGAGAGGTGGGGATACGTTTCCGCATTGCAAGCTAGAGCGCCTTCCCATTCAAACCACCCCACCCCCAATGCCGGGGCAATGCCCGGGCACTGCGCCCCCTCCTCGCCACTCCACCCCTCTATACCCTACCCCCCAGTAGAGGAAGGCCGGATGGGGCTGCCGGGCTGGGGATTTCATAGAAAGCTTCTTCAAGAACCCCGGGGCTGGGGAAGAGGGGGGGTCTCGGCTGGGGGTGGGGATTGGGGAGGGGACGTCCTTAGTGCCCAAGAAGCGGCTGCACATACTTACTGATCTCGTAAGGCATCTTCGCCCACTTGTTACCACGGCCGCCGGGTCCCGCCGCCCAAGCAAAGTGCCCTGCCCACCCCCAAACCGCACAGCGCCCAGTGAAGGAGAGGAGCCTGCTGCTGTAGCTGCTACCACTGCTCCCGTTCCCGCTCCGAGGCCGAACGCTTAGGTCCCGGTCTCGCAGCTCCAGTAGGGGCAGGCGGCGCCCAAGCCTTCTACAACCCGGAAGCGAGAGCCCAGCGAGCAGCCCTCGCCGAGCTTTGACCATATATAGTCAACTGCACAGCTTCGAGCCTGCGCGGACACGGGGCCCTTCCCCCTCGCGGCCCCTCCCCCTTTCATCCCTTCCCCCTGGAAGTGACGCCACGCCACGGGCCTCCAGCTGAGCCCTGAAAAAGGCGAGGGGAGGAGGCTGGGCTCAGAGCGTTCCCAGGAGAAGGGGCGGAAGGGATGGAAGGCTCTGGGGCCGAGCCCGCGGGGCGGGTGGGGAGGCCGCGGGCAAGGAAGGGCTGCTGCTCTGTGCTTCTTTCTTTTCTTTCTTCCCCTTTTCTGCCTTTCCTTTACTGCTGGAATTTTTAAGCAGACGTTTTGCCGGGGCGGGACAAACGAGCCTGGCGGAGGCCCGAGTGCAGTTCGGCCTCGGCTCAGGGTGGTGCCCCGGTTGCCTAGCAGCGGGGTCTGCCGAGGAAGCCTCGCCGGCGTTTGTGGGCCGTGGCCGGTGCGGGGGCTCCCAGCTGGGCGCCCCACGTTCCTTAGGGCATTGCTGGGCTGAAAAAAGCTGATAGGCTTGCTTGTTCTTTTTCCCTGCTGTTTTTTTTCTTTTTGGAAGCGGGGGACAGTTTGTTTCAGGAAAGCGGGGAGGAAACAGGCAGTAGGTGGGGGGGGGGCGGGCGTCTCCCAGGTATGCGCTCCCCTGTTATATAGGACTGTAAGAGTGAGAAGAATCGACGGGCTCTCTTAACACCTCTTTTCCTTCTGCCCCGGTCCCCCCTGCCTTTGGTAGGGAGAGGACTACGGTGGGGCTTGGGGGGGAAGGGACACCTGCAAGCCCATTTTAGAAAGGCTGTGTCCAGTGAGGAAGAGAAGAGGGCGGTCACCTCGGAGCCCCTTGTTTTTTCTCGATAGGAGGGGAGGGCTTGCTTCAGGAAATGGGGGAGGAATTTCTCCTAAAACTGAAGTGGTCATTCGTTACAAAAAGGCGAGAGCGTCTGTCTAGCTGCTGCCCCATGGGGCTCCCCTTCAGCAAAACTTGCAGGGTTTGTAGAAAACTGGGCCAGGAGGAAAACGAGGGCAATGGGATGTGACTGGTTTTTTGTTTGTTTTTACTCTTACCCGATTAAGTCAAGGGTTCCTAATCTGGGGTCCTTAAGCTTCGAATTGACCCTGAACTTGGTTGGGGAAAAAGTTATATTTTTATTGTCACTAACCTCCAACTGAAATTAAGGGTTTGGGGATTAAATTAAGGGTTTGGTGGATGGGTGATATCTGTAGGTTTCACTAAACTGCTTAAAGGTCTTTTGGGGGGGGGGAGGGGAGTAACTGCCTGAGTTAAGTAAATATAGCATACTTTACTTTAGTGAGGGAAAGGAAAATAACTTATCCGGCGAAAACGCCACACGTAGGAGATAATACTACTTAAGGTTCCATCTTAGAGTTTGCAATATGTTAGAGGTAAATGTGGCAGGTGACACCCCTTGCTGGGGAGTGGAGTCAGGTGAAACAACTCGATTGAAGTATGCTCCGAAAATAAGTGACAAGACTGATTCAGAAACAGAGATTTTTGCAAACGAATCTAATGTGTCTTTGGGTAAAGGGGGCATCCAGTGGTAAATGCTGGGATATTTACGTCTTTGAATCTACTACTGGCTTAAACCCCCCCCCCCAAAAAAAAACAAACCACTTTGACTCCAAGGCATCTGCTAGCTCTTAAAAGGTGTTGCAGTGTGTTTATGGCTAGGACTTGGAGGGGAGGAAGACCTGACTGAAATAAAAGGAGTATATGACCTTGGACTAGTCACTTAACCGTTGCCTGCCCCAGTTTCTTCAGTTGTTCAGCGGGTATAATATACCCTCCAGGGCACTTGTGGACTGAGATATTTGTAGAGCACACAGTGCCTCAGCTCAGGAAAAAATGCTTTTTAATGCTTGTTTCCTTTCCTTCCTGACCTTCAGCATACGACTATAAACCCCCTTACCCTTGTCAGACTTGGAATGGAATAAATAACTGGACTCAATCTGATTTCTCAGCTTAGAAATGGGAAGAGGAAGGGAGGGTATAAGTTACATAATGGGTATTAAACTGGTCAGTCTGAGGTCCAACTCTGTTTTATTTTGAAAAACAAAATGTAAAGCAGACGCACTTGGGAAGATTTAAAAAAAAAAAAAACGAAGAACCAAGATAAGTACATACAGTATTATCTCTCTCTTGGGGATCCTGGGCTCCTTTTAGTGAGGTTTGCAAAAGCCTGAACTGTTTTCATGTTACTAAGATCTTCCTTGACTTTCAAAATGCTCCTTTTTTCAACTCCATATCTGCGTGAGGCCATATTTTCTTCATATGTTTCAAAGTATACTTTGGAAGTATATTTCATATGCTACCAAAACAACATATTGCAACAGATTGAATGCAAAAGAAGCTAGGAGAATCCAGCTGTCTTCTATTAAGCCTCTTAAGCCAGGCATTAGAGAATTGCAAAAAATAACGTGGAACAATGTCGCTCTTCTCAGTAAACCTTGTTTTAGAAGTTATTTTTCATTGAAAGGTTTTTTTTAACATGAGATTCATTTTAAAATGAAATACTATTTGTTTTAAATTTGTGTTTTTTAATACAATGAATGCCAATAGATAAAAACTCATAAGCAAAGCCTCTTTGGAGTCCTCAACGGAAATGTGGCCTTAAGTCCAAAAACTATGAAAATGCCTTGGTTACCCAATGGTCATAATAAAGGGAATTGGAATACATCAGTACTCAAACGTTTACGTGCAAAAAGATACCTTATAGTAGTTCTCTGTGATTCCTGTTTCTGTATCTCTTGTCTTTGTCATGGTGAGGCAGTAGCTAATTGAGTTAATTTTGGGGGGAAAAAAAAACCCGAAACCTGAGATCACAAGTCTAGTGGGTTATTTTGCCAACTACATGTGCAAAAGAACCCCACTCCTCCCCTTTTTTCCTTCTTGCAAAGAAATCATTAAGGAAAGAAAAATCAAGCATATCGTTCACCAAAGGCTGGGTAACATGACCCTGCCAATCACTTATCAAGCGAAGGGAGAGAATGAATGCTGTTTAGTTGAAAATATCTAGCTGTCTTGGTCTACTGAGGAGACATTAATTATGAGGAAATATTAATGCTTATCTCTGCACCAGACAAAACTCAAATTTGTAGGGACAGAACTGGTGGGGTGTGGTTCCATATTTTTTCCAGGAGCAAATACAAAGTGCTATTGTACATTTAAATCCCTTTACAATTAGGCCCCCCCCTTCTTTGTTAAAACGTTTATACTTCCATATGTCAGCTCCAAGAAATCAGTTAAAACGGCTTGCTCCTCGTAACACACTACCATCTATCTGACTTAAGGTGCTGTTGCATTGGCAGTCTGCACTTTGCCTGGAATACTCTTACTCTTCGATCCTTTGCCTGCCCTGCCCTTCAAGACTGATCTAATTCTACCAACTGCCAAAGCTCTTTGGTCTACTTGAATTCTTATCTGCTGTTACAGGTTGCAAATGGCCAACACCTGAAAAATACCTAAGTGATTAACTAGAATAGGTATGGTGACTGAGATTTTTGAATGTCTTGGAAGCTTTGTCAGCCTAAGACAAACCTCTAAATAGTCCAATATTTGGCTAAGGGGGAACTTTTTCCTTGCTGTGCACTTTAATTTCAAGATCTTGAATGTTCATAGGCTCGTCAAAGAAACTGGAAAATTTCCCGTAAGGTAATAACAGTAGTCAAAACAGCAAAGTGGTGAAATCTAGCTAGTATCATTAAAAGGACCCCTTTCAAGGAGGGGAGGGAGGAGGAGGAAAACTTAGGGAAGTGAATGTTGAAAACCACAAAGAAATTAACTTAAAAAGAAAAAACTAACACTTTCCTACATTTAGAGCAGTAAATTGAAAGAAAACGTACTTTTTATTGTCAGCCCCTAGCCTTCCATGGAAAGGATTGGGTGAACAAGATAGAACTGACTGCTCAAATGGACAGAATTCAGCTAACTAAACACTATTGAATAAAGTATGAAACTTGCCCCATATTGTCAGCACGCTACCTAAGTTTTGTTTCAAGCTTTAATGAAGCCTGAAGGCTTAACTCTTCCACTTAACTAACTCCATGATCCTAGGCAAGTTATTTAACCCTGGTCTGTCTCAGTTTTCTTAACTGTAAAATTGGGGGTCTTAACTCTATCCCCCAGGGTGGCTGTGAACAAAAAGAGGTTTTTGTTAAAAGCACTTAAAACAGTACCTGGCATATGGCAGGTGCTTAATAAATGCTTATTCTCTTCCTTGCCTTCGTTCTGGGTAGAAGTATTGCTGTGCCCTTTAAAAGTAGGCATTGCTAGCATCCGATCTTGTAGATATTGGTGATGAGCCCAAAAATGTTAAGGGGTTGGCCAGGATACAACTGGGAAAATGCCATAGTACCCATTAAAACCTGTTTTAGGACATGATACCTACCAACAGGTTCTGGGGATGCAAATAAATTGAACTTTCTCAAAAGGATGAATTGCCTCAGGCATGGAATTGGCTCCTCCCTCCCTGTTTTGAAGTAGGCTGTTGTGCCGTTTAGAAGTACCTGTCTCATCATGACTATCTTGTCACTTTGAAACCACTACGATGTGTTCTTATGATCACAAGCCCTTTCATCATCTACCATTTTGTGCCATGTACTAGAGAAGTACTGGGTGTCTTAAGAGGTTTTTTTTTTCCCCTTCTGTAATGAAGTAATCAAGTGATAACTTAGCAACATGACATGGAACAAACCTAGTGTGGGTGAGAATTATCCTAGCAAAAACATTTGCAGTCAACCTCAGGCCAATTGGGTTTCCTGTGTATTTTATTGCCTTGAGCCTCATGCCTTAAGTCCTAGCTGCTTAGATGAAGAGGCAAAACCATGTGGACCTGCTGCCAGACTCCTATCTAACTTTACTCTGCAGGTCTTTTACTTGGTTTCTTGCTTGGTGCCTAAGTTAATATGGACTTCAGTAGATCTGTAACTTCATTAATGTGGGCACAGATGAATCTCCAAAATGATCTTTCCCTGAGGAAGATTACCAAGAGAAGACTTAGGAGAAGCAGCAGGGACCATAGATGTCTTGGTGTTCCTGATAGGCATCATCCTTGTCATGTTTATGCAGTTGCTGAGGGCTTCCTTGTCATTGGGGAGTCATCCTTTTATTTCATAGTGTTATAGATGAAATTGGAAAGGAACTTTAGAGGACATCTAGTAGACCACATTGATCAAATGCCTTGCTCTTTCCACCGCAGTATGCTGCTTCTCAATTTGAGACACTAGGGGATTTCAAACTCTGACCTAATCCTATGTGTCTGTGGGATACTGGGAAAGACTTTGAAATAATCTGAAGCTCTTCAAAACCTGAGTTTCTCCCAGAAGACATACCCAAAGAACCATACTCATGCTTTCCTTTAAGGCATCTTTAGGTACATCTACATTTGCCTTTAAGAAAGACTTCTAAGAAAGGAGTTTGGTAATGGAGAAACTTGCCTTCCTGCTCTCATCTCTCAAATACTGCTTGACCTTGACAAGTCAAGGTAGTCTCACTGAGCTTTGGGGTGCAAAATGTGGGGGTGCCACTTAATGTGGGACTGAACGTATTGCTTGGGATCCCTTAAATATTGGCTTATTGGTTTTTTCAATGGAGTTTCTCTTTAAATATCTATTTAGAAGCCAGTATGTACAAAACAGGGAATGTCTGGGTTTTTTTTTTAAATCGAGTTGATCTATGCTTTGTCTGTCCTCACGTAAATTCACTAGGAGCCATCCTTAATTTCTTATGATATTCTAGATACCAGTGGAGCACATTGGATGTCTACTGGTTATCCCTGATTTGCTTTACCCTGGTTCCTCCATATGCTATATTCTGTTCATACTTTTCCCGTGCCTCTTGCCAGCTGTCCCATGATTCGTGTGTACCACTGATTACAAATTGTTAAAGATGGATTTTTGAGTGAGAAATGAGGGAGAATGGATGTTTACTGTTTCATAAAGGTGATAAAGCCTTCCCTGCCCCTGCCTGTACAAGTGATACGTGCTTAGATGTGAGCTTTACAGGTTATTCTTCTGTATCATCTCAATAAGTACTTATTTTCTAGCCACATGTCCCATTTTGCTATAGATCTCATCCAGGAAGTTCTGCAGTATATTGGTTTAAGGTCATCAGCTACAACTAATTATCACCATCTTTATGGACTCTATATTTGAGTTGCACTCTGTTCTGTTCTTCATAAGACTCCATGACACTGGTGAGCTCCTTGGGCAAGTATCTCTTGTGCCTTGCCTAAAAGTAATAATCATATCATTTGATTTGCTTACCAAGAAGGAAGCTAGCTGCAAAGGGGTTAGAATATTAACTTGCTTGTATGATGTTTCACACAGAGATGGTGGAACAAAATGACTAATGTGGACGTGTTTTACATGATTGCATAGGTGATCTTACCATTCTGGGAGGGGAGGGAAGGAGGGACAGAATTTGGAACTCAAAGCTTTAAAAAGAATTTAATGTTTTTACATGTAATTGGGGAAAAATAAAATATTGTGAAAGTTAAAATTACCCCACTTAGGCTTTAAAAAAAGATGGTGGAAGATGAGCAATAGCACCTCACAACATAAGCAGTGGATGGTGAAATTAATTTGGAGAGATCTATGTAAGGGAATCAGGAGGGAATTTTAGAATGAAAACAGAAGGAAGAGAACAAATGAAAAGGGAAAAGATGTCTTATATGTAATGGAAGTTGTATCAACAGGTCTGGACTCCATGATAATGAATAGAATAGCTTAGGAAAGCTACTGTATATACACAGGTGCTCTTCACTATGGGCATCTATTGAGAGCATTAAGGGGTAAGTTCACATGGTATCTATCTGAAAGAAGGGGCAATACCAACAAATCAAGGAAGAAATGGGGCCACCTAGTTCTGGGAAAGTGATGCCATGTGTGGGAGACCTAAATTATTAATATTTGTGTACCTCTGGTGCCCTCTGGTGGCTTTAGGTAACTCCACGCTAACCCTCTATACTCCCCTCATTTATTGGTATTTTTCTATTGAACTTAAACCTTTTTTTAAAAAAACCGACCAAACAACAGCCACCACCAGACTGGTCTCAGAAACATCTACTCAGAGTCACTGCGTTAGTAATTTTGGATTGAGTGCCCCTCTAGCTTCCACGTTTTGCGTGTCTGATGGTACCTTTTCTTAGTCTAAATGGAAATGTCGTTCACATCTGAGGCAGAAGCAATTGAAACTGATGAAACATTTAACCCACCCAGGTTTCCAGGTTTGTGGCAGTGAGCTTCACACAGCCCATACGGGGGGTGGGAAGTATCTGTGGAAGTCTTGCTTCCCATAGGATGGCCTTGGCTATTCTCAAAGTTTTGCTCAGGACATGTGACAGGTGAAGGGCTACGTCTAGCCTTTGAGTCCGCTTAGGGATAATATTGTTCAAGTCTTTTTGGGGAGGTTATCAGCAGAAATAATTTGTTAGGATCGTATAGGTTTCTGAGATTCTACCTTGGCATGAGAGCTAGATCCTGTTGGGTCTGGTGAAGGATTAATGGGTGTGTGTAGGGAGAAGAGGGGGAGGGGTCTTTGCTGTCTCTTTGAACAAAGAAAAGGAAATCTAATCTCCGCTGCTGGATGGTTGAAGATACTGGGGACTGTCTAAAAGATTGTGCCATGCTCTACTATGGCCTGGAGGGTAGTATAGCTATCAGCTGAAATAGAGATGTGTACAGCATGACTATCTACTGGGCCAATGTTTTCCTTGACAGGAAGGGGTGTCTGGCTCAGCCTCTGGCTTTATGTTGCTACAGCCTTGAATTCTTAGTGGTTCAGACTACTCTTCTATTTTTCCATGTTGTAGTTAGTTTTTTGACTTCTGAAAAATTGACCTTGACTATTTTTTTTGAAGGAATTACCCTCAGCTATTGATACCTTTAAGCATATAACTTTTTTTTTAAACCAAGATACATGAGGGTTTTTCTCCTCTTTTATCAGGTATCATTTTTTTCTAGCTTGTTCATATAAATTTTCTTTTTTGTAATTGCCTTTTTTTTTTCAATTGCCTTTATCCCAATTTGTGAAATGAAGGGAATCAGACTTGATATCTAAATTGATGCTCTCATTCCCTCATAGGAAAGATTTCAGTGGGGGTGGGAAGGGGAGAAGATGGCATTAATGAGAAAAGGGGAAAAAAAGGTTTACATGAGCATCTGACCGCGTGAAACAAAAAAGCTTAAAGGAGTATACTCTGCCTAAATATAAAATGTTAAACAATAAATCAACCCAGGTACCTTTTAGAGAATTGCTCTCAGACAATTAGTATTTATTAAGCACCAGACACTGTTGGAGAATAAATATGCTCCTTTATTATAAATAAAAGCATTTTACATAATGCAGGCCTACATCTCTTTTAGAGAAAGAAAGGTGTTTAACTTCTCCAGGACTGAGATATTTTATCGAATTGTTTGCTAGTTTTCCCAGCACTAGCCAGACTAGTAGGAAAAAATTCCACCTTTACTTCTGGTGTTCCTCTTGTACGTGAGGCTTCTCAATCTTGCTTGTCTGTTCTGTGCCTTTGACTTATTTCTTGCTCTCTGTCCTCTTCTCACATACGCATGGTACCACCATTACAAAACAGCATGGTGACCACAGATTCATGTTGTTTTCCGAGTGAATCACTCACTTAACTTGAATTCAGCATTGTACGAAAATCTTTTCTGAGCCATTTCTGGGCAGAACGTGGCAAAACATAACCTAATGTGTACCAAGTAACATGAGAAACGAGCGTGAAGACAACAAGCGTGAGAAAGTAGGAAACGCAAGTAAAATCTACAACAAAGGGTGCAAAAATAAGTGCAAAAAAGTGGGAAATGCAAGTAAAAACTACAACCGCTGTTAAGACGCATCCAGTTTGTAGACTCCAAATTTTTCGAAAAAGGGTGCGTCTTATGTGGGGCAAATAGGGCATAGGGTAGCTGGTCCTTTTGTCCTCTTGACTGTAATTAGAGAATGGATCCAGGTAATCACTACATAGCAATGAACCTATTTCATTCCCTGGGATAGTTGGATTTTGCGTGGGTTTTTTTTTTTTTGATAAGTGGAGTGGTTTGATTCATTTACATACAGGAAGAAGGAATTAGAATTCCTCCCTTTGAATGAATGGTCTGTCTATAGCCCTTGATCTTTTACCATCCATTGGTCAATAGCAGTGAATTATATGTTGAATGGGGCCTTCTGCCTTTTGGCATGTTAACATCAAGTTGTAGATTTTGTTTGGGATAGGATTTTTAAATAATAGGAGAGAGATCCTTAGAAACAAAGTAAATTTATTTTACAAACCTTGCATGATTTGGGCACACCTCCATAATGGAGGAGGCGAGGTAAAATGGAACCTGCCTTAATTTATACCCTTAATGAAAAAGATCACCACCCACCTCTATCTCTTTTCACCTTTGGCAGAAAGGTGGGCTTACAGTCTCTAGGGGCAAAACTACACAGAGGACCAAAGTTGATCCAGTCCATTCAGGTTTTTCCCTATCAGAACTCAACTGCCAGGGTGGTGTCTGTAAGTCTAGGAGAAGAAATGGGGGTGGGGGAGAGGAGAGACCTTCCTGGAGCAGAGAACATATAGCTCATAGGAAGTTCATTATCTTCTAACCTCTGAGAGAGGGGGAAGGGCATGCCTTCCAAAATCACAAGGCCAAATCCCAAACCTCTCCTACTTCCTCAGACATACCCCGTGAAGTCTTCACAATTATCTATCCCATTCAGTTTGAACCTTGGCTTTTACTGTAATTCATTTTTGTATCTTAATCTTGAGGTTCTTGTTGGGGGGAGAGTCCCAAATAATCTTAACTTTGTTCATCTTGATAATTTTGTTGGCCCAGGGTGGTTCCCGTGAATCTATGATTACTGAGAACTTGGGGCATCTGCTGCTTAGGCCATCTCTGCAATAGTTGTCAGATACTTTGCTGGATCTTAATGTTTGTTAGTAGCTCATTGAGGGTGGTCTGGCTGCTTTTTGTCTGTCTGCCTCAGATGGGATGTAGCACATAATAACCAGGTTACCCTGCTGTGATACCCATGGGTGTATAAGCTGGGTGGGAAGTTGTGCAAGGTGTTGTTTGACACCTTTTGCTGTCCTGTGGGCTCAATATAGGAGATGTCAATGGGGCAACGATCCGTTGAGCATTATGTGCTTGAGAGTTTGTCCAGACTATAAAAGTCTTGTCTTGCCTTTGGATATGGATCTCTAATATGTTTTGAAGTAACAGGATCTTGAACAAAGAAAATGTCAGAATATTATAAGTAGTGGTTGTAGGTAAACCAATTGATTAACCTAAAACAATAGTCATTTAATCTTTCTGAAGTAGAATGGGTCTCCTAAAACCACTAATCCTCTTTGACTACCGAACTCAAGTGCTTTTTACTAGATAGTGAAGGGTGATTTGAAGTAACCAAATCTCCCTCTGGGCAATATTTTTAGCGTCTTCTGATAAGTTGAAAAGGCAGTACTTCCTTCAGGTGGATTAAAACTCATGATGCCTTCAAAAGAGTAGGGGAAGGCAATGAACTTAACTATAGAACTGAATTATTTCTAGTTAGAAGTTTGATTTTACCCTGAGGGCCCTGCTGTTAAAAGCTAGAGAACCCCTTTCTGGACAGTTCAGCTGAAAGGCGGCCAGGTGTCCTGGATATTTAGCAAAATTTCCTTAATGAGACAAGCAAGTAATGGGGAACACATTGATTACCTTTACTTGATATTCATGTGCCTAGGGGGACAAAGTAAGCCTTAACATTAGCTCTTGACTTAAGATGTACTTAAGAAAAAGGAGGGAAAGTGTCTAGGACTGAATGGGAGAAATACTATTTCTTAATGTTCAGTTGAACTGAAAGAGGCTTAAGTATGTTTTGACAGTAATAAGCTTTTTCATCAGGACTGAAGGACAAAGCTCTACATCCCAACCATGCTGACAGGACCAGAGAAGGGATTCTTGTTAAGTTAGGAGTTGGAATAAAAGGTGTAGCTGAAGCTAAGGCAATTTCTGCAGATATAATTTCAGTTCAGGTAAGAGTGGCAAGGTTATTGTACCCAGAAAGAAAAAGACATTAAGGCATACTAAGATCCTAAGCATACACTATTCATAGTTCATTGTATTGTGAGATGTGAGCCAAACTCCCAGGCTACTCTGACCACACCCAGCTTGACGGTTACTGAAATGACTTCCCTTGCTTCCATCCCATGTCTTAGGAGTTCATCTCCTGTATTTCTCTTCACACTCTTCTCCCTCTGGGCACCTGTTTCTTTTGGTTCACCTTGCTCCATAAGAAATACAATTGAGTTTCTCCAGCAGTCTTGGTCTTCAGTCTTCATGGCCTGCTGTCAATACTGACATAATGCCATATTGGGGAGCTTGGGTTTGGCTATGAGGGGAGAGCTTAAAGGTTATCTTAACCTGCCTTAGATGTATTGACTTTTTTTTTTTTCTGGCAGTGGGGAAGGCGGGCAATTGAGGTTAAGTAACTTTGCCCAAGGTCACACAGCTAGTAAGTGTCAAGTGTCTGAGGTCGGATTTGAACTCAGGTCCTCCTGACTCCAGGGCCAGTGCTCTACTCACTGTGCCACCTAGTTGCCCTGTGTTTTTTTTTCTTTAACATTAAGCTTTAATTAAGAGCTTTTCCACACTCTTACCCTCTTCAAGAGGCTTAATTTTTCACTTTCTCCATCAGAGTGATACCATGCACATATCTGAGATTATTCTTATTTCTCCCAGCAGTCTTAATTCTGGCTGTTAATTTGTCCAACCCAGCATTTCATGTGATGTAATCTGCATATAAATTAAATGAAGTGACAATATATGGTCTTTTATTCTTTCCCAATTTTGAACAAATTGGTTCCATATTCAGTTCTAACGGTTGTTTTTTGACCAGCTTACAGGTTCCTAAAGAGATAGTAATATGATCTGATAACTCCTATCTCTGAGCACTTGTCACAATTTGTTGTGATCCACAGTCAAAGGCTTTAGTGCAGTTTAATGAAGCAGAAATAGATGGTTTTTCTGGAACTCCCTTGCTTTCCTCTATAATCTAGCCAATGTTGGCTATTTGGTCTCTAGTTCCTCTGTCTCTTTGAAAACCATCCTGCTCTTCTGCTAAGTCTCATTTCCCATCTTGCTGAAGCCTACGTTACACATTCTTCATCATAACCTTGCTGGCATGTGAAATGAACATAATAGTTTGAATAGTTTTAATAGTTTGAACACTGGCATTGCACTCCTTTAGGATTGGTCTTTTGTGATTCAGTAGTCACTGTTGAGTGTTCTAATTTTCTGGCATGTTGAGTGCAGTACTCTAACAGCATCATTTTTTAGGATTTTAAATAATTCGGCTGAAATTTCGTCACCTCCACTAACCTTATCCTTAGCAATGGTTCCTAAGGGCCACTTGACTTTTCACTCTCGACAACGTCTGGCTCTAGGTGATAAGAGTTTTCTTGTGTAGTCCTGTGTAATTTTCCCACCTTAGTCTCTCTTACTTACGTTAAGTCCTTACAATTTTTGTCTTACGCCCATTTTTACAAGAAACATCCCCTTGATATCTCTGATGTCCTTGAAGAGATCTCTTGTTTTTCCCATTGTGTTGTTTTCTTCTATTTTTTTTGTGTTTATTTAAGAAAAACTTCTCCTTGCTATTCTCTGGAATTCTGCATTCAATTGGATATGTCCGGCTCCCTGGGAGGGGTCTCCAACTGGCAGGATGCCCGATCAGGAACAATGAAGAGACGGAGACAAGGATGAAGAAGTCTCATTTAAAGAAGTAACAAAGCATTTATAGCAGATTCAGCCAATCATAGGCTAGCTTGGCACCTGCGCTCTGCTGTCTAGGCGTCGCTGAGAGTGTGGAAACCCTGACCCAGCCTGTTTGGCCCTTGCTGAGAACTAAGGCAGTTCCTCTTTTCCCACGGGACCGGCTAGGAGCCTCAACAGCACTTAATGGTAACTGTTACCTATGGCAGGTAGGCAGCTGCTGATGTCTACGCATGCTGAAAGCAATTCTCATTCTTCTGTACTCTTTTGGCCAATTCCTCCAAAGAGTGCAACGTTAAACTCCTGGGAGTGAGGTGGGATGAGGTCGTCTTTATAGCCCATTGGTTGTACTTGTCAAGGTAGTGTAAGTGCATGGTTGTGCATGATTTAGTCCTTTTATCATTAGTTTACATCTTAGACCTTCAAAATTCTCAGCATCAGAAATCTCAATCTTAACCGTACTATCTTACTAAACCAAATCTAGGAGCAAATGTGGGATGATAAGTTGGCATGCTGTGGTATCCCAGGTTGAGAGGGCCTCCCAGATTCCACTTAATTTCTTTCATGTTATTCCAGAGCAGGTAAAGCTTTTGCTTCAGGGGTTCAGGCATGGCTGAATGGGCCTGCTCTCCGCCCCACTCCTTCAATTCATTCTGAGTTGTGTTCCCAAAAGTTAGTTTGCAGAATCCTGTCACACTGATTGGGAGTTGCTGATATGGAGAAACAGTGCCTGGTTCCTTATTTTCTCAGGTAATTTTCAGACTCTTCCTAAGACAATTCAAGTGGAAATGGTTTAGTTTTCTGGCATGGGGCTGGTAGGACTGTCCAGGTTTCACAGGAGGCATACCACAGTGAAGTGGGCACAGTGGCTCTAGACCTTCAGTTTGGTAGTCAAAGTAGGTAGTACCTCTTTAATGCTTTCTTTCAGACAGTATAGTATAGTCAGCATATAATACAAGGTTGGTCCCAATTTCTGGGTCCTACCTGAGTCCCAGCATGAGTTCTTGTCACTCCTACAGACCTTTATTGCAACAGCTTGAAGATGCTTCAGTACAGAGTCTTAATTTAACCCCTTTACAGGGGAGGCTGGAAAGTATTTTAAAAGCTCCAGATGTTCCTTTTTAGAGCTTGGTAGCGAGTCGGTGACCAAATTTCTGCCGAAGAGCTCAAAAGCAGGCATTTGAACAGCAGAAAAATGTCTCAAGATAGAATACCCACAGGTGTTGAATCAAAATACATGCCTACTGTGTTGGACTTCCTGGTTTATATCTGCTAAGGAAATACAAAGTTTTATCTAGTAGGTGGATGCAATTTCCCAAGAGTTGTGGAAAATGCTAGATTTTATAGACTTACTGGTATATTGAACTTGGATGGTTGGTTTGTCCTAATGTTCTTAAAACATCTTTTGAAGTGGTAAATCCCAAGGATTGTTTCAGAGGGAGTACAGAAATACAGGGACGAAGCACTAGTGACCACATAATTAACCACAAATCAGGGCCTCTTAGCCTTGATTATCTTGATCTAAATGAGATGATTGTGATTGAAATTAAAGCAAACTGAGGCAACCAAGTTCCAAACATGTTCAACTGATTATCAACAAAAAGGGTTTTTAGCTCTTCAGCAAGGCAAAAGACCCCTCAAGGGTTGACAGATCATTTTTATGGATAAAAGGAATGGAATTCAAAAACCAGAAGACAGATCAGGAAAATAATGATTGCGTATAAAACCTGTAGCGTCATAGAGGAAACAAAATGATTGGTTATAAAGTCAGAAGCCTCATAGATATGGGAGATGATATGATGTCGCTGATGAGTTGCATGGAGAGCTTGTGATAGGAATCTAGTGCGACTCCCAGTCCTCCCGCCCCGGTGGCTAGTGCCCCTGTGATTCCCAAGCCCACAAGTAATGGTATAGCAAAAAGGGCTCATTTGGGATGCCCCGAGATGGAATCCATACTAGGTAAAGGGAGGTGTGCGTCGCCCGAGAACAAGGAGATATCGGGGAGAACAGTGGCAGTGAAGCAAACCCCAGACCAGTTACTGGGAAGGGTGGTGTAAGCGAGGTTGCCCCCGCAGATGAACGCGTGTCCTTCGGGGGGGGCACAGAGGGCCAGACGTATTGGTCCAAGACGAGCAATTAGGTGTAAAGACCTGCCTACATCTAGGCTCACTGAGCTATTGGGTGTTGTGCCCGCGTAGCAGGGGGAGGGGAGGGTGAATGGGAGTCCGGGTTGAACTTTAAATGGGATACAGAGGGTACAATTTGGGGAGCTATTAGTCATGGAGGTGTTTAGAGGGATCACAAGGGGGATGGGGGGTCCCAGGGAAAGACACAGCCAGCAATCAGCCGCTAGGGAGGGATTAGTCAGATTAAGCAACGAATGGGTGGATTCCAAGATTGTAGTAGTTTGTGGGTCCAGAGTCATGGGATTGGTTTGGGGTGGTGAGTTAAGAGGGAGTATTGGGTTCGTATCATTCGCTCAATTGTTTTTGACCTCTGCTTCCCGCAGTTCGTCAGAGATTCCCCCCCCCCCCCATCGGAGATGTGGAGAGGGGCGCGCGGGGGCCAATGGACATTTTTGCCTATGTTCTCCTGGGGGCAGGAGGCTAAGGCATACTTTTCGGAGCGGCCTAAGTCGGAGGAGGGGGGGGCCCAGTCACCCCCAAAGGTATCAGCAAAATTCCGGTCAGGTAATCTGTGCCGGACTGTCCACGGCACTGTTGCGTAGAACTATAACAGGATGAATGTAGAGCCTGGACGTAGGTGCAGTCCGAGGGACAGGCGCCGGGACCTCCTGAGGGACTCTGGGGGATGACCTTGGGTTTCTGGACACAGACCCAGCGTTGTTTCCTGAAGCCGCCGGTGGTGGAGGGAGGTGCTTCTAGGCGTTGCGGCCTCCGCAGTCAGTCGTAGAGGTGAAATAGGATGGTGGGGTTGTGGAGTATCCCCCATTGCAGCTGCAGAGTATCCCCCATTGCAGCTGCAGAGTGGGCCATAAAGCGACTGCTGGAGGGCTGCAAGGTCCACGGGTCTGTCAAAACCGGCAAGGCACAGGAACGGGGAGGTGGCAAGCAGGAAAGGGAGGAGAAGACCCATAATTGCGGCCCTGGGGAGAGAAGAGAGGGAACAGACCTCAGGGTTCCTTTCGTGGTGGATCCCTGGGTGGGTTGTGTAACTTGATTAGCCTTTCTGGGAGCCACCTGGCATTTTGTGCATCTGAATCATATACACAGGCGTGGGCCTTCCCCCAAATGAGGACAGGGTCGGGGCCATGCCATTTGTGAGAAATCGGATCCTTCCACATGGCCTGGGCATAGGAATGCATAGTGGTGGGGCGCCAGAGGCGGTCAGCTGCAGATTTCATATTGCTATCCAAGGAAAGGAAATTAAGAATAAAAAGGGAGTGGTTAAGCACTGCCCGAGCATTATTTGTTTTTGGGTAGAGGAAAGTTTCACCCACCTGAAGTTTAGTGATCATGTTTTTGAGCGTTTGGTGGGCCCTTTCGACAACGCGTTGACCCTGGGGGTTGTAGGGGATCCCCGTTACATGCCTAATGCCCATCTTACCACAAAAATCTTTAAAGGCCATGCTGGTATAGCTGGGGCCGTTGTCGGTTTTTACAGTCTTTGGCAGGGGAAGAGCAGCAAGGGCCACCAGAACGTGGTTGATGACATGACGGGCGGCCTCACCAGTTTGTAAGGAGGCAAAAATAAAGCCGCTGAAGGTGTCAATGGTGACATGAATGTACTTGAGGGTCCCAAAGGGGTGGAAGTGGGTCACGTCCATCTGCCAAACCTCTCCAGGGATCAGTCCTCGAGGATTGACACCTAGGTGAGGTTCAGGGAAGCATGACAAGGCACCCGGGGCATTGCTTAACTATCTGTCGTGCCTGTTCGCGGGTGATTCCAAATCGAAGGCGAAGGGTCTGAGCATTGAGATGGTGTAATCTATGGGCCTGAGTGGCGGCTTCCGTAGGAGGCAAAGGGAGTGCAACAAGGGTATATTGAGTAGCTTGATGGACAAGTGCGTTGCCGGCAGATAGAGGGCCCGGGAGGTCAGAAAGGGCACGAATATGGCCTATAAAAAAGGGCTCATCCCTAGCCAGGATAAGCTTTTGGAGTTTAGAGAGTAAGGGGGAAGCGTTAGTGGTCGGTCGGATATAGGGGACTGTCTCAAGAAGCGGGACAGACTGGGCAACATAGGCGCTGTCCGTATAGATGTTCATGGCCCCGGAGACATTTTCAAATGTCCAAATGATGGCGGATAGTTCCACCAGTTGGGCAGAAGAGGAGGGAAAAGTGAGGGGGTGCCGTTGTCCTTTTACGCTGACTGCAGCTTTTCCGGATGAGGAGCCGTCAGTAAAAACCAGACATGCACGGGCAAGCAGGGCTGGGCTGGTAATCTTAGGGAAAACCATGGGTGTTGTCTTGAAGAATTGGATAAGCTTGTCCGAAGGACAAGTTATCAATAGACCCTAGGAAGGAGACGCAGGCAACTGCCCACTTATCACCATTCTGAAGGAGCCGTTGGATTTGGGAGGTTGTATAAGGACAGATTATACGGTCGGGCTCTCTTCCCAAAATGCGGACAGTAGCGGCTCGTCCCTCTCTAATAAGCGTGGCGATTAGCTGAGGATAAGGGGGCAAAATTTTAGAGGGAGTAGCCGGCCCATGTATCCAAAATAGAGGATGATCTTGCCAGAGGAGACCAGTGGGGGAAAATGCTGTGGAAAAGAGTATGAGGCATAGTTTTTGGAAAGGGGTTATAATAGCCTATATTTTGTGCCGCGATCGCTTGTTCGACCAATTTGAGCGCTTCGCGGCCTTCAGGGGAGAGAGATGGGGGAGACGTGGGGTCGGAGTCCCTTTTTAGGGTATCAAAGAGGGGCTTAAGTTCTCCGGTCGTCAGACGTATGTAGGGACGAAGCCAATTAATGTCTCCCAGTAATTTTTGAAAGTCATTAAGTGTCTGGAGATGATCTAGGCGAATTTGAGTTTTCTGTGTTAGGATTTTGTTAGCAAGAAGCTCGAATCCGAGAAAAAGTTGGGGAGGTGTAACCTGGATTTTATCAGAGGAGAGCCGAAGCCCTCTTTGTTGAAGCGAGCTCATTAACTGTTGGGCGGCAGTCATCAGTTCGAGTTCCTGAGGACCGGCAAGCAGGATGTCATCCATATAATGGATGATATAGAGCTGAGGGAACAGTAGCCTAAAGGGATCAACAGATTGAGCAACATACTTTTGGCAAAGTGTAGGGCTATTAGCCATCCCTTGTGGGAGAACCTTCCATTGAAAACGCGGGGAGGGCCCAATGTGATTGGTAATGGGGATGGTGAAGGCAAAGCGTTTACAGTCCTCAGGATGAAGGGGAATAGAGAAAAGAAGCAATCTTTGAGGTCAATGACTATCTTAAAGTGGTTTTCTGGGATGGCGATAGGGGAAGGGAGTCCGGGCTGTAAGGCCCCCATGGGCATCATTGTTTTATTGACTGCCCTCACATCATGTAGGAGCCTCCACCTGCCGGACTTTTTCTGTATAACAAAAATAGGCGTATTCCATGGGGAGGTGGAGTGTTCAATGTGGCCTGCTTTAAGCTGTTCCTGCACTAATTCAAGGGCTGCCTGTAGTTTGGCCTTGGGGAGGGGCCACTGATCGATCCAGACGGCCAGGTCACTTTTCCAAGAAATCCTTTCCGCCTGCAGTGCAGGGGGATCAGTGGCCCTCACGAAAAATGGTTCATGAAGCCCAGGCCTGTACGGTCTTCTTTTCCATTAACGTGCAGAGGGAGGGGGGAGCCCTGATGGTTCTTACCTAGCCCCGTCCCGGGAATGTACCCTTGTTTAAGCATTTGACTAGTAACCATCCGATTGGGGCTGCACATAATGACGCCCATTTGTGAGAGGATGTTGCGTCCCCACAGATTGACCGGAAGGCCGGGGACCACAAAGGGGTGGACGGTCCCCGTGTTCCTTCTCCGTCTTTCCAGGGAAGCCATTGGGAGCTCTGCAAGGTGTTCTGAGATTGGCCAATGCCTTGTAGATGGGTCATGGAGGGTTGGAGTGGCCAGGAAGCCGGCCAATTTTCTTTGAAAGGACAGTTGAATCGGCTCCCGAATCTAAAATGCCCGAAAATTGTCGTCCCTGAATTTCCAATATAAGGGTGGGCCGCTCCTTAGAAACGGCTTGGACCCAGTAAATGTCTGAGGACCCGGGGTGAGAAGGTCCCCTGTCCTTTTTTAGGGCTGGGTAAGAGGGTTGAAGGGGGAGAGGTAGAGCCTGTGCTAGCCGTTGGCCCTGTTGTATGGTGATGGTATGGAGGGGTGCTGAGGCAATGAGTTTAATCTCTCCCGTGTAGTCAGCATCCACAACGGTGGGGTGTATAACAAGTCCTCTCAGTGGGGATGAGGCACGGCCAATAATGAGAAAAAAGAAACCGGGAGGAGGGGGGGCCGTTAGAGGTCGTTGTTATGGTGATGGGTCCCTCAGAGGGGGTCAGTACTGTGTGGGCGGCGGAACACAGGTCCACGCCTGCGCTCCCTGCGGTTGCTCTGCGAAATGGCAGTTTCGCAAGCTGTTTACCGAGGCTTGCGGAGGAGAGGGCTGTGGGGTCTGGGGCTGACCCCTCTAGCCGTTTCCCGGCATGAAAGGGATCAGCTGGCCATCCACGTCAGTGGTGGATCTGCATGTGTTCGCCCAATGCTTCCCCTTCCTACACCTAGAGCACAAGGTCTGGGGTTGGTTGGCTCGGGGGCCTGCCCCATTAGACTGTGGGCATTGGCGGGCAAAGTGGCCTTCCTGACCACATTTGAAACAAGTTTTGGGTTGGACCTTGTTTTGGAGGGCCGCCCCTATGGCCAAATGGACTGCCTGAGACATTTTGGAGGTCAAGGGATCTACATCTTGGCAGATTTTGATCATTTCATCCAAGGTCTTATCTCTCCATTTTCCCGGCAGGGCGGAGCGACAGTTAGTATTAGCATTCTCATAGACCAAGCGCCGGACAAGGAGATCATTCACGGCCTCTTGGCCAAGAGTCCTTTCTGTAGCCTCAAGGACCCTACTAACATACTCAGAGAAATCTTCCTGGTTTCCTTGGAGAATTTTATTAAGCGGAGCAAGGGGGGAGCCAGCGTTAGGGAGCACCCTCCATGCAGCAAGGGCTGTATTTGATGTTTGTGTCAATAGGCCTATAGGCAGATGGCGCTGTTTAGCTTCGCTAGCATATGTCCCTTGACCGGAAAGTTTCTCATAAGACCAGTTTTTGGTGGTGGCATTTTTCAAGTTGGCTGCCGCAGAGGCCTGACATCGGTCAAAAAAATCAGCCTTCCAAGTAAGAAACTGTCCTCGTGAGAGCACAGCCTGGACCACCTGAGCCACTCTCCAGGCAATAGGTGCCCCCCCCCCCCCCCCCCCCCCCCCCCCCCCCCCCCCCCGCGGCCCATTGCCTTGAGGGCAGAGAGTGTGAAGGGTGCATTAGGTCAGTAGGACTTAACGGCTGTATGAAGGTCTTTCAGGGCTTTGAAATGAATTTTTCTGTTAAGTCAGGGCTCTTTCCCCTGATGGGGTTCCCTCTTCCTCATAACCCTCGTCTCCTTTGGTGTCCTCGTCCTCCTCCTCACCCTCGCTTGGGGAAAACTCAGGGGGCTCACTGGCCTTAACAGAGGGGTCATCGTCCTTGTCCGCTGACGGGGGGGGGGGGGGGGGGCCGGGTAGAGCTTTTGGCTGGGAGGTATGTCAATACTGACAGAGGATACCCGGGACCGGGTCAATTCCCCGTCCTAAGGACCGTGGGGACGCAGCGCGGGAAAGGGGTTTCAAACAGGACTCCACCACTGACAGCAGCTGTTGTTTCTTAGGATCACCGGAGGCACTTTCGACAATATCGCGAATAAGGCCCCAGTAAGAGAAGGCAGTAGGGGGAACAGAGTCAGGCCCCTCTCTACCTGTAATTTTAGATTAAGGTCTCTTCCTACCTTTTGCCACTTCCCTGGGTGTATGTCTGGGCCATTAATGAGAAACCAAGGACAGACTTCATCAATAAAAGTAAAATTTTACAAGATCCTTTTTCTTAACTTTAACTCCCCTATCTCTAAGTGTCTTCTTGAGGTCATGAATAAAAATCAATTCCTTAGAGAGCTTGGAACCCATGATAAAGTGAGGCGAACGATAACTTACGTTTCCGTGGGGCTCTCCGTGGAGCGATGAAGAAGGGGTCGCGACGTCCGGGTGCTTCTGGTTCGCCTGGCAAGGATCCGTGCCTCGAGCCCACGTTGGGCGCCGCGTGTCCCGACCCGCGGGACAAAAACTAGTGGGGTCGAGGAGGATCCAGCCTGAGAGAGGAATGGGTGAGTAAGGAGAGTGAGACCCAGGGATGTTAGGCAAGGTCTGAGTTTATTGAGCAGTAGTGCGAGCTTATATTTTGGAGAATAAGGAAGTTCAGCAAGGGGACCTTCTGGGGAGGGGCAGCAGCTGGCTGGGAAAGAACATTTTGCGGTTAGGCAGTTACGGGTGATCTTAGGTGGGGCCCCTTCCTGGAACAGTTGCGGCTCTCTGCTTGCGTTATGTGTTTTCTGGCTCCTGACACTGTCTCATTAAGTGTTAAGATCTGGTGGCTGTGCACAGCCCTCCCTCACTTAAATCCAATTCACTTGCATGTCCTGGCATCACCTCCCAGACGTCATGGTGGTCCTTGAGAATGAAAGACAAAACAGCAATGTCTTGAGTGGTAAGTGGCAGTAAGCTTACATTTCAGGTGGCTCTGGCAAAAGGTAGAAAAAACCCCCTACCCACTTAAAGGTGGAGTGTTATAATCTGAATGATTAAAGTGTTATAGCTGGAGAAGCCTTTTCAGTACCGGGGAAAACTTCCCATAGATCAGGGTGTCTTTGGATATGCTGACAAACCCAACATCCGTGAAGTCCAATCATGTTGACCACTGTTGACCTACTTCCTCATGGGGACTGCAAAAATAGCATTCAGTTTTTTCCAGTCCTCCTGTAGGGAGTGCACAGGAGAGGGAAAGAACAACAGGTGGTAGCATTATGATTAAATAAAACAATGTTATGTATATAGGGAAACGACAGACTTCATATGAGAACAGTGTACTCGTCAATGTTTTGCCTGATCTTGATTGCTGTTAGAGTGGTCAGCACCACCCGGGATGGTCCTTCCCAAGCAGGCTGAGTCCCCTTGGTTCACTGGAAATTCTTGACATAGACTTTATCTCCAGCATGAAGATTTGGAGTGAAAAGTCCAAAGGTCCAGTCTGTACTGCTTTTATGTTGTGGAGTTTACACAACCATCTTTGTAGTTCTTTTATGTGTGAAATGACAGTGGTATCTCCTCCCAGTATCTTGCTTGGATGGGAGGGGCAGTGCCCAAAAAGAATTTCAAAAGGAAGATATAAGTAATTCCTCACCTTGAAGTGTTGTGCAGATAGAACAAAGGCCAGGGGAAGGACATCAGGCTATTTCAGAGGGATCTCAGTATACAATTCGCCAACCATAGTTTTAAGGTCCCCTATTTGTATGTTCAACTTGGCCAAATATGAGAGTAGTAGGGAATATGAAATTTAGGAACCTCTCCCAGACAGGACTAGACCTGAGTCGGGATAGAGTTGGAAAAGTAGGTACCTCAGTCAGAATCTATGTGCTAAAGCAGGAAGCTATTTCTTTTAAGAATATCATAGCAACAAATCACCCAGTGGCTTGAGAAGCCAGAAAGGTCTCCACCCTTCTTGTAAGTCGGCTAACAATAACGATGCAGACCTTAATAGTGGCCAGACTTAGGCATACAGATTAAATCAAGCTGCAAATGTTAAAAAAGCATAGAAGCCTGGGGATATGCACCCCCTTCCCCCCTCTCCCATAGCAGGAAAGGCATGTTAAATGCCTGTCAAGTAGGGCAAGAAGAATATACAAGGGCAGCTTAAGGGGATGATACCTGGGGCAATCCAAGCCTTCCTAAGCAAATCCACAACTTCCTGGATGCCAAAATGTCCCTTCTGGTGAACTGATATACATTCCTAGTGATAAACTGTTTCTACTTTATAGTTTGAGTCATCATAAGAAAAAGAGCTATTGCCATCACAAGAAGGAGAGAGTAAAGATATGTGTCGTGCCTTTTAGGGCAGCAAGCTTGGCGGTGGGGTTAGCACAGTAGTTTGTCTTAGAAACGGTATAATGTTGCATCACAGATTGGATGAGTGGTTCAGTAGACAGGGCTCCATCAGCCTAGTGATTATGCTACACACATCACCATTGCTAGTAGTAATACAATCAGATAAAATTAGAATTACTGTAATGATCAACACAATTTCCGTGTATATGAGGTATAGTGAAATAAGAATATAGAACTAAAGGGGTAATATGAAATGCACACTTTGAGATGAGAAAATCTGATAACGTATTATAGTTTCTACACAAGTATCTTCACATTCGAAATTCTAATGAAATCCAATTGGTCTTTGGTATATATAAAGAAAACATGTTACACTGTAATTTTTCATTCTGTGAACTCAATTGTCTTTGCACATTCTTTCTGTATCAAGGTATTGTAGTGAACAAGCAGCCCAGCTGAACAATTTAGAAATATTCATATGTGTTCTCAAATTGGTTAAAGCAGAGCAAGTGAACAATTGGAGAAAATCCTTCTAATAAAGTAATAAGTTGGTGGGGTAGCATTGTCGTAGATAACCACTTGGGTATTGAATGGGATGGATAATTGTGAAGACTTCACAGGGTAAAATACGAGGGTTATGCTCTTCTCGTATTTCTGAAAAGGGAATGCCTAAGGGAGTAGGAGAGGTTTGGGATTTGACGTTTTGTTGACTCTAGAAGGTCAGGGCCTGGAGCTGTGGGCCTGCCCTTCCTGCTCTCTCAGATGTTAGCACAAAATAAGAAGATAATGGACTTCCTGAGAGGTATTTGTTCTCTGCTCCAGGAAGGTCTCTCTTGCCTCTCCCCCCCCCCCCCCCCCATGAGTTCCGATAGGGAAAACCTGAGTGGACTGGATCAACCTTGGTCCTCTGTCTAGTTCTCATGCCTAGACTGTAGGCCTGCCTCCCAGCCAATGGTGAGAAAGGGGGTAGAGGTGGGTGGGAATCTTTTCATTAAGAGTATGAATTATTCGTCTCCTCCATTATGGAGGTATGCCCAAATCTTGCAAGGTTTGTAAAATAAATTTACTTTGTTTCTTCTCAAGATGCATCTCCTATTTGAAAGTTCTGTCCCATACAGTATTAATTGTCAAAGCTTGAGTAACATCTTTTCCAGCATTGCACAGTCTGCTGGCTAAGGTCTCAAGATCTATGTTGTCAGTCCCTCCACCTCAACAACCAACTCAGGGGAGTCTGTTACCCCCTCCCCCAAGACCCAGGCCTTTGCCTAGCAAAGGGCCTGATCTCAAGGAAAATGAATGGAGCGGGAGCTGAAGGTGGTGAATAACTCCGATTTATTCAGGATAGCAGCAGACTTATCTTCAGTGATGTAGGTACATTCTTTGGTTACGTGGGTGAAAGAACAGGTAAAATCAGGACACCTGGGTACTGGGACCACCCCGATCCCACCTATTCTCCTCCCTTACCTTTCCTGCGCTCTCCCGAAGCTCCCTGCGGACAGGCAGTCCAGGCAAAGAACAGGAAGCTCCATGTGGTCTTAGCAAGCCCAGACAGAGCCGGAAATTCCACGTGGTCTGACAAGCTGGGCAGAGAACCGTAAGTTCCATGTACAATAAGGGCAAGACCCTTCCTCCTGGTCCCTTCCTGTTCCCCTTATCTATCCCTGCTTTGAATAAAGCAGTAAACAATTCTCTCCTTGATAATCTATTCTTTCGAGTCTGCTGGCTATTTTCTTTTTTCTTTTGAGGAAATTTATCTTTTCCCTGGTCTCCTAGGTCACCTGCCTGAAATTTTATTCAACACTTCTGAAAGAGGATGTCCTGTTTTTCCAATCAGTAGAGTCAGAATTGTGTTTTTAAGTGGGAGGAGTACTTCTTACTGTTCTATATCTGAGTGACCATCGAGGGGGTGCTTTGAGAAGCATCTGCATCTCCTACCGTTATTGCAGATTTTGCGTCACTTCTTCCTTAAACTTCATAAAATCTTTAAGCGAATACCAAGGTCTGTCTCCACTTGGCCTCATAGAGTCGCTGAGATTGTTCGTTGCATCCCTCGGCAGCCAAAGCTAACAGATTAGTCCCATTATTGCCTCCTGGAGTATGGTGACCCCTAAAAGCTTGTTGTACAAAGGGATTTCTGACTAAAGTGTATGAATTCCAGATAATTTGTTATCATCTACCCACATTCCTCCAGCGCCTTCATCACTGATTTCTCACCATCCAAGATAATAGTGATATCCCAGTTTTTTGGGTGAATCAGTTTAATGTATCTGTAAGTTCCTGCTGGGTAAAATCCTCAATTAACTTCCTTAACCACTTTGTGGCCTTCCTGATCCTCGTGCTTCCTCCACATTATTGGGCAAGCATCCACATCCTCATGATATTTCTCCTCATACTTAAAAGTCTTCGTACCTAAATTTGCTGCTTCTTCAGTATTGTCCCATGTATCTGGGTTCCATTTATCTGAGTCCCAATCAGGTCTTGCAGACACAAGGACTGCATATGCTTTCTTTATGTTAACTTTTTCCTTTCTTTTCCTGTATTCATGCTGGCTACTCTCACAGCTGCCTTTTCTGCTATCATCTGATAATTTCTAGCTTGATCCCCTAAAAGAAAGTTCTGACATATAACAGCTCCCCCTTTTTGTTTTAGAACTGGCTTTTGGAGGGAGTCCACAACGTCATGCATGGTGTTGGAGAAAAATCTCAGCAACAGTGGGACACAACAAATCAGTAGGAGGATGGTCAACAGTGTGGGAGGGAACCCAGCAACTGTTGACCAAAGCCATCCAAACCCACCTCTAGCACTGTTAATCCAAATTTCATCAGCCTCCTTATCAGGCAAATCCTGAGCCTTAGCAGCTTTTGTTCTCGTTAAATCCATGTATATTTTCCAAAGCTTAGGAGTGCCCTTCCGGCCTTTTCACTGTATTCCAGAGGAGTCAGGTACCCTATAATCCAGTCATCATACTTATGTACTCTGATCTGTCCATGGCCCCATGCCATGAATGATAAGTCTCTCCACTTAAGTTTCATACATTTTACATGAGGGGTATCACAACCTAAGAAAGGTGGATACAGTGTTGGCACCTTAAGATGTGGGTCAAAGGCCCATTGTTTACGCGCCAAGAAAATGGGCAAGTTTTCAGGGCATTTGAACTCCAGTGGTGTGTTTACCGTCCATCTCAATTCATATTTCCATATCCAGGATGATGTCTCTGTGGCATTGTCCGGCAGTTGGTTAAGATATATGCGGACCTGTGCCTGAAATACCATACAGTTTGAGTCATTGTTCAGGGCAAAACATAGAGGTCCAAATGTCTGCAATGATAAAACCCTGAAGCATGGTATTGTTCAGCTGCACCGTGTTGTGATGTCCAAAAAGCAGACTAAGATTTCCAAAGGTGACAGGTGGTGGTAAGGGATCTCCCATGAGTACAGGATTGACCTACGGAGGTTGATGCATGTAAGCCCAATACTGTCCTGCCACGCCCAAGGAAAGCTGCATCATAAGGATCACGAGGAACATCTGAGCCCCCATCGTTCTCTTTGTCTTCCTCCTTGCTGGTCGTCGGCGAGGTTGTGTGTATCTCAGGTATTTCTGGTGGGGTTACTATGTGGTCCTGTATCTGTAACAACAGAAGCATATCCCCTTCCCCATGATATTACCCTGGAAGGCCCTGGCCATTCCCCCGGTCATCTTTCCACATAACCACAGTGGGAACTTCATTGGGGGATAGTTGTCCCTGTGTTTGATCCATGTCCCTATGGCCCAATGGTCTGTGTTGTAGTACCATGGCTTTCATAGCTGGAGAAAGATTTTTAGAATCGAATTTCAGATAGTTCACTGCATATATGGCTTGTAGTCTTTGTGCAGGAGAAGCAACTCCCCCTTTTTTGTTTTTGCAAGTATGTTTTTAAGGTACGGTTGGTCCTTTCTACAATGGCTTGTCCCTGGGGATTATAAGGGATTCCTGTAGTATGGTGAATGTTAAATTCCTGGCAAAATCGAGAAAAGCCCTGAGAGGTGTAAGCTGGGCCATTGTCAGTCATGGTGTGAGGAACTCCATGGTGGGCAAAACACGTCAATCGGTTTTGGATAACATGTTTAACCGCTTCACATAGCTCTGTAGGGTTGCCATGGAGGAACTTGAGAAGGTGTCTACACAAACATGGATATGTTTTTGTTTGCCAAATGGTGCGTAATGTGTGATGTCCATTTGCCACACAGTGAGGTGTGTCACCCTGGGGATTGGATGCCGGAGGGTGTGCCTGCAGGATAAATGGAACACACTGTGCAGGCCTTTACTATGTTCTTTGCCTGTTTGGTGATGCCATATAGAAGCCTTAAAGATCTGCCTGATAGATGGAGCCTGTTACGGGTGACTGTTTGTACAACTGAAATGGAAATTGAAAATTCCCTTTAAATTAATAAGATCATTCACATAAATAGGTTCAGTTCAACTCCCGGCCATAACCGTTCTATAACCCCTGAGTGTTCTTGGCTTAACATTCCAGGAACTAGCCATTCCTAGGTCACGTCGACCCGGAGGGTTGGCTTCCCTCCCTGCGAAACATGATGTTATTAAAGAAAACAAGTACCAAGCCTCAGGCGGATGGGACGTGACTGGGCCAGATGTGTATTGAACAAACCATGAATAGCGCACGTGCCAAAAACCTCTTGGCTCCAAGCCTTCTTTGTTTAGAACAGTATAAAAATCTACGTCCTGTAAGCCCGCTGAGCCTCACCCGCGGGAAGGACGCTTCGCCCGGGAAAACTTTCTACACAATTCAAGTTTGCATGGGCTGTAACGGGGCTCCCAGCCATTGATTGACTTTGGAGGTTCCCTTGAATTGGTGATGTATCTCTTCCTTTACCGATTATCTTGATAGGTGGTGTGTTATTGGTTATTCTCATTATTGTATGTTTTCTATGCAAATTTAAGCTATCTGTCCCTTGCCTTTTCTAAATAAATTTCCATTTTCTATTTTCCTGGTGTGTTGGGGAATGTCATTTATAGGAGCGAATCCGAACCTCACTGAACAGTATTAACACAACAACATAAAGGAGGGCGTCTGCACGGGCATTGCCTTATGACAAAAGTCCTGGTAAAACCAGTATGAGACCTAATATGGGTGAAGTAAATGGGATGAGTATGTGCTCTGATTGTCGCCTGAAGCTGGTGAAGGAAGAAAGATGTGTTGGTTTTAGTATGAGATATGATGGCGGATTCAATTCTCTGAGCCACATCCTGAGCATGTTTACTATCTGTGATAACATTGATAAGGGTGAGCAATTTTTGAAGCTTGCTATAAAGCAAAAAGTTCATTCTGTTGAGTGGGAGGTATATGGGGTATGTAGCAGAGTGCCGATATATAAATCGGGAATGTATAGATGCCTTGTTCTCTGTGGTGGCATTGGTGAAGACATTAAAACCATCAACAAGATTGTTCTTTGTGTTCTGTGGAAAAATTACTGGCCACTTCCCTAATCAAGGTGAAAAAGGTACCGTGGTCCCATACTGGAAATTAAGACCTGCAAGCATTCCCCAGTCGGGGTCTTCCATAATGGCATTACTAATTTGTGCGGTGGTGTAAGGCACCCGAACAACTTGGGCTCATTCCCTTGCAGTTGTCTCACTCTCATTCTCGCCTGGTGTATGAGGGCTGCAACTGTCTGCAGGTACGTTGTCGCTGTCCTTTCCCGTTTACTGGGTAAATACAACCATTTTATCACTCCTGCACCCTGATACAGGGCTGCCAAAGGTGAGTGGTTTGTGGGCAAGATAGAGTGGATCCACATCAACAAATGGAAATTTCTAACAGTGAGTCCCTTGTTATATTTCTCTTCTATGAGATGCAAGGCCTCTATTGCCTCTGTTGTTAACTCCCTACGAGAGTTAAGAGCGTAAGAGCAGAGTCCCATCTAAGAACATCATAAAGTGGTTGCATGATTGAATTAGGGGGTTCCTGTCTTAGGCCGAATTCGTTGTATATCTCCTATCAACTTTTGCATTGTCATTTAGCATTTGGAGTTTGGTAATGTCAATTGTTGGTGTCCTTATCTCCGCACTAGAGGGATTGGTCACACGCCCCAAGTCATTAAATGGGGTTTCTTTCTGTATATTCTCTGGTGCCACTTCCCAGGTCGTAACATGCCATTGCCTGAATGGTTTCCTGAAGCATAGCTTCCAATGTATTGATATTGTTGTGTGATGCCAAAATATATGATAATGTATTAATGGTACTCTCTTTATACTTTTTTCTAATAGGCTTTAAAATGATACCTACATACCATTGACATAATGTTGGGTGGTTTTTATTCCCTGTGGTAAGACCTTCCACTGATATCTCTGGTAGGGGGAAGCCAAATTAACACTGGGTACATTAAAAGCAGATTTTTCTCTATCGTGAGTGGCAATAGGTATGTGTTTTTCCACAATCCGGCTAGCAGCTTCTGGGGGGGTGTAAGATCCACCCACAGCCAGCACCTGGAAAGCTGCCAACAGCACAGGTTCTTTTGATCTGCTTAACTAAGGAAAGCAAGGTTGAAGGGGTTGACAAGTTTACTTTAATCTAGCATACAGACAGCATTCACTTAGTTCAGGAGAGAAAGCCAGCACCCTGAACTTCAGAACAAAATACAAACAAATTAAAAGCATCAACAGACAGACCCAATACAGATTCATAGTTACATCAAGGTTCAGCCCGGGAGCTCAGAACAAGGGCTGGCCCACAGTCCCGCACCACCACTGCTGCGCCAAAGAGTTCCGAAGAACAGACAGCTAACCCCTGGTATTTATCTTTTTCAGCATCAGGGGTGAGTCACATGGGTGACTCACCCATGTGACATAGAATCATCACAAAGAGGCGGACTTAAACCCATGTGGTCTGAAAGCCTCTGCTGTCCCAGACATGTAAACTAGGCCCTCCCTGGAGTTAGTCCCACCTTGGGCCCCACCGTAGTTGCCAATCCACACCCTCTAAGGTTTTACACCTAATAGGGGTTTGGGCCTGGGCCTTAGCGCTTAGTAAGACTCACTGAATTACTCAAAGCAAACAAAAGCCAAACTCTTCAAGGGCACTTGTTGAACTAAGTGCTAAAGATCCCATTTTGATTACCAACACAGTATGCTATAAAAGCAGTCTTTTATCTCAATTGTCCATAACGGTTCTGAGGAATCATGTCTGGACACGGAGGCCCTGGTTGCAAGGCTCCCATTGTTTCCATGCATGCATGGACCTGTCTTAAATTTGTGAGCATTCTCCATTTTCCTGATTCTTTTTTATACAAATTACGGGTGAATTCCACGAGCTGGTAAGAGGGTCCTATGTGGTCCTTATCAAGTTGTTCCCTGTGTCCTGTAAGGCCTCAATCTTTTCTTTAGAGAGGGGCCATTGATCCACCCACATTGAGTGGTGGTTTTCCATGTTAAAGCTGGTGTGGGCAAAGCCTGTTTTTCTTCAATGGCCCTGCCTCAAAAGGCTCATTAGATAATGTGAATCTGAGCTGTATCAATATGTCTCTGCCCCATAAGATGGTTGGTAAACCTTCAACCACCAGGGGTTGAATCGTTCTTCCTTCTCCTCACACTTGAAGTGTAAGGAGTGTCTTGATCTTTGTGAATTCTGAGTGCCTCCAATTCCTCTAAGTCTATATCTATGGTGTCCAACGGCCAGTGTGGTGGCCATTGATTCTTAGGGAAGACTGTAAAATCTCCTGTATCTAGAAGTCTCTGGAAAAAGTATTGTCCCACTTGAATAGTGTACATGGGGTGAGAACTGGTGATGTGTTCCTGAAAATACACCCCACTCTCCTTCTGTCAGTCTCCTTCAAACAAAAGTCTCTGTGCCACACATCGTCCTGTGTCCACATTAGACTACTTCATCTGGATTCATTACTGGGACTTTATTATCTTTTACATCAGACATTATCACATAAGGGGTCAGTCTGGTATATTGATTGTGAGCAGTGCCTATGATAAGGCCTGAGCGTTGTTTGAGTATTCTGTCTGACTATAGGGATCTCCACAGCTGTGTGTGGGTCTATCCTATAGTGACCTGCACCGAATAATCTCTGTACTGTGTATTTTCGCCCATGAGTTCGGTGAATTACTTTCCCAGCTACTGTGTAGCCGGGTTGACCTGACTCTCTGCCATCAGTCCGCATGGTTTTGCCTGGACTCGGGGACAAGAGCCGGCCGAGGAATTTAAACGGCATTCATTAGTCCAGTGTCTGGGTCGGTGACATTTCAGACATGGCTTATTGGGTCATGACCTTGACTTAGCTCCCAGATTTGGTAAGGGCTTGTTCCTGCAAACTTTTTTGAAATATTCCGGTCTCCCACATCTCTAACGATTTCCTTTTGGTCTTTGAACAGTCAATGCCATCATTTGTGTACCATACGTTTGTGTCCCTACCGTCTCACGTTATCTGCCAGCTGGCATTTTTTCTTAATCCTATCATGGCTTTCTGGCACTCTGCATTGGCGTTTGCTCTTGCCACTTGTGCAATGATTAACTCCTGTCCTCCAACATCTCCTAGGCTTTTTGCTACAGCGTCTTGTAACCTGGCCATGAAGTCTGTGAATGGGTGAATGGTGCCTCTTGGTCCCCTTTAACAACTATCCTACCCCATGCGTCCAAAGCAGCATTTACGATGTGCTGTAATGTTTCCAGGGGAAGATTGATTTGTTCATTCTTCCCCATCCACCGACCTGAGCCTGTGATTTGCTCAAACATGATGGCAGCATTGCCAGGATTTTGTATGTTGGCTCTGGATATGATCCGAGCTTGCTAGTTAAACTCTGTGAGCCACTGTACGGATTGGCCAGGAGAGAGATGTGCTCGCACTATCTGCTTCCAATCGCTTGGTGTCATGACCTGTTGAGCCACTGATTTCAAAATCATCAGAACATAACCAGGTTTTGGGCCATAAGCATCTATGGCCTTCTTTAAATCTTTTATACAGTGAGGTTCCAGGTTCCCATATCTCCTGACTGCATCAGAGATTGTTAGGATCAGGCTGATTGGGATCCTCCTCTTCATCTTCTAAAATTGGCATGGTAATTCCCAACAGAGAGAGTTCCATTTTATCTTGGGGAGAGGCATAAAGGAGAGCCTGCTGTAAAGGACTTAACTCCTGGGGCTCTTTATTTTGGTCTCTTGGGTTTTTTACCTGTACTTTACTGTCCTGACCACTAGGTGGCAGCAAAGACCGTGTTAATTTTTGAGGGCAGGAACTTCCTATTTTTTTTACTGTCAAATTTTTGGTGCACCACACTTCCACTTTTTTCAGCAGCAGGCTTTAAAGTTCTAATTTCACGTTGTAACTCCATAGATCTTTGCCTCTAAATGCCTTTTTTCTGCCTCCTTTTTAAAGTCAGGGTTTCTCCCTGGTCCCGTTTCACTCGGGGTGCTGCAGCCTGAGCTCTGTGTCTGAGCAGGGAAACTCCTGACCTTCTGTAAATGCTCTTTCCTAGTGGCGATGGCCAGCTTTAGCATGTCATAGATGATGAACACCTCAATGTCTACCTCTCTTGGGTTTTGCTCGTCATATTCTGTTAATTGTTCCCCCACTATGAACAGCCTTTGTAAAGCATATGGGGGGATCATGAGCCATCCAAGGTGACGCCTTTATTGCTACTTGTACAAATTTCTTTATCTGGGAGTCCTTGACCTTGCACCCTACGTGCTAAATTCTTAATTGTTCCCAGCTATTTATTGTTTGCAAGGCAAGTGTGTGTCCCATGGTGAGTTCTTCGACTCTTCTATCCAGAGCCCTGTGAAAAAGTGAAACCCCGCTTCGAAGTAACTCACGGTCCTCTGCTCCCTCGCTGTTGGCCGTCCTGGGATTCTGGCCCCGGCAGTGGAGTTGTTCCTGATTGTCTCCTTATTTGCCCCACGTTGCGCACCAGTCTGCCCAGCTCCCTGGGGAGGGGTCTCTGGTCGGCGGGGACCCTGATCAGGAACAATGAAGAGACAGGGAGACAGAGGTGGAGAAGTCTCATTTATTCAAGGAAGCAGCAAAGCTTTTATAGCAGTTTCAGCGAAGCATATGCTAGATTGGCACCTGCAAGGCGGCTTATTGCCAATCATGTAAAAAGTTTTAGCTGTGTGTATGCCCTCGTGGATCCCCTGTGCATGGTCTCATGGAGTGTGGCGACCCAACCCAGCCTGTTTGGCCTTGATTGGGAACGGAGACAGCACCCTTTTCCCCCACGGGACTGGCTGTGAGCCTCAACAGCACTTAACACCAGTAGAGGGGAATAGGCAAATTCTCCCACCCTGGAATGCTTATTTCTTTCACTGGAGTCTTTGTTTCCAAATAGAGGCATTATACTTTGAGATCCTGTTTGTGGCACCAGCAGGACAATGGTCAACGGTTAGGGCAATGGGAAATTTCAAAGTAGATCATGTTATGCAGAAAATAACAGCGAGACAAGACCTGGGTTCAAGATCAATTTAGAGTGTGGATTTATTGATCAAGCGTGTGACTACCTGGAGTATGCACTCAAATCAGGCAGTCCCAAACGGAGGGACTAAAGGCAAAAACCACAATTACACAATTAGGAAGGGTGGCTAGCGGAAGTACAGAAGCAAAGATCAGCCATTAGTTGGATCCATAGCTCAGGGCTAATTTCGGGAATAAAGAGCAAGGGTACAGGGGTGTAACCTTCTTGTGACATGGGAGTCCCTCCTAGGTTGTGATCAGCTTCCTAGAACAGAGTGGAGGGACATGAGGGAAGGGGCATTGGAATTCCCCAGATGTACTGGGTGAAGGGTTGTAAGCAGAATGGCCTTTGTTTTCTTTGAGTGACTCAGTTTGTGTCATTGAGCTTTGCTGGGTGCTGGGCCCCAGGCCCAGAGCCCTGTTAGGTGTGGAACCTTGGTGGGGGCCCAAGGTAGGGCTAACTCCAGGGAGGGCCTAGTTTACATGTCTGGGACAGCAGAGGCTTTTAGACCAGGTGGGTTTAAGTCCTCCTCTTTGTGACGATTCATGGGGCTGGACAAGGGGAGGTGATAACTCTGGAGTCATGCTGTATTGGGTTGCCGGAGACTGGAAAATCGCCTTACCCCTCCCCTCTGCCTGACCCGTGCCCTCTCCCTTCGCTAGCTTTCATTTCTCGCTTAGCTTTCATTTCCTGGCTAACTCTCGTTTCTGGGATATGACGCAGGCCTGCATCCAATGCGTAGCCACGCCTCTGGGGACGTGGCATCCTGATAGCATGCTCATAAAAACCCTTACCAGGAACAATAAAGAGAGACATTTTCACACCAGCAATGCGTCTAGTCTCCTTCCTCTCCGTGATCCCGTTCCCGAGCCTCTTGGCCCTTTAGAGCCATCAGGTCCTCCTCGAGCCTAGCTCCCCCGGCCCTCTCCAGCTTCGCTGACCCACGATTGTGTGACCTGCGGGCCAGGTCACTTGGCGCCCAACGTGGGGGCTCGAACGCTGGACAGGGACCCGATAGACGCCCCCGACTCGTCCGGACTCCGAAAACCCCATTAAGGGAAGTGTTCGCGTCTATCGACATCATGGGATCACAACTATCCAAAGAACAGGTTTTTGTTAAAGATTTAAAACAAAGCTTCAGAGAGAGAGGAATAAGGGTAAAGAAAAAGGACCTTTTAAAATTTTTTATTTTTATAGATAAGGTATGTCCCTGGTTCATTGTTAATGGTCCAGAAATACACCCGGGGAAATGGCAGAAAGTAGGGAGAGATCTTAATGAGAAATTGAAACAAGAAGGTCCCGAGTCAGTTCCCATAAATGCCTTCTCCCTCTGGACCTTAATTAATGACATTATTGAGGGATCAACAGGAGACAAAGGTGCCCGCCAGTTACTCGTTCAGGCGGAATCCTGTCTCGCGCCACTTTCTCGCGCTGCTTCTGCATCCTCCCTTCACGCAGAAAACTCACAAGACAAAGAGGAAGTAAAATCTCCTCCCCCTATCATCATGCCCCCTACCGTCAAGTCCATTTACCCGCCACTCCCTAACCCTGTGGAAGAAACACTCACTTTCCCGGTCTTCCCTACCGAGAGGAAAGTCGGCATGAATACTGCCCCCGAAAACGAAAGCGGCCCGCTCCCTGACAAGGACGCAGCCAATTTAGACGCTGAGGCTGCTGCATACAACCCTCAAGAAGTGTTCGTATCCCGTACTTTCTCCCCACCCCCCTATTTACTACCCCCCCTTGTGGACCTTTCCCAAATCCAAAGAGATTTGACCCAGCGCATGGCTGAATTAAGAAAGACAGTCAATATGCAGAATCAATATCACCAGATGGTAAAGGAGTTCTCGGCGCTACAAGCGTCCCTGCAGAAGGCACTCCTTCCTCCCTCTGCCCCAAAAGGTACTCTTATAGCACTCCCTCAAGAAAAAATTCCCCAACCAAAACAGAAACAGAAATCCCTTCTCTTTCCTATTCTTAGAAGCAATACACAGAATAGACCTAAGGATGCAGAGGATTCAAACACTGATGAGAACCCTCCCGAAATTAGTGCAGAGAAGGAGGAGTCCGATGAGGAAAGCCAAGAGGAGGAGGTGGAGAATGATGATCAGGAATCTGATTCAGAAGAGGACAGTAAATCATGCTCCTCTAAATACAAAGCCCCAAAGTTTAAGAATATCAAGGATCTCCATGCAGCCGTAAAAAAGTACGGTCCAAATGCCCCTTTCACTCTCTCTGCCCTTGAGGCTATAGGACAAGGAGGTTATCTGCTGCCCGGGGAATGGGTGCGAGTAGCTCAGGCCGCCCTATCAAGGGGACAATTCCTAACCTGGAAAGCAGAATTTGAATATCACTGTCAAACCATCGAAAAAAGAAACTTGAAATCTAAGGCTAATAGGGATTGGACTTTTGAAAAATTAGCAGGACGAGGTGAATATGCGTTAGAGAAAAAACAAAGAAAGTTACCTACAGGCTTGCTAGAACAGACTGCTCACGCGGCTAATCGCGCTTGGAGAGCCCTTCCTGTTACAGGCTCCCCCTTTACACCCCTTAATAAGATCACTCAAAGAAAAGATGAAGAGTACTCTGACTTTGTCAGTCGACTGTTAGAGACGGCTGAGAGGACATTAGGAAATGAAGCATCAGATGATTTAATTATCAAAAGACTGGCTTTTGAGAATGCAAATGGCCCATGTAGGAATGTACTGAATGGTCAATGGCAAGATAAGACATTGAATGAGATGATTAAACTATGCCGCGATATCCAAGATCCTACAGCAGCAAAAATTGAAAAAATGTCTCAGGCGGTATTGGCCTTACAAAACCCTATGAAAAACATGTCAGAGGCATTTCTAACCATAGGGGCAGCTGTCGGTAATAGTATAAAAACCTGTTTTAGATGTGGGGCAGAGGGTCATTTTGCCAGACAATGCCCCATGAGCCAACCTAACCCCCCCACTCAACGAAAGCGCACAACACCCGCTACTCCGTGTCCCAGGTGCAGAAAAGGGTTTCACTGGGGGAATACATGCAGAGCAACACATGATATAGAGGGCAAACCCCTTCCCCCGTTGTCGGGAAACGGCTGGCGGGGTCCGCCCCGGACCCCTCAAGGACTGGCCCAGCCAGCCACGGGGACCCACCCTGCCCACAGCTCTCCAGAGCAACGGCAGGCAGTGCAGGAGTGGACTTGTGTGCCACCGCAGCCGCAATATTGAGACCGGAGGACGGCCCACAAATCCTCCCTGCGGGAGTCTTCGGCCCTCCGCCCAGAGGTTCCTTTTTCCTCATTATTGGCCGTGCCTCTACCACCCTTCAAGGGATAACAATACACCCAACTATTGTCGATAATGACTATGAAGGAGAGATTAAGATAATTGCTTCTGCTCTGAAAGATACTATGAGAATCCAGCCCAATCAACGTATTGCCCAAGCCCTCCCTCTTCCTATGGATACCACCTTTCCTGCTTCTAAAAATAAGAGGGGCAATTCAGCACCTGGGTCCTCAGATATTTACTGGGCCCAGGCTCTGTCACAAGAGAGGCCTACACTAATGCTCAAAATACAAGGTAAACCCTTCATGGGCTTACTCGATTCTGGGGCTGATTCAACCGTCATTTCTGAATCACACTGGCCGTCTACCTGGCCGTTACAGCCCTCTCTAACCCACCTACAAGGCATAGGGCAAAGTTCCAACACCATGCAATCCTCACAACTGTTACAATGGGAAGATCGAGAGGGTAATAGAGGAACAGTCCGTCCCTTTGTAGTCCCATGCCTCCCCGTTAATCTATGGGGAAGAGATATCCTCTCACAAATGGGAGTTATCATGTGCAGCCCTAGCTCAGTTGTTACAGAACAAATGCTAAGTCAAGGTTTTTTACCCTGCCAAGGACTAGGAAAAAATAAACAGGGCATCACTCAACCTTTACATATACAACCTCACCCTGACCGCTCCGGCCTTGGTTTCCAGAAACATTTTTCATAAGGGCCACTGGTCCCCTCAGCCTACAGGCGGATAAAATCACATGGAGATCTGAGACTCCCGTCTGGATTGACCAGTGGCCCCTTCCTAAAGAAAAACTAGAGGCTGCATTAATGTTAGTTCAACAACAATTGACTGCGGGTCACATAGAACCCTCCAACTCTCCTTGGAATACTCCAATTTTTGTTATTAAAAAGAAGTCAGGTGCCTGGAGATTGCTCCATGATTTAAGGGCGGTCAATAAGACCATGATCCCCATGGGATCGCTACAACCGGGTCTTCCTGCACCCGTAGCAATCCCGGCAGGTTTCCAAAAAATTGTAATAGACCTCAAGGACTGCTTCTTTTCCATTCCTCTCCACCCCGACGACTCCAAAAGATTCGCCTTCGCTGTCCCAGTTACCAATTGCGTAGGACCCTCTCCTCGCTTTCAATGGAAAGTTCTCCCCCAAGGCATGACCAACAGCCCTACCCTTTGCCAGAAGTATGTTGCCCAGACAATCGACCCCTTTCGCTTACAATTTCCACAACTTTATATCATTCACTATATGGATGACATTCTTATTGCTGGGCCCTGCGAGCAGGAATTACTTAGGATCACCACATTGCTAATAACTGCCTTAAAAGATAGGGGGTTATACATATCCCCGGATAAAGTCCAGCTTGCCTCCCCTTTCTTTTTTCTTGGATTCGAATTGCATTCCTCTCATATAATAACACAGAAAGCTCAGATACGGACAAATCATTTGCACACGCTGAATGACTTCCAAAAGTTATTGGGTGATATTAATTGGCTACGCCCTTACCTTAAAATCACCACAGGAGATTTGAAACCCCTCTTTGACATTCTGAAAGGTGACTCCAACCCAACCTCGCCCCGTGTTCTGACTAAAGAAGGTGAGGTTGCCCTACAAAAAATAAATCATGCTATTTCAGCCCAAAAAATAGGATATTATAACCCACAGAAAAAACTCTGGTTTCTTATCTTTTCTACATCATTCTCCCCTACGGGCCTTTTATGGCAAGATCTGCCCCTATATTGGATCCATGGTCCTGCAACACCCACCAAAGTGCTACCCACCTACCCGCTTCTTACTGCCTCCCTCCTTCAGGAAGGCAGGTCTCTTTCAGTCAAACTTTTTGGGAAAGACCCCGACCACATTGTCTGCCCTTACACCTCCGCACAACTGTCATGGCTTCAACAGAATGATGATACTTGGGCCATCTCCTCTGTATCTTATCAGGGAATCCTTGATAATCACTACCCTCCTGACAAATTGATCCAATTTCTTAGGGACAATCCAGTGGCCTTCCCCAGAATCACTAAAAGAGATCCTCTAGAAAATGCTCGTCTAGTCTTCACTGACGGGTCCTCCTCAGGAACTGCTGCCATATCTATAGACTCAAATCTAACTTCCTTTCATACACCTTATAAGTCAGCCCAACTAGTGGAGCTTGCCGCTATACTTTGGGTCTTTGAACATGTTCCGGACCCAATGAATATATACACGGATAGTGCTTATATTGCTAATTCAATCCCCGAGCTTGAAACTGTTCCTTATATAAAACCTTCCACCAATGCATTCTCTATGTTCCTTCAAATACAAAAACTGATCAGAGAAAGAGCACAGCCTTTCTTCATTTGCCATATCAGAGCGCACTCTGATCTCCCTGGACCATTGGCAAAAGGGAACGATACTGTTGATGCGGCTTCCAAGCACTTGGTTTTCGCCTCTGTATTGCAACCCTCCCCCATAGAGACTGCCACCAAGGCACACGAGTTGCACCATCTTAATGCCCACAGCTTAAGTCAAATTTATAAAATCACCAGAGAACAGGCCAGACAGATTGTCAAACAATGTCCAGGATGTCTGGTGCTCCTGCCTGAACCTCACCTTGGAGTGAACCCCCGAGGCCTGGTTCCCGGGGAACTGTGGCAGATGGACATCACTCATTTCACACCTTTTGGTAAACTCAAATACATCCACGTTTCCATAGATACCTTTAGTGGTTTCCTCATAGCGACCCTACAAACGGGAGAAGCCACCAAGCACGTTATCAATCACATTGTGGCCTCATTAGCCATAGGGCCTAAACCCAAAATTCTCAAAACTGATAATGGACCGGGATACGTTAGTTCATCCTTTAAACAGTTTTGTGCATATATGAACATCAGAAATATCACAGGTATTCCATATAATCCCCAAGGACAAGGTATTGTTGAGAGAGCCCATCAGACTTTGAAAAGAATGATATCTAAATTGCAATCGGGGTCAGAAAAAACTATACATACGGGCCAATAACCATAGGACCCTCCTAAATCATGCACTCTTCGTCCTAAATTTTCTTACATTGGACGCTCATGGCAAATCCGCCGCAGATCGCCTTTGGCACCCATCGTCAGCCCATGATTATGCCCAAGTGAAATGGAAGGATCCCCTCACCCATCAGTGGCATGGCCCTGATCCAGTCCTTATATGGGGCAAGGGACATGCCTGTATATATGATTCCAATGCACAAAACGCCAGATGGCTACCTGAACGGTTGCTTAAGTTAGTAGATCATGCCATCATTAAACACTGAGTCCAGGGCCCTGCCTTACCCTGAGACGATGCTATTTCTTTTCTTGTCTTCTTTAGAAAATGATATCCACTCTGCTGATCTCCCTGCTCCTGTTCGCGGAGACCGACGCCGGTTTCGGGCCTCCCCCTGGAACAGACTTGCGCCATGCCCTCTTCGGAGCCCCCTGTGACTGTAAAGGCGGCATCATCACTGTTATGCCTACCGCCTTTACTCGAGCCATTGATTGCGGCGACAAGATAGCTTACCTCCAGTACCACCACACCGGCACGGGAATCTCCAGACAATCCTACCAATGCGTAAGAAAAGTCAAAATAATCCCCCAGAATAATGGCATCCCTGGACCCTGTCCCTCTGATTGTGTTTACCTCCAGGCCCTTCATTCCTTGTGCTACACTAGCACACAGCAATGTACAGGCAAATCAGGCACTTATCTCACCTCCCGCCAACAAAGGGCGTATGGGGGGAGCACTGGAGGCGACTGGGGCCCTATTCAGATCTCAGGTCCAACTAACAAATATGCCCAAGCCTCTTGTGACAAAATTAACATTGGGAAAAATGTCTGCTGGTCACTCCACGCACCCATTCACGTCTCTGATGGCGGGGGCCCTACTGATCAAATCAGAGAAATGGAGGTCAAAGAGCGCGTGGACGAAATTATAAGAGCCATGTATCCCCCTTTACAATACCATCCGCTAGCTCTACCTCGAGGACGGGGTGTGGATCTTGATGTCCAGACCTATGACATTCTTGCTTCAACTCATAAGGCGCTCAATATTACCAACCCTGACCTTGCAAAAGACTGCTGGCTCTGTATGACCCTGGGCACCCCAATGCCCCTAGCCTTACTGACACATGATCTCTCTTTTGCCACCAATTGCACACTTAGCCCTCCTTTCCGGGTACAGCCCATGCGACCTCTCTCTGCCCCCTGCATAGAAGCTCCTTTTCGGAATTCTTCCTATGATCTTAATGTAGGCCATGCATCCTTTGCTCTTTGTACTTCTAATCACACCTTTAACTACACCGTAGAGCGGACACCTCACCTCCTTTGCCCCACCCCAGGGAGAGCGTTCGTATGCGGGGGCAACATGGCTTTTCTAGCCCTGCCTTCCAATTGGACGGGCCTCTGTGTACAGGCCTCTATCCTCCCTGACATCAACATTATTTCAGGGGACCAACCGGTCCCACTGCCTAGCATAGATTATATTGCTGGAAGACCAAAAAGAGCCGTGGCGTTCATTCCTTTATTAGTAGGCCTCGGAGTAGCAGGAGCCATGACCACCGGATCTGCGGGGTTGGGTGTAGCAATTCACTCATATGCCAAGTTATCTAACCAATTGATTAATGATGTCCAGACCCTCTCAGGGACTATCCATGATCTCCAGGACCAAATTGATTCCCTTGCGGAAGTAGTACTTCAAAACAGGAGAGGGTTAGACCTGCTCACCGCCGAACAGGGGGGAATATGTCTAGCCCTACAGGAAAAATGTTGCTTTTATGCCAATAAATCTGGCATGGTAAGGGATAAAATTAAGAAATTGCAAGAAGAATTGGTCCAGAGGCGTAAAGAGCTTTTAAATAACCCCCTCTGGAACGGTTTACATGGGCTTCTCCCATACCTCCTCCCCCTTCTTGGGCCTCTGGTGGGTCTTCTCTTGCTCCTTTCCTTTGGCCCCTGGGTTTTTAACAGATTAACCACCTTTGTTAAGTCTCAAGTAGATTCAGCCATTGCCAGGAAGAGCCACATATTTTAAAGCAGACTACAGGAACAAGACACCACTGAACAGCAGGAAGAGCGACTACAATTCACGGAAGACCTTCTGAAGGAGCCCTGGCATCGGCGTTGGAAGACAAACCTTTATGCCCTGTGCTATAAAGCCAATCAACCTCTTCCCCTTTTTGCCCGGCCAGCTTCGCCTTAGCTCTGTCACTATCAATAAACTTCCCCTCGAAACTCACTCCACTTACCCCCACTCTTCCTGTGTACAATCCAGTTCACCCTCTGAAGGACGGCTGTGGCTGAGCCCATGACGGGATTATTGCAACCCTGAATGAAGGATGATTGAGGTCTGGTTGAAACTGGCCGTAAGACCCTCTGATCACCATGACGGGCAACCTCCAGTGGCGCGAGTCGCAGGGCTGTAGTACCCTACTGTAGACACCCCGCCCGGATGACCTAAGACAGTGATCAAGGGCGGGCTCTGAAAATCCTTTATACACCAGACGCTCTCACCTCATTATCAGAACCAAGTTGCATAGCCTAAGACAGGCCAGTCACCCTTTCCTTAAAATAAAAATGGGGGACATGCCGGAGACTGGAAAATCGCCTTACCCCTCCCCTCTGCCTGACCCGCGCCCTCTCCCTTCGCTAGCTTTCATTTCTCGCTTAGCTTTCATTTCCTGGCTAACTCTCGTTTCTGGGATATGATGCAGGCCTGCATCCAATGCGTAGCCACGCCTCTGGGGACGTGGCATCCTGATAGCATGCTCATAAAAACCCTTACCAGGAACAATAAAGAGACATTTTCACACCAGCAATGCGTCTAGTCTCCTTCCTCTCCGTGATCCCGTTCCCGAGCCTCTTGGCCCTTTAGAGCCATCAGGTCCTCCTCGAGCCTAGCTCCCCCGGCCCTCTCCAGCTTCGCTGACCCACGATTGTGTGACCTGCGGGCCAGGTCATTGGGTGACAGCCTAATCTACGGGCATGTGAACCTCCCAGGGTCCTAAGGGGAGGGGCCAACTCAAGAACCAATTGGCTCTGGTCATTCAGGCCATGCTTGATGATGTCAAAAAACTCTATAAGAGGAGAGAAGACAGCATGAAGATCCCTTTTTCTGTTGGAGCAGCTACGGTGGCAAGTGTGACTCTGGGCCAGCTCTCAGGCTGAAGCTAGATGTTGTTAACTATGAATTGTATTGGGTCTGTCTGATGTTTGTAATTTGTATTTTGTTTTGAAGTTTAGGGTGCTGGCTTTTAGCCCTGAACTAACTAAATGCTGTATGTATGTTCCCCTGAACTAACTGAATGCCGGATTAAAGTGAGCTTGTTAACCCCTTTGCCTTGCTTTCCTTGGTTAAGCAGATCAAAAGAACCTGTGCTTTCCCGGCGTGCAGGCAGCTTTCTGGGTGCTGGCTGTGGGTGGATGTTACACCCCCACAGAAGCTGCTAGCTGGATTGTTAAAACAAGGGTGCTATGTTCTGGGCCAAGTGACCTATCTTGGTCAGTGGAACAGTTGCACCATAACCCAGGGTGTGGGGACCCTTTTTGGTAAGAGGGTGGTCCTTCCTTAAGATGACCTTGGACTGATCCTTGTAATGCTGATTCAGGGGAAAAGAGTCAGGGGACTATCCTTGGGCAATCTGTCCAGAAGTTTGACTTAAGCTGTTTCAAGCCATCACAGGGTAATAGGACAAGGACAAAGACAAGTCTAAAGGTGATTAATGGTGGGCTTCAATTTGGGTGTAACAATCAGATTTTTGAACTCTGTACTAGCAATGATCATCTTACCTGCATATGTCAAAACCTCTCTAGTCAAAGCGTTCCAATAGCATGACAGACAGCAGATGCATACCGTGAGTCAGTGTAAGTCATGATGCTTTGGCTAGGTGACAAGCCGAGGTATGGTCCATAGACTTAGCTGCTTGGACACTGAGGTTAGAGGGCAGAGAGGCTGACCAGAAGTGTCGTTAGCAGAAACTAAATTGGTGCTGGTGTAGTGAGCATCTCATCTCTTATAAAAGAGGACTCTGTGGGGTGAGACCACCCGCCAGCAATTTAATTAAAGAGTCAGAGGTCTCTCAAGGTAGAAATGTAGAGGACGAGAAGAAACCCAGGGATGCAGGGATCCCAAACCAAAGTTCCCGGGGGTGAGGATGCCTGGAATGAATTCGTGGACACAAGCGTTCTTTAAGTCAAGGAGGCAAAGATTTATTATGCTTTTTCAGTGGGCACGAGTTCTTAGGGAACCTGTAACCATAAAGAGGTGGAGGGGGGCGGAAATTTCTTTATAGAAGCTAATAGGGAATTAAGGGGGGGGAGACATGTCAGTTAAATGTTTGGAGGTGGGATTAGGGAGTGATTTAGGGTGTGCTCAAGGAGTAGTTAGTTCTTAAAGGAACATGCATATTTAGTGTCTATTGTAGAGGCATATTACCCAGAACTCTCTAGGAAATAGCCCACGGGGTTACTGGGGGGTGTGGTCTTTACCATGAGACGTCACCAAGTTCACTGTCGGTCGGGGCTAAAGGGGAATAGTTAATTATCTAGTGTCCTGTTAGACAAAATGCTATCTCTAAGATACATGTTAGAAAGGGCAGTGAATAGTAAATATGGTTATGACTCGGTGTTCTGTCAGTCAACATCCAGAATGCAATCTGTAGTTGCTTACTGAGGAAGAAGCAACGATAAGTTGGGGCAGGCTGCCCTGAAACAGCCTGGGATAGAGTGTTTTGAGAACAAGATGTGTTTATGAAAACTGGATGTATTTTGGACTTGGGGTTCAGGCATCCAAGCAGAGGTTATTAGGATTCAGGGTCCAAGCACAAACACATCATTAGAAACAGAAAACTTCTATATTACGATCTCACGAGGAAGAGCGTCATCACCACCAGCAGCGAGCTAGTAGGAAAGGTGCAATACAGGAAGTAAAGCGTAACTGTATATCCTAGCTCATTCCATTCCCCTCCCACCGCTGACCTTCACCTCCATTGGCTGGAGGGTTGGCCTTACGTTCTAAAGCTGCCCCAATTACAAAGAACAAGGAAGTATGGACTAGCCAGCGGATGTTCACCATTATCTTTTTATCCTTATTCGGCAGGACTTCTGCTGAGGTGGCAGCAAAAGGGGACAGACTAGATGATTTAGGTTTCAGGTTTCTAGAGGTCAGGTGATCCCTGGCAAATGAGACCTCTGGCCTAATACAAAATCTAATCGGGGAAAAGGGGTGTTTGAAAGGTCGTCATGAAGTCTCAGCCGTGTCTAGTATTATAAGGCGCAGTTGTGCAGTGGGTCCCTAGGGAGTGGCAGATCAGGGCACAAAGGATGGTACAATGCTTGAGAGAGATTTTTTTCTTTACCAAGCAAGGTCATTTCATTTTTTGGCAAGTCTGATATAAAAATAGCCTGGGTTTCATGGAGAACTAAGAAGGCCTCAATTTCATTGGGGCATCTAAACTAAATCACAAGCCTTCTGTATCAAAAGCAAGGGGATAGCAACAGCCCTTTTAAGCAGGGCTCTTCTGAGGCCTGATAGGGTAAGATAGGCTTTGATAGTTGAGTTGCAAAGGTTCTGGAGCAGAGTCTTTAGACAGGTGAATAAGGGGCTAGTTTTGCCAAATGAAGGAATCTGTTGTCCACAGTATCCAGCCCTTCTTGATGGCAAGTGCAGGGAGTTCCTGAGATGCCCTGAACACCTCTAGGAGAGGCAGAAAGAGTCCCAGCAGCCAAAACAAGTCCCAAATAGTTCACCTATGGAAGACTTCACTGGACTTTTGACTTAGAGACTTTATGGCTCCTTTGGTGAATGAGGTTCTAGTACTAGGTTCTCCTGAAAAACATCAGCATTTTGGAGCAACTAGAAACAAGTTGTCCACACACTACACTAAAGTGGTACCTTTAACGGTGATGGAAGCTAAATCCTGTAGTATAATCTGAGAAAATAAAGTGGGGCTTTACACATTCCCTTGAGGCAGATGAGTCTATATATCACATAACCTAGTTTCTGAGAAAACTGCTGGGGTTGTAATTGTTCTCCAGGAGTCCTTGCTTAGGGGTTGGTTGTAGGGTTCAGCTGAGTAGCTTAGTCATAGACCTAGTTCTTGGTTCATAGATCTAGAAGAAGCGCAGGGAATTTCTCCTGATGGTTTATGGCATTCCAATTGGCAGCCCTTGCTTGTGAGACAGCTGCTATCGTAGCCCCATGCTCAAGACAGCCACGGGGCAGCTGCTGGCAATCATAATGTCAGAATGGATAGCCAGTTTATGTCTAAGGGAAGGCCGATAGGTAATCTGGAGATATTTTCAGACACAAGGAAATCCCCCCCTGGGAGCAGGTAGCATTCCTCTGTTGACCCTTGCTTTCTACAGCTTCCCTAACATGGGTGTAGCTGTCATTAAATCCTAATACATGATCTGTTTATGTAGGGGTGCTATGCATTGCTGAGAAAAAGGTACATTCCTTTTTATTAACATTCAGTTTTCTCCAGAGGTCTGTCATACCTAACTTCGCTTAAAAAAAAATTCTATTTACTTCCTTAATTTCCTTACTGTTTAAATTTTGGTTGAATTTATCAAGTCCACAGAAGGTACCGTTAAGGTTCCCTTCTAGTATCGTTTTACTGTCTGATTCGTCCTGTAACTCATTTAACTTATCCTTTAGGAATTTGGATGCCACTTGGTGCACATATGTTTAGTATTACTGTTACTTCATTGTCTATAGTACCTTCTGTGTTTCTTTTAAGTCAGGTGGTATTCTGTCTTTTTCAACTAGTGTGGGATTGGGGTGAACCTTGCCCATGCTTCTTCACACATGCATCATAAAGAGCAGCACTCGACATAGTCCGTCCTGTTGAGACAACCAAATGATCACACTTTGCAACCATTTCAGCCCACATCTTTTGGGTTGCTTCTAGTGATCTGGCCATACGGGAGGCAGATATGATATCATGGTCATGTTGAGTTACCATTGTCATTAATTATTGTTGTTAAAATTTTTTTATTTAACTATATTATATAATGTTCATCAGCTTTTCCACATTGTTTAAGAAAACTTTGATTTCAAAATTGCTATCTATTTGAAGGTGTGGTGAAGTACTGACTTGTGGGACTGGTTTATTCACTTATGTAGGGGAACCCTTGATGTGGAAAGGGCCACATGGAATTCAATTGATGCCTAATCAGAACAGGTACCTGAAAAATCGGGGTAGAGGCTTCAGTCTGACCTTTTTTTTTGTAGAAGATACGACCATTAATCTAATGGTGGATTCTTTCAGTGTCTCTTTTACCCTCTGGTTCTAGGGTATCAGTGCAGTTTTCTTTGATAATTTCGTAAGAGTATGATTTTCAGGTAGTCTGATTCTTAAATTATCTATACTGTATCTTCCAGGTTGTTTTTCCAATGAAACAGTATACATGTTTAAATTTTTTTTAATTCTTTTGATTTTATTTGACTATGGTCTCATTAGCTTCTACTTGCCCAATTCAGATTTTCAAGGAATTATTTTCTTTAGTTACTTTTGTGCCTCCTTTTCCATTTGGCCAATTCTACTTTTTAAAGAGTTGTTTTCCTTTTTTTTGCTTCCTCTGGGAATTTTCCCAATGCCCATTTGCCACTTCAAATTACTATTACCTATGGAATTCGTAGGTGATGTTAGATACTACATGTACAGCTCTGCATCTCTCACTAGCAGTCTTTGATACTATTACCAGGACTGGTTGCAGTCTTTGTTCTTAATGTCTTTAAGCTACTGTCTCCTGATGAGCACAACAGCCATTTGGAAATAAGCTTTGAATATTTATGTCTCCTTGTTATTTAATACCTGTCAGAGCCTTCAAGTTTGGGAAGAGAATACCCAAACCTTTGATATAATGTGCTTGTGACTCAGAAGGAAGATAGCTCTAACTGGCTAGTGGATAATGCTGGATCTGGAGATGGGAATAGCTGAGTTTCAATCTTGTCACTGCCACTTCATGGTTGTGTGACCCTGGGCAAGTCGCTCAATCTTTCTAAGCCTCAATTTTCTCTCATCTGCAAAGTAGAATACTATTGGCCTTACAGGGTGGTTGTGAAGATCAAATTAGATAAATTGGTAAAGTGCTTTGTAAACTTTAAAGGACTATTTAAATAACAGCTATTTGTTATATAAAATTATATAAATGCTAGCCTAATAGTAATAACTTTTTTTATACAAACAGACATGTACGTGTACACGTGCTTCTTTTTGGTGTGGGAAAGCTCATCAACCATTAACCCTTGCTCCTCTTTATTTTGAAAGAGAGGGCATGCCTAGTGAAGGAGGTTTAGGGATGGTCCATATGCCCTAGAAAACACCATAGTTTTTTTTTTGCCAGCCTAGTGACCCCCATGGAATAATACAAGTTTTTGTAATATTAGCTGTCTCGAGACAGCTTTTTTTTTCCTATGCTTGACCTCTTTTCTTATGATCCTCAGAGATAGTACAACTGAGAACTGAGAATCGACACTGAAAGGAGCTTTCTGTGGTTTAGCTCCCACAACCCTGGCAAATATTAAAGCCTTATACAAGAAGCACCACCACCCAAGAGCATGCCCAGAGAACTGGAGTTGGTACTGGATGTGCTGTCTTAGCAGATCTCCATACCCATAATCTAATGTAATGCTAATGCTTTGAGGGTAATGTGGCCAGAGACAACTGATTCTGTAGTAGAGGATTTCTGGTTAAAATAGTGATGCAAAGTTACTTAGAGAAGCCCAGCTTCTTCATGTAAATTCAAGTAAATATGTGAAAAGGACTCCAGGAAGACCAATGATGAAGAAAAAAAAAGCTGAAGAGGAATAAAAGCTTCTCCATCTAGTTCAGAACCACACAACAGGACTGCTAGAAGGCAGAAGCCGGGAGAGGCAGGGAAACAAGGAAACAACCTGCGCTCCCCTCAGTGCTAGGGCTCTCCTGTAAGAAGATTGCTCATGAGTTCCAAGCCCCTGCTTAGCATCTTCTGGTCTGTATGCTTTGGAAGCTGGCTGTCGGCTTTCTGCCCTGCTCTCAGTCCTCAGTTTCTCCATCCTCTGCTGCTCCTTCAGCTTTTCGGCTTCTTCAGTGTCTGCTACTTCAGCTTCTGCTTTTCCAGGTTCTACTGCTCAGGCTTCTGCTGGTTCTGCTTCTGTTGTGCTTCTCTTTTGCTTCTGCCACAAACTGTTCTTTTTTTTATACAGTCCTTAGATGTCATCTGACCAGAATTTAGGCACATACCGTTGACCATGTCTTTAGCAACTCACCTTGGGACTCTGAGGGCTTCACACCCACATTGGTTAAGCACCTAGTAAGTAGGGATTTGGGGACTACATTACATAGACAACTTGGGTCTCAATAGCTACAAACTTTGTTCAAGTACAATAGAATCTCCTCAAAATGGACACATCATGTTTGCAAAATACTTAACATAACATCTCATCAGAGTGGCCACATGGCTCACTTGTTGGCCCCCTAAATCTTTGTATGCATTACATAGGTCAGTGAGAAACTGGTGTCAATAGTACCATAACAATATAATAATACGACAAAGATAATACAAAAGAAGTACATAGAACATATCATCATCCCCTCCTTGAACGAATGGGGCTCAAAAGTTTGGCTTAAGGGGCATAGGTCTCATACTCCATAGCTCATTGTTGCTGAAATTGGACTTAGAGCTGTCCTTGCCCCAAGAAGTCGAGTGCTATGCGAGAGGTCAGTTCTTTAGCAAGCTGGCGCACAGGAACTATCAACCCCCGGGTCCTTAGTCCTCTGAAAGTATAGGATACTTAGGGTACTTGAGCCTAAAGGAGAGAGAACTAGCAATAATGTTAACCAAAACAAAGAAAAAAAAGAGTAGGCAAGTATAGGCTGTTATCCTTCAAATGAAATCATCTCCATTTTGATTGAGACTCAAATTGTGCAAAGGCTCACTCTCATAGCCAAACTCAGGTGGGAAATGTTTCTTTTCAAAAGGAACACAATGAGGAAACTAAGTCAGGAGGATCCCATCCTAGATAGAGACTAGGATTGCCCTCAAGCCTTTTTTTTCCACCAGATACAAAACTTTCATCCTTTGATTAGACAAGATCACATTCCCTCTGAGTGGCTTGTGGCATTTATCGGCATCAGCCATGTTTCTGGAGTCCATGAGTCCATTATCATAGCCCTATTTACAGTAAAATATATGGGTCAGGGGTACGATTGGTAGCTATCTTCCCCTGAATAAACAACTGTTGGAGTCTTGTCCTTCCCATCCGCTATGATTTCTGCAGCCTTTTTTACCCATACCTTAGCTCCTAATTTTCTTTTATCAATAGAGCTAGATCCTTTTGTTCCTCTATTAGTCATTTTGGGAGGAGGGTCAGTTTTCACAATGGTATTTTTTTCACAGGGGATAATGATCACTTGAACTATATCCTATCATTTGTACAAAACTGTAGGTTCTTCACCCAAATTCTGGAGTGTCACAACAATTTCCGTTTGATAATTAGAATCTATTACTTCAGGCAATAGATGTATTCCTTGAGCTGCTAATCCCAGTTGTCCAGAATGATTCTTGGGGATTCTTGTACATATACCAGTAGAGGTTTTTCTTATTTTTTTACTATTCAACCTAAAGTTCTCTATGCAGTGTAAATCATATCCTGCCGAACCAGGTGTTCCCGGACATGGTGGTGGGACATCTTCCCTCATAGTGCAAAATTCAATATTCTGGCTCTCACGTGTTTGTTGTTTTCTAATCTGCAGATTTGGGGTCATTCTTCTGGCTAGAGGTGTACTTCCTCCTAAGGGCATATTCTTCAACTTACGTAAGGCAATAAATTATCCTTCCAATGTCGATATGAATTATTAGGGCTTAGTTTTCTCAAGCGTTCTTTCAATAATCCATTCTTTCAAATAGCCCAGATGCTTGTGGGTAATATGGAATATGATATGTCCACTCTATATTATTCAATACACAGTATCTTTTCATTACCCTTGAGATGTTAACCATTGTCACTTTGAATCTGCATTGGGGTTCCATAGTATAGACATAAAATATCTAGGGTCTTACAGGTGTTTTTCTGAGTTGCATTCTTATGAGGACAAGGCACTAGTGTCCCGTCCCGCGGGACAAGCGTTAGTGGGAGCGAGGAGGATTCGGCCTGAAGAAGGAATGGGTGAACAATCAGGAGAGTGAGACCAAGAGATGTTGGGCAAGGTCTAAGTTTATTGAGCAGTAACACAAGCTTTTATCTTTGAGAATAAGGAAGTATAAGCAGGGGGCCTTTTGGGGAGGTGCTGCAGCTGGCTGGGAAGGTACATCTTGCGGTTAGGCAGTTACGGGCAGGCAGGGGTGAAACCCCTTTCCTGGAACATTGCGACACTCTGTATGCATAGGGGCTGTTCTGGTTCCTGACACACTAGTACACCTGAATAGGTGTCAACACATGTACATATATATTCACATCCCATATCTTGGGGTAGTGGTCTGACATAATCTATCTGCAAAATTTGGGCTGGAACTTTTCCCCTTGCTGTTTCTCCAGTTACCATCCTAGAAATAGTTCGTTCTTTTTTCTAATTGTGATATACAACAGTCCTCTGTTAATCGTTATAACAGTGCATAAGAGATACTAATACCTTGATCCTATGCCCATCGATGGGTGGCCTGGACCCTTGGGGTCTAATTCCCATTTAGAATGGCTGGTGTTACCAGTTGGGGTTGGAGTAGGGACAATATGTTAAGTAGCAATCTTTGCTAGCCAATTCGCATGTGCATTGTACTCACGTTCTGGTGTCGTCATGGTCATGTGAGCAACAACAGGATGCAGGACTTGATCATCATAAAAACAAGTTACAGTTAGTCTGATTCCCCAGGTCATTACAGGCTGAAGGAATGCACGCAACAGGTTGTCCTTTGTTTTGCAACCAAACACCCAGTACAGCTGGACACTCTCCAAATCCTTTTACCCTGAACTATCCCAAGCCTTTACCTGCTTACATATTAAAGATAATAGGTTGGTCTAAATCTGATGGGGATGGGATCTGAACCCCTGAAAGCAAAAGACCATGTCTTTGGGATCTGGAACCCCAAAAGGAAAACCTCTATACTTTACCATGTGGCCCAGGACCCTGGCATTTGCCTGGGGTACTCAGCCCTTCAAGTCTTCTCTGTTACCCCCTGCCCTGGTTACCCCAGACTACTTGGCCACTCCTAGATCCTTCCCACAGTCTTCTTGAGGTCCATCTTGCCTCCCATTAAATTGCTCAGATTACTTAAAAACCTGGCGCAGATTCTTAGAATCTTGCCCACTTTGAATGCATTGAAGGCAGGACCTGCATCTCTTGCCCTTGAATTTCTGGATCCCAGCATCCCTAAAACTCAACACATCCACTCTGAAAACTGCCTCCATTGCTGCTCTTAAGTATCTGGGATTTCCTATCGTTTTGTGTTCCCATGGATATTGTTGTCTTTGATTATTAGTGTAGACTGCTTAGTAAATCACCCTGGATTACTCTTTTTTGTTTCTCTAGCAAAAAAAAAAAAAAATTAAATGCCTACTATGCGCCAGCCACTGTGCTAAGTGTTGAACAAACATCTCAATAGATCGTAGCAACAACTCTGGAAGAGAGATGCTGTTATAACCTCCATTCTACAGTGGAAGAAACTGAGGAAGACAGGTCAAGTGATTTGCCCAGGATTTGAACTTGGGTCTTCCCGACTCCAGGCCTAGCACTCCATTCCCTGTGCCACCTAGAGGTCTCTGATAACCTTGTGACTCCCCAGCAATGTAAGGATGAACTGAGGCTCACTCACCTACAAAAGCATTAAGCCTGCCACCCCAATTCTCATCACTGAAAGTGGCAGCGTTGTCGCTGTATTAGAGTATACTGGAGAATATTGGCACTTTGTTGCCAAGGTTGGACGACATCCATGTTTTTGAGTGTTACTAGTCTTAATTCACCGAACTGAAATATTTCTCAAAAGTTCAGTCTCTCCCAGTTGGCTCATCTGAGCTAATAATCATAGGACCGGGTGCAACAATGAGGCCTATTCTACCAACTAAGCCTGTGTATGGCTGTTTCTGAGGCTCCAGGAGTACCAGGGATGGGACAAAGCCAGGGGGTGAATCCACAAGCTAGATAGATGTATTTAGTTCTTATCACGCTGACCTCAATCACCAGCGTTGTTTCTCCCTTGTAATAATAATAGGAGCTAGAAATTTATATAGCACTTTTCAGGTTTACAAAGAGCCCTACAATGATGTTATTTGATCATCAAAATAACCCTGATAAAGGGATGTACTGTATCTCCATTTTACAACTGAGGAAACTGAAGTAGACGGTAGTCAAGTGACTTGCCTCAGGATCAACTGTCAGAGACTGCATTTCAACTTGGGTCTTCTGACTGCAGTGTTCTAGGCATTACATTACCCACGTTGTTTTCTGTCCCAGGGCCACTTTCACATGAAGTACTAGGTGGTGAGAAATTGGTAAAAGTTAAGCAAAGTTAGGTTTCCACAGCAGAGTTAATTAAGTTCCACAGAATAATTAATGAAGTGTCAGCTTGAAGAAAGAAGGGAATAAAAGTTAACTGAGGTAGATGGACCCGGCCAATGAGAGAACGGCTAGTGGCTTTCTGAAAACCACAGATTCAGGATGTTAGGAAAACTGGCTAGATAATGATCAGGGTTGAAGAGAAAACTGGGTCAAATGGCTACCACACATGCTTAATTGGCTATTTGAATATTACCTTATATGCCCACAGTGAGGAGTTTTCTACAGTTTTTGAACATGGGACGTATGTTGTAGGGGTGATGACATGCCAAGTTGGTATGTGTAGGGAAGATTGTAACCCAGAAGGGAGAGGACCAATCCGTTTATTGAAGGGAGGTACTGAGCTGATGGTGCATCAATCTTTGTCAGTCTAACAGAATAAAGTTGGTCTCCTATATTCCCTCCTGGCCAGGAATGTTTTCCAATTGATTTGGATACCACAATAATAATAAATTGCTCTTGATACCTGAATTTGGTCAAGCGTATTTCTAACAATGTCCAGGAATGTTGCTCCACTATCTTCAGCAGTGGGTAGCAGGTTATACAAGGCTACATCTAACTCGGTACAATAATTTATCATTTGAGAACAGAGATGGGGGTAACCTGTACGGACCATCCAGCCCTATAAACACTATTAGGTCTAATCATAGCCTTTAGGCCTCCCCTATAGCAGGCACAGTGGAGACCATTAATAGTCAACAAGGACCAGAAAGAGGAACCTTACCCTGGGCAGCTGGATAAAATTCATCATAGTGCTCAATTGGGGTGCAAAACTTTCCTGCCTCTTAAGAGGTTCAGGTCCTCATCTGAGCAACATAGGTGCTTCTGGCTCATGGGGGTGTGATGGTGGAAGTCTGCATGCATCTCTTAGGATGTTTGTGGGGAGCCCCCAAATTCTTGATCACTTTGGTAGGATATTTAGGACAAGGAAGGATGGTCTTCTGTTCAGGTAATAAATGGCATACTCTCCATTAATCTCATGTGTTTTTATATTTTTTTAAACCTAAATGCTCTTTACCATGAAACTCTGGCTCTGGAGTTTTCTCATGTAAGTCTGTCTTCTCAGTTTTTGATTATTTTGTTCCCCTTCTAAAGTATGCCATTCTTTCTTGAGTATGGTATCGAAGCCATAGTGAAGCGTTGCTATTCAACCAAGCCTGTCATAGCTGTGAGGCCAAATTGCCTTGTTTAGGATTTCTTTTTCATTGTGTGAGCTGTACTTGGTGCGCATGTGAGACTGAGGCAGCAGGTGTTGTTTCTGGCCCCTTGGTGAACTTGGCCTGCTATGAATTTCTCAGTGTTCTTAGAGCCGTTTTTCTAACCTAGGAGTGCAAAGAACTTCCCAAGAAGAAATTTTATTTGTTTGGCTCATCAAACTAAATTTAAAAAAACTCTTTGAATCTGAAGTTAAACTATAGACAAAGCCACATTTTTATGGACGTTAGGGTCTCCCAGGGTACAGCATGTGCTCATTCTGGTGTGTCTTAAAATACCTCGTAGCTACTCCCTACTGTATCTAGCTTGGAGGATATTGGCAGCTTTCCACTTGCCCATTTCCAGCTTTCCCTCCACCCCCATCCTTCAGTTTAAAGCCTTTTGGCTTAGGCTCACAAGACCTGATGCAAAGTTTATTTATGGACCTTTGTGGAATGTACTTCATTCCTAGGTTAATTTTAAATTGGTGGCCATAAAGTCAAACCACAGTTAACACAACAAAGACAAAACACAGACAACATAGATTCATCACCTCTTGGGAGAACTCCAGCACTTGATCCTCTCAAAGCTGAGGGGATCCAGGTTCACACAGCCCAGCTCAATCAAGGCCCGAGAGGGAAAATGATCCCAGATGAAGCGTCTTCCCCATGGGTGAGATCCCATGTGCTTGTTTCACGTGGAGACTTTTATAGCGTCCTGAACAAGGAAGGCTTACTGCTAGCTGTCCCGGATGTTCCTGGCCAGAGAGGGTAGCCACTCCTCTCGAGAGGGGAAGATCTTGTCAATCATTTTGTTTTTGAGAACTGGTAAGGTCCTCAAGAAGCAGTTTGAGAATTTCCTGTCCTTTGTTCAAGACCTATCTGCCTCCTAGTAGAAGTGTATTCAACTCTTTGTTTGGGTCTCTCAGCCAGAGAGGAGTGTCTGAGAGGTTCATTCTTACTGAAGTTTTGTCAGTTGGAGAGGAATGTCTGATTCTTTCCAGATTAAAGCCTATAAAGATCTTGGAGGAGCTGGGGTGTAATGGGGCGAGTTAGACCCGACCCCTGCCCTCCTCAGACCTCTGCACCCAGGGCCTGCTGAGGTAAACTCAGGGCTCTGCGGTATGGGAGGAACAGGATGGAGTCGGGAGGAAGGGTCTCGCCTTTGTTGCCAACGTGGCAATTCCAGGTCTTTGGACTTGCCTGACCGCAGGGAACTTCGGGAGAGCGTGGGAAGAGAAGGGGAGGAGAGTAGGTGGAACCAGGGTGGCCCTAATGCCTATGTAACCAAAGATATAAAAGTTTGCTACTAACCTGAATAAATTGGAGTTACTAACCATCTCGTCTCCCACCTCATTCATTGTCTGGTAGATCAGGTCTTTGCTAAACAAAGGCCTGGGTGTTGGGGGGGGGCAGCAGACCCCAACACTGGGGGATGGGGGGAAGGAAGAAAAGACTTATTCAGTCATCCAAAATGTCCTGTTCACCCCCATTGCCCCTTTGTGGGGCAGCTCTACCTACTAGCATCTTACAGTCTATTCTGAGGATGGGGTTCTAAGAGAGCTCCATGAAGGCCATCATGTAGGAAACTTCTATTCATTTTCCTTCGCGGCGACAGACAATTCTAACTGCAAGAGAGTATTACGTTTTAAAGTCCCCAAAATGGGCCACCCTTTGTGGCCCTCTAGGTAGTACTGAGACCAAACAGTGTTGCAACTGAATACCAGCTTTTTCTTTTTAAGTTCTTTAAAGAAACTAGATTTTTCCCATTTTTGCAAAGGAAAACCTAAAGGCAAATTTGTAGGAATTGAAAAGGATTGAGCCATTTCAGGCGTTTGGGCTGGAAGTCCCTTCCTCTGTAAAGGAGAACATACGAGTATGTGTTGGAAAATAAGCAAAACACAAGATAAAAAACACGCAAAAACATACTTGACGTATTCCCAATTTCCTAGCGTAGAGAGAATTGAAAGAATCTGGCATTACACTTCTGGATGGGTCATCTGTGCATGTCCTCCATGCTTCAGAACATGTGCCTAGGTCTGTGGTCTCCAGCATAACCACTGGACCAACAACTGAGTACGTGGCAGCCTCCTACTGGGACCTGTGAGGTCAGGTCCGAGAAGAACACCTCCAGGGTACTTGGAGAGCAACCCCAACTGAAGGGCCAGAAAGGGATAGAGAGAAGAGGGACCCTTACATACCTTCCAGTCCTGGCTGGAGGAGAACTTGAGATTAGCAGTTGTTCCCGGTCAGGGTGCCTAGGGGTGCTCAAGACCACAGAATACCAGTATGCCAGGTCCTCAAAATAATTCCATTCAAGCCTTCTCACAGGGAAAGTTTATTAGGGATTTGCCATGATGGGTTGTCTTGAGAAATCTCACCCTTTGTGATGCTCTCACAAGCAGGCCAGATTTCATCTGAGATCTAATCTGAGCACCTTAATGGAGGCAAGATGAAACTTACACAAAGATTGTGGGAGGGATCTAGGGTGGTTCTAGGGTAATGGGAGGGGGTGTTTAGGAAGGGTCTTGAGGAGGAGTCTAAAGAGGAGCTTGATGGGACTGAGATAAGGTCAGACTCCAGGAACCAAGAGAAAAGGATTAAGGGTGGGAAGTAGTTGAAGGCTACTTGGAGACAGACAATGTAGGGCTAGGCTAGTTTAAAGGTGATAGATTTGGGTATAGACACTTTGACAAGATCAAGGGTGGAAACTAGCCAGACAGTGGAGGGCTAGGCTAGGTGAGAGTAACCTAGCCTAGAGATTTGGGCCTAGCAATATTGACAGTCTTACGGCCTCAGGCAAATGCCTTATCTAGTGGGAAGATTGAAGGGGAGTTCAAGGGGGCTCCTACACTCTAAACCTCATAATTTCCACTCTGATTCCAGTTCCTTTAGGAGGATCAGATGCTATTGAGGGTCTAACCCTATACATGAAAATACAAGTAACAATGCTCTTGCTGGTAGAAGCTTTCCACCTTAACAGAGGATTGGAGTTGCCAGGCAGTGTGTGGATGGTACGTGATTATAACAGCCTCTGCAACACCCTCATTTACCTCAGAGGTGAAGGCAAGGCCACTCTCACTGTGTAAGGAATGAGGTAGGCCAAAGTGGGATGACTTCTTTTAGTAATGCTTTAGAAACCTCCTGGGCCTTTTCAGTCCTGCAGGGGAAGGCTTCAACACAGTTAGTAAAGGTGTCCTGTCCACAAATACCAAAAGAAACTTAAACCTCTACAAGGAGGCACGTGAGTGAAATCTTACTTGCCAGTCTTCTTCTGGATACTTACTCCTTCGTTGTACAGGTTTTAAAAGTGGGGGAGGGTTTTGCAGCCCCTTCAGGATTTATCTGGCCACAGGTGGGATGGGCTCAGCAGATTTGATGTACGGTTTCTCCCAGGTTGTGATCAGTGAAGATAGGTTTCACCAGGGACTGGAGAGTGTTCTTCCCTAGGTAAGTAGCTTGGTGTAGGCCAAAAAGAAACTTCCACTGGCTTTTCTCTGGGATAAGTAGTTGGCCTGACAGTGCCTGGAACCAACCACAGTGGGGAAAAGTGTATCCCCTCTCTCTTCGGCAAGGACCTGTTCTTGGGGACTATAAGATGATGTGTAGGAGTTGGGCAGCTGGGATGGTAATGGTGCCATGCTCAAGGCACACAGGGCCCTAGTGGATAAGTCTGCAAATTGGTTCCCCTAGCTTAGATTGAGTCCCACTTCAACGTTCCTCCAAAAGATAATGGCTCTTTTCTTAGATGCATGAACAGCTTGCAGTGCATGCTTGATGGGGGAATGTTTGGCTTTCAAGAATCCCCTCTGTTTTCATATAACTCTGTGAGCGTGAAGACATGAAATCCATATTTAGAATCAGAAAATGTTAACCTTCAGTCCCTTCCCCAATTCTAAAAACCTTGTACGGGTGACAAGTTCTGTTCTCTGAACAGAGGTCCTAGAATGGATGTGGTTTGGCTTCTAGGGTGTAATCTAGTCAAGAGGAAGGCCCTTCAGGTCTCAGGATGGCTTGAGTACTTAGGGTTTCCTCACAGCCTTGAATAACGTCACCCAATTGTGGTGTCAAGAAGAAGGGAAGCTGTGTTGAGTGTATGTTCACCTGGAGATTTAAGTTGGGTGTGTCCAAGAGGAGAACCTAGTATTTAGTGAACTTGTCACTAGCCAGCCACCAGTGGCCTTTGGCTTCCAAAATACTGTTAATCCCATGAGGAATTAGGACTTACAAAGGTTGGCCAAGAATGAGATTGAAGGCTACCTCAAAATGGCCATAGCAGCCACTGCCAAGGGACAAAGGGCCAATCAAGTTGTTTAGGGAAGTAGGCTGCCCATCAGGAGTTGGGTCCTAGGGGCTAAGTTAGAACTCCCAAGATGTGGCGCCACCTCTCATCAACATACAAGACTTTTTCAAGGTTGGGCAGGGCTAATGCTGGAACAGTAGTTAATATGGCCTTCAGGATCTTAAAGGTCTTAGCCTGGTCAGGTGCCCTATTCTGGAGAAAGCAAGTAGAGGGGCTTTGCAATAGTATTGAAACTAGGGATCCAGATTCAACAAAATCCAACCAGGCCCAGAAAAGTGCTCAGTTTTTTTTTTTGTTATAGTGGTCGTAACAGGGATGGACAGGAATGCCTGTTAACTTTTTGGGGTGAGAGAGTGAGAGGCGGGGGTCAGTTCATGGCCTAAAAGCTTTACAGATTGGTGGGTGATTTGGGCTTTAGCGGAAGAGACTGTATAGCCCCGGGTTCCAAGGAAGTTGAGGGTCTGTTAAGCAACTGCCAGGGAGGCCTCCTGAGTTGGGCTACAGTTGAGAATATCATTTACATATTGAATTAGACTATTATTAGCTCCAGATCCCTCATCTTTTCTTTAAAGCCTGGCCAAAATAGGTGGGGGCTATCTCAGAAGCCCTGGTGCAGGACTGTCCATGTGAATTGATTTGTGTTTGGTTTCCCTCGGGGTGTCCACTCAAAAGCAAAAATAAACTTGGGAGTCTTTCTGGAGTGGTATACAGAAGAAACCATCTTTAAGGGTCGGAGCAGAAAACCACTGGGTATCCTCTGGGATTTAAGTAAGGATGGTATAGGGTTTGGGTACTACAGGGTGAATGGGGATAATAGCTTCATTAACAGCTTTGAGGTCCTACATCATGTGGTATTCTCCATTTGGCTTATTTTTTTAAATTCCTCTTAAGGCCTTCTAGAAGGACATTATAGTGGAGATTATTTGGTAATTCTTCCCATGTAATGGGTCCGCTGGCTGTTGGGCCAAAAGTGGCTGGGAGGCCCTCTTTGGCGGAGAAAACTTCTTCTAAAAGTCCTCAGAGTTGAGCATATCAGGATGGCCATTGAAGGTGGTTAGATGACTGGGCTTTCCTGTCTCTTACTGACAGGGCTTCTGCATAGCCAGAGTATTCTTTAAAGGGTCCCAAACTGGGGTAGCCCTGGCTACTTGGCCCTTGGGGAGGTGGGGATTGCAGGGGAGGTTCCTGTACAGTGGCATTGGAATTCCTGGGTTTGGGGAGACCTTTGAACAGCAGGGCATCCTCAGCGTCCTTCTTTGTCCTGATTCTCATTGGGATCAGCTTGGGCCTCTAGTGCCCCTGCTGCTTGGGGCAAACTTTACCAGAAGTATTTGTCAAGAACAGTAGGACTCAAGGGAGTGCCCTTGAAATACCCGTGAGCCAGGAGAACAGAGACACGACACGGCCAATTATGATTTTAGGGACGTTTATTAGCCAGCTGGCGGCTGACTCCCAGGTGCAACCTGAGGAGAGCAGCCCCCAGCCCAGTTTAGGGGCACTATATACCTCGAGTAAGTGGGATTGTGCAACAGTTAAAAGAGATACTATACAGGAAACCATTTGTTTATCCATGCATAACAGGATATGGCAGGGACAGGGTGTGCTGGAGGCAGGGGGCCCCAGCATTCTATTTATAGAACATGCAGGGCGGGTTGCTGTTTGACTCAGGGGCCTGGGGAGCAGGGGCAAAAAAGGGTGGCCTATAGAGCCCAGGTTACAACAGTGACTCGATGGGACATAGCATGCCAGGCCCTTTTGTCCTTCACTATCTCCCCAGGTCTGTCCAGGTTGATGTTTGTTGCTTCCATGACATTATCTATTTGTCTCATCCTGTCACCCTCTTCTCATTTTGCTTTCAGTTTTTGCCAACATCAGGGTCATGTGGCCAAAGTATTAGCTTCATTATTTGCCCTTCCAGTGAATAGTCAGAGCTACTATCTTTATATGATGACTGATTTGATTGCCTTGCTTTCATGGAACTCTCAAATCTTCTCCAGCACCACAATTTGAAAGCGTTAATTATGCTGTGCTTAGTTTTCTGTATGGTCCAACTTTTGCAGCCATGCATATGTGAAAAACCATAGTTTTGATGATACGTATCTTAGTCAGCAAGGGTGATGTGTCTATTTTTTTAGTATGCTGTTCAGATTTAGTGTAGCTTTCCTTTCAAGGAGCACGTGTCTTTTAATTTCATGCCTGCAGTCACCATCTGCAGTGATCTTTGAGCCCAGGGAATATAAAATCTGAAACTGCTTCCACTTCTTTTCCTTCTGGTTGCCAGGAAAATAATGGGACCAGATAATCTCCAGGGTTTTTTTTTTTAAATGTTAAGTGGATTTGCACTGGTATGATTCTGTCATTTTTAAATTTGTTTGTTTTCAACATTCACTTCCATAAGTTTTAGATTTTCTCCCCCTCCTTCCCTTCCCCCTCCCTAAGACAGCATGCAATCCTATATAGGGTCTACATGTACATTCCTACTAAACATATTTTCACGTTAGTCATGTCGTATAGAAGAAAAACCCAAAATCGTCTACTTCAATCTGCATTCAGACTCCATGTTTCTTTTTCTAGATGTAGATGGTATTTTCCATCATGAGTCTTTTGGAGTTGTTTTAGGTCCTTGCATTGCATATAAGAGCTAAGTCTATCAAAGTCAGTCATTGAACACTGTGGCTGTTACTGTGTATGATGTTCTCCTGGTTCTGTTCACTTTACTCAACATCATATGTCTTTCCAGGTAAGGCAGGAGATTTTTAGCGCATATCCTCATTTGGGACCTGGTTTCCGAGTATTTCAAAATGGAGCAATGCCTTCAAGTCCCAGTGTGAGTTAGGGCATCTCCTGTTATAATCTTTTTTTGCTTTTCATGCTTCTATTGATTCTTGTGTTTGAAAGTCAAATTTTCTATTCAGCTCTGGTCTTTTCAATGAGAAAGCTTTGAAAGTCCTCTTTTATTGAAAATTCATATTTTGCCTTGGAGCATGATACTCAGTTTTGCTGGGTAGGTGATTCTTGATTTTAATCTTAGCTGCATTGACCTCCGGGATATCGTGTTCCAAGCCCTTCGATTCCTTAATGTAGAAGCTGCTAGATCTTGGGTTATTCTGATTGTGTTTCCGCAATACTCAAATTGTTTCTTGCTGGCTGTTTGCAGTATTTTCTCCTTGATCTGGGAGCTCTGGAACTTGGCAACAATATTCCTAGGAGATTTCTTTTGGGGATCTTTTTGAGGAGGCAATCGGTGGATTCTTTCAATTTCTATTTTGCCTTGTGGCTCTAGAATATCAGGGCAATTCTCATTGATAATTTCTTGAAAGATGATATCTAGGCTCTTTTTGTGATCATGGCTTTCAGGTAGTCCAGTCATTTTTAACTTATCTCTCCTGGATCTATTCTCCAGGTCAGTGGTTTTTCCAATGAGATATTTGACATTGTCTTCCACTTTTTCATTCCTTTGGTTCTGTTTTATAATATCTTGATTTCTCAAAGTCACTAGCTTCCACTCGCTCCAATCTAATTTTTAAGGTAGTATTTTTTTCAGTGGTCTTTTGGACTTCCTTTTCCATTTGGCTAATTCTGCCTTTCAAGGCATTCTTCTCCTCATTGGCTTTTTGGAGATCTTTTGCCATTTGAGTTAGTCTGTTTTTTAAGGTGGCGTTTGCTTCAATATTTTTTTCAGTATTTTTTTGGGTCTCCTTTAGCAAGTCATTGACTTGTTTTTCATGGTTTTCTTGCATCATTCTCATTTCTCTTCCCAATTTTTCCTCTTCTTCTCTAACTTGCTTTTCCAAATCCTTGTTGAGCTCTTCCATGGCCTGAGAACAATTCATATTTTTCTTGGAGGCTTTTGATGTAGGCTCTTCTGACTTTGTGAACTTCTTCTGGCTGTGTGTTTTGGTCTTCTTTGTCACCAAAGAATGATTCCAAAGTATGAGACTGAATCTGAGTGCATTTTTGCTGCCTGGCCATGTTTCCAGCCAACTTACTTGACCCTTGAGTTTTTCATCAGGGTATGACTGTAGAGAGTACTTTGTCCCAAGCTTGAGAGGATGCGCTGTTGTTTTCAGAGCTATTTCTATACAGCCAGCTCTGCCACCCCAGCACTCCTCCTCCTCTGAGAACCACCAACCCAGACCTGACTCAGATCTTAAGCAGGCTCTGCACTCCTGCTGTGATCTGCCACTAATTCCTCTTACCAGGTGGGCCTGGGGCCAGAAGTTGCTGCAGCTATAGCTCTGTAGCTGCAGCTTCCCCGCTGCCCCTGAGGTGGTGTCCCAACCACAAACTCCTTTGCTCTATCCCCCGCAGCTTTTCCCACCAACCTTCTCTGTTGTTGTATCAGGAGGGCCGAGTTTATAATCTCAAAGAGGATCATAAACATGTCTGAAAGGTTCGGAATCGCCGGATAGAAGAAACTCTCAAAGTAGAAGGCAGAAGAATCAAAACATTTATTTAGGCTCAACAGTAACCAACCCATGAACCAGCAACCCCATTTTGATATGTTGGTCATAATCTTCAAGGCCCAATAAGTACGCCTTGAAAGAGTAACCAGGAGGCTACAGAGAAACATGATTGCGTAAAGCAAAATCATGTTTCCCCCTTTATGGTAATAAGATTACCCACTGGACTGAAGTCTTTGTTCAGCTTCCTCCCGTAGGTCAGCTCTGCTACTGGCAGCTCCTGCCTCAGCTGTGTCTGTGTCTGTAACTGAAGCTGCAACTGCAACTGACGATGTAACTGTCGTAACTGTCGCTGGCTCCAACCGGAAAAGGAAAGAGAGAAAAGAATCTTCAAGCTGTCCTCTCCCCTTTTATAGGGTTTTTGACATCATCAAGCTCCGCCCAAATGACCAGGGCCGATTGGTTCCTGAGTTGGCTCCTCCCCCTAGGGTAGACCAGGTTCTGGAGCTAACACCTCCCCTCAGCCAGCCCCATGACTCCCCACACAGGAAGCCGTCTGCCTCCCGGCATGCTCCCCGGGCCTCCTGCCCCGGAAGAGCAAGCCACAGTGTCCAGAGGCTCAATGAGGCAAGCTGAGCCATTCAAAGAAAACAAAAGCCATTATGGCTACAGTTGTCTTTGGTGTTTGTGGATTGAGAAGTCTGGTAACTGCCACAGTTCACTGATTCAGGGCTCTAGGGCCTGTTCCGCCTGGCTCGTGGTCTGGTTGGTCCTGCTGCCACCCATGCTGGGCTCCACTCCCCTCCGCTCCCAGCTCCATGCACGATAGATCTCACCTAGCAACCGTCCAGGCTGTCCTGGCCTGGAGCCCTGCTTCTCTCTGCTTTTTTGTGGGTTCTGCAGTTCTAGAATTTGTTCAGAGCCATCTTCTGTAGGTTTTTGGAGCTCAGTCAAGTTCCTGCTTTCCGGCTGCCATCTTGGCTCTTCTGAGTCTGTCATTTTTTGAGATTATACCTCAGTACTACTTTTCTCAATTTTTTTATGACTGTGAGGGGTACTCCATTGCTTCTAAAGAATTCTTGCCCATAGAAGTAGATATAAAAATCACCTGAATTAGTCACCTATTTTCATCCATTTAAGTTCACTGACACCCAAGATGTCGATGTTTAATCTTCCAATCTCTTGTGCGCATGCAGCTTACCTTAGTTGATATAGCTTACATTTCAGGTTCCTATGCACTATTGATCTTTGCAGTGTCAGATTTTCCTTTCGTCATCAGACACATCCACAGCTGAGTGTCCCTTTGGTTTTGGCACAGCCGCTTCAGTATTTCTGGAGCTCTTTGTAGTTGTCTTCTCCTCTTCCCTGGTAATGTGTTGAAGCCCTCCAAACCTCAAGGGCTCATCTTCTGATGTCATTTCTTTTAGCATTTTAATGTTGTCTACAGGCTTTTCTTGGCAAAGGTACTGGAGTGGTTTGCCATTTCCTTCTCCAGTGAATCACCTTTTGTCAGATCACCCTTTGTCCTTTGCCACAGTAGCCCTCCCTATTTTACTTCCACCAACTAGGGAATCTAGAAGCCGCCTGCTTCTGGTACACTTGTGTATTGACCTCTAAAGAGGTCTTCTGAAATATACAGAGAAATCTAGACTTGGTTTACTTAAAGCTTACAGATCAAGGTTCTGTATCTTTAGACTTCAAATATTCCTCAAAAAAAAACTGTCACTCAACTGAAATTTCCTGAGCCTGTATCAGGTCTGATGAATTAAGAAGACCCACTCCAGAAGATGTGGCCATCTCCCTGGCTATTTCTAAGGGTATGCAAAGGTGCTGGCACAAAGCATGGATTGGTACTCACAAGATTAAAATCTACAAGCTACAGCTATTTAGTTTTGGTTACATGATGAGACTATCTGAATAATTCCTTTTATAAACCTTGCTCACTGTTAGTCTTGAGACCACATCCAAGTGACTCTTTGAATCCTTCTTGAAGTTGTATTGTAGGTCATATGCTACTTCTGCTTTGCTCCGCTTTTATTTTGCAAGACAAGGAGTATGGGTAAGGCAGTGCTGTCTAAACAGATGAAATCTCTGGGTTCTCATCTAAGAGACATTGAATAGGCAACTTGACAGTCACCAGGTCTTCTAGAAGACCTCTTCCTATGCAGAGGGCTCAACTGAAATACGTCATAGTATACTGCGGAGTGCTCTATCTACAGCACTCGCACTACTGTCCCCACCACTGCTAGCCCGTCCTCTCACTCACCAAGTCGCAGCATGCTGAGTCTTCGGGGCGCCACCGGCCTCCACGACCCTCGTGGAGGAAGAACCAGACAGAACACCTGAGGTAATCAGGGAGCTCTTTATTCCGTCCCGACTACATCCCGGAACGCCGCACTTCCCCGAAGCGAGTGCTCTTATAGCTTTACCCCTCCCTATGCGAGCTCTATCGTCCAATCACAGGCTGAGTCCTACTTTATATCCTAATATGGCAATTACAGCAAGCTAGCTCTAAGTGTTCCCGCCCCCAACATCTCCCCCTTTTTGTTTTTACAAGGTGAAACAACCTGGTACAGCCTTGCAGATAGCTTTAGCAGGATAAATGAGACCCAGGCATCCCCGGGTGCGAGGTGCCCTGTCTTAGGTCGTCCCCTAATACCCTAAGCCTTACCCGTCCTAGGCACCCAACACCTTCGGGGCCTGTCTTAGGTGGCCGGGCACGGGGAAGTTGCCCGTCTCTGGGCACGCCTCGTCTTACCCCAAGGTGTTACATGTCTTCCATGGCGGCGAGCCAAACCTGTGGGTCTCCCCCAGCTTCCATGGCCATAATAGCCTTTTGGGTTCAAGAGCATATAGCCATCCTGGCGCCGAGTCAGTCGGCACAGGCAAACTATTAAAAGGATTATGATCAGAATTAAAAGGGCCGTAGAGGCCCCTAGGCCTCCCCAGGTTGCAAACCAATTCTTCACTCTCTGAAACCATTGTACCACGCTTTTCTGTATTTCTAAGTTAACTTGGGTGGTGTTTAGCTGACCTATCGAAAGTCTTAATTTTGCCAGTGTATCGTCAAACTCGGAACTCCAAGTCCCATCAAGGTACATGGAAAGTTCCCTAGAAAGATTGGCTGCCTGAATGTGCCTCAAATAAGGGGCTGACGTTACACAGAGGCTGGGGAGATGGATTGCTCCCTCGTCCCTCTGTGTAATTCACCCGGGCCACTGAGACCAATCCCCCTCTCAAAAAGGCAAGGGCGTTGAGACCCATACAGCTTCCCCCTCTCCCACACAATAACCAATATTTGTAAGGGTCTTCGACCCATCGTGTGCCATTTCCCCAGTCCAGTCCTGTGAATCGAAAGGATTGTCCTTGCTCCCCCTTAAGGGGGTACCCTCCTGGCATTTGACAGTCACGCCAAGGTATGGTGTCATCAATGTCCACTCGGGCGTCACATGGGGGGGCCCAACGGGGCACGTCAGGGTCCCACCCAGTCTGATTGACTAGGGGTCGCCAGGCAAGCAAGCCCCTAATCTGTCCCTGTAGCATTGAATGTCCAGGTCTTGTTCACCCATCCCAGGACAAAGCAGAGGGTGTTGTTTAAGTCCCATTGGAACGAATCCTGGATCAGGGATTCTGCAGGGTCCACAAATGCTGAAGGGAGGCCTAAGGAAGCATTAGTCACCAACAATCGAGGATAAACCGAGGCCTCCAAGGTAACGGGGAGGGGTGATGGGACAACCCGTAGTATTCCCCAAGTGGGACCTGGCTCGATTGGAGCAGCTCCGACGATCCCCACGATGATCAAAATTCCTGAAAAACAAAAGGAAATACTTCTCATCCCGGAGAACCGGGTTGGGTTCTTAGTCAAGATCTCTGATTCTATGGAGCGGCAGCCATTTTTCAGGCTCCTCAGTCTTATCATCTGGATGTACTATGTCTGTAAGAGCGATGAGCTTTTCTTTAGTTAGGGGCCACTGCTCCACCCATATCGGTTTATCATGCATCCAAGTTATCTGGGGGGAATAGCTCATCTCCAGAGTGGCCCCTACAAATTTCCCCGCAGGCTGTCGGGTGTTGCAAGGGACAGATGTAATTGACTTAGGACATCTCTCCCCCAAAGGGCGTATGGGAGATCAGCAAAGCACAAGGGTGTAAAAAGGCCTGCTTCTCCCATAGCAGCCCATCGAAGAGCCCTCGCGGCCTTAGGAGCGGCTTTCTTACCTCCTACCCCCATAACCGTCTGCTCCCCTTTTAAAAAAGGCCAGTCGGGCTTCCATTGAGCCCTATTAACAACTGAGCAGTCTGCGCCAGTGTCCATAAGTCCTTCTATCGGGTGGCCCTCGACCGTGATTGACAGTAGGGGTCTATCTAGGGTCACAGGGCTCACCCAATTTACATGGTGGGATATCCCGGGGAGGGTAGGGGAGACAGTTTTTAAAGAAAAGGCCTTCCCGATTTCCTGATTCTTCCTGATGGATATGGGATAGGGGTGCGGGTTAGTTATTATGATGGAGGCCGGGTCCTCTTCAGGATCCTCAACTACCTGGGTATGGGTTATAAAGTCTGTATAACCTTCTGGGCCAGTAATCAATGCAGGGAAGTTAGTTATGTGGGAAGGAATGGCCATAGTTTCCCAGGGACCCACTCTGAAAGCTGCTTCCTCGCTGACTGCCCATGCTGTTACAGGGGTTGTCAGGTAATGGTCCTTGCCGCTCACTGGCCTTGGGGGAGTCCTGCGACTGGGCTCCCCCCCTTCCCTTTTCCCTGCTTCACTTTGCTCCTGCAAAATTTAGCTACGTGGCCGGGTTTACCACAACAAAAACACGTGGGGACTGAGGGACTGGTTCCGACTCTACACTGAGCTCTAAAGTGGCCAGGCTTACCGCAGTTAAAGCAGACTGATTTTCCTTTGGAGGAAAGCTGCATTCTCTGGAGGGCGGCTATGAGTTTATCCTCCCTATCCTCCATGGCTGTGACCAGTGCCTGGACAGAGTCCTCCCGGGGTAAATCCATCAATTTGTCAACTATCTCTTCCATGGAGGCATCAGAGGGGAGGCTGCTGATAGCAGAAGCCGCTCGAGGGCGGAGCCCTTCCCTCACTAGCTGCCGCATTAAAAGATCCGTACCCGGGGTCTCTCCCATAATACGTGCGACCGTCTCTTTAACCTCATTTATAAAGGACAGCGGCGATTGGTCGACACGCTGCCGTAACCCCACTAGCTTCTGCGTGACCTTTCCCCCTTTCATAGCTCCTACTTTATCCCAAGCACTTACATGAATTTCTTTCACTGCCTCCAGTTCTAGTTGTCCATATTGAGCTTGAATAGTGACATCTGCATGATCCCCTGTGCCACATAGAAGGTTAATTACCTGATCCAGGGGGTGGTACCCTCTAGCTTTGGCCAATTTCGTAGCCTCTCTGCGGGCCTGAGCCTTGAATGCCATGTAAGTAGATGGGTCAAGGCAAGCGGCCGCAACTTCATCAAAATCCGCCGGTGTCCAGGGGTGAGTGACAAACAGGTTTTGCATCAATCTTTTCACATATGGGGAAGCCGGACCATATTTAGCTATAGCTTCCTTCAACTCTTTTAGCATTTTAAAGGGAACGGGGCCATATCGCTGGGTACCTGTAAGGGGGTCAGTAAATAAGGGATAAAGCTCCCATTCGCCCCAATCAATCTCCTCTCCCTTTTCCATAGCATGGGATGCACTGGCGGCAAGTAACCCAGATGTGCAAGGTTTCTTTGGGCCCCTTTGAAAAGCCGCCAGGCTACAAACAGGTTTTTCTGCTCTCGGCTCCTGATAAGCCAGCCAAGTTTGTGGAGGCGTGGGGCTGGTCGCACTCCGCCCCTCCCTTCCTGCCTCTCTTACTTCCTCTATCGAATTTCTGACTGCGCCACAACCACCGCCGGTGTTTCCGGTACCACCCAGTTCCGGCTTCTTCCGTGCTGTTTGCGGAGGCGTCTCGACCCCCGCCCCCTGCAGGGCCTATCGCTTCCTCCCGTGAGTTTTCTACTGCGCCATAGCCGCCTCCCTCCCTGTTCTTTGTCTTCAATGACAAGGTGGTACGGGCTCTGGTCTCTTCCCCATCAGATCCCTCCTGAAATTGCCTTGCCCGTCTAAGGTCCTCCCACGGATACACTGGGGGTGGTTCGGCCCCCTCCTCCTCCTGGCTATCGGAGTCAGCGCAGAGCTTGTATAACTGCGTGGCCACGACTCCCTTCTCCTCAGGCAAAAATGCGGGAATACTACTCTTCCCTCCCATCTTTCCAACCTTTCAAGGTTGGAGCTGTCTGGAGAGTCCGACCAGCGGACTCAGACGGTCCCTAGCAGAAGGCCTGGCCCCACGTTGGGCGCCACCTGCGGAGTGCTCTATCTCCAGCACCCGCACTACTGTCCCCACCACTGCTAGCCCGTCCTCTCACTCACCAAGTCGCAGCATGATGAGTCTTCGGGGCGCCACCGGCCTCCACGACCCTCGTGGAGGAAGAACCAGACAGAACACCTGAGGTAATCAGGGAGCTCTTTATTCTGTTGCGACTACATCCCGGAACGCCGCACTTCTCCGAAGCGAGTGCTCTTATAGCTTTACCCCTCCCTATGCGAGCTCTATCGTCCAATCACAGGCTGAGTCCTACTTTATCTCCTAATATGGCAATTACAGCAAGCTAGCTCTAAGTGTTCCCGCCCCCAACATCTCCCATTCCCGCCCCCAACAGTATACTTTCCTCTTTAAAATGTATTATTGTCTCTTCTTCGCTTCTAAAGATTTCAAGGTGGTCACCATAGGGGTATAAGTATCTCTAGCTCAGAATTGTTATAGGGACCCTTGAATCTCTTGTGATTGTGAGTAGCCTGCACACTCCTATCTGCTTTCTTAGATTTCTTAAGACTTGAGTATTGGTCTTTGAATTTTGGGGTTCCATTAGTATTCCCTGAGTCTCAGAGCTCCTAGTGACGAGGCCACCCAAACTGGAATCATTTATCTTAGTGGCTGGATGCTGTATTTTTACATTGAGGTGATGCTTTGTTCTGAAGGACCATTGTTCCTAGTTGTGAGCTAGGACTGTAGGGGTACCTTCAAGGGGCCATCATTCAGGTTGGGAACCTGAACCATAGGCTTAAAATCTCTAAGTTTTTTGACTCCGGGACAGATCACCAAGCCTATAGAGGTGGAGTAGCTAGATCTAGAGGTTGCAGTGGGGATGAAAAGGCCAGGATGGGTGATCTTACTGCCGCGTGATAGTGTGTTACAGCAGCCACACTTACACTAAGACCTTGAACAGTTTTACTTCATGCTAAGTCCTTTGGAAAATGATGCTACTAATTATCAGGAAGGGAAACTGAAAGGAAGACCTGGCTTGTGGTGGGACAGATTGAGAACTTTGAGGAAGGTTCATCACCAAGGTAAAAAGGACTTTATGGTTAACGGTATTTTGAGGATCATAGAGATGGTCTGTTGTCTTCTCTGCTCCCCCACTAGACTTGTCTGGGAGGCTGTGATGAAAGGAGTTGTTCTGAACTCTGCAATTGATAAATAGTCAAGGGAAATGGACAGGCAGTTTTCAGAGGAAGAAATCAAGCTTATCAGTAGTCATGAAAAAAACTCTAAATTACTGTTTATTAGAGAAATTGGCTAACACGACAAGGAAAATGATAAATGTTGGAAGCGATGTGGAAAAATAAGGACACTGTTGCACTGTTGGTGGAGTTGTGACTCATCTAACTGTTCTGGAGAACAATTTGGAACTATGTTCAAAGAGCTAAAAAAATTGCATACTCTCTGATTCACAATACCGCTACGACATCTGTATATGAAGGAGAAAAATGAAAAGGATCTGTATTTACAAAAATACTTACAGCAGGTCTTTTTGTGGTGTCAAAGAATTGGAAATTGAGGGGATCCCAATCAGTTGAGGAATGGTTGAACAAGTTTTGCAGTTGTACCACAACAAATGACGAAGGGGATGGTTTTCAGAGAACCCTGGGAAAACATACAGTAGAGAAACAGAATTATTGTCAACATAAGAGTGAAAAACTTAGTTGCTCTAATCAGTATTAAGATCCCAGACGATTCCAAAGGACTTATGATAGAAAATACTATCTACTTCAAGACAGAGCATTGATAAACTCAAGAGTGCAAATTGAAGCATTTTTTTCCCCTTTTGGTGGGTGGGGGAGAACACAGTTAAAACTGAAATGTTTTGCGTGATTTCATGTTCATGAGTGTTGTATTTCTTGCCTTCTCAGTGGGTGAGGGAGGAGCTGAAAGGAGTAAGAGAATTTCTAATTGAAAATAAAAATGAAATTAATTTAAAAAAGGAATAACTCAACGCTGACTATAAGACTGACAACACTGTTGTCAACACTGAGCTTATTTGGAGATAAGACAACAGAAATCAACCAATAAATACATTGGAAAATGATGAGGTTCCCTTCTCTTTGGGGATACCCAAAACCTGCAACACTTGATCATTTCTGTGCTGAGAATACTGCCAAGAAAACTAGGCGGTTCAGTAGTTACAGCCCTAGATCTAGAGCTGCAAAAACCCAAGTTCATTGTTGTAACGGGGCGAGTTAGAGCCGACCCCTGCCCTTGTTGGACCACTGGGCCCAGGGCCTGCTGAGGTAAACTGAGGGCTCTGAGGCAAGGGTGGGACAAGATGATGCCAGGAGGAAGGGTTTGCCCTTGCTGACAACGTGGCAAGTTCGGGTTTTTGTGCGGACTTGCCTGATTGTGAGGGAATTATGGGGAGAGGAGAGTGGGAGGAATCAGGGCAGCCGTAGCGCCTATGTAACTAGGGTTATAAAGGCTCTGTTGCTAGCTTGAATAAACGGAGTTGCTCATCTTCCCTCCCGCCTCATTCATTACTCGCGAGATCAAGCCTTTGCTAGACCAAGCCTTTGCTAGACGGAGGCCTTGGATTTGGGGTGATTGGGCGCCGCTTGTTGGGGTCCCTATGTGGGGACCCCGCACGGAGGCACACGTGCCCCCACGTTCCCCAGGGAGCCTCCTAACTGTGAGAGGACAGAGAAGACGGCGCACAACCCTGGGACGAAGTTGCAGCGTGGGAGGAGCAGTTCACGTCTCTGTGGGTAACCGGCTTCTACTCTGGTGAGGTAAGCAATCTCCCTTATCATGGGGCAGGCGGAGTCCTTAGGAGCAGCCGCAGATCAGGCCGCATTTGTAAAAATCATATATAAGATGGCCAAGGATCAGGGGTGTACGATCACTCCCCGGGCTATCGGGTTTTCTTGAAGTTGTGGAGATGATAGCCCCTTGGACCACACAGCGACCCCCACCTTTACTGCGGGGTCTTGGAAAATTGTAGGAGAGCAGCTAACAAGTTATGAGTTAGAAAACCCCAGGGGTTTGGAACCCAGCACATTTTTTCTGTATAACGTTATAAAAGCGGCTCTTGAAGCTGCAGAAGGCTGCTGTGAAAAACAGCCCAGGCAGTTTACAGCCTCCACCCAAACCACCCCCTCCACATCGCCCGGTTCTTCTCCGGGACAGTCCGCAACCCCCTTCCCCGGATCCCAGTGCTCCGCCTTACTCGCCCTGGCTATGCCCTAATTTAGATCAGTTTCAGGAACAAATGCGAGAGAAGGAGGAGAGACAGAGGCTGCAACAAGAAAATGAGCTGAGGACTAAATTAGAAAAATTGTTAGCTCAGTCAGCTCCACTGAAAGCTGTCCGCTTCAAAGAGGAAGTTAGCCAAAAGCAACAGGGGAATAAGACAAAGGCAGAAGTTCCTGTGGGAAAAGTGGAAGTTAGAGAGCAGGTACCCATAAGTGGAACTCGGGCACCTCCTGGTGGAGGAAAACAATCATCACACCCAAGTGGGCTGACCCCTGGTGGCGGCATGTCCCCATTACAAGAAATGATAAAAAAGATGAGAGAACTAGGGGAAGAGGAATTGTGGGACCACCTAGGAGTAGGGGCTTTCCCAGTTTTAGAGGAACCCGGCCAGGAGGTGGAGGAGGATGATCCTGACAATCCAGGTCAGAGGAGAGTAAGACAAATCCCCACAGTGAGAAGAGACACCCCCATGTTCCCTTCCCTGATAAAATTGCTGAAGAGAGCAATCACAGATTACGGTCTAAAATCTCATGTCAAGATTAGACTGAGAGACTTGGCTTCCTATGTACTCACCCCCAACAATTGGAAGCTAGTTATGAGAGCCATTCTCTCCCCAGGTGAGATGGTAGTCTGGACCTCCCTGTTCTCGGAGGAGTGCCGGAATATGGCTACTCGGTATAATCCAGGCAATCCTCCAGGGGCTCAGAGATATTTTCAAATGCTGTTAGGGACAGGGGACTTACTCACGGGTGCTCAACTGATTCATCGCCCCATAGAGCTATACGGGAGACTTGCTAGCTGCGTGGAGAAAGCCTATGATAAGATACCTGTGAAAGGTGAAAGGACCACGCAGTTGTCTGCCCTGAAACAAAAACCCAACGAATCCTTCCCTGATTTCTGTGCCCGGGTCCAGGACGCAGTGACTAAAACAATGGGGGAAGTGGAAGGCACGATTACAGTTATCAGAGATATTTTGAGGAATAGTTGCAATGCAGATTGTAAAAAAGCCATGACCACATTTAGAAAAGATGCAGGGATAGAGGAGATGCTTCCAAGATGTGAGATGGTATGGTAGGTCTAGAGGTTTTCACTACACAAGTGCGAGCAGCAGCTTACGGGTTCAAGCCGCAAGGGCCCCCGAAGCTAGCAGGGGGCTAATCAGGACAAACGGTGTTTTCAATGTGGAAAACAGGGGCACTTTAAGAAGGAGTGTAGAGCCATTCTGTGCCGGAGGAGGAGCTCACCCAAAGACACCTTGCCCCAAATGTAAGACACCAGGGCATTGGGCCTCTGAATGCAGCCAGGGAACACCACCTCCTCAACAGTATTTAAACACCGTGGCGGGCCACCCACCAGCCCAGGAACAATGGTGGAATCAGCCGAACGCCAATACCACGGCGCTTCGCCAACAGTACCAGCAGTTGGTGGCCACACAGCCCACTACCGGACTATAGACCTCCAGTGTAGAGGGTATTACAGGATCAACCCCCTCACCACTGTCATGGCACCTATGCAAGAGACTATTATTACGAAAGCGGGAGAGCTCGTCCTTTTGGTGGCTCCCCCGGCACATGAATACACAGGCTTAGTTCCAGCAACCTTCCTATCACCAAAATACCTTTAATGAGCACTGCTAACACAGAAAGTACCCTGGATGATGGACAAAAGATGGCGGTGCTGTTAATATTTACTATGGAAGGTCCCGCCACATTTTTCTCACAGGCGTTGACCACCCAGCGCCCGCAACTCACCATCAGAGTGGGTGGACGCCTTTTCACTGGCCTAATGAACACTGGAGCCGATCACAGCATTTTTCCACTTGAACAGTGGGTCCATACTTGGCCCTTAGGTCCTACAGAAGACCTCTATGGAATAGGGGCATACAACTAGCTACAGTGGCTGCCCAACCTTTCACATGGGATTTGAAGGAAAACATGGTCAGATCAGTCCTTATGTGGTCTCTGGCCTCCCGGTAATTCTATGGGGGCAAGATCTCTTGGCCCAACTGGGTATTACCATCACCACCCAGAGTTTTTCTTAGGGCCCCCTGGCAAGGCTGCACTGCCCATTCAGGGCCCGGCCTTCACTTGGATGAGTGACGAACCGGTATGGGTGGACCAGCGGGCCCTGTCCAGAGAAGAGATGGCAGCTCTCAAGGTGATAGTTCAGGAACAATTGGAGGCTGGTCACACAGAACCTTCCACCAGCCCATGGAATTCCCCTGCATTTTGCATCAAGAAAAAATCAGGTAAAATACCTCTATGGAAACGATGGGGGCCCTTTAACCAGGGCTCCCTTCACCAAACATGGTCCCAAGAGGATCTGAAATTTGGGTTATTGATATAAAAGATTGCTTTTATAGCATTCCACTGCATCCTATTGATACCTGGCGATTCGCTTTTTTCATTCCTGCAGTGAATTTGCAGGAGCCTTATGTCAGATATCAATGGAAAGTGCTCCCTCAAGGCACGAAAAATAGTCCCACCTTGTGCCAATGGTATGTTCAACAAGTTCTCCACCCTGTCTGCGAGCACTACCCGACTGTTCTATTAATACATTATATGGATGACCTCTTGGCAGATCATCCCAACTGACCTCCTGGAAGAGGTCCTGCAGGCCGTTGTCACACAGAAGTTTATGGGCTTACTGTAGCTCCAGAAAAGATCCAGAAGGCATTGCCCATAGATTATTTGGGAGTAAAGTTACATGAACAAGAGGTGCAGATGAGACAACCCCGTTTAGAGCCTTATAAGGTCTGCATCTTGAATGATTTTCAAAAGCTTATTGGAGATAATCAGCGGCTCCGCACCTGGTTGGGGCTAACCACTCAACAGCTTGCCCCTTTATATGAAATGCTCCGGGGACCCTCCGACCTTAACTCCTCCCCTGTGTTGGACCCCTGAGGCCCTTCAGTGCCTTGAGGATGTACAAGCTGCCATTCATGCCGGATCCACTGTGAGATTCCTTGCAACCGAACCCTTAGAGCTTAATGTCCTTAACACTTCATCATTCCCTGTTAGGGGCGCTCTGGACCCGGGCCCCCCGAGAGGGTAGTGAGACACCAGGGAGTCTGGACCTGCTGACATGGCAATGCCTGTGTGGCTTTCACCACCTCAGCACCGGGGCGGCTCTTACTGGAGGAGCTCCACCCTCGGGGAGGAACTGGGAAGGAGCCAACCCGGAACACCCCGATAGGGTATATAAGGCGTGCCCCAGAGACGGTGGGGGGGGGGGGAACTTCTATCAAGCCATGCAATAAAGCTGTTTGCCTACTCCTCCAGTGTTCTGCCTCGAGTTTCTCCTCTCCTTTCCCCCGAGAGGCCGGAGACGTCCGAAGACCCGAGGGCAGGGTAAGTAGAGGCGGCGGTCGGGGTCGCCCCCGACAACTCCCCACTGGGGTTCTTCATCAGACAGCTGGGATTATTGAATGGATACACTTAGCTCAGATCAAGAATAGGAAGTGCTCTCCCTATACCAATCTTGTTGCCCAAGTTGCCTGGAAGGGCATAGTTAGAGCACAAGCACTTAGTGGCAGAGACCCTCAGGTCATCTACACCATGTATACTAACCAACAGTTACAAAAATGTTTCCAAGAGGACCCTGATTGGCAGCTTATAATTGGGCACACCTTTCACCATGGTACACCTCTTCCTCTGGCCCACCAATTCACCAGTTGGCCTTGGGCATGGGGAACAAATTTTCTTCTACACCTGTTAATGGGATTGATGTATTTACTGATGCCACAAAATTGCATCAGGCCTCCATATGCATACCTTCTAGGAACAGTATTCAAGTCTTTAAGACTCCATTTACTTCCACTCGACAAAATGAATTGTTTGCAGTCCTCCCAGGCAATGCTCTTAGATGCTCCCATTAACATCATTACTGATAGTCATTATGTCGCAGGACTTATACCGCATTTGGAAGCAGCCTGTGTCCCAACCCGCTCTGATTCTATTACCCAGCTCACGTTGGAGATGCAGCGTGCAGCGTGTGAGCGCTCTTCTTCCTTTCATATTACGCATATCCATTCCCATTCTGGATTGCCTGGCCCCCTCGTGCGTGGCAATGCTACAGCTGATGCTGTGCTCCAGGGAGTGGTCCTGACATCACCTGCCCAATTGGCTCATTCCAAATTTCACTTTTTCACGTGCTCTCCCCAACACCTGTATGGTTTTAGCAAAACCGAGGCATGAAGAATTGTAAAATCTTGCACCAGCTTTGCTCCTTTTCTTCCTCCTCCTGCTGTCCCTGTCTGGAACCCTGTAGGAGATGGGCCCAATGACGTTTGGCAGATGGATGTCACCCATTATTCCCCATTTGGATACTCTCAATATGTTCATGTCTGTGTGGACGCATTTTCCAGCTTCACCATGGCTATTGCTAGAACAGGCGAGGCGGTGAAGGATGTGACTACGTACCTCCTTTCTTGCTTTGCCAATCATGGCATTCAAAAAATCTTCAAAACTGATAATGGTCCTGCTTATACTGCACAAGCCTTTCGGGTCTTTTGCCTGGAATGGTCTATTACTCACATCACCGGGATCCCTCACAGTCCCACCGGACAGGCTATTGTGGAACGGGCTAACCGCTCCCTGAAAACTTTCCTACAAAAACAAAAAGGAGCCAGGCCTGCTCCACAGACTAGTTTGAATCTGGCCGTATACACATGGAATTACTTAAAATTTGATGATCGTAGCACGTCCCCAGCAATGAAATACGTCCTCGGCCCACTACAGAAGTCACAGTCCCTGCTGCAGCCTGGGGCCCAACCTGCCCTTGGAGGTGTTGGAGCATCTGCCATGTGGAAGGGTGCAGATGGACAGTGGGTGGGGCCAGGAACCATAACTGTCTGGGGTCGAGGCTACGTTTGTGTTACACAGGTGAAGGTGACGAGGTGTGGGTTCCCGTCCGCAGGATCTGTGTGCTTGAGACAATAGCAGGCCACGACGGGGCGAAAGTTGCAGGGACGGCAGCAAAAACAAGCACGGAAGCAGCAGAGGTTACTTCAGGGGCTGATTAGTCTTCACCTGCGGTATCATGCTCCTACACCTGCTCCTTCTGGTCTCCCTGATGGGTCTCAGTGAGGGGACCCACTTACCAGCCCATCAACACCATTGGGTCTTCATCAACAACTCCCCTTTGTTGAGGGTGTGTGTTAATACGATTCAATGAGGTTCGGATTCGCTCCTATAAATGACACTCCCCAACGCACCAGGAAAATAGAAAATGGAAATTTATTTAGAAAAGGCAAGGCACAGATAGCTTAAATTTGCATAGAAAACATACAATAATGAGAATAACCAATAACACAACACCAATCAAGATAATCGGTAAAGGAAGAGATACATCACCAATTCAAGGGAACCTCCAAAGTCAATCAATGGCTGGGAGCCCCGTTACAGCCCATGCAAACTTGAATTGTGTAGAGAGTTTTCCCGGGCGAAGCATCCTTCCCGCGGGTGAGGCTCAGCGGGCTTACAGGACGTAGATTTTTATACTGTTCTAAACAAAGAAGGCTTGGAGCCAAAAGGTTTTTGGCGCATGCGCTATTCATGGTTTGTTCAGTACACATCTGGCCCAGTCACGTCCCATCCGCCTGAGGCTTGGTACTTGTTTTCTTTAATAACATCACATTTCGCAGGGAGGGAAGCCAACCCTCCGGGTCGACGTGACCTAGGAATGGCTAGTTCCTGGAATGTTAAGCCAAGAACACTCAGGGGTTATAGAACGGTTATGGCCGGGAGTTGAACTGAACCTATTTATGTCAATGATCTTATTTAATTTAAAGGGAATTTTTAATTTCCATTTCAGGGTGATAGGTTGGGGTGAACCCATCCCACACCCCGTACTACAAGGGAACCTTTCCCACATGCTCGGACAACCCTGTACATATGGGGGGAATCAGACTAAGGAACCCCCTCGGATGAACTTCACAGGCTTGATTGCCAGTTTCCCCTTATGCCTACAAAAAGCCATAAATGGAACTGGAATGGTTCCACATGGAACCTTACAGAGGTCCCCAACACGGTGCCATGGTGTGCCAATATCACTGAAACTTGGGAGACATTGCAATATGAGAGTAACGTGTGGTTTTTCCGCCTGTGGAGCTGGGCATTGCAAGGGGAAGACGTGTCTCCCCTAGAAAGCATTCATCGGCCACGTCCTTATTGCACACATCAACAATCCCAATATCACGCTCTGGCATAATTATACAGGCTTTCTGCCATTTATAGACTGTCACTCGCATCAGTGCCAAAAGACTGTTGAGTTTGAATGGGACCAATTAGACCTTTCTTGTCATAACCTCTCCCAATTTACTAACGACCACTTTATTGCAGGATACCCGATCCTTTTATATACCACCAAAGAAGGTTGGTTTACCACAGGACTGGCACAGATAACCCTTGCTCTTGGGGGTCTGAGTGTCCAGGCATTTCACATTCTGGAGTCATTATCAGGAATGTTCACCAACAACGTAAGCCTTTCTGGGCGTGTGTGTCTAGGGACCTCTCATGCCTTCCTGTGGGACTGCACTGGCAACTCCACCCTCATTCCCCATCACAATATATCAAGGGTATTCAATTTGTCCTGCCCTAACTGCTTGGTACATGTATGCATGGGGCTAAAATTTACCAAGGGATGGGTCTTCATCACTACCAGGCCCTGGTATGCCCTCACTGTAGGAAAGACCAAGGGATGGTATCGTACCCCAGCTGACCATGCATCCTCCATCCTAGACAACTGCGTGACAGCCTTGATTTGCACCAGATGGTGCATCTCATGTGTTGTGCTCGGTATCGCCTTGCTGGTGGAGCTCATCGTTGGTTCCACGGCCCTAGCAATGGCAGTAAACACACAGAATGAGGTTTGGGAAGGCACCAAGCTACGTGACCTCATGCGTAATGTTTCCCTTGGGTGCAAGCATCAGGCTCAGATCAGGATTTTTACCAAGCTATTATAACTTTACAAAATGCAGCGCGGGTATTAGGCACAGAGATGGGGTATCTGGAATTACAAGCCAGACTACAATGTGACTATCGTTTTAACACTTTTTGCCTCACATCAAAACAATATAATGCCACCGAACATAACTAGGACACAATCTGCACGCAGTTGCAGGGTGCTGTCTTGGGACAACAACATGCTGGAACTCCCAACAACTAATAAGCTTGGCAGAGGACATTAACATGGCATCATCACATGACAATTTGGTCCCTGATAAGACTGCGCAGCACATTCTGGACTTTTTTCAACGAGTTGACCCATGACATTGGCTGAAGCAATGCCTCATCCTGCTTGGTATAGGGCTTCTGTTCCTGGCTCTGGGTCTTTATCTCCTTCCCTGTCTCCTTCATTGCCTCCTCTCCCTTATGCACCGCTCCCTGTTTGGCGTGAAGCACGACATACGGTCCTCTGTGACCTGTCCACTTCATGGCAAAACAAAAAGGGGGAGTTGTAACAGGGTGAGTTAAAGCCAACCCCTGCCCTTGTTGGACAACCGCGCCCAGGGCCTGCTGAGGTAAACTGAGGGCTCTGAGGCAAGGGTGGGACAAGATGGTGCCAGGAGGAAGGGTCTCACCCTTGTTGACAATGTGGCAGTTCCGGGTCTTTGTCCGTACTTGCCTGATTGTGGGCGAATAATGGAGAGGAAAGGGGAGGAGAGTGGGCAGAATCAGGGGGACCCTAGCGCCTAAGTAACTAGGGCTATAAAGGCTTTGTTGCTAGCTTGAGTTGCTCACCATCTTGCCTCCTGCCTCATTCATTACTCGTGAGATCAAGCCTTTGCTGGACAAAGGCCTTGGATTTGGGGTGATAGGGACCCCAATACATTATGTGAAATCAGGTACTTACAAACGGTGTGATCTTGGGCAAGTCACTTAATGTTTGTCATCTTTTTGTAAGGAAATGAGAAATAACAGTTTAATATTAATTGTAAAATGAAATTTTTTTTTTCAGATTGGAGGTAACATTAGAAGTTATATGATTTCCTCATTTTTCAAGTGGTTTCCTTACTTTCCAAGTGACGTACCATGGCCTATCCAAGCCTCCATAGTTACCTAGTGGCAAGTCTGGAACTAGAGCTCAAGTTTCCTGACTAGTAACTTCTAGTTAGGTCTAGTAACTTCTTTACTACCTCATGCTATTTCTTTTATTTCCAGCTAGTGCTTTTTAATTTTTTTTAATTTTGAGTACACAATACTCAGTTCTACATAATTTTGAGATCCAGATTTTCTTTCTCCACCCCTACCCCCTGCCCTCCCCAAGATGGCATGGAATCCGATATATCTTCTATGTATAACTTCACATTGAACTTATTTACACAATACTCAAGTTGTAAAGAATTATGACCAATGGAATGAATCATGAGAAAGAAGAAACAGAACCAAAAGAACCCCAGAGACAAAGAGAGAAAAAAAAGGCGAGCATAAGGTGTGCCTCAATCTGCATTCCGACTGCATAGTTCTTCTCTGGATGTGTAGATAGCATTCTTCATCGTGAGTCCTTTGGAGTTGTCTTTGCACCTTGAATTGCTGACGAGCAAAGTCTATCAGGGTTAGTCATCACAGAATCCATGTATCTGTGTTTGTGTATAATGTTCTCCTGGTTCTGCTCTGCTCACTCAGCATTATATTGTGTAGGTTTTTCCAGGTTATTATGAAGTCCATATCATCCCTGTTTCTTATGGCACAATAGTATTCCGTTAACTTCGTATACCACAACTTGTTCAGCCATTCCCCAGTTGATGGGCATCCCCTCAATTTCCAATTCTTTGCTACCACGAAAAGAGCCGCTATAAATATTTTTGTACATATGGATCCTTTTCCCACTTGTGTGATCTCTTTGGGATACAACCCTAGAAGTGGTATGGCTGGGTCAAAGGGCATGAACATTTTTATAGCCCTTTGGGCATGGTTGCAAATTGCTCTCCAGAATGGCTGGATTAGTTCACAAGTCCACCAGCCATGTAACAATGTTCCAATTTTCCCTCATCCTCTCCAGCATTTATCATTTTCTTGTTTTGTCATTTTAGCCAATCTGACAGGAGAGATGTGGTACCTAAGAGTTTTTTTGATTTGCATTTCTCTAATCAGTAGTGATTTAGGGCATTTTTTCACATGCCTATAGATATCTTTAATTTCTTTCTCTGAAAACTAACTGTTCATATCCTTTGACCATTTCTCAATTGGGGAATGACTTGTATTCCAATACCTTTGGCTCAGTTTCCTGTACATATTTTAGAGATGAGGCCTTTATCAGAGAAACAGGTTGTAAAGATTTTCTCCCAATTTTCTGCTTCCCTCCTAATCTTTGTTGCATTGGCTTTTTTTCTATACAAAAGCATTTCAGTTTAACATAATCAAAATTATATATTTTGCATTTTGCAATGCTCTCTGTCTCTTGTTGTGTCATGAATTCTTTTCTTTTCCATAAATCTGATATGTAAACTATTCCTTGCTCTCTTAAATTGCTTATAGTATCAGCCTTTCTTCCTAAATCATGAACCTATTTTGACTTTATTTTGGTATATGGTGTAAGATATTGGCCTATGCCCAGTTTCTGTCCTACCATTTTCCAATTCTCCCAGCAGTTTTTGTGAAGTAGTGAATTCTTAGCCCAGAAGCTATATTCTTTGGGTTTATCAAAGAGTAGATTGCTATAGTTGACGACTTCTCCATCTTGTGTAGCTATCCTATTCCACTGATCCACGACTGTTTCTTAGCCAGTACCAGGTAGTTTTGATGACTGCTCCTTTATAGTACAGTTTAATATCTGGTATGGCTAGGCTACCTTCCCTAGCATTTTTTTCATTAATACACTAGATATTAGACCTCATGTTCTTCCAGATGAGTTTTGTTATTATTTTATCCAGCTCTGTAAAATAATTTTTTGGTAGTTCGATTGGTATGGCACTGAATAGATAGATTAATTTAGGTAAAATAGTCATTTTTATTACATTACCTTGGCCTAACCATGAGCAACTGATATTTTTCCATTTATTTAGATCTGACTTTATTCGCGTGAAAACTGTTTAATGATGTTCATATCGTCCCTGGGTTTGACTTGGCAGATAGACTCCCAAATATTTTATAGTGTCTGCAGTAACTTTGAATGGAATTTCTCTTTCTATCTCTTGCTGTTGGGCATTGTTAGTAATGTATAGGAATGCCAAGGATTTCTGTGGGTTTATTTTATATCCTGCTACTTTGCTAAAGTACAAGTAGTTTTTTACTTGATTCTCTAGGATTTTCTAAGTAAATCATCATCATCTGCAAAAAGTGATAATTTAGTTTCTTCTTTGCCTATTATAATTCCTTCAATTTCTTTTTCTCTTATTGTGACAGCTAACATTTCTAGTACCAAATTGAATAGTAGGGGTGACAATGGACATCCTTGTTTCACACCCTGATCTTACTAGGAATGCATCTAGCTTATCCCCATTACAAATAATGCTTCTTGATGCATTTAGGTAGATGCTGTTTATAATTTTAAGGAAGGCTTCGTTTATTCCTATGCATTCTAGTATTTTTAATAGGAATGAGTGTTGCATTTTGTCAAAGGCTTTTTCTGCATCTATTGAGATGATCATATGGTTTCTGCTAGTTTTGTTGTTGATATGGTCAATTATGCTAATAGTTTTCCCAATATTGAACCAGCATTGCATTCCTGGAATAAATCCTACCTGGTCATAGTGTATTATTCTCGTGATAAATTGCTGCAATCTTTTTGTTAAAATTTTATTTAAAATTTTTGCATCAGTACTTATTAGGGAAATTGGTCTATAATTTTCTTTCTCTGTTTCGACTCTACCTGGTTTGAGTATTACTACCATATTTGTGTCATAAAAAGAATTTGGTAGGACTCCTTCACCTATTTTCCCAAATAATCTACAAAGTATAGGAATGAATTGTTCTTTAAATGTTTGATGGAATTCATATGTAAAACCATTTCGCCCTGGAGATTTTTTCCTAGGGAGTTCAATGATGGCTTGCTCTATTTCTTTTTCTGAGATGGGGTTATTTAGAAATTTTACTTCCTCCTCTGTTAACCTGGGCAATTTATATTTTTGTAGATATTCATCCATATCCATAAGGTTGTCAAATTTGTGGGCATACAATTGGGCAAAATAATTCTAATTATTGTTTTGATTTTCTGTTCATTAGAGGTGAATTCACCCTTTTCATTTTTGATACTGGTAATTTGATTATCTTCTTTTTTTAATCAGATTGACCAAAGGTTTATCAATTTTATTGGTCTCTTCATAAAACCAGCTCTTTGTTTTATTTATTAATTCAACAGTTTTCTTGGTTTCAATTTTATTAATCTTTCCTTTGATTTTCAGTATTTCTAATTTGGTATTTAATTGGGGATTTTGAATTTATTCTTTTTCTAGCTTTCTCAGTTGCATGCCCAATTCATTGATCTTCATTTTCTCTTTTATTCATGTAAGCATTTAGAGATATAAAACTTCCCATAAGAACTGCTTTTGCTGCATCCCAAAGTTTTGGTATGTTGTTTCATTATTGTCATTCTCTTGAATGAAGTTATTAATTGTTTCTCTGATTTCTTCTTTGGCCCATTCATTCTTTAGAAATAGATTATTTAGTTTCCAATTAATTTTTATGTTTTTTCCCCGTGGTTCCTTATTACAAATAATTTTTATTGCATCATGATTTGAAAAGGATGTTTTGACTACTTCTGCCTTTCTGTGCTGGATTGTGAGGTTTTTATGTCCTAGTACGTGGTCAGTTTTTGAGGATGTGCCATGTACTGCTGAGAGAAAGTATATTCCTTTTTATCCCCATTCAGTTTTCTGCAGAGGTTATCCTATATGCCTTTTCTAAAATTCTGTTCACCTCCTTAACTTCTTCCTTATTTATTTTGAGGTTAGATTTATCAAGTTGACAGAGGGGGGAGGTTGAGGTCTCCCATTATTATAGTTTTGCTGTCTGTGTCTTCCTGTAACTCCTTTAACCTCTCCTAAGAATTTGCATGCCATACCACTTGGTGCATATATGTTAAACAATGATATTGTTTCATTGTTTATGGTGCCTTTTAGCAGGATGTAGTGTCCTTCCTTATCTCTTTTAATTAAATCTATTTTTACTTTTGCTTTGTCTGAGGTTAGGATTGCTACCCCTGCTTTTTTTTTTTTTTACTTTACCTGAAGCACAATATATTTTACTGCAGCCTTTTATCTTTACCCTGTGTGTACCCCCCTGTTTCAAATGTGTTCCTTGTAAAAAGCATATTGTAGGATTATGGTTTTTAATCTATTCTGCTATCTGCTTCTGTTTTATGGTAGAGTTCATCCCATTCACATTCACAGTTATGATTTGTGTCTGTCTTTTTCTCCATCCTATTTTCCCCCGTTTATGCTTTTATTTTTCACTTTCCCCTTCCACTCCTCAACAAAGTTTTGTTTTGACTGCTGCCTTCTTCAGTTTACCCTCCCTCTTGATTCCCCTCCCTTATCCTTTTATCCCCCCCTTTCTCCTCCTACTACCTGTAGGACACGTAAGATTTCTATACTTATCAGGGTATGTTATTCTCTTCTTGAACCATATCTGATGACAGTAAAGCTCAAATACCACTTTTTTCCCTCCCTTCTTTCCCTCTACTATAATGTATTTTTGTGCCTCTTCATTTGGTGTAATTTACCCTTTTCTACTATGTCCTTACCTCTTCTCCCATAACCCTTCCTTTACATCTCTTAAGTATGTATTTTTATCCTTATATCAATTATTTTATACAGGCATTCACAGTCTACGTGTAGCCCTTTCAATTGTCAAAGCTGTACTGTTCTCAAAATTGACATATGTATATGTGTGTGTATGTATATATAACATACGTAAGATGATATAATCCTATATGAAGATGTAACTATTTTGCCCTTATGGATAAGGTTCATGGGGGCTGTTTACCTTTTTATGTCTCTCTCGAGTTTTGTATTTGAAGATCAATTTTTCCATTGAGTTCTGGCTTTTTCATAAGGAACGTCTGGAATTCCCTTATTTCATTGAATGTCCATCTCCTTGCCTGAAAAATTATGCTTAATTTTGCTGGGTAGTTGATCCTTGGTTGTAGTCCCAGCTCCTTTGCCTTTGGAATATCTTATTCCAATTTCTCCTGTCATTTAATGTAGAAGCCGAGAGATCCTGTGTGATCTTGACTGTAGTTCCACGGTATTTGAATTCTTTCTTTTTGGCTGCTGGCAGTATTTTCTCCTTCACTTTGTAATTCTGAAATTTGGCTATAGTATTTCTTGGTGTTTTCAATTTGGGATCTCTTTCAGGGGGGATCAGTGGATTTCTTTCAATGACTATTTTACCCTCTGGTTCTAGGACCCCTCTGGGCAGTTATCTTTGGTAATTTCCTTGAAGATACTGTCAAGGCTCTTTTTTCATAGTGAATTTCTGGTAAACCAATAATTCTTAAATTGTTTGTCCTGGATCTGTTTTCCAGGTCAGTTGTTTTTCCAGTCTTTACATTTTGTTTGACTAGTTCTTGATGCCACGTAGAGTCATTAGCTTCCACTTGCTCAATTCTGATTTTTAATGAGTTGCTGTCTTCATTTTACTTTTGAATCTCCTTTTCCAATTGGTTTGTTTTACCTCTCAAGGTGTCATTTTCTCTATTTAGATTCTGAATCTCCATAGCCATTTCACCAGTCTTATTTTTTAAAGACTTAATTTCGTCAGTGGTTTTTTTTTCCATTTTTTCCCCTTTTTTCTTTTACCTCCCTAATTTGGTTTTTAAAATCCTCCTTTACCTCTTCCAGTAATGCTTTTTGGGCTTGAGATCATTTCACATTCCCTTTTGAGGTATCAGATGTGGGTATAGTGTCATTGCTATCCTCTTCCCAACTGGTATTTTAATCATGCCTGTCTCCATAAAAAGAATCAATGGTCCTTGGTTTTTTTGTGTTCTTCTGCATGTTGGTTAGCCTTTTCCTGGCTTTACAATGAATTTCTGCTTTTGGGCTCAGGGCTCTCTGTCCCAGGTTTCTTATTCTGGGGAATGTGAGTCTAGTTGTTGGCTTTGTGTATTATAGCCTTCAGTTTCCTGAGGTGTGGGGTTGGGGTCTGGCTGCCTGTGGTCCTGTCTTCCCCTGGGGCTGCTCTCTAGCACTGTTGGTCTTCAGCAATGGTCTCGGCTGGTGTTTGTGCTGGTGTCTGCCACTTCCCCTGGGGGTGCAAGGGTACACCTGGGCTCCTAGTGTTGACCCCTGCTGGCTCTGCCTCTCTGGGACTCACTGCTCAGGCACTGAATCCCCACTTCTGTCTCCTCTATTCCAGCCCTTTTTTCCCCGAGGAATTCTCTGGGTCAGGGTGGAAGGGATTAGAGCCGTTTACTTGGCCATTATGTCTTCTGGAAGTTCAAGAAGATGCGTTTCATACCTTTGGGCTGCAAGCCTCAGGAATTGATGTCTCATAGCCGATGGCATTGAGCTGCTGCCTTTCGTGGCTTCCACAGACCGCCGTCCCATTTTGGGAGGCCTGGGGATCTCTGCCAGGTTTGGCCACCCAGCTTTCTGCCAGGCTGTCTTTGCATGTTCGTTTCTGACCCTGCTTCCACTTTGGTGCTGTCTGGAGCAGCTTCACACACTGAGCACTCTCCCCAACCACTGTCTTCTTACTCTGAGGATAAAATGAGCAAAGCTCTTTGCAAACCTTAAAGTGCTATATAAATTATAGCTATTATTATTGTATTTTTTTTGCTATTATTATTATGTTTCTGTCCCCCTTTGGTCAGTGCCCTGAATGAGGTCCTTTGCTGCCTCATCTGGCCAGCTCTTCAGGTATTTGAAGTTTGGTCCATCTCTGTTTTTGACATTGAAGCATTCTTCTGTCCTCCTGGACACTTAGATAATTGCTGAGGTTGATTATCTGCTGGTAGGTCTATGAAGGTGATCATGCTATTTGTGTTTCTCTTTCTCTTTCTTTTCCATAGATGGACGGTATTAACCTGGCTAACACACTGAATTCCCATTGGGAACTCATATGGGCTGGATGGCAGACTATATGCCTTCCTAACACTATTGCTCCCCTCAGGACCTGGGATGGCAACAGATGACCATTAATAGAGGAGAGCTTTGACTGCCAAGAGGGAGCCACTGTGTTCAAATAGTTTCAGAGGATCCTAGGGTTAATAGGGAGCCATTGGAGTTTATGGAATAGAGAAGTAACACGGTCAGAACTAAGCTTTAGAAAAGTCTGTTTGACAGTTGGGTGGGAGATGGAGAGATGAAGCAGGGAAACCAATGAGGTTTCCAATAGTCCAGGCAAGATCTTTTCTGTGGAATGAATGCTCTGTTGCCTATTTCTGAGAAGCCATAGCCATGTCCTCTATAATGTGGCACCTGAAGATTTTGGAGGTAGATGAAAATATGAACTTGGTGCGCCTTAGTCTCCCTCATGATTATAGTGTAGGGGATTGGTACATTGAAATTAGCTGCTTCCTAGTAAGATTTCTGTAGATTTAGGAAGGATCAAAATGTATACCTCCTTTAAATGTTGTACCTCCTGGTTCCCTGTCTTACAGCAGCCTCCTTTTTCAGGACCAAGTACAGTGGATACAATTCTCAGAGTGATTTGTGGAACTTGGTGAGAAATTTCAGCATTTCTAGATTGTGGTGACTCATTGTGGTCCAGAAGGTTAGTGGTCCTCAGAGAGCCCTAGGGACTCATGAAGCAATAAGCAGCAGGGTAATTGGATGCCTGTGTGTGAAGTGATGTCGGAGGAAATGTAAAGTTAGTGCCCATACAATTAAAACCCAGTAGAGAGCTGTTTAGGATTGATCACTCTATAAATTACTGATTGATTTTTATTCTGGCTCTCATTTCACCCTATATTTCTTACTATTACCATTTTTAACCTTGAAATCTCCCCACAAAATCTATTAATTCTGTATCACTTTTGGAGGGGGATATATGTAATTTACCACATCCAGCCTGCTACCCTTTTGCCTCCACGAGAACAGCAATAAAAGCAGTGCTCAGACTGGGTAACAGAAAATAATTGGGATTGATATCTTGGGGCCCTTTTCGAGGAAATATGGAATGGCTATTTTGATAGCCACCAAGGTTCTGAATTCATCATAGGGATTGATAGTCCTAGAGTACCTTAATTTCACTTATCACATGTTTCTTTACTTTTACTCATGAAATCTTTTTTTGTTGTGAATTTAATTGCAAAAGAAATTCTGTGTGCAAAATGCAACAGGATTATACATCAAATGACAAATCTCTCATACTACTTGCTTTTTAAAAAAGAAATTACAATTCATTTTTTTCAAAGCTGTCTTGCCTTTCTGGGTATCCTTCTGTTTTCTACATTTAAAAATATGCTTCAGTGATCCTTTTTATTGGCGGAGGGAGGGGGAAGAACACTATCCCTAGCTCACTTCTTGACCTCCCCCCAAAGAAAAACAATGCTTCAGTGATCCTTCTTATTGGAGCAGGGAGGGGGAAGAACATCATCCCTAGCTCACTTCTTGACCTCCCCCCAAAGAAGAACACTCTTTTGTTGTAGTTTGGCTTGACTATGCTTGTTAAAGACATTGGCCTTGTCTGAAAGGATATGTTTCTTTATTCACCTTGATGTCTATCATCACTCTGTCAGGAGGTATGCAGCAAGCTTCATTATCACTTTTGGGATTATGCTTTGTCATTGCATTTAAGAGTTCTTTAATCTTTCCAAGCTATTTTTCTTAACAATGTTGTTTTTGTTACTCTGTGAATTATATCTATTTACTGCTGAGATTTCAAGATACGCATTTTCACCATGGGGTACAGATGCCTCTGGCTTAGAAATTCTTAGAGATACAGGTGTCCCTGTTATTGATTCTTCTGTATTATGGCTTTGAGTGTCTCTGTCCTTTCATTAAGGATTGTTATGGGCTCCTGTGGAGCTGAGGGACTCCTAGTGGTGAGATAATTTAAATGGATTACTTTGTGCTAGTGGAGGCTATTTTACCACTGTAGGTGATAGAAGGCTGGTGTTTGGCTCAAATACCACTGTTTTGGATAGTATTATTCACCGACTGTGGTATGACAGGGGAGGTTGTCATAACAGTCCGGCTAGCAGCTGCTGTGGGGGTGAAAGACCCACCAACAACCAACACACGGAAAGCTGCCCCCACAGGTTCTTTGATCTGCTTTACTAAGGAAAGTACGTTAAGGGGTTAACAATCTCATTTTAATCCAATGTACAAACATCATTCACTTAGTTCAGGGGAAAAAGCCAGCCCCCTGAACTTCAGAGCAAATACAAACAAATTACAAATACCAACAAATTACAAACATTAATAGACAGACCTTGTCTGATTAAAATCTCAATGCGTAGTTACCAGGGTTTAACAAAGTCCAAACATCTGGGTTTACAAGCTGGGGGGCTCTTAACTGCAGCTGCCCAGAGTCTCCACATCAGCACTCTGCCAAGAGTGAGAGCCCCAAGCAAATAGCTCTGGTGTCTCTTTTTATACACTCTTTATCCATCATGAAACATCATCTGAGCAACCAGAACTCAGGCTCCTACTATTTGCTCTGGTCTTAGCAACTCCCCTTATTAAAGGCTCACTTAACTTCACTCTCCAGGACTCTAGGTCAGTAACCACAATATTGTAGTTAACAGTGATGTTAAGTCTTTCTTGTCTAGTCCTTTTATGAGGGCCTCACGCCCACATAAGCTTAGCACCTGGTAGATAGGGGTTTGGACCTGGGGCTTTGCGCATAGTAAGGCTCAATCAAAGATACTTGATTAATCATTTTAAAACAGCAAGGAAGTCCCAACTTGACTGATATTACAGAGGTCCATAGCAAAAGCCTGATGTCACTCAGAGCTTTCAGAGCTACTTTTTGGGACCAGATGCCATGATCTTAGTTGTTCGTTGTTTAATGTTAAGCTTCAAGGCAGCATTTTTGCTCTCATTTTTCACCATCCTCAGAGACTTCTTGAGTGGTATCATCCACGTATCTGAGATTGTTACTTCTTCACAGCAGCCTTAATTCTGGCTTTTGATTCATCCACCCTAAGTAAGGTGGCAATCTATGGGCCTTATCATATTCCCTTCCTAATCTTGAACCAATCAGTTGTTCCATGCTCAGTTCTAACTGTTGTTAGGTTCCTCAGGAGACAATTAAAATTATTTGCTCCCATCTCTTTGGTGACTTGCCAAAATTTATTGTGACGTACACAAAGACTTTAGTGTAGTCAATGAAGCAGAAGTAAATTTTTTTCTAGAAATCCCTTGCTTTCTCCAAAATCCAGTGAACATTGGCAATTTGGTCCCTAATTCCTCTGCCTTTTTGAAAATCAGTCTTCACTTCTGGTATTTCTTGTTTCATATGTTGCTAATATCTAGCTTGCAAAATCTTAAGTATAACTTTGCTGGTGTTGTGAAATGAGTTTGATAGTTTGAATATTCTTTAGCATCTTCCTCCTTTCTTTAGGATTGGAAAGTAAATTGACGTTTTCCAATCCAGTGGCCACTGTTGAGTTTTCCAAATTTGCTGGCATAGTGAGTGCAACACCTTAAAAGTCAAAGGCTGATACTATTAAACAGTTCATCTGAAATTCTGTCACTTCCACTAGCCTTATTGTTAGCGATCCTCCTTAAGGCTCACTTGACTTCACTCTCCAGGACTGTAGATCGGTAACCACAACATTGTAGTTAACAGTGATGTTAAGTCTTTCTTGTCTAGACCTTTTATGTATTCTTGCCACTTTTAAAAAAATCTCTTCTGCTTTTCTTAAGTCCCTACCTTTTTTTGTCTCTATGCAAAAAGTGTTCTTTTGATGTCTCTTTGTTCTATGTAGATTAACAAATCAAAATTCATCATAGTGCTCAGTGGCCCTAGCATGCCTTATGGATCTCGCTCCTCTCATTTTTAGAGGATTTCAGGGGCTGGGCCCTTACCATGAGACTTTAGGCATGGCTCAGAGAAATTATTTTAAGCCAGGCCAAACTCAAGCCAGTTGAGTGATTCAGGCACAGGACATTTTCAAAGTGATAAATTGGTAGTCAATACTTGTATAAAACTGCAGGGTTAATTGCCACAATGAATTGGGCCTGAAAACATCTGCTCTCACTGCCTCTCCCATTAGCTATTGGAGAGCATCATTTCTTCTGGAATGCCCCTGCTGCCCCATCTCCAAATCTTCGTCTTGTTTTAGAGAGTCCAGAGTTTCCCAATTGCATAGCTATAGCTTGTATGTGTGTGTGCGCGCGTGCATGGAATAGTAATAAATATTTGTATGAAGTCAGGCAGTCATTAAGCATTTATTAAGTGTCTACTATATATCTCTCACTGTGCTGCATGCTGGGGAGACAAAGGAGTCTCTGCCCTTGAAGTCTTGATCTAACGTTGGAGACCACATGTAAACACATGTACAAACAAGTTATATACAGGATAAATTGAAGATAGGATTTAATACATGTCAAGCACTGTACTGAACGCTGGAGAAATAAAAGCAAGGAGCTTCTGTTCAAATGGCAGACAACACAGGGAGGAGATTGTAGTGGAATTTAATACCTTTTACAGTAACAATGCAGGTACTGATTTGATTATGATTCCAGAACAGCCTCAGGAGGAGATGGTTATGTAAAGAGAAGTATGAAATATGGCTGTGTCATCTTGGTATGGTGGGCCTCGTGGGGCAATCACCAATCACAATGGAGTGGAGTGGAGCAAGGGGAGTTCATAGCATATTTTTTGAGTTGGGGAAATTTGGCAAATCATTGGTAATAATACTCTTGGGCTAATTGTAGCTTGCTAGAAGGTTCGTTACCAGCTCATTACCCAACTTTTTAGGTATTATTACTGTTTGACTGAATCAGTAACTCCCAACATGGATCCAACAATGCTTATGAATGAGAGAGTTCTTCATCACCTACCTAGAAAATTAATTTAAGCTTTTTCCTTTAAACAATCTTTAATGCTTTCAAAAAACTTTCTTACTACATCTTTGTGCCTTTTAAAATCATTTGGCATAGGGATAGTTACTAGATCAGTTCTTTCACAAGTACAGGGAACTCCAGTTGAAGAAAATTCCTCTACCAGTGTAAGTCAGTGACTTCTCTGTAATGTATTGGTTCCATTGACTTGCCTACACCACAGGGAGGCTGACAAGTTTCTATAACCCATGAGTCAGAAGTGAGAAGTGAATCCAGGTTTTCCTAGATTTGGGGATCAGCTTTCTCTACTGTGATATGCTGCATTTATGTTATGCCTATGCTTAGCATTTTCTGTTTAATTTTTTTCTTGATATTATATCATTATGATAATAAGTTGTAATATTGTACCATGATGCTCTCAGGAGTTTTCGCTTCTGTCAAATTCAGCAAACCTTTGTTATCCAAATGGCCCCTAAAATGGCTGTTTTCATAGTTGGTAAATACCGTCTCTTCCCTTATTTTCCTATTAACTGACTTTTCCATGGGTCAACTTCTAGTAGTTGCCTTCCTACATACTTTTCCACAATTAAAATTAAGGAGTTAGATTAGATGGTCCATCTATGATGCCTGTAACCTGAACTCTAAGTAAGTCTAGATGGTTCTCACCCAATCATAGTATCACTTGCAACACTCACTGATCTTGTATGAACTGGGGTTTTGTCTTATCCACCAAATCACTAAGTAGCAAGGGCTATCCCCTGCATGTAGCATGGAGTATGATTGAGTGGTGTAAAGGGATACAAAATAGACAACTCTAAACAATCTTTTCTTCCTAAGGGAGACTTTATTTTCTGCCAGGAGGGAAAACATGAAGTTGGGACCAGAAACTTGGCCACTCTGCTCTTCTCAGATAGATGGGAGTTCTAGGCTGGAATTATATCATATTATTTACTCTCTTATACTCTAGGGGATATGGTTTTCAGCTTCAAGCTAAACTTCTGATCACTGTTCATTATTGGAGGAAGCAGGATCCCAAGCTTTATGTCCAAGGCTTGACTCCTTCCCGCTAAATGCTAGCTTCACAGTAAACGCATAAGGCACTTAGCCAAGAAACCTATTTATCCAAATCAGCAGCAAAACAAATTGGAGAAAGTACACATGAGAACATATTCCATGTTTTCAGTCTCATAATATAAATACATTGATACAGATAGAGACGTGTGTGTGTGTGTGTATGTGTATGCAGGCTTATCAATATGCAACAAGCATCATAAATTTGTGACCCACTTATTCTTGCTGCCTACCACCTAAGGTTAAAATATTAGTATCCTTTTATGAAACTTGCATACTTATGCCTACCCATGAACAGCGACCTCTTTAATGCTCTTGGACCCTGGACTTCCAGGCCAAAGATGCTGCTGCCAGCAGTGACTTGATTCTAACTGCTCCTTAGAACTGATGTGGCTCCTAAGGCCATTGTCACCAATGTCATCAATGTTACTGTTACCCCTGTCATTTTAAAAGTTATAAATTGATTTCCTTAAGTATGTGGCTACTGAAATGAGTGTGCTGCCTTCTAGAGGAAACCCTCTTTGCTAGTGTATCTTGCCACATTTCCCAGCATGCTCACAGGTATACCCCTTGTTTTGAGGAAGGGATGAGAAATTATGGTCTAATGGTCACTGTGCCGCAGATCGTATACCATTTTGTAAATATTTACTTGTTGGTTTAATGACCCCCATGAAGCTTGAGCTGATTCCCCATCAGCAAATGAGGCCTTAAATTCACTATAAAAATTGTCTAAAGTGTTCCATGTCTCCCTAAACTGAGCTAGTATCAGAGCTAGAACATGAAAAGCTGTCCTGCACCACCCAGGTGAGAGTTAATTAAAACAATTTTTTGGCATCTAATTGGGGTTTAGAAAATGTTTCTCTACTGAGCTATGTAAAACTTCCTTGAGTCTTTTGTGAGCTCCCAATATATCTGCTGGAATTTTGGTTTGGGATAAGTGGATTAACAATCGTGTTTCTCTACAAAAGAATCATATGCTGCTGCACTAGATGTTCTACCTGTGGACACCACCAGGTGGTCATAATTTGCAATCACTTCTGTACACATTTTCTGGACCGATTGGATAGATCATGCTAACCTTGTAACGGATGTAATTTTTTGATCACATTGAGCAATTTGGGCTATTTTTGCTGTTATGTTAGGATCTGGCGATTAATTTCAAGATTATCATACATCAACTTTTCTAGGTTGAGCAAACGTATGTTTGTGGGGGACTCTCTGATCCTTTGAGTTGACTTTGGCTGGTGGTAGTGTTTTGCTATATGTGTGTGTCATAAGACCACTGACTCAAGTAAAAACAGAGGTGTCTCAAGGCAGGAAAAAAACTATTCTGCTTTATTTGATCAAGTCTTGTGAGAGTTGGGCATCTCTAACTACCAGGGCAGACTAGCAGTGATGAGAGGTGGGGTACAGAAGGCAAACAGGGAGTTATATACCCTTGTACAAACAATTCTAAGAAAGCCCACCCCAGAGGCTGGACCCCCATCCCTGTTGGCAGGGACAAGTGGCCTCACAATCTAACCAGGAATAAAGAAATAAGTTTTCACCTAATACAAGCACAGAAACTACAGAATTACCTTATAATGGGGACTCCAGTGCTAAGGTAGCAGTTTGTGAAATAGGTGAGGGGAGGGGGAGAAGGGAGAGGGAAATACCATCTGGTTTCCTTGAAATCATATAATTTACAGGAAAATGAAACTTAGGCCTGGTGAGGTTTACGTCCTAGCTAAATTTTTTTTACGTACTGTCTTCATTTTGAATATTGCCTTGCCTGAGTTATTCATAGGGAAGCTTTCACAATCTTGTATCCCACTCAGATCCTCCTTATTCCATAGTTGAAAGCTTATCACACCAATCCTTATACACTTCTTCGACCTCATAATCTAATTCATCAGTCTTCCCTTCAGGATCTAGTCTGTTCTCATGCTCAACTGGTTCCTATCCCTGCCCCTTGAGAATCATTAGTCTGACAGAAACACCGGCCTTTCTTTCTGATTTAATTATCTTTGATAAAGTCCTTTTTATTATGCTGGTAATCGATTGCAACATACATGGAAGGCAGATTGGAAGGAGTACAACTCCACTTATAGCTATCAACAGGAACCACAGGGTCTTGGTCCACCAAACCACGACCACTAGGACCATCCTTTCCCGAAAGGGGAGGACCATGTTTGTACAGGGACATGGGCTATTTTGCGAATGTCATCTGCAATATCTCTCACTTTTTGGCCATTGTCATCAGTTTTCATACAGCAAGTGGATAAGTTCAACTTCCCACATATGCCCCCTTTCTCAGCTAATGGTTAGTTTAAAACTAATCTATGTTGTAAAATTGCTTCTCTACTTTGATCTGCTTGGTAAGACATGCAGGGCATCACCTGTCTGACTGCAATTTCAACAATTGTCTGGAGTCAATGATTCTATTTAGCATATAGATTGGGGTTCTGTAGCCCCAGCTCCCATGTTGGGCCCAGGTGGCAGGACCATATTCTTTAACAATCCTTTCAGGGGGCCAAGTGTCTCCCCACCCATTCCCATACGGGCAATGGATGCATCAATGTTCTGTTACTCTCTCTCTAAATCATCATACACATGCACCCCTAGATGTCTACCTTCCTGTCTGGGGAGGAAAAAGAACTTAGTCTAATCAGTCCTATGTAACAAGAACCAGTCCAATCTACAGGGCGATGTGTATATGCAGTGTGGCCACAGACCCAATAGTGTCCTTTTAAAGCTGGCCACATTCCCTCCATGGTACAATTTTAGAAGTATTGCCAAATTGGCGATCTTCCCTCCCCCTGCATTGATCTGAGAGTCCCAGATTGAGGTCTGTTTTAGCCATTATCCCAACCCCAGCGTCTGTAAAGGATAGGGATGATTCCTTGGGTATGATTAGATCGTGACACTTAAACATGGATGCTAGCATGGTATTCAGATTCATTTTTGGTGATCACCAGGAGTGCTAAACGACAAAGGAATCCCTCTGAGCTACAGTTCGTCCAAACCCCAGTGCTAAGCCTGATAAATGGGTGGAATTCCAGTGTGGCAGTACAGCAGCACAGTTATATACTTTTGTTTCCCATTTTCCCTTAAAGGTGCATTTGCTTTGGCTCCATCCTAAATTTTCCCCGTGGCCAGTGTGATTTAGGCAGTATTCCCCTTTCCTTGTTTCAGCAAGGGACCAGATGTGTTGGTAAGATTCATTCCAAAAACAAGTCACATCATGAACAGTAGACCTGTTACTGAGAAGCCACTTGGGTCTCAGGGGGACTGGAACCCAGGGCCAGGATTCTAACCTCTGGGGCCCCCCCACAGACCCAACAGTCAGTAGGTTAAAGGTTAAAGGCATTAGCTGCTATTTGCATAAGGGTCTAAAAGCTGTTTTCCTGAGGAAGCCAAGGGATCAGGTGTGGATAAGTGAGGGGAGGTAGGCCTAGCAGGGATACAATTAAGGGTACCCCCATGGTGTCACACTTTGGTTACAAACAAATTGATTATGTAGAGTGATGGAAAGGCAAGTGAAAATCCCTAACACAAATATAATTGGTAACAAAAGGGGAACTACAATGCTAAGAAAAATCAGCAACCTTATGGATCAGGTAGGGGTTTAGGGTTCATTCATCTAGCCAGTGGGGGGGGGGGGGGTTATGCCTCAGATGTATTTTCAATTGATCCTTCTGGGATGAGGGTTCAACAGTCCGTTCACTGGGCGGCTCAGTGGATGTCTTCACTCCGGAGTGATGGATCCAGCCTCACTCTGTGGTCCACACTGCAATGTCTATTGTTAGCAGGACTTGGAAGGGCCCCTCCCAGGTTGGGGCAAGTTTTCCCTTTTTCTATGTCCAGATGAGGATCCAGTCCCCTGGCTGGTACTAATGTAGCGGAAAGCCCAAAGGTGGGGTCTGAGCAATCAACCCTTTAGTCTGTAAAATATGGAGGTGTTTTGCCAAGGCTACATATTCCCTTAAAAACCTATCTTTCTGTTCACATGTAGGATCCCAACTTTCTCCTTTTCCTGGATAGTAGTGACCAAAGAAGAATTCATAGGGAGACAGCCCCACATGCCTTCAAGGTTTAGTACATATTCTAAGAAGAGCCAGGGGGAGACACTTATAAGTCCAAGCTGCATTTCTAACATCAATTTTATAAGCTGTCTCTTGATTTCCTGATTCATCTGTTGCACCTTGACTGATGAGAGAGGATGCCAAGGAGTATGAAAGTCCCATGTAATATCCAAGGCTTACATAGGGAGCTACAGAATCTTACCTATAAAATGAGTCCCCTGGTCCAAGTCAATTCGTTCCACTATCCCATACCATGGGATTATTTGTTCCAACAGAATCTTATAATATCATAGGGGCAGTAGCCTGGGGCAAGGGAAAGGTCTCCACCGAAGATGTCAGATGCTCCACTATGACTAGCAGGTATTTTAGATGACCTATGGGGGGCAGCTCGGTAAAATCCACCTGTATGCTCTGAAATGGCCAAAGACCTGATTGCCTTCCACCCATTGGGGTTCGGTGCAAAGCAGTCTTGTTTGTCCTTCAACATACAAGGCAGCCTTCCACCAATTGTCTTGCTAGGGTGTAAAGGCCGGTTGATACGTACCGCGTGAGAATGACATCCCGGCTAGGTCTCCTCCCTTACTACTATCATTCCCCTTTCTTCCCATATTTTCCCAAAGACATGAACCACACCTCAAGCATATTTAGAATCAGTATAAATGTTGCTATGCTTTTCCTCTAATAACTTCAGGGCTTGGTTCAATGCATGTAGTTCACAGGTTTGAGCTGACCATGAATTAGGCGATCTACCACTCTCAACCAGAGAGAAACTATCACCATCTACTATAGCATAACCATTTTTTCTTTTTTCTTCCACTATCCTGGAGGACCCAGCTATAAACAAGTTCTTTACCCTTGGGATTGGGGATTCCTGCAAATATTCCCTAATTTTGGTTTGGAGGTCAATTAAATCAATACAATAATGTTCTAAAGCAGTAGTATTTGTACCTCTTGAGGATAGGAAGGAAACTGGGTTATATTATTGTCCTGGGATAAGATCTCAAGTCATCTTTTTCAAGAAGTATAGCTTCATATTTTAGAATTCTAGAATCAGTAAGCCATCTCCCCTCCTGCTGGTTAAGGATGGTTTGGACCTGATGCGGGACGCTCACAATGAGACTTCCCCCAAACGTAAGCTTCCTGCTTTCTTCCACCAGCATGGTAGTGGCTGCAAGATTGGATACAGGTGAGCCACTCCCTCACCACAGGATCTAAAGTATTTGAGAAGAAGGCCACTGGCTTTCTCTGCTCCTGTTTTATTTGGGCAAGGACTCCAAGTGCCACTCCCTTGTCTATACTCACAAACAAATGGAAGGGTTTCTCTAATGATGGGAGAGTCAGTACTGGAGGAGTGATAAGTATTTCCTTTAATTTCCTAAATCCTACACCCCCAACACACTATAGAGGCTTTCTTCCACTCGCTCTCCTATCCCGTTGACTTTGTGCCCTCTCCTTTCTATTGTCTCCTTTTTGATCTTGGGGCTTTTTTCATTGTCACAAACCTTTTGGTTCCCCCACTATATTCTGAACTGTCTCTATTATGAGTCTGGTTTTCTGTTTTTGCTTCTCATTATCCCTTCTTACATACACCTTGGTGGCCCCTTCCAGCAGGTCAGCTAAAGTTTTATAGTTCCGTCTGTCTATCTTTTGAATCTTTTTACTAATATCCAGCTACATGTTGGTCACAAAGTTTAGTTTTAGCATTTTTTCTGTGGTGGGGTCTTTCATATCTCAGCCATAGTACTTTCCCATGCTTTCTTTTAGTCTCTCTAGATGCTCTGTTGGTGTTTTCATCTTTCTTCGGTGTCATCTCAAAGGCCTTTTTAATATTTTGGGGCTTTGTGGGTTGCATTTTTAACTACTGCAATCACCATGTCCCTAAGGTTCTGCATGTGGGTCCTGTGGTCTACACTATTATGGTTCCACCTGGGATTTTCTAGAGGAAACTTGGTTTGTAGGCACCACCTGACCAGTCGGGTGCCTTCGTTCCCAATCTGCCATGGCAGCCCTCTCTAATCATTCCTGTTTCTTCACTAGAGAATAAGGTATTCAATATGGACATCAATTCATACCAGGTGTAACTATTAGGACTTAGGAACTGATCTAGCTGTTCTGATAAGCCACCTGGATCCTCCATTAGGATCTTCATCTCTTTCTTAAAATTTCTAACTCAGTTGTGTTTAAGGGAACATTTACAAACCCTATTTCTCCTGGAGCTAAGGGGACTTCCTTCAAGGGGAGCATACTTGGGTTCTTTGACTTCAAGGGTAAAATTTCCTGATCTTTAATGAGTTGCTTCAGTTCCTGTCTCAGGGGCCCATGGGGAGATGCACAGAGATCAGTAAGATTGTTTTCCTGCTCTTCCCCCTTAGGCTCGGAACTGGCTCAGAGGGAGCCTCTGCAGCAGTCATGCCCTGAGGGGGTGGAGCATATGGGGGAGGAACGATGGGGTTTGGGGTCTTCCTCCCTCTCCTTTTTATCCTTAACCACCAATTGCTGCATACAAGCTCTCCTTCAAATTGAAGGGCTCCTTAGAGTTAACATGCAAATGTAGTTTTTGGCATATCCAATCCTTGGAGGAGCTGAATTTTGGCCATGTTATACCACCCCCAATGTCTATTCTGCCCCAGACAAAACAGCAGTACTTAATCATCTTTTTCTTACCTTTTCCTTTATACTTTGGTTGTTCATTCCAATTCTGCAATCGATTGCCTAAGGGACTATCTACAGGTACCTCACACTTGCGCTCCGACTGCGCAGACTTAAGACTGTCCTTTCCCCATAATTTACGAAGGCTGTCACTGCACCCTCCAAGTTCAGAAGAACTTAGCCAAATAGGGAAGGTTACCCACTCCCTGTGAGTCCCCGTGAAGCCTCCTCCAAGCATCCTTTCCCTTGGGGTTTCTATCCTGCCCTAATTTGGTCGGGAGTCATCACCACACTCCCCGAGTCTTAGACTCAACCCCCAGACCTCCAAGTGCTTACCTCCGGGCAGTACTACATGACTTTTCCTCACAGGCCAGCCGGGTTTTCTCCTTACTTTCACTTTAGAATGACAGAGCCCTAGCACAGCTTCTGTTCCTCCCAAGTCCTTTTTTTTGGGATTTTCCCTCAACGGGGTGGAGCCCTACACCGGGACCAGGAGTCCCCCAATAAATTTTGGGGGTGTGATGGATCCTGTTCCCTGGTGAGGAGACCCCCCCAATTCAGGGGAATCCCAGGACAAGCCCCCAAAACTCTGCATGTCAGAAGACCACAGACTCAAGTAAAAACAGGTTTCTCAAGGCAGAAAAAAACCCAGCAGCTTTATTTGATCAAGTCTTGCGAGAGTTGGGCATCTCTCACTACCAGGGCAGGCTAGCAGTGATGAGAGGCAGAGTTCAGATGGCAAGCAGGGAGTTACATACCCTTGTACAAACAATTCTAAGAAAGCCCACCCCAGAGGCTGGACCCCCATCCCTGTTGGCAGGGACAAGTGGCCTCACAATCTAACCAGGAATAAAATAAGTTTTCACCTAATACAAGCACAGAAACTACAGAATTACCTTATATGGGGACTCCAGTGCTAAGGTGGCAGTTTGCGAAATAGGTGAGGGGAGAGGGAGAGGGGAATATCATCTGGTTTCCCTGAAATCATATGATTTACAGGAAAATTAAACTTAGGCCTGGTAAGGTTCACATCATAACAAAATTTTTTACATACTGTCTCCAATTTTGAATATTACCTTGCCTGAGTTATTCATAGGGAAGCTTTCACAATCTTGGATTCCACTCATATATGAAAAGACCTGTTCAGGATTTGTCTATATCGAGTGCACACATTAATAGGGCTTCTGAATATATTTGTGAGAAATCATGCCTGCATCCTTGTTTTTTGTTGTTGTTTTTTTAATCAATCTTTTTTATTTTTATTTAATTTAACATGCTTAGTTTTCAGCATTGGTTTTCACAAGAGTTTGAATTACAAATTTTCTCCCCATTTCTACCCTTCCCCCACTCCAAGATGGCATATATTCTGGCTGCCCCATTCCCCAGTCAGCCATCCCTTCTGTCACCCCACTTCCCTCCCATCCCCCTTTCCCTTTTTCTCTTGTAGGGCAAGATAAATTTCTATGCCCCATTGCCTGTGTATCTTATTTCCTAGTTGCATGCAAAAACTTTTTTTTTGTTTTTGAACATCTGTTTTTAAAACTTTGAGTTCCAAATTCTCTCCCCTCTTCCCTTCCCACCCACCCTCCCTAAGAAGTCAAGCAATTCAACATGGGCCACATGTGTATCATTATGTATAATCCTTCTACAATACTCATGTTGTGAAAGACTGACTATATTTTGCTTCTTCCTAACCTATCCCCCTTTATTGAATTTTCTCCCTTGACCCTGTCCCTTTTCAAAAGTGTTTGTTTTTGATTACGTCCTCCCCCATCTGCCCTCCCTTCTATCATCCCCCCCCTTTTTAAATTTTCTTCCTCCTTCTTTCCTGTGGGGTAAGATACCCAATTGAGTGTGTTTGGTATTCCCTCATCAGGTCAAATCCGACGAAAGCAAGATTTACTCATTCCTTGTCACCTGCCTCCTATTCGTACAGAACCACTTTTCTTGCCATTTTTATATGAGATAATTTACCCCATTCTATCTCTCCCTTTCTTCCTCTCTCAGTATATTCCTCTCTTATCCCTTAATTTGATTATACATACACCTGCATATATACATACACATATATATGCGTATTCTTTTCAGCTACTCTAATACTGAGGTCTCATGAATCATACACATCATCTTTCCATATAGGAATGTAAACAAAACAGTTCAACTTTAGTAAGTCCCTTAAGATTTCTCTTTGTTGTTTATCTTTTCATGCTTCTCTTGATTCTTGTGTTTGAAAGTCAAGATTTTTTATTCAGCACTGGTCTTTTCACTGAGAAAGCTTGAAAGTCCTCTATTTTATTGAAAGTCCATATTTTGCCTTGGAGCATGACTCAGTTTTGCTGAGTAGGTGATTCTTGGTTTTAATCCTAGCTCCATTGATCTCCGGAATATTGTATTCCAAGCTCTTCAGTCCCTTAATGTAGAAGCTGCTAGATCTTGATTGTGTTTCCACAATACTCAAATTGTTTCTTTCTGGCTGCTTGTAGTATTTTTTTCCTTGACCTGTGAGCTCTGGATTTTGGCGACAATATTCCTAGGAGTTTTCTTTTGGGGATCTTTTTGAGGAAGTGATCTATGGATTCATTCAATTTCTGTTTTACCCTCTGGCTCTAGAATATCAGGGCAGTTCTCCTTGATAATTTCTTGAAAGATGATATCTAGGCTCTTTTTTGATCATGGCTTTCAGGTAGTCCAATAATTTTTTAAATATCTCTATGGATCTATTCTCCAGGTCATGGATCTATTCTCCAGGTTAGTGGTTTTTCCAATGAGATATTTGACATTGTCTTCCACTTTTTCATTCCTTTGGTTCTGTTTATAATATCTTGTTTTCTCATAAAGTCACTAGCTTCCACTTGCTCCAATCTAATTTTTAAAGTAGTATTTTCTTCAGTGGTCTTTTCGACCTCCTTTTCCATTTGGCTAATTCTGCCTTTCAAGGCATTCTTCTCTTCCTTGGCTTTTTGGAGCTCTTTTGCTATTTGAGTTAGTCTATTTTTTAAGGTGTTATTTTCTTCAATATTTTTTTCAGTATTTTTTGGGTTCTCTTTTAGCAAGTCATTGACTTGTTTTTCATAGTTTTCTCTCATCATTCTCGTTTTTCGTCCCAATTTTTCCTCTACTTCTCTAACTTGCTTTTCCAAATCCTTTTTGAGCTCTTCCGTGGCCTGAGACCAGTTCATGTTTTTCTTGGAGACTTTTGATGTAGGCTCTTTGACTTTGTTGACTTCTGGCTGTATGTTTTGGTCTTCTTTGTCACCAAAGAAAGATTCCAAAGTCTGAGACTGGATCTGGGTGCGTTTTCGCTGCCTGGCCACATTCCCAGCCGACTTACTTGACCCCTGAGTTTTTTGTTGGGGTATGACTGCTTGTAGAGTAAAGAGTTCTTTGTTCCAAGCTTGAGGGGATGTTCCGTTGTTTTCAGAGCTATTTCTATACAGCCAGCTCTGCCACAGCAGCACTCCTCCTTCCCCAAGAACCCCCAGCCTGGACCTGACTCAGATCTTAAGCAGGCTCTGCAGTCCTGCTCTGATCTGCCACTTAATTCCTCCCACCAGGTGGGCCTGGGGCCAGAAGCAACTGTGGCTGTAGTTCTGTAGCTGCACCACCCCCATCGCCCCTGGTGTGGTGGCTCAACCACAAACTCCTTTCACTCTGTCCCCTGCAGCTTTTGCCACTAACCTTCTCTGTTGTCTTTGCTGTTTGTGGGTTGAGAAGTCTGGTAACTGCCACAGCACACTGATTTAGGGTGCTAGGGCCTGTTCCACCTGGCTCCTGGTCTGGTTGGTCCTGCCTCCGCCCATGCTGGGCTCCGCTCCTTGCGCAATAGACCTCATCCAGAGACCATCGAGGCTGTTCTGGGCTGGGTCCCTGCTTCCCTCTGCTATTTTGTGGGTTCTGTAGTTCTAGAATTTGTTCAGAGCCATTTTTTGTAGGTTTTTGGAGGAACCTGGCGGGGAGCTCACGCAAGTTCCTGCATTCCAGCCGCCATCTTGGCTCCGCCCTCCTGAGAGTGTCTGCATCCTTGTTTTTGACTCATTGTTTTCGATAGAAGTAGTTTTTAACCCTCACTCAAGCATTGATTCTTAATGAGTGTGTGTGCTGTGGGCACTTTTGGTACTCTGGATCCTATGGCCCCTTCTCAGAATAATGTTCTTAAATCCTTGAAGATAGAAAAACAAATCATAGAAGAAACCACAGACATCACATGGGAAAGAAACTAGAGAAATTCCAGAATGGTGTCTCAGGGAAGAAAGGATTAAAAAAAATTGAGCGTTAGACCTCAACCAAATGTGAAGCAGCTATACTTATTCAAAAGCAAATCATCAATTGAGAAGGCTTGGAAAGGAAGAATCCAGGAAAGAGGAGTTGGGGTAGGGGTTTGAGACTAAGATCTTACAGCCTGATAAGACTGGTCCCAACAAAAAAGAAGAAAATATTTGCAGCTTGGAATCTTGGAGGCAGGTGCTAGCATGTAGGAGGAAGAGGAGATTCACCCATTAGAGAGGATTGTGGGGTGAACCATGTAAGTCTGGTGAGGAATACTATATCATTTAAGAAAGAGTGAGGGGGCAGATCCAAGACAGTGGCTGGAAAGCAGGGACTTGCTTAAGCTCTCTGCCAGGTCCCTCCAAACACCTGTAAAAAATGGCTCTGAACAAATTCTTTTTTTTTTTTTTGAGATTTTTTATTTTCAGTTTGTAACACTCAGTTCTACATAATTTTGAGTTCCAGATTTTCTTCCCCCCTCCCCACCTCCTCCCCAAGACGACATGGAATCTGATATATATTCTACAACATAACACATTAGTCAAGTTGTGAAGAAGAATTATGACCAATGAAATGAATTATGAGAAAGAGGAAACAGAACCAAAAATAAACCCCAAAAACAGAAACAAAGGAGGAAAAAAAAGGGGAAAAAAGGAGAGCATAAAGTGTTCCTCAATCTGCATTCAGACTCCATAGTTCTTTCTCTGGATGTAGATAGCATTCTCCTTTGGAATGGAGAATTTGGAGAATGAGTCCTTTGGAGTTGTCTTTGCACCTTGTGTTGCTAAGAAGAGCAAAGTCTGTCAGGGTTAGTCATCACAGAATCCATATATCTGTGTTTGTGTATAATGTTCTCCTGGTTCTGTTCCACTCACTCAGCATTATGTCATGCAGGTTTTTCCAGGTTGTTATGAAGTCTGTATCATCCCCATTTCTTATAGCACAATAGTATTCCATTACATTCATATACCACAACTTGTTCAGCCATTCCCCAATTGATGGGCATCCCCTTGATTTCCAATTGTTTGCTACTACAAAAAGAGCCGCTATAAATATTTTTGTACATATGGGTCCTTTTCCCACTTGTGTGATCGCTTTGGGATACAACCCTAGAAGTGGTATTGCTGGGTCAAAAGGTATGAACATTTTTATAGCCCCTTGGGCATAGTTGCAAATTGCTCTCCAGAATGGCTGGATCAGTTCACAACTCCACCAGCAATGTAACAATGTTCCAATTTTCCCTCATCCTCTCCAGCATTTATCATTTTCCTGTTTTGTCATTTTAGCCAATCTGACAGGAGAGATGTGGTACCTAAAAGTTTTTTTGATTTGCATTTCTCTAATCAGTAGTGATTTAGAGCATTTTTTCATATGCCTATAGATATCTTTAATTTCCTCCTCTGAAAACTGCCTGTTCATATCCTTTTGACTATTTCTCAATTGCGGAATGACTTGTATTGCTATAAATTTGGCTCAGTTCCCTGTATATTTTACAGATGAGGCCTTTATCAGAGACACTGATTCCCTCCTAATCTTTGTTGCATTGGCTTTTTTTATACAAAAACATTTCAATTTAACATAATCAAAATTATCCATTTTGCATTTTGTAATGCTCTCTATCTCTTGTGTCATGAATTCTTTTCTTTTCCATAAATCTGATAGGTAAACTATTCTTTGCTCTCCCAAATTGCTTATAGTATCAGCCTTTATTCCTAAATCATGAACCCATTTTGACTTTATTTTGGTATATGGTGTAAGATACTGGTCTGTGCCCCGTTTCTGCCCTACCATTTTCAATTTTCCCAGTAGTTTTTGTGAAATAGTGAATTCTTAGCCCAGAAGTTGGATTCTTTGGGTTTATCAAAGAGTAGATTACTATAGTCATTGACTTCTCCATCTTGTGTACCTATCCTATTCCACTGATCCACGACTGTTTCTTAGCCAGTCCCAGGTAGTTCTGATGACTGCTGCTTTATAGTACAGTTTAATATCTGGTATGGCTAGGACACTTTCCCTAGCATTTTTTTTTCCATTAGTACCCTAGATATTCTAGACCTCTTGTTCTTCCAGATGAATTTTGTTATTATTTTATCCAGCTCTGTAAAATAATTTTTGGTAGTTCGATTAGTATGGCACTGAATAGATGGATTAATTTAGGTAAAATTGTCATTTTTATTATATTAGCTCAGCCTAACCTTGAGCAACTGATATTTTTCCATTTATTTAGATCCAACTTTATTCACGTGCAAAGCGTTTCATAATTACATTCATATAGACCCTGGGTTTGTCTTGGCAGATAGACTCCCAAATATTTTATAGTGTGTACAGTAACTATAAGTGGAATTTCTTTTTCTACCTCTTGCTGTTGGGCTTTGTTAGTAATGTATAGGAATGCCGAGGATTTATATGGGTTTATTTTATATCCTGCAACTGTGCTAAAGTTGTTTTTTATTTCAAGTAGTTTTTTTACTTGATTCTCTAGGATTCTCTAAATCATTATATCATCTGCAAAAAGTGATAATTTAGTTTTTTCTTTGCCTATTCTAATTCTTTCAATTTCTTTTTCTTCTCATTGCTATAGCTAGTGTTTCTAGTGCGAAATTTATTGTGTAGGGGTGATAATGGACATCCTTGTTTCACCCTGATCTTACTGGGAATGCATCTAGTTTATTCCCATTGCAAATAATGCTTGTTGATGGTTATAGGTAGATAATATTTATAATTTTAAGGAAGGCGGTGAAGGACAAGGAGGTGAATTCACCCTTTTCATTTTTGATACTGGTAATTTGATTTTCTGTTTTCTTTTTAATCAAATTGACCAAAGATTTATTAATTTTATTGTTTTTTTCATAAAACCAGCTTTTTGTTTTATTTATTAATTCAATAGTTTTCTTAGTTTCAATTTTATTAATCTCTCCTTTGATTTTCAATATTTCTAATTTGGTATTTAATTGGGGATTTTGAATTTGTTCTTTTTCTAGCTTTTTCAGTTGCATGCCCAATTCATTGAGCTCCTTTTCCCTATTTTATTCATGTAAGCATTTAGAGATATAAAACTTCCTCTAAAAGCTGCTGTTGTTTCATCCCATAAGTTTTTGGTATGTTGTCTCATTATTGTCATTCTCTTGAATAAAGTTATTAATTGTTTCTATGATTTGTTCTTTGGCCCACTCATTTTTTTTACGGGATAATTTATAGGAGAGATTTATTTGCAGAAATATTACAACATATAAAAACTACATAAAGTATTAATTTCCACTTGCATAAAGTGATAGATTATTAATACAATGCATAATAAAAACAGATTTAAAAATCCAGAATTCACAAAGGGCACCACACAGTTTGATCACTAAATGATTATTAGTTGATAATCTGAACATCACAAAACAGCTCAATGTCAGCCAAGGAGACAAACACTGTTCATAAGGACAACTGAACAAAAACAGATTCCAGCATGTTCAAAAAAACAAGTCAGTGCATGTTGGAGATCCTGGTGCCAGAAAGGAGGACGATGGGAGACCCAAAGGCTAATCTGTGGACTCTAAGTTTTCTTTTTTAATTTTTTCTGTGGCATTCACTTTCAGTTTGGCCAACACACAGAGCTTGATCTTCAGGCCTATGGCTTTGGCAAGGGGTGGAGGCACTGCATTACCCACCTGTCTGTGTTTATCTAGGATGTTGCCAAACAATCTGTAGGTATCTGGGAATCCTTGTGACCGGGCACATTCCCGCAAGCTCACTACTCGGTGCTGTTCTGGGTGAAGTACTCGACCGTGCTTGCCCATGGGTTCAGGATTAGTAACTGTAGTGCTGAAGAAGCCATCCCATTTCAACCTTCCATAGAGCCCAGCCCAGTGGTTGTGCCTGTTCCCAGTGTGGGGCAGGCACCATGGAATCAAGGTGTTGAACTGTCTATCTGCAGGATCACATGGTTAACCTTCTGCACAGGAGCAGACACCTCTGAGAGCTCCAGTGTTGCTACGTCCATTCTTCTTCTCATGATGAGTGTATCGCAATTTCCTGATCGTAGTGCTGTCTGAAAGACGGACTTCAATGTTGGGTAGGTCACACCAGTCTGATCCTGGGGTGAGGGGAATGTGTCTCATTCGGCCAGCTAGCAAAGCACTCATATCCTTGTAGATATGATCCCTGAGGATGGGTCGATACTGTGAGCCCCTGATCTGCCTTTGAAACCAGGACTGAGGTTCTCCATTGTAAGAGATCTCCAGGGCAGAAGCACCATTCCTAATCTTGAGGAGGTCTGACATTGTGTCACGCACAGTGATAGTTCGGAATGGAGCAGAGTTCATTCTTGTTATATTGCTAACAAACACAACAGTAATGGAACAGAAGTCAAAAGAACTGGATCTCTATCCAAGTTCTGACACTCACTAGCTTTGTATGTAACTCTTTTGAGTGAAGAACCTGTTTTCATTTCTTTCTTTGCATATCAAGTGTCTAGGACAGTATCAGATGAATTAAAGTGTTTACTAAATGCTCATTGATTTGGGATTAAGAAAAAAAAAGCTACAATTTCTGAATCTCATCTCTAGAGAATCTCTTTTGACTGGGGACTCAGTTCTGGATAGACTCCATGACAGTGGTGAACACCTTGGGTGAGTGTCTTATGCATTGACTAATAGGGATGATCACAACACTTGACTGGCTTGTCAAGAAGAGGAGTAGCTAAGGGCAACACAAGATGAGAATGTTAAGTTAGACGATGAATAGCACCTCAAAACATAAGCAGTGAAGGGTGAAATAAATCTAAACAGCTTAGAGATCCATATAAATGAATCAGGAGAAAATTTTAGCATGAAGATGGAAGGAACCTATGATGAGAGGGGAAAAGATTGGACTTTGCTTCTCTTGCCCATAAGGAAAGTGGCATCAACAGTCTTGGACTCAAAACAGTAGCCTTAAATATGCTTCTGAAATGACAATGAATAGAATAGGAAAGCCACTAGATTAGACGAAGTATATACACAGAAATTCCTCCCTGTGGGAAATAATCAAGACCATGAAGGGATCAATTCACAAGGTATCTGAAAGAAGAAACTATGTTAACAACTCAAGGAATACATAGAGTTATTTAATCCCAGAAAGCATCACTGTAAGTGGAAACCTTAACATTTTAGTGTTAATTTGTGTAACTCTGGTGCCCTCTGCTGGCTTTAGGTAACTCCAGTGTATGCTAACCCTCAACACTCCATTTACAGAGGTGTTTCTATGGGACCAGCTACTCTAAAAAGCTTAGCAATGAATATCGTTAAGCTATGAGCTCAGTAGTATCCACCTACAGTTAACTGCATTGGCAATATTTTTGGTGAGTTGATGGGTTTGCTGGTCTCCTGAGTGCCCCTCTGGGTTCCATGTTTTGTATGTCTAGTACGTTTTCTCAGTCTAAATTGGAAACTTTGGTCACATATGAGCCAGGAGCAGTTGTAACTGTCTTAACATTTTTCCCACCCAAGTCTACTGGTTTGTGGAAGTGTGCTTCAGACAATCCAGACTGGGGGTGGTGGGTGAGAGAGGTACATGTGAACTTCTTGAAGGATGGGACCTTGCTACTTCTTTCCTGTATTCAGCCTCCATATGGATCCAAACCTTCACTTCGGAAACTTTATAGGTGAAAGGCTGCTTCTGCCTGTTGAATCACCCTTCTATGACCACTGCAACTTGCTTATTCTATTCTATTCTCTGACCTAGCACAGAATGGCCAGACCTCATCTGTGTCCCACGCAGTCATGTACCAAATGCCCTCCTTTACAACCTTGGAAGGTAAGCAGATCAATGCTTCTAAGTTCCTTCTGATGGTATCTTTCTTGCTTATGTAAATCACCAAAAGTGAGTAGTTTGATGTCTTGCCAAATTCTATCACACTTGGATATGTGAATCAGTCAATAAGGATTTGTTGAGGACCTGTATGTCAGGTGCTATGTTATGTCCTGGGGATACAAAACCAAAATGACAGCTGTCGTCCTCAACAAGTCTGCATTCTGTGAAAAAAGATGTGAATTAACATGAGTAATATTTTGGGAGGGATCGCTAGGCTGGGGAGATTAAGAAAAAAATAATGGAGAAAATGTGGTACTTGAGTTGAGCTTTGAAGGGAACTAGAGACAACTAAACTTTTTTCTTTTTCATACAACTGACGTACATTGAAAGTCATGCTGTCCTTTTTTTTTTCTTAGTCTTCTGGATATTTATTGTTTTATAGCAGAACGCCCATCACAGGTCATCATAACTGCCAAATAGTCAGTTGTGTAGAATAGTGTATTTAGTGTTTAAGTACAAATGGGAGACAGTTTTTTTAAATAAATACTTAAACACTAATTTATTGTCCTACAGAAGAGCATTTAAACTAGATAATCTAATTTGATCCGCCTCCTTGGACCCACTGTTAACTGTTATTTCCACCAATAGAATCAATATACTGAATCATCATCAGTTCCACTCTGAACAATGAATCACAATAAATGAATCCCTTTTCCTTAGAGCTTTTCCTGGTTCTTCTACAAACATGATCTGGTCTGGGTGAAAAGACAACAGGAATTTCTTGAAGGTCAGTGGTCCAAAACACTAGGTTAATTAATCTACATAATCTATATTCACATTTTTAGTTACTACGTATTTAGATTACTTTCTTTAGTTTATCATAGAAGACAAGCACAAAAGGTCTACCCATGCCTCTAAGAACATTGGACCAGACATCCTTGAAGAAAGCTTTGCCACCCTCATCTTTAGCAATCTTCTAGCAGTCAGTTGTCCCAGTGTACCATCAGCTCCTTCATGCCTAGACTGCATCATCATTCGCCACCTTACTGTATCAAAAGGATAGGAGACCACACCTGCTCCAGCAGTCGCTGTTTGTGTAATCATCCAACTTACCACAGTATTGGTGTTCTTCAGGTCTGGGAGCATACCTTTAGCTATATCATGGATTCCAAAGTCACCCGCTCTTTAGTTAATGATGCCCTGCATGGAGACCTTGAAACCTTGATACAAGTCATGAACTCCATCAGACCCCATGATTTTCACAAGGCAGCCTCCTGGGCCTTTGGATTCTCCCCCAGTGCCAGATTTCCCAACATCACCTGGTGAGAGGATTCTGACAAAACCCAAGGGGTAAACAAAAGCAGAGAGAAGTGGCTCCGGCTATACCACCAGAGGCAAGACTGCCAGCAAAATACCTCCAAAATTGTGTGTGCTTGTCCACTGCTCCCCAAAACACCTGCTCATACTCATCCTTAAAGGCAGAGTTAAGGGCCTGGGTGGGGAAATATCTGATGACATTTGTTGCGTTATCCTGCCCGAAGGAAAACATCCCTTGTTCCTTTGAAATTTGGACTATACAATCTATTACACTTTTGTACTGCTTCTCTGCAGCAATTTGATTACTTGCTTGCTACACCTGCAACAGTACCTTAACACTCTCAAGGGCAGCCACCATGGTCTTAGAGACAGCAGTATTGATGCTACCAGCCAGGAAGGCCTTGACGAAGGAGATGGACTGTTCCATTATGGTTACAGAGGGGCAAGGTGTTGGAGATGGAGAAAGACACAGCCCCTTGCTACAGCTTGGACCAAAAAGCCATGCCATCCTTTTTCAAAAAAAAAATTTTCTGTTTACATGTAAGAAACATTTTTAACATTAAAAAAATTGAGTTCCAAATTCTCTCCCTCCCTCGCCCTGCCCTGATATGGTAAACAATTTTATGTAGATTATACATGTACAGTCATGCAAAGTATATTTCCATATTAGTCATGTTATGAAAGAAAATAAAGACAAAAAACCGTGGGAAAATAAAATAAAAAAAAGTATGCTTCTATCCACATTCAGACTCCATCAGTTCTTTCTCTGGAGGTGGGTAGCGATTTTCATCATAAGTCCTTCAGAATTGTCTTGGATCTTTGTATTGTGTATTCACAGTTGATTATTGTACAGTATTGCTGTTACTTTATGTATTGTTCTCCTGGTTCTGCTCACTTCACTTTGCATTAGTTCATATAAGTCCAGGTTTTTCTGAAAGCATCCTGCTCGTCATTTCTTATACCATAATAATATTCTATCATTCATGTACCATAACTTGTTCAGCCGTTCCCCAGTTGATGGGCAGCTTCCAGTTTCCTCAGTTTCCAATATTTTTTTGCCACCACAAAAGAGCTGCTGTAAGTATTTTTGTAAACACAGGTCCTTTGACTTTATAAAAAACTCTTTAGGAGACAGACCTAATAGTGGTATTTCTAGGTCAAAATTATAGCCATTGGGCATAGTTCGAAATTGCTTTCCAGAATGGTTTGATCAGTTCACAACTCCACCAATAGTTGTGCCATTCTTTTTAAATGAATGCTTTGTCTTCCATAATATTACATTTACATGAACATTAAGTTATTTATTAACATCAGCAAAACTAATAACTTCATTTGTAGCCGTTTAATTCTGACAGTTTTTCAGAATTTCCCTAAATCTGCTTTGAGATTTATCATCTTAAGTGTCAGAATCAGAGATGAGATGGCGGAGTAACAGGAATCAGAACAGTGAACTCCCCTCCCCCCAAGCTACAAACAGATATAGAAAATGCCCAGACTGAATCCTTATGGGGAAATCTAGAAAAAGTCATTTGTCCGCTCCAGGTTGGCTTTATTTTTAACATGATTAATTATGTTTGTTGTTTTCCTAATTTTGAATCATCCTGGGCTCTGATGTAAACTCCACTTAATCATAATGAATGATTTCTTGATAGTGTGTTTGATAAGATTTTGTTTAAAATTTTTATCATTCATGATATTAGCCTTTTGTTTTATTTCTGTGATTTTTCTTTCCCTTTTTATGTATTACAATTATATTTGTCTCAAAAAAGGATTCCGTTAGGGTGCTTTCTCAATTTTTGAGAATAATTTGTGAAGTATGTTTTTTTAAAAATTTGATAGAATTCTCCTATGACTCCATCAGATCCAGGAGGTTTTTTTTCCTTTAGTAGTTCCTTTACAGTGAGATCAATTTCCTTTTCTGAGATTGAGCTATTATCTAGCCTTCTGATAGTTTGAATATTTTATGTTTTTGAAGACATGAGCTATTTTGTGTTTTTAGTTTTGTTAGCATATAAGTGTGCATGCTATATTCTGATTATTTTTATTTCTTCTGGTACTGATGTGATTTCACCTGCTAATTTGCTATTTTATTGATTTGATTCTTCTGTCCTCTTTTTAATCAGATTAATTAAGAGTTTGTTAATTTTATTACACTTCAAAAACTAATTATTATAATTTCTTTTGTTTCCAACTTATTTCTTTCTCCTTTAATTTTTTAATATTTTTGTGTTTACTTGGTAATTTTTAAAATGAACATTCAGTGTATTTAATCTTCTTTTTCTGTTTTGTTCATGTATTATTGTAATGATGTGATTTTCCCTCTGAAGATTGCTTTAGCTGCACTTAAGAAATTCTGATATTATTTCATCAGTATCTCTTTCTTTTACATAGTTAATGTTTGTTTCTGTGGTTTGTTCTTTGACTCACTATTTAATATTTCATTATTAAGATTCTGTTTGGGCCTATGTCTTTTATTTGTAGTTCTTCAGCCAATTCCTTTTTTTATTGCATTATAGTCTCTAAAGGATGTATTATGCCTATTTACATTTCTTTCAGTGCTAGTGCCCTAGTACATGGTCAAGTTTTGTTAAAGTCAGTATGGTGCAGAGAAATAAGTATAGTTTTTTGCTGACAAATTTAGAAGATGCTATAAGTCTTATTAACTCTACTTTCTCCAGAAATTTGTTCAGTTAAGCATTTTCCCTTTTGTTTATCTTTCTATTATACTTATCAAAAAACAACAGAGGAATGCTGAAGTCTCCTGCCACTGTTGTGTTACTATGTCTTCTTGAAGCTCAGATAATTTTTGCTAAGAAATTTGGAGCATACAAGGTTGCTACTGATACTGCTTTGTTATCTGTGGTTTCCTTCAGCACAATATAGTTTTCTTATATCAGTAGTTATCATCCATGAGACAACCCAAAACATTCAAAAAATAGAAGGGAGCAACTTAATAATGAGTAAAATTTAATTGAGGTATGGAAAAGAAGATTTAAACCAAAGAGGCATGCATAAGGAGGGACTGCCCATTCCATCCCTACTTTCACTTGGGCTCAGAACTTGATGTGGTCAATGGGGATTGATATTCAAAATGACAGAATTGGTGGAGGTGACTAACAACTATGAATGCCTTGGTGAAAGCGGAAGTTTCATGATTAAATTTCCATTTGGGCCTATGTCTTTTATTTGTAGTTCTTCAATCAATTCCTATTCTTATTGCATTATAGTCTCTAAAGGATGTATTATGCCTATTTACATTTGTACCCTTAAGCTTGGGACAGTGTGCCCTCCACCGAGGAAGCAGAGCCCTACTTTAACAAAGAGTTAAATGTCAAGTAGTAGGCTGGGAAAGTGAGCAAATAGGAAAAAATCTGACCATAGAAAGTTACTGTTGTGACAAGGAAGATCAAAACACACACTCAGAAGAAGATAAAGCCAAAGTTCCTACATCCAAAGCCTTCAAGAAGAGTATGAATTGGTCTCAGGCCATGGAAGAGCTCAAAAAGAATTTTGAAAATCAAGGTAGAGGAAAAATTGGGAAGAGAAATGAGAGTTATGCAAGAAAATAATGAAAAACAAGTCAACAGCTTGGTAAAGGAGACACAAAAAATACTGAAGAAAATAACACCTTAAAAAAACGACTAGGTCAAATGGTAAAAGAGGTACAAAAAGTCAGTGAGGAAAAGAATGCCTTAAAAAGCAGAATTGTCCAAATGGAAGAAGAGGCACAAAAGTTCACTGAAGAACAAAAAATTTAAAAAGTAGAATTGGCCAAATAGAAAAAGAGGTCCAACAGTTCACTGAAGATGATTTCATTCCTTAAAAATTAGAATTGAGCAAATGAAAGCTAATGATTTTATGAGAAATAAAAAAAAACCCAAGAAAACAAAACCAGAAGGATGAAAAAATAGAAGACAGTGTGAAATGTCTAATTGGAAAAACAACTGACCTGGAAAATAGTTTCAGGATATATAATTTTAAAATTATTGGACCTACCTGAAATCCATGATCAAGAAAAGAGCCTAGATAATATCTTTCAAGAAATTATCAAGGATATTCTAGAACCAGAAGGTAAAATAGAAATTGAAAGAATCCACTGATCACTTCCTGAAAGAGATTCTAAAATCAAAACTGCTAGGAATGTTATAGCCAAATCCCAGAGCTTCCAGGTCAAGGAGAAAGAAACAATTCAAGTATTGTGGAGCCACAGTTAGCATAACACAAGATTTAGCAGCTTGTATGTTAAAGGATCGGAGGGTTTGAATATGATATTCTGGAAGGCAAAGGAGCTAGGATTACAACTAACAATCTCATCTACCCAGCAAAACCGAGTATAATCCTTGAGGGAAAAAATGGGCATTCAATGAAATAGAGGACTGTCAAGCATTCTTCATGAAAAGATCAGAGCTGAATGAAAAATTCGACTTTCAAATACAAGACTCAAGAGAAGTATATAAAAAGGTAAACAGTTAAGGGAAATCAAAAGGGACTTGATAAGGTTAAACCATTTACATTCCTACATGGGAAGATGACACTTGTAACTCATAAGAACTTTCTAATTATTAGGTCAGTTAGAAGGATTATATATAGACAGAGGGCATCAGTGTGAGTTGAATATGAAGGGATGATAAAATGTAAGAGGTGAGAGAGGAATGTACTGTGAGAAAAGGAAAGGGAGAGGTAGAATGGGGTAAATTATCTCATTAAAGAGGCAAGAAAAAGTTTTTACAGTGGAGGGTAAGAGGGGAAAGTTGGTGGCAGGGGTGAGGGAAGAGTGAACTTTACTGTCATCAGAATTGGCTTGAAGAGGGAATAATATATCCACTCAGTTGGGTATAGAAATCTGTCTTACCCTATAGAAAATTAGGGGAAGGGATAACAGAAGGGGGGAGTGATAGAAGGAAGGGCATATTGGGGGATGGGGTAGTCAGAAGCAAAACACTTTTGAGGAGGGACAGGGTGAAAGGAGAGAAAGAAGAGAATAAATGGGGGAGATAGGGTGAAGGGAAATACATTTAGCAATAGTAACTGAAAAAAATTTTTTGAAGCCAGTTTTTCTGATAAAGGCATCATCTCTCAAACATAGAGAACTGAGTCAAATTTATAAAAATGAGATTCATTCCCCAACTGAGAAATGATCAAAAGATATGAACAGTTTTCAGATGAAGTAATCAAAGCTATTTACGGCCATATGAACAAAAAATGCTCTAACTCACTATAGATGAGAGAAATGCAAATTAAGAGTATTCTGAGGTACTGCCTCATACCTATTAGAATGGCTAAAAGGACAGAAAAGGAAAATGACAAATGTTGGAAGGAATGTGGGAAAAGAGGGACATTAATAATGCATTTTCGATGGAGTTGTGAACTGATTCAACCATTCTGTAGAGCAATTAGGTACTATGCCCAAAGGGCTATAAAACCATACACACCCTTTGACCTAGCAATATCTCTACTAGGTCTGTATCCCAAAAGAGATTTTTTAAAAATCACAAAGGAAAGGGAGCTATATGCACAAAAATATTCATAGCAGCTCTTTTCTGGTGGCAAAGATTTGGAAATTGAGGGGATGCCCATCAATTGGAGAATGGCTGAACAAATTATGGTATGTGATTATGATGGAATACCATTGTGCTATAAGAAATGATGAGCAGGATACCCCCGAAAAACCTGGAAAGACTTCCATGATCTGATGCAAAGCAAAATGTACTATGTACAAAATAACAGCAATATTAAGGTCATCAGCTATGAATGATTTAGCAATACAGTGATCTAAGACAACTCTGAAGGACTTAAGATGAAAAATGCTATCCATTCCCAGACAAAGAACTGATGGTGTCTGAATACAGATCAAAACATGCTTTTTTACTTTATTTTTGAGGTGGTTTTTTTTTGATCTATATTTTCTTTCACAACATGACTATTATGGAAATATTTTGCACGACTACACATTGCTTGCCTTCTCAATGTGGGTGGGTGGCAGGGGAGGGGAGAAGGAGATTTGTCCTCAAAGGTTTAAAAAACACATGTTAAAAATTGTTTTTGCATGTAACCAATGAAAAATAAAATACTAAATAAATTTTTTAAAAGAAGATTTGTTATTTAGATTGAAATATGATTAGAAAATACAGCGTTCTGCCCCTGAAATATGTCTGGTGAATCTTGTGAGCTCCAAAGCAAGAGGATGGGAGTGTAAGGCTGCTCTTCAGAATCTCTGTCTATCTTCTGCCAGGGGTTAAAATTGAAAGGCTTCTGGGAAATGGAGGTGGGGCAAGGTTATGAACACAAAAAAGAATTGATTTTGCTCTCTGGGTGATTTTTGAAAGAAAATAAGTTTATGGAAAGGTGAAGGTGCTACTTCAAACTTTTGAAAATGAGCTAATTGTTCATTTTTCTGCCCTAAATTTTAAAGCACAAGTGCCTAATGGCTGGGAAATTGAAGTTTTAATTTTGTGGTTGTGAATCCAGGTTTGATTTGGTTGAGATTTGTCCTGTACTAAATTATGATGTGGCGAGATATGTTCTCCTATTAATTGTGGCATCAAATTTTAAAAAAGTTGAAAAAATACAGGGAAACCTGGATTATACTCTAGTCTCAGAAATTTATTAGCTGTGTGATCTTAAGCAAGTTATCTTCACTTTGTTTACCTCAGTTTTCTGATGTGTAAAGAGGAAAACAATAATTGTACCCACTTCCGAGGGTTTTTGTGAAGATCAAAATGATATGATTGCAAAGTGCATATGGCAAGCACTATATAAATGTTGATAATTGTTATTATTTCTTTAATTGGATGTAGTTCATACTTGATAACTCTATACCAGGTTTTAGATGTGATTAATATAAAATGCCTAAGATGATATAATAAATGATTTTCCATGTAAGACAATTTGGAAATGCATTTGGCTGAATTGATGTCATCTGAACTAGTAATAAGTTTCGTTTCATGTTTTAAATGTGTTATTGTGCTTCTGAATTTTTTCTTATATTGTGAAATGCTGTGAGAAGCCATTGTATCAGAAATGCTCTTAGAATGAGAAGAACCAGGAGAGCATTGTACATAGTAACAGCCACATTGTGCGATGACTGACTTTGATAGACTTACTGCAAATCTAGGATAACTCCAAAAGACTCATGATGGAAAATGCTATCCACATCCAGAGAAAGAATTTTGGAGTCTGAAGGCAGATGGAAGCATACTATTTGTTTTCCTTTTGTTTTGTTTTGTTTCTTCTTTCTTGTGGGTCCTCCCATTAGTTCTAATTCTTCTTTGCATCGTGACTAATGTAAAAACTATGTTGAAGATAAATATATAAGTAAAGTCTACATCAGATTACATGCTGTCTAAGGGAGGGAGGAGGAGAGGGATGAGGAGAACACTTAAAACTCAAAATCTTATGGAAGTGAATGTTGAAAACTAAAAATAAATTATATGTATGTGTGTATATATATATATACACAAACATATATAAATGCTATTATACAAATAATTTCTCTTTTAATCTGGATGCTGCTAGATCATAAATTCATCTTTTAAAAGAATGATAAAAAGGATACTTGAAAACTTCAATATTCAATGGGATATATTTTGTTTTAAAATAATGATAATAAATTTACTGTTTGGGGCATTTACAAGTTTTACTATAATAGTGAGTTTTCATTTGAAATTATTTGACTATTGCTTATGTGAAATTATAGGGTCTTTAAATCAGAGATCTATTGTTGCTAAATGAGTTTTGAGTCAACTATCCTGTATTGACCATATATGTAATTTTGAAGAACTCCAAAATGTGGTTAGTTTTAATTTGTAAGTAAAGAATAAATGAAATGTAACTGTTAGGGAAACATGAGAAAATTAACAATATTTAAGCCCTAAGCTGTGATTAGCAAATATTTGCTATTTGAGGTAAAAAAATGTTCAGGCTATAAATTAAATATTGTTTTGAGTTTTGGTTACAGGGATGATTGTCTGAATTGTCATGAAGCCCAACAGTAGAAAATGGTGTGTGCTGCAGTCTGAGAGTAGCTACAGGTGGATGTCTATCCCTGGGAAAAGTTGAGGGGACAATCTTGGCATGGCCTAAGATGGGATCCTCTTGACTCAGTTTCCTCATTGTGCTCTTTCCTTTCTGAACAGGAAATTTACCAAGCTGGTTAATCCTGAGCCTGGCTTTTAAGTAAAGTGGAGCTTTACTACATGAATGGCTATCAGATTTGACTTGTGCCTGGAATCAGAACAGGGGAATTTTTCCCCCGTTATAGTATTTGTCAGGTTAGTCTATGGCATTGAGGGGATGAGGCTTGATACTTAGAACTGTGTCCCTCCTTTTCCTTTCATAGCAAATTTCTATAATCATGGCAGTTGAGTAGTAGAAGTTTTGTAAGTATAATACTAAATCTATTAATTAATATAGTGATACTGGAACATCTCCGAGTTGCTATAATAGAATGCAAGTATGAAAAAGATCTTACCATTTTATTGGTGATTGTAATTTGTAATAACAATATAGGGATGATATTCTCCTAAGGCAATAGACAAAGATGTAATGTGAAAGTTTCTTAATTAAATTGAATAGTAAATTTTGAGAAAGCAACAGGATTACACTGTTATCTAGGATATATACATATGTATATAATTGTCTTCCAAATGTTTCTAATGGGAAATTCAGGCTTTGGATTAAAATTGAATTTATAATTACAATGCAATTTTATATATAAAATCATTAAGAATGTGAATTATTTCCCCATTTAAAAATAACTACCTGATAATTTTAAAGGCTGAAGGACTCATTTTACAAGTTCTACCCTCATGGATTTTCTTTTAAAGATTCTTATATCAGCACAGGGTTTAGGTAAAGAAAGAAACAGCAAGTGCTGTAAAAACTGAAATTCTCTGAAGTTTCATGTTTGGAGAACCAATTTTAAGATACTGTACTAAATTAAATTAAGTCTTGTTATAGGCAGATTTTAACAGAAATTATTTAGGAATACGTGATTTGAAATCAGAGAAGCAGATTCCCTTTCAGAGCTGCCCTGAGAATAAAGCTTATTCCAGAATGTCCAAGAGAAAGTATTTCCAAGGATCAGATGAGTACATGATATATCTGGGACTTAAGACAAAATGTGCTGATTATATAGACACTGGGAGTTGGGTTACTATGTTATATGTAGACTTGGTGTCATTTAATATGGAGGATCATCATTGTATTGCTTTGGTTTCATGTTTCGTGGTGTTTATTTTCTTGGTTACCTTGGTGACATACAAATCTCTCTCAAAATTAGTCCGTTGTGAACCCTACAAGTAGTTTGATCTATAGCCTCACTTATGTAATTGTGATTATGAATACATTAAAAACCTAACAAATTTGGCTTACGGATAAGTGATCCATGAGGGGAATGGGCTGGCTCCCTCCCCGATGAATCAAAGAAGGAACTGAGAGAATTGTGGGAATTGAATGAACCACACTGATTCCATCTTGTGACTCAATTCTGGATGTTGTTCGATTCCCTTTCTACTCAGTTACTGGTCTATTACAATTTCTGTCTTGTGAGAAAACTTTATTGTATTGTTTGAGCCTAGCCCTGAATGTCAGGGAAGCTGGACCGTCTCTACCTGTTGCTTAAAGACTCTTAACCAAGCACATAGGTTATGCCGATCAGAAACAGATATGAAGATCGATGCAAGGAGTATTCTCACAAATAAACATCTCAGGCAACCCATTTGTTTTTTCTGAAAACTGTCTCCCCCATACCCCACTGGGATTTAATTATTGTTTCCATGTTCCTTTGATTGAATTCAGATGCTTGGTAGGGAGCAGGACACCTTTTTTTTTTCTGATTTTATGGAATTGTACATTTTTGCTCTCCCTTGGAAAACCCCTAGTCTTTCCTATAAATATAAATCAGATCACCTAATTTTGTATCCTGTTGTTTTCCTTTAATGGGTCTTACTTAATTATTTTTATTTGTCTCCCCTTGTATTTGGGGTCCAGTGCCAAGCTGAGGAGACCTGGTTCTAGTTTGTTATTCGTTTAGCATATATTGCTTAATAAACTGCTAAGCTCAGAAGTTTGAATGTTTGTTTCTTTACATTTCAGCCACCATACATTTTCTGCCACTACTCTGTATGGCTTCACCATTGATTCCCTTTTTCCATTGCCTTATTCTCAGAACAATGCCAATTACCTCAGGTGTTAGAGAGGACTACATCATGGTAGGCCATCTCCCTACCCTCCCAACTGGAAAGGGGGCGGGGATGGGATATCTAGCTAATATAACCTATGCTGTATCCTTAGGTTTGCTAGTGTGGCCTGTCATTAGCATGGGAGGTGGGGGAGTAGTGTTAAGTGAGTTCAGGGTCTGTCAGAGTCAGTTGCTGGTTTTTTTTTTAACTTACTTTTGGATTCTTGGTGTCCATGACCATGGAAACAACTGAAGTTGCTTTATTTTTGATGCATGATTTCTATTTTGGAGAGGTTTTAGAAGTCATAGGGTTTGGAGAAAATATCTAGTTTACCATTTGTTGCTCATGTGACTGAAGTCAGCGTGATATTTCTGTGCATTTCTTTGTATTATTCCATTTAACACCAAAAAAAATGTCTTCATGTATTTTTGTTTGCATTGTGTATTTGCCTATTTGTTCTCATTCATGGAAATTAAAATAAAACATTTCCTGGAGAGAAAATTTGAGGCTAGATCATCTTTAAAAAAAAATCATTGTAGAAAGATAGAACCAGGGAAAAGAAGCACCTTTTGCCACACTTCTTCCCATGAAAAACCTGTCAAGGAACTAGAAATCCCTACTTTATTCTGACAGTATTTGTCATGAAGTTGTTGGAGTAGAAATATGAAATACTCAAAAATAAACAAGTTTTGACTTACCCGATTGAAACTGGTTCTAGAACAAAGCCTGAAACATAGCTACGCATTTTGGGAATTTGTGCTCAATTGTGAACACATTTGTGTTCAGTAAGTGCCCACTTCCTTTATTGGGCTGAGTAATGGGTAATTATGTGATGTTCCACCATTGGCCATTTCTGGAACCAGATTTTCCTCAGGTGGATAGAGTTATTAGGCATTTCCCCAGTCATGATCTGAGTAGTTTAGTGGATGTTTACCATATAATTTGGAAAGTGTGACAGGGTCTTCTCCCTGTCTGACTGATGTTGCACTGCAGCTATCCATCCCACATGTTATTCCTATAAATCTAACCCTCTGGCTATGAATTGCAGTAGATGCTTAGATGTTGTTTATTCATTTTGAATATTGCAAAAGGAACACTGTGCTTTTATTTAGCAGAAGCAAACCAAAAGCACATAGTATAAATCTGGTAGATCATGGTTTAGTAACTTTCGTAATAGCTAATATTTCAGTTGCATACATTAGTAGAGGGAGTTTCCTTGCTAAGAATTCATTACCACAGTGAAATCAGATCCACTGCTCCCTCTCACAATTATATTAGGACTTTAAGGTTCTGCAAAGTGTTTATAATCAGTGGTTGTTGCTATTGTATAAGGTTTGGCAATTTTAAGTGGAAATGAAAGAGAAGAGATACTGACTCCGATTTCTTCTCCCATGATTGGAGTTTCAACCAGACCTCAAACTGGAATTGTAGTTTCATGGTGTGTTGTGGCAGTGTCATCTCAAAGAATTCAGTCAGACCACCTCTAGTCCATAGGCACCCATTGAGGATTGATGCCCCTCAGAAGTGGGCTAGGTTCCAAGAGGAACCATCAACTTCAGTGAAAGCAAGATGCATTTTATAGGGTAAAGATACAATTACATAACAAATTATGGACATCAAAAAGACAGGAGGGGTTTGTTAAGGGATTAGGTAATGGGGGAGGGGTCCCAGCCTCAGTGGAACTTTGCATGTGATTACTCACAGAAGAACCATTTGGGGGAAGGGGGCTGGTAGGTATGATATTATTATATGTCATAAGTTCACCTAAAGGACAGCTTTTGCTATTACTACACAGGTGCCTACTTAGGGAAAGCCCCTTCTATTGTTTTGGGGTCCACATCCTGTTTGGGCATCCTGATGGTGCTGCTGCTTTCTGACTGGCTGACTATTGTGGTCCTGTCTGAGATTAGATGGATGTGGTTGAGTATATAGACATACCTGCTGTTTCTGTGGGAAATATGAGGAATGGGTCTCGGGGTAGTGGCTGGGATCCCATCACCTGGACATACCTGCTATTTCTGTGAGAAATGAGTTCATGGACATCTGTTGTTCCAGTGAGCAGTGAAGCATATGTGAGGAAGTTGGGATGGGGGCAGTGGCTAGGTAGGGGAAGTAGCTATGTTGAATCTGGGGGACTAGTGTGGTTAAAGCCAGATTGTGTGGTTAAGGTAGGATATGCCTGCTGTTCAGTGGGGCCCATATTAAGTTAGAATATTGGAGCTGGGGGCAGCTTTACTAGGATTCCATCATTCCCCCCTCAAAGAGCTGGGGCCCAAATTCATTTGGGAAAATGGTCTCAGCTGCTGTACCTTCTTCAGTCCAAAAGGGGGCATAGAGCTTTCCCTGCCTTGACGAGTCCCAGGGAGGAGGTTGATTAGAACCAAGCATAGGTCGCATCCAGGGGATGATGGGTGAGTAATGGGCTGGTATACATTGTTCACTGCCAGCTGTAGGTGAGTTGGCCTGTAGTCTCGGAGACACAAATCTCACAGATAAGTTCAATATGCAGAGCCCAAATATAAGGAGAAAAACCAAGAATCCCATGATGCTATTATTTACTTTTGACATATAGGATTGTCTGATTTTGTATTTTTTTCAAAAATTCCCACTCTGATGCCAGTTCCTTTAGCAGGATCTTGAGGAGCCAACCCTATACATGTAAATAATAAGTAGCAACATTTTTACAGGCAAAAGCTTTCCACCCTTGGGTTCTGTTACGGGCAGAGTTAGAGCCAAGCCCTGTCCTCCTCGGACCTCCAGGCCCAGGGGCCTGCTGAGATAAACTCAGGGCTTTGGGATGTGGGTGGAGCCAGGAGGAGGGGTCTCGCCTTTGTTGCCTCCCTAGCGATTCCAGGTCGGACCTGCCTGACCACGTGGAACTTCCGGCTCTCTGGCAGAGCATGTGGAACTTCCGGCTGCCTGACCACGTGGAGTTTCCGGTCTTTGCCTGGACTGCCTGCCCGCAGGGAGCTTTGGGTAGTGCGGGAGGAGAGGGGGAGGAGAGTAGGTGGAGTCAGGGCGGTCCTAGGACCCAGGTGTATTAGCTTTACCTGTCCTTCACCCACTTAACCAAAGAGTGTACCTACGTCACTAAAGGTATAAATGTGCTGCTTGCTGAAATAATAAACGGAGTCATTCACCATCTTGTTTGGCTCCCGCCCCGTACATTGTCCGCGAGATCAGGCCCTTTGCTTAGGCAGAGACCTGGGGCTTGGGGGGAACCCTGAGCGTAGTTACGAGGCTTTGGAAGCTCGTGACAGGGTTCAATAGTTATACAAATGAATTTGCTCATAAGAGGCTCACTTTACTCCAATTATAATAAAAGACTTAGGAGTAATTAATTCCAAAACAGTATACATCAATAAGTTGTTAATAATAAAACAGGAATGAAATTGACTTTTATTCCATAAGTTACTTTTTTAAGAAAATTGGTTGCACTGAAATTCTTTTTCCCCAACCAAACTGAAGATGTTTCTGATTTAGTTTCAGTAATTAATAGAATAACAGCTAGGTAGGGCCCTCAATCAGTTGTACCAATATCCAGTTATTCTCGTATCATTTTGAAACATTTAAAGACCTTTCATAAAACATTCGTGTGTGTATGTGTATATCAACAGGCAGATGACTGGCCTAATACCCATTTATGGAGTTGTTTAGTATATAGAAAGGAATATAATTTTAGGCTGAATAGCTCAGATCTTAAATACACATTTTATTATAGTAGAAAAAAAGGACTTTTCCAGGGATTTAATCTTTTACATGACTATCCAGCAGGCAGATGACAAGCCTGAGTACTGACTTAGCCAGTTGTTTGGGATATGAAATAATTACACCTTCAGATTGAAAACAGCAAGATCTCACATACATTATGCTCATATCTTTTACTGACCACTTGCTCTGATCGTAGAAATTTGCTATAAAAGGAAAAAGCAGGGACGTGATTATACCAAATATGACAGAATAAAACATCTTTAGTTCGGTTAGGTGGCACAGTAAATACAGGACTGGCCCTGGAGTCAAGCGGACCTGCGTTCAAATCCAGCCTCTGACACTTACTAGCTGTGTGACCTTGAGCACATCGCTTAATCCCAATTCCTTTGCCTCCCCCCTCCAAAATAAAAAGATCTAAGGGAAAAAAGGTCATTTCACTGATCGGAGACAGGCAGATTTCAAGACTGTGCCTTGGAATAGGACTAATACTTAACCCTTTCCTGGGTCATAGAAAAAGAAAATTTGTGTGAATCAGGGCACAACCAAAGGTAAAAGAGTGTTTAGAATATATCGCTAGAATTTAGGGAGTCTTACAAACTAAATTTAAGTACTGGTCAATTTTAAAATAACTTCTTCATTGGTATATGTGTTAAAATTGGGTAAATTACATGAAACCCCTATTCATTTTAAGAAATCATAGAGTTTTATAGGTTCCTTCTGTGTGGGATAAAGATCACTTCTCAAATTAATCAAGACAAAAGACTTAGTTACCTTGTAAGCAGAAAGGTGTTAACTTGCCCACTGTCACATGTCCCAAAGAAGGCAGATTTTGCATACAACTGGAAGACTGGATTTTCGGTAAGTGCCCTTTCCACTACATTGTGTGATAATATGTTGTACCAATAATTGCAATGGTAAATTAATAGCCTTGCTACATTAATGAATTATTGTTGTAATGCTGAAGCAGTTTCTTGTGTTCAGGGAATAAATCATGTCAGAGACAAGTTAACTGCTGGTGTAATTACATTTGCAGTAAGTGAAGATGCAGGGACTGTACGAAAGCAGCGATAGTGGCTTTTTAGACCTTGTGGATGTTTGGGTTCATATCTCACCTGTGATATAACCTGTGGTCCCTTAATCCCCCGTGTGCTTCAGGTTCCTTATCTATAAATTGAGGTCCCTCCCACCTCTTGATCTATGCTCCTAAGTTCTATGAATAGCACTGTGGCCAATTAGTCATGAAATAAAGGGCTGGAGACTGTACTTAGCCCCATCCAGTGTTGGACTTGTTCAAAACAAAAGGATATCATACCTTTTGTATGACTTCACAGAACACCAATAAGAGAAGCTAGCAGCAGAGCCCAAAAGACAATAATTGTTGGATTTTGGGAATTAGGAAGACCTGAGTTCAAATTCCACATTGGCTACTTAGTAGCTATGTCATCCTGGGTAGCTCTCTCAGCTTGTTTCCTCTTCTTTAAAATGGGGATAATAATAGCACCCATCTCATAGGATGGTTGTGAGGCTTAAATGAGATAACAGAAGTATAGCGCTTTATGAACCTAAAACATGGATAGACTTGCACAAAATAGTGAAGAGCAAAATGAGAAGAACCATAAAAATGCTGTATGCAACAACAATATTAAGAACAGTGCTGAATGTAAAGTCTGTATCAGATTGCATGCCACCTTGGGAGAAGGTAGGGGAGGAAGGATGGGGGGTGGAATTTAGAACTCAAAATCTTAAGGAAGTGAATGTTGAACACTAAAAATTAATGCTATCCATCCCCAGAGAAAGAACTGATGGTGCCTGAACACAGATCAAAGCATACATTTTAAGCTTTTTATTTTTATTGAGGTGTTTTTTTTTTTTGGTCTATGCTTTCTTTGACTGTTACGGAAATGTTTTGCATGACTACACATGTATAACCTATATTGAATTGCTTGCCTTCTCAGTGGGGGTGTAGTGGGGGAGGGAAGAAGGGAGAGAAGTTGGAATTCAGAGTTTTAAAAACTAATATTAAAAAATTTTGCTTGTGGTCAGACGCCCCACACCAACTTCTGCCAAAGGCCAGAAACAGACGGACTTTTCATCCCAGACACATCTTGGCCCAGAGCCGGGGAGCTGGGAGACAGGTGGGGAGCTGCAGGTGAGAGTCGGGGGCAACACCTCTGCACCCAGCACCTCTCCTAAGACCGAGAAGAACGCAAGGTTCCGTTGGGGGACTTCGTCTACCGGAGCAGCAGACCCACAGACCTTGAGACCTGCGACCCTAAGGTCTCTCACTCCCACCTTTGAATGATGGAACTCCAGGAGAGCAGCGTCCAGTACAACAGATGGAACAACAGCCAGGATGAGGTCAGCATGAATGTGTCGGCTTCGGGAGGCGTGGACTGTGAGCGGATCTGCACCAAACTATGCACTGGGAAGCTGGGCATCGCCATGAAGGTGGCAGGTGGAATCGTTCTGTTCTGGGTCGTCTTCATCATCAGCTATGTCACCGGCTACTACATCCACAAATGCAAATAGTGCCTATCTGAGCCTGCTGGACGGACACCTTTTTGAGGAGCCCTCCACCTACCCAGAGACCTCTTACTTCCTGGCTCAGACCATCATGGCAGGCTGGCCCCTGGGGGTGGGCACACACACACACACACACACACACACACACACACACTGAGTCTCTTTTCAGTAAGAGAGACATATACCTAGAGTGACAGACACACATACAGGCACACATTGAAACAGATATTGGGAGAAGTAGAGATAGCTATACATGGAGGCACAGACAGACATACAACACAGAAAGACAGGTGATCTAACATGGAATCCCAGCAAAGCCAAAAATTTCCCATGGTCCCTGGGGGTCAGCAGAGAAATTTATAGCCTTACCCCCTAGCTCCTGTTGTTGAAGCTCCAGGGTCCTCCCCAAGCTCACAGGCCCACAGCTGTGTCACTGGCCCTGTGTGTGTGTGTGTGTGTGTGTGTGTGTGTCTGTCTGTCTGTCTGTCTGTCTGTCTGTCTGTCTTGGGGGTGGGGGCTGGTCTCAGCCTTTCAGCTCTGGAGCCTTATAAGAGGTATCCCCTTAAAGTTATTCTTTTGCCCCCTCCCCTAGATTTGCCCTCAGTTGCTGCGCTCAGTCCCAGGGAATTCTAGCTCCTGGCCTGCCCTGAAGGAAGAAAACCCCAATGAATCTGAATTGGGGGCCTGATGTTTCTGATGGCCCCTAGTCACAGGTGCCAGCCACAAGGACTCTGGGAGCCAGGAGAAAGCAGCCTCCATCCTGAGGAGCCTTCCCTCCTGAGCCCTGACCTTACCCCAGAGGCTGAGCCATGAAGGACTGGGGCGTTCTGGGGGTTGAGCCCCAGCCTCTATGCCCCACCCCCTTCTTGTGCCTTTCCAGAAAGGCAGAAAATAATATAATAGAAAAGAAGAAGAAAAAAAGCCCGAGACTGGAAGGATTCTAATAAACAGCTACTTGTTTGACCTCAAAAAAAAATTTGCTTGTAATGGGGGAAAAATAAAATAGTAAATAACTTGAAAAGAAAGGAGATGGACTCAAGATACAGAATGAGATGTACATTTTTCACATGGCCAATGTGGAAATTTATTTTGCTTGAATGCGCATATTTATGACAAATGTTTCTTTTTCAGTTGGGGGAGGGTGACAGGGAGAAAGTGTCAATGGGGAAAAAAAAGTTAAAACAACTATGGTTTTGTGTGTTTGGAAATAGCTTGGATCATCAAAAATATACAATTTCTTAAGGAGAAAAAAAAGAACAATGTTGAGTGACTAAGTCTTTTTGACTATTAAAAAAACCCAAATTAACTAACTGCAAGGGACATATGAAAGAAGATGCTATCTGTGTCCAGGGAAAGAACTGATAAATAGAAGTATGTATAGAATGGTTTTACACATATGCACACTCGTGTGTGTGTGTGTGTGTGTGTGTGTGTGTGAGTGTGTGTGTGTGTCTAATGGTAGCCATCTCTAGGGGAAGGGGAAGGGGAAGAAAAAAAATGAAAAAAAAATTACATGATGGCTTTATTATATATTTAAAAAGAGTAGCAACTTGTACATAGTAGATTTGCAATTTCCTGTACAATCATCTTTTTTTCCTATTCTACTATGTTATGGAAATGCTTGTTTTATTTCTTAAGTTCAGAATAAAATAATTTTTTAAAATGAAGTGCTATGTAAATGTAATAAGTTCCAATACAATTTGTTCAAAGGAGCCAGGAAAATGTGATTGGGGCAGAATTTCACCACACTTGGGGTTTCTGAGCACACTACTATGACATCACTAGGCTTGAAATTACACTAAAGATGACATATTTTCACTGTTGTTGCCACTGCACCCAGAAGGCCTTTCTGCCTGACTGGTAGCAGAAAGCTATGTGTTATCTTCCTAATTAGAATGTGAGCTCTTTGTGAGTGGAGTGTCTTACTTTTCAATTTGTGTCACCCATATTTAACACAGTGCTTTTTGCACATTGTAAACATTTAATAAATGCTTTTTCATCCATTCCCACGTGCTTATGAAAGCTTAACTGCATGTATACATATTAGTAAGAGTTGATTAATGAAGAAACTTTGACAAGCATAGTATTCATATCAGTGTCTCTAGCTGTACACAGTGTTTACTAAATACCTTGACCTGAAATCTAACTGATGTGGTTATTCCTTCAAATGATGTAAAATACAGATCAATTTCTATCCATCTTACACAATTCTAGTTCATGTCCTTCAATAAGTCCTTCACTTGGGGCTCACCAGAACATCTGTATCTTTTGACATTGAGTAGATGCCAACGGAGCACATGAACTGTCTGTTGATTGGTTATCCTTTTCTCTTGCTATATTGTTGGCTCATTTTTTTTGGTGAGTAAAACATTTTAATAATGTACAGCAGGAATCGGACAGGCTTGTTCTTATATTAAAACAAAAGATTTCCTATATTACAATTTATTTACTTTTGCATACTGAAGAGGTAAAGTGTCTAAGTGGCTATTTTACAGTCCTTTCTAATAAAATGCACAAAATAACAAGTACCAAGGAGCCATTCCAGGGCTTGATGGTGACGTAATTTCTACAATTTCATGCCCATTAGATTTGCAGTCATAAATGGATACATGAGATTAGTAATGTAATGCCTGGCAGAGACTAAATGCTGTGGTATTTCCAACGGGGATTAGAAATTTGGCAGAAATTATATGCCAGCCACCTGAGACCAGTAGGGATTAGGTTCAGTGGGAGCAGTTCAGTAATATCACCAGAAGATATCAGTGGCTCTGTAGTATTGGAGATATGAGTTACCAGTATATGTATATGTCCCAGCCGCATGTATTTCTTCTGTGTGTGACATTTTGTTTAACTCTTTCCATTCATTCACCTTGCTCAAGTGTTCCCTGTTATGACAACACCAAAAATAGTAACAACTATTATTATTATTTTATTACTATCACTAGCGTTTATATAGCACTTTGAGGCTTACAAATATGCTCCGTCTCTCTCATCCTCAAAAAGCCCTCGCCAGATTTGCCAATTTCTGATATCATCTTCTATGTCTCTTCCCTTTTATGCCTGACTTCCTTAAGAAGGCTATCTACAATAGTCGTCTCTCACTCTTAAGTTTCTGCAGCCTGGTTTCCATCCTTATCATTTAACTAAAACTGCTCCTTTGGTAGTTACTTATATCTTAATTGCCAGATCTAATGACCCTTTCTCAGTCCTCATCCTTCTTGACTTTTATGCAGCCTTTGACAGTATAAATTACCCTCTTCTTGGTACTCTCTTATCTGTTACTCTTTGCAGCCCTGTTCTTGCCTGGTTCTTTCATTTTTTGACTCCTTCCCCTCGGTCTCCTTGGCTGACTGCTTGTTCAGGTCATACCTGCTAGGCTCTAACTGTGAGTGTCCTGCAAGGCACTGTCCTAGATCTCTTTTTTCCCCTCTCTCTTCTTTTATACCATTTTGTTCACTTCAGGTCCCATGGATTCAATTATCAGGTCTCTGCAGACCTACTGACTCCAGTCTCTCATCTCCAGCTGCTTCTTGGACATCTTGAATCGAATGTCCCATAGACTTCTTAAACTCAACATGTCCAACACTGAACCCAGTTCACCTCCCCTCCCCTACCTCACCCAGGTTCACAGCCTAGGTGGCATCCTCAAGGCCTCACTCTGTCGCATTCTCTATATTCGATCTATGGCCGTGGTTCAATTCTACCTTCACAACATCTCATATCTATGACCCCCTTCCATCCTACCATGGTGTAGATCCTCTTTGCTTCATACTTGGACTATTGGAATATCCTTCTAATCAGCTTCAAGTTGCTCCCCACTCCAGTCCACTTTCACTGCAACACTGCTCAGCTTCAAGTGATCTTCCTGATGCACAAGTTTAACCATATCACTCCTCCAGCAGCAGCAGGGCAGCTAGCTGACCCAGTGGATAGAGCACCCAGCCTGGAGTGAGGAACACTTATTTTCCTGAGTTCAAATCTAGCCTCAGAAACTTACTGGCTGTGTGATCCTGGACAAGTCGCTTAACCCTGCTTGCCTCAGTTTCCTCATCTGTAAAATGAGTTGGAGAAGGAAATGGCAAACCATTTCAGTATCTTTGCCAAGAAAACCCCAAATGAGGTCACAAAGAGTCAGCTGTGATCAGAGAAATGACTGAACAACAACTCCTCCAGCTATCACCTTTAAGGATCAGATATAAATTATTCTGTTTGTCTTTTAAAGCCTTTCATAACCTAGTCCCTTCCTACCTTTTTAGTCTTTTTTACACATCATATCCCTCCACGTACTATATGATACAGTGACACCAGCCTTTTTTCTCTTTGCAAAAGACACTATTGCCCCATTTTGTGCATTTTTATTCATTTTTCTCCATGCCTGGAATGCTCTCCCTTACCTCTCCCTCCTCACTTCCCTTTAAGAGTCAGCAAAAACCTCTTCTATAAGAAGCATTTTCAGATCCCTTAATGCTTGCGCCTTCCCTCTAAGATTACCTCCATTTGTACCATATAGAACTTATAGATACATAATTGTTTTTTTTATTGTCTCTTTAGAATGTGAATCAATTTAAAATCAACAGATTAGTCTGAGTCTCTACATAATAAGAAGTTTCCTTTTAAATAGAACTTCTTCCCCTTCTGTAACTGTACAGTTTAAATGTTATGCTAATCTCTCCTTCATTGGTTATTATTAGAACAAATATTTTAAAAAGTTAACTTCTAGATACTTGCAGAAGGGCCTGCTAGACAGTAAAATTGAAAACAATCACAAAATCAAAGGGTTGTCAAGAATTCAAGAATCAATTGCTGTAACCCCAGAGTGCAGTAATACCATTATGCATTTTTGTTGAGGCAACAGTAGTTTCTTCATATTAAAAAGATGAAGGTGTTGAGCTTCTATAATGTCATCAAGATAAAGAAGGAATGTAATCTGGTCCAGTTGATTTTTGTATTCCAAATATGAAATCTAAGCTGAGCTGGTCTTATGCATAGGAGAAATAGGTAGTGAGCTCTCCTGCGTGCTGGGAAGACCACCTTGTTCCCAAGTAGGATCTTCCCCAAACCTGCAGTTCTATAAGCAAGACTCCATTCCTTTTCCTTAAGTCTGTCTAAAACATTAGGACCTTTGGAAGAAGTCAGAGTATCATGCTCTTATCCATTATTTGAACCTTAATCATTCAGTCCAGTCGTGTTAAACTCAAATATAAAGGCATCCCTGTGAATACTATATTGACTTGGAAAACGACAAATCAACAGTATCTGTCTTCCATAGTATTTTTATTTATTTCATTAAACATTTCTCAGCTACTTTTTGATCAAATTTGATGTTTCTGATCTAATCTAACCTAGAGAAAATGGGAAGGGGTAGGATTAAGAGCATAAATGGTAGATTTAGGCTTGGCAAGAATACCAACTTCTTTATCACTCTCTATTCTTTGAATTTTTTTAAAAAATTAAATTTCCTTTGTTTTTGCATTGCCTACATTTTCCAGTGTATTCTTCCTGTCTTGCCTAGAGAGTTCTGCCTTAAAATGAAGAATAAAGAAGCATGTGTATGGGGGGGGGGGTTGCAGTTCAGCAAAACTCCAATATGGAAAAAGGCTAACATCACCTGTAACGTTCCATACCTGTAATCCCCCAACTCTGCAAAGAAACAGGCAGAAGTATCTTCTCATAGTTATTCTTAGGTGCCAACCTTAGTCATTCTAATTCCATAGCATTTAGTTTTGATGTTCTTTCATTCACATCATTGTAGCCATTGAATATATAGATTCCCTGATTCTGTGTACTTTACTTTGCGTGAATGTGTATAAGTTTTACCAATGTGTTATTTCTTAGAGCACAATAATATTTCAGTCACATTCATGTGCAGCAATTTATTTAGACATTCTACAACTGATGAGAATCTATTATTTCCTGTTGTTTGCTGCTACAAAAAGAGGTGCTATAAATGTTTTGGTGTATGTGGGGATTTTGCCATTCCTTTCTTCGGGGGTAGATGCTTAGCAAATGGCTATCTGGGTTAAAGGATACGGATATTTTAATCATTCACTTCATACAATTCTAAATTGTATCCAAACCTTTTGGACTAGTTCTACCAACAATGTATTAGTATTTTTATCTTTTCACTACACCTACATCACTATTTCTATCTTTTTCATCCTTGTCAATTTCTTGGCTGTGAGGTAATTGATTTGCATTTCTCTTATTATTAAGTGATTTGGCATAATCTATTCTATCTTTCATATGGTAATTAATAGTTTACAATTCTACTTTGGGGAACACTTTGTTCATAGTGTCTCATCACTTATCTATTGGGGAATGGTGTGTGCGTATTCTATATTTCAGTTACTTGTCTATATGTCTTGGATATCAGACCCTTTGTTTTTGATATGAAGATTTTTTCCCCTAATTGTCCCAAATGCATGAATTCTTATGTAAGAGATTTTTAATTTCAAATGATTATTATTATTACTTGTGTGCCTTGTTTGATTAAGAATTCATCCACTAATCATGATTGTGAAAGGTATTTGTTGTTTCTTCTCGATTCTAAACGTTACTAGGGACTCTTCTTCCTCTCTTTCCCTTTGTTCCAGTCTTCAGAATTGCCTCACCAACCAACTGTTCCCATAGCTACAGCATTTTGCAGTTACTGAATAGAGTGCCTAATCCTACAGCACTTGTCTCCAGCAATTACCAGTCCAACCACCCACAACCACATCTCCTGAATCCAGTGGTTACCAAGCCAACTGGCTGACATGCACATTTACAATTTTAGATTCCAAAAATAACTACACCATCTGCCTACTACGAACAAGCTAAATAGAAGAATAACCACAACAAGAAACAATATGGTAAAATAATGATCAAGCTTGACCCTCAAGAGATAAGAAACTGTACCTTGCTCCCTTCTTTTCACAGCTAGAGGAGTAAAGGTATGAAACATTGGGTGTTATGTCAGATTCAGTTGATATGTTGGTAAATTTTGCTGGACTGCTTTCACCACCACCACCACCACCCCTCCTCCCATTTTCTTTTGTATTTTTACACTCTAGCATCCTCTAGGCAAACTGTCTACCATACCAACTCCAGAATCTACCTGTCAGTAGGCAAACATCTTACCTCCATAGTTTTATCTTCTAGCAACTGTTTGGAAGAAACCAATGCTATGATTTCAAAGTCTAATGGTCACAAAGCTAGAAGCTGCTGCTTAACCAGGTTGAATGAGTATTCACAGTTTTTAGCTTCCAGCCAAGGCCAGATATCTGAGATCTTAATGGCCCAAAGTTTCCTTCCAAAACCTAAAGGTTACAACAATGGTACCATTAAATTAAAACTCTGTCAATTTGCAAGGTGTGAAGGAAAATCTCGAAGATGACAAAAATCAAAGTTGGAGGGTTTGGGGATGAGAGGAACATATATGCTCTTGGTGGAGCTGTGAATTGGTTAACTCTTCTGGATATCACAGAGTGGTTGTGAATATCAAATGAGATAACATAAGTGAAGTGATTTTTTTTTCAAATTAGAAATAGCTAGATGGTACAATGGATAGGGTGTCGGACCTGGAGTCTGGAAGGGAAAGGAAAGGAAGTATTTATATAGTAACTACTGTGTGCCCAGACACTACTGTAAAGGCTTTTACAAATATTATTTCATTTGATCCTAACAACTCTGTAAGGTAACTATTAGTATTATCCTTATTTTACATATGAAGAAACTGAAATAAACAGAAGTTAAGTGACTTGTCCAGGGTAACACAGCTTGTCCATTTAGATGGTTGGTAGTCCTTCATTCTCTAAGAGGAGCAGAATGAGATCACTATGTTAGAGTAAAGTTAGTGTGTCTGATGGTGGCTGATGAGATCCATACGAGCTCAGAATGCTCTACCACAGGTCAGGCACAAATAGTCCTTGTGAATATTTGGTGCGGGGAATTCTCTAAATCCGTGTATCTCACATTTCTTTTGAGGTACTTCAATTCTGCTTTGTTTACAAAGTGAAGCACCTTCTCTGATAAAGGCATGCCATCCTGAGTGGTCCTGTGCCAGCATCCCCCATGTCACACAATCAATTCCCAAGTCCATAAGAGAGACCTTGATAGTGTCCTTGTATTTTCTGACCACCACGTGAGTGATTGCCCTGTGAGAATTCTCCATAAAATAGTCTTTTTGGCAAACGTACATTTGGTATTTGAACAACACGGCCAGCCCATCGGAGTTGCACTCTCTGCAGTGGGGTTTTTGAATGCTTGGCAGTTTAATTCAAGAAAGGACCTCAGTGTCTAGCATCTTATCCTGCCAGGTGATCTTCAGAATCTTCCTAAGACAATTCAAATGTTAGTGATTCAGTTTCCTGGCATTGCACTGGCCTACTGTCCAAGTTTCACAGGCATACAACAATGAGGTCAGTACAACAGCTCTGTAGACCTTCAGTTTGGTTGTCAGTCTAATACCTCTTCTCTCCCACACTTTACTTTGGAGCCTCCCATACACTGAGCTAGCTCTGGCAATGCACATGTCAACCCCATCATCAATGTGTACATCCCTGGAAAGCACTGCCAGGGTAAGTGAACTTACCCATAGCATTCAAAACTTCCCCATTTGCCGTAACTGATGGTTCCACATATGGATGGTATGGTGCTGGCTGATGGAACAGCTGTGTTAATTGTTAGGCCAAAATTTGCACAAGCAGCAGAGAATTTGTTGCATTTTAGCTTCAGAAGCTGCATTGAGTGCACAATCATCTGCAAACAAAAAATCATGCACCAACACCCCCTCCACTTTAGTCCTGACTTGTAGCCTTTTCAAGTTGAAGAATTTACCATCAGTGTGTTAGCTGAGCTTGATGCTGTGTTTGTCCTCATTGAAGATGTTTGACAGCATGGCTGAAAACATCATGCTAAAAAGCAAGGGAACAAGCACCCAGCTTCATTTCACCCTATTACTAACTGGGGAAGTACGAGAGCATTGGCCATTATCCAGAACATGGGCAAGCTTGTCATCGTGAAATTGATGTAAAATACTGATGAACTTCTCGGAGCAACCAAATTTTGACATAATTTTCCATAAGCTCTCACAATTGACAGTATCTAGGTCAGATCTAGAAATGTTGCGTACAGACCTCCATTTATTCTGGAATTGTCTGGCAGTAAACACCATATTGACCATTCCTTGGCCCTTTCTGAAGCCACACTGGCTCTTGGGTAGATGACCACCTTCCATTTAGATAGCAGTTATCTCTTGTGGTCTTAAGGAGGGAACAGTGGGTGTGGCAGACTGCTGCTACCCCAGTCAGCTACAGCCACGTGACCTTCATCTTTCCATTCTCTCCCTACTCTTCCAAATTCATCAGTTTGTGTGGAAAAACAAATCAGGCAAAATCCCCACCTTTGTTGGTGGGCTCCTCTCCCTTAGTTTCTCTTTTTCCAAATGGGGAAGAACTACAAATCCTAGGAAGTTTTATGGTCAGTTAACCCCTTTCCAGGGGTTATTATCCTCCTTTATTTGATGATGGAAGCTCTTGAGTTCAAATCCAACTTCAGACACTTAACTAACTAGGCAAGTCACTTAATCTCTACTTGTTTCAGTTTCGTCATGCAATTTTTTTACCAAAAAAATTGGGGATAATAATAGCACCTACCTCCCAAGGTTGTTGTGAGGCTCAAATGAGGTAAGATTGGTAATCATTTTGCACAGTATCTGGCACATAGTAAACAACAGTAACAGTGAATCAATAAACATTTCTAAGCACCCACTGTATGTCAAGCATTGTGCTAAGTGTTAAGGATACAAAGAGGTAAAAGACAGTTCCTGCCTCCGGGGAGCTTACAATATAATGGAGAAGAAAATGGGCAAACAAAAATATACAAAGCAAGCAATATGCAGGATAAATAGGAAATAATTAACAGCAGGAAGGCATTGGAATTAAGGGGTTGGGGAAAGTTTCCTGTAGAAGGTGGGATTTTATTTGGAAGCCTAGGAGGTGAGTAGTCAGAGTTGAAGAGGGAGAGTATTCCAGGGATGGGGGACAACCAGAGAGAATGCTCAGAACCAAGAAGTGGAATGTCTTATTCATGGAACAACCAGATGGCCAGTGTCATTGAATCTAAGAGTACCTGTTGGGGAATAAGGTATAGGAAGACTAGAAAAGTAGCAAGGGGCCAGGTTATGAAGGGTTTTGAATATCAAACAGAGCATTTTGTATTTGCTTCTGGAGGCAATAGGGAGCCATTAGAGTTTATTGGGTGGGGTGGAGGTGTGTATCAGTAATTAAGATGGGACTTTTTGCTGTTCTTCTCTTAAGTGCCTTTAATGATTCTGGCCTTTGTTTGAACAGGGCAGGTAAAATGGAATCTTTTGGTCTTGGAAGGTTTCTCAGCACTAAGACAATCAGGAGTCATTGACTTATATATGGTGGTACTAGGGATTAACTTTCCCACACCCTAAATGGGATTTTTCCACTGTTCTTTGAGTGCTTCTCAGCACTGAGGTAATCAAGTGCCCCAGGGCCCTGAGTTGGGTATATAAGATTCAGGGTTGGTGTTTGACTTTTGGGGTACACGCATGGAAGGAGTGTTGAGACTCTGGGCAAGCCGTAACTGCCCCCCAGCTTTGTAACCCAGAAAGATGTTGGTGATTCTTTGGTAACCATGAATTGTGATTTGAATCAGACAAGGTCTGTCTGTTGATGTTTGTAATTTATTTGTATTTGCTCTGAAGTTCAGGCTGCTAGCTTTTCCTCTTGAACTAAGTGAGTTTTATTTGTATGTGTGAGTAAGTGAGATTGTTAACCCCTTAAAGTTACTTTCCTTAGTAAAGCAGGTCAAAAGAACCTGTGCTGGCAGCTTGTGTTGCTGGTCTTGTTGGGTCTTACACCCCATAACAGCTGCTAGCCGAATTATTGTTACAAAATGGAATAGTCAGCAGGATCTGCAGATTAAAAAGAAAGTATGGAGTTTGGGGATACTGAGATAGTGGTTGGCTGTGTCCCAGTCATTGGGTTGCTCTTTGTACTTGTGGTGGCTATGGTTCTGTGGAGCCCCAGAGGCCTGAAGGAGAACAGGCAAGTGGCAGTGATGGGAGTGGTTTCTTAGGAGCCCAGAGCAGGGGTCCTAGGAGATAACCTCTCCTTCCCCCTCCCTACCCTACTAACACTCTGGAGGAGACAGGCCAGAGCAGAGGCTATGGGAAGGGAACAAGCAGAGGCTTGGGGGAGGGTTGGATGGCCAGAGCGAGGGCTTGAGTTAATAAGCCTGGCTCTAGAGGACTGTATTGAGAGGGTGAATATCTTGAGATTAAATTGTAAATGGAGTTTTGAAACAGGAGTTGAGAATGGCCTTGGAGTGGAGAATGGCCTTCATGCAGATTTGGCGGGAGCGGCTGGTGAGGAGAGAGAAGCAGATGGTGGCTACTGACATTAACTGCCTTCCTGAGAACTTTGGAAAGGTGAGAGTGAGGAGCTGCCTTGGAGCTGACTTTGGTGAGGTGAATGCAAAGGTGGACAACTGTCTACATCGGGATTCCTTCAGAAGCCAGGAGTGGCCAGCAGGAGCTGGATGACCAGGAATCCAGGTGCTTAGAATTCAGCCCTGGGGCAAGATGGAAACTTTGCAGCAAGTACCTGTGTGTGCTTTTTTGCTGCCTTTCCCTGGGACCCAGGAGGGAGGGGTGAAGTTTTCTATGGTGGGTGGGGGGAAGTGCCTTGGACCCCCAGGGGCCCCACACTGTTGGCATTGTTGCCCAGCCACCCCTCAGGACTTGGAAGAGGGGGCTGGAACAGTGTGGGGAGAACAGACCCCCCAAGAGAACTTTATTTGGACTTTTTTGTTTGCTCTGGGACTTTATTTATTAAAGCATGACGGTACCTGAGGGTTCCAGGAGGAAGCCTGCAATGGCAGTGTAGGAAGAAGGACACATCCCCAAGAGAACTTTATTTGGACTTTTTTGTTTTCATTGGGACTTTGCTAATTAAATCATACCCTTGCCTAAGGCTACTGGGAGGAAGCCTGCAGCAGCAGTGTGGGGAGAAGGACCCACCCTCAAGAAGAACTTTGCTTGGACATACTATATTGACTAAAGAAATTGATTTGCTTTGACTAGCAGGGTAGATGGTATATTGTAAACAAGTATTTGGGGATGACACTGAATGATATGTTTTGTTATGTTTCCCTGAATGTGATTGCAGTGTGTAATGCTTCTATTTTGTTCCAGGATCCATGGCCATTTAATTTAGATATTATTAGGCCAAGGATCCTGGAAAGGGGTGGATTATGTATCAGTAATTAAAGTGGGACTTTTTTGCTGTTCTTCTCTTAAGTGCCTTTAATGATTCTGGCCTTTGTTTGAATGGGGTAGATAAAATGGGATCTTTTTGTCTTGGAAGGTTTCTCAGCAGTAAGACAATCAGGAGTCATTGACTTATATATGGTGGTACTAGGGATTAAGTTTCCCACACCCTAAATGGGATTTTTCACTGTTCTTTGTTTGAGTGCTTCTCAGCACTGAGCTGATCAAGTGCCCCAGGGCCCTGGGATGGGTATATAAGATCCAAGGTTGGTGTTTGACTTTTGGGGCATACTCATGGAAGAAGTGTTGAGACTCTGGGCAAGCTGTAACTGCCTCTTGGCTTTGTAACCCAGATAGATGTTGGTGATTCTTTGGTAACCATGAATTGTGATTTGAATCAGACAAGTTCTGTCTGTTGATGTTTGTAATTTATTTGTTTTAGCTCTGAAGTTCGGGTTGCTGGCTTTTCCTCCTGAACTAAGTGAGTTTTATTTGTATGTGTGATTAAAGTGAGATTGTTAACCCCTTAAAGTTACTTTCCTTATTAAAGCAGGTCAAAGGAACCTGTGCTGGCAGCTTGTGTTGCTGGTTTTGTTGGGTCTTACACCCCATAACAGCTGCTAGCCAAATTGTTGTTACAGGGTGTAGGAGTGATCACGTTAGTGGCTGAATGGGGAGGCGGGGGAGTGGATTGGAGTGGGGAATGACTTAAGGCAGGCAGACCTACTAGCAGGTTATTTCAATAGTTCAGGTGTGAGATGATGAAGGTCTGCCATAGAGTGGTGGCAGTGTCAGAGGAGTGAAGGGAGAATATTTCAGAGATACCGCGAAGGGGAAATCAACAGGTCTTGGCAACAGATTAGATATGGAGGGTGAGAGACAGTGAGGAATCTTGGGTGACTCCCAAGTTGTGAGCCTGAAGGACTGGGATCATTATGTTGCTCTCTATAGTAATCACGTAGGTGGAAGGAAAACTAGTATAGAGTGGTGTACCAAAAACCTAGAAAGAAGAGAGTATCGAAGAGGTGAAAGCGATCAATGTCAAAGTCTGCGGAAAAGTCAAGATGAAGGGATTGAGAAAAGGCCATTGGATTTGGCAACTAAGAGATCATTAATCACTTTGGAGAAGGCAGTTTGAGTGGAATGATAAGATCAAAAGCCAGATTGTAAGGGGTTAAGAAGAGACAGTAGAGATCTGTTGTAGGGCCATCTTTTGGAGGAGTTGAGCTTCAAAGGGTAGAAAAGACAGAGGGGGGATGGAAGGATAAGCGAGTGTTTTTTCAGGATGGGGAGACATGAGAGGTTTTGTGGGCAGTAGTAAATGAGCCAGTAGAGAGGAAGAGATTGAAAATAAGTGAATGAGTGGGGATGACAGAGTTGATAATCTCTTAGAGGAGAAGGGTTGGAATGAAATCACTTGAACAAATGGAGGCGTTAGCTTTGGTAAAGAATAAGGTACTTCATCATGAGATAGGAGTAAAAGAGGAGATACCACCTGAGTGATAAGGAAGAATAGGGAGTTCATGGTCTCAGTTTTTTCTGTAAAATATGAGGCAAGGTTCACCTCTGAGAGGGTCTGGGGAGAGGAGACCATGGGAGATTTGAATTATGGAATGGATGAAAAGGTTTGGAAAAGCCACTCAGGAGAATGGGATAGTGAGTTGATAAAAGAGTTATAATAGGTTTGCCTAACAGCAATGAAGGCCCAGTTGTGGTTATATAACCTAAATTTATAGCGGACACAATCAAAATGGTTTGTATGATTTTTTCCATCTTCCTTCTTCAGCACTTATATAGGAACAAAAGTGACAAATGGTGGGAGTGATCCAAGGTTTGGCCTTGGCTAGGCGTTAATTGGCAATTTGATAAGGCGGTTAGGGATTCAAGAGGGCACAGTGTAGAGTTGAACTGGTTCACCAAGAAGTCAAGATAAGAAGAAGAGAGAACAGTTAGTTCAGGGGAGAAGGCCTGGGAGAGAATTGAGGGGTCAAGGAATTGCAGGGCATGGTATGGATGAAGAGTAGGGTTAATGTAAGGGAAGGCAGAGGGAGAGGTAAAAAGCCAATAGATTATGGTCAGATAAGGGCATTTCAGAATATATTAAAATGTATAATAATAATATACATTCAGAATATACATGTGCATATATATAAATGTTAGCTATTATTGTCATCGTTATTAACAAAGTCATTTAAATTATCTTCCCTAAACTTTCATTGTACTCACAGTCAGCACCACACATTTAATACTTTACTGCCTGACATTAACTTCTGTGTCACATTTATTGCTCAGTTTTTCTAAGTTGTAAGCCTAGGATGACTGGTGCCATCGTGTTTATTGTTTTTACATCCCCTCTCCCTCCTATGCTGAGTTTGGCTACTGTACCCCTGTGGGTATATCCTTTTTATTTTTTGAGAAAAATTCCTGACTCTAATACTAATAAATTTTGGTTGTTAAAAGAATAAGCATTACAAGAGGCAGCACGGAGTAATATGAAAAGTGCCAGAGCAGAAACTAAAGCTTGAGTTTCATGATTGTCAGGTTAAAACTCAGAGTGATGCAGGCCAAGGCCTTTGCCCTCTTCTTATGTCTCAGTTTTCTTGTCTCTCAAATGCATGTGTTAACTAGTTCCCACATTCTATACACTCTGTTCTGAGTCTTTTTCCAGTTCTAATGTTCTCCATTCTAAAGACTCTTCCAGCTCTAAGATTATATGCTCTAAACAAGGCCCTCCCAACTCTGGCATTCTATGTCCTAGGTTTGAAGAGCCCTATTAACTCTAATATTCCATGTTCTATGTTCTAAGGTGCCTTTTAACACTAACACTGTCTCCTAAAGTTCCTTCCCACCTTCAGATTCTAGGTTCTATGTTCTCTCTTCTATCTCTAAAATTCTGATTCTATCTTTCCAAGCACGTTTCAGTTTAACAAAGGAGAGTTTGCAAATGTTTTAGTTCAGTAGTGTTCAAAGCTGTAGTGACAAGGACGGCTCTCTATTTGTTTTCAGAATAGAACAAAAAATAAATGTTAAATGCCAAGAAGAGAATGTCTTGTTTAAAAATGAACTTGGCTCCCAACTGGGAGGAATGCAAATGAGGAGTCAGGCCAAATGACCATCTTTTTTCCCCTGGGTGTGTCCCCTTCAATTAGCTTCAGGGTGTGGGAAGGAACAGAACATGAAAATTGTCATTTCTACCTATTAAGTCATCATCCATTTTTTAAATTGTTTTTTCCACTTCAGGCAATTATATAAATCTAGCGTACCCTGCAGTGAAACTTTGAGATGAAGTATTGGGGAAGATAAGATATTTAAGTACAAACAAATAGAAAAAGGTTGATTTAGAAATCTTGTTTGTTCCCTTAAAGGAGCAACTTACTGCATTTGTCGCATCATGCAGTGGATAGAGCACTGATTCTACGGCCAGAAGACCTGCAGTATCACTGTGAGGGGTGTGTGCAAATCACTTAATATCTCTGATCCTCAGTTTTCTCATCTACAGAATGGTCATACCAATACTTGTATTATTTACCAAGTTTTTGTTAGGAAAGTATTTTTTTTTTTTTGAGGGTGGAAGGCAGGGCAATTGGGGTTAAGTGACTTGCCCAAGGATTCACAGCTAGTAAATGTGTCAAGTGTCTGAGGCTGGATTTGAACTCAGGTTCTTCTGACTCCAGAGGGGGTGCTCTACTCACTGCGCCACCTAGCTGCCCCAGAAAGTATTTCACAAAGTATAAAGAGAGATAGAAATGTGGTCTGAGTATACCACCTTAATATTTCACTTGGCTGGTAGCCGTATGGTGTATTGAAAAGATGACTGGACTAGAAGTCAGAAGATCTATGTTCAAGGCCCAAATCTGCCTTTAATAATTGTGTGACCTTGGGTGAATCACTTGCCCCCTCTGGAGCTCAGTTTCCCCATTTTTAAGATGAGAGGGTTGGACTAAATGATGTCTTCTGAGTGGAAGAAGATAAAATCTCCACCTTTGTGAAGAAGTTAGGTTATGTCAGAGAGCAGTGATCAAAGGTACAATGACTGTGCCATACATCATAATAGCTAACATATATATATATATATATATACATATATATATATACACATACACACACATATACATGTGTATATATAGATGTGTGTATATACATATAAATATACACAAATATGTATACGTATGTGTGTGTGTGTGTGTGTGTGTGTGTGTATTTTTAAAGATTTGCAAAGCACTGGACAAATATTACCTAAATTTATACTCAAAGCAATGCTGAAAGGTAGATACTTTTTTATCCCCATTCTGCAGTGGAGGAAGCTGAGGCAAAGAGAAATTAAGTGACTTGCCCAGTGAATGTCTGAGGCTGGATTTGAATTCAGGTTTTCCTGAGCACTATCCACAGGACCATCTGGCTGCATGAACCACACTAATCTGAACCAAGTTTTTTGAGGGCTGTAAATGACAAACTGTTGCAGCTACAGCTGCTTGAACAACAAAGGCAGCTACCCAGAAATGAGTCAGTCAGAGGGTCAGAAGAGAATTTTCTGTTTAAGATAGATGGAGGTTACAAAAGAATTGCCTGTGTAGTTCACAGGTGATCCACTGACACATGAGTTACTAAGACCAAAGCCAAGCCTGACTCACCAAAGAAGTTCAAGCCAGGCCTGGCATTTGTCAGACTTTCACTTTTTCCAGATGACCGAGGAAACTCCGGTTCAGAGGCAAAGGATGCCCCATTCTACTACAAATGTGGGCAAAGTGGAGAGTTGTGATCTCGGTGCACAAAAGAGGAGAAGCTTTGTGCTGTTGGTCTTCCAGAAAATAAATTCCACCAGAGTAGGCATCAGAAGTGAGTGAGAGTCCAGAGATAGAAGTTGTCTCAGCCTCTAGAGAGAGTGACCCCTGATCCTACAACCTTACCTTGTGGGGTCTCATTTAGCAATGACCATGAGAACTGATGAAGTCAAATGTTCTGTCGAGTTAAATACTAGAACCCAGGGGACAATTACATTCCAACCATGTGTGAAGAAAATCTGAACCATAACCAAGGGAACCAGGTCTTTTAATAGCCTGAGAACTCTTCATATCAGGGTTATTACAGCATATTTTTGATTTTCTCAAGGAAAATGGACATGTCAGAGGGTAAATACCCCATGGACCTGGTTTATCTGTTCTTTCTGGGTTTTCAGCATTGTTTGGGACAACAATAGTACTTAAGCCACAAAGCTGAGATTGTCTCTAAATATCCTGACAATCCATGGCTCCTCTATAGAAGCTTACCCAAGAAAACAGGACAGGGATATCAGAATGCGCTGAAGGTTACAGCAACTTGCTCACCCCTAGATGATGAGCTGAACTGCCAAGCATTCAAACTATACTGTGGAGCTGGCCGCATACATTTGTCTAAAAGACTGTTATATCACACAAGGCAAGTGCTCACATGGAGGTTAGAAGAATCAATACAAAAATACTCTCAAGATCTTTCTGAAGAACTTTGGAATCAATTATGAAACATGGAGGACACTGGCACAGGCCCGCCCAGCATGTTGTACCCATCTCAGAAAAGGTGCTATGCTCTATGAGCAAAGCAGAATTGCAGTATGTGAGATGAGTAAATTTAGAGAAATCTCCACTCCAGATGTTAATGTGGACTACTTTGTGCCCGACCTGTGGTAGAGCCTTCTGAGCTCACATTGGTCTGATCAGCCACAGTCAGACACACTGTACTTTGACTCCAACATACTAATGTCATTTTAGTCCTCTTCAAGAATGAAGAATAACCAACCAACCATGTCAACCATCTCCCTTGGGAAGGTAGCCAAAGAATCCCATCTTAAGAGATTCTCCAGAAATGGAAGAATCACCTGGTGTGACTCCAGCCGTAGGACTGAAAACCATTACATGAATCAGTGTCATTGTTTATCACAGGTTCAAAGTCTCATTTCAGACAAACTAGTATGGTAGAAAGTGGATGTAGACTTCACAGCCTCCCTCTTGTCACATGCCATGTCTGTGACATGGAATAAGTTACTAAACATTGCTTGACTTGTTTTCTTATCTGTAAGATGGTCTCTAGTCCAGCTTTCAAGCTATGATCCATAGTGTAAACCACAGTTTCAAAAGACTAAACTAACACTTGTCTATAAAAGAAGCCTCCAAACCACAGCATAGGCCTCTCCTTCCTCCCCTCCCCCCAAGCTTTCATTAAGGCCCTCGAAAAGTAAAAGATGCTTGGGTAATTTCTTTCCTCTGGATAAGCTCCCAGTTCTGTAACTATAAACATTAGCCATAATCAAGCTCTTTGTGTTTACCCTCCCCATCGTCTCTGTGTGAGCTGGCATTCCTGTCATACTGTAGTCTCACTTGTCTTTGTGAATTCTCTCTGTGTATTCCCAGACATAGCCATCCACAAGTTGTATGTACTATTGATGGAGTGCAGCTGCAGAAGCCAGGCAAGCAGCTTCCTGGAATAGCTCAACTTGCTGATTTCAGTGATTACTTTGTCTTTGAGTGAATTTTTTTCACCAGGTTGACTATGTGTTGAGATGAAAATATAAAGGAAGGATAGAGGCTGAAGGTGAGCCAGAGAGGAAAGTTTCTGAACATGCCAAGATTTCTTGATCTTTCCCATTTTAAGGATGGGCAACTGGGTGGTAGAGTAGATAGAGTGCCAGGCCTGGAGTCAGGAAGACTCATTTTCCTGAGTTCAAATCTGGCCTCAGACACTTACTAGCTATGTGGCCCTGGGCAAGTCACTTAACCCCATTTGCTTCTGTTTCCTCATCTGTAAAATGAGCTGGAGATGGAAATGGCAAACCACTCTAGTATCTGTATCAGTAAAGCAATAATAACAATATAGATGATAATTGTCAAAATGCCTGTGTAGTTCCGTATCACAATATATGAGAGACTCTCCATAAAGAAGGTAGAAGAAATATAACATATATTCAGACACCAGAGAACCATATCCCATAACCAAATGTTCAGCATCCACAGACACATCATAACAGCAAGGAACCCAAAACACGACATCACAACCTGGAGCCTCACCATCCCAAAACCTCTTGGACACCCTGCTGGGGTCTTCCCAAAACAAACTCACAGTTCAGCTAAGTCAGCCTGTTCAGTTCTAACTATCACGAAGGCGGCCATTAGCAGCCATAACTGCTCTCGCACGCTCTCTCTCTCAGCATTTTCCTGTCAGAAGCTCCTCCCACCACCCATGTCTTTGGCTTCCTGTGATGTAAGCAGGTCACATGGCCTATTAATGGGTGGGAAAGATCTTCAATCTGAATTGCTACTACAGTATCTTTGCCAAGAAAACCCCAAATGGGGTCACCAAGAGTCAGACATGACTAAAGTGGTTGAACAACAACACCATTATAAGGGTAAGGATTCTTCCCCACCCTCAAATAATGGAAGAAATCCCACACATTTTGATTAAATCAGTCAATGAAAAGTAAACTAGATGTGAATTAGTTCTTTTTGAAATTGTTTTTTTTTAATTTTTAAATAACAATTTATTTTTCCCCAATAACATGTAAAAACAAATTTTAACATTCTTTTGAATAAATTTTGTATCGGTAATTAAGGTGGGACTTTTTGCTGTTCTTCTCTTAAGTGCCTTTAATGATTCTAGCCTTTGTCTTAGTGCTGAGAAACATTCCAAGACAAGATTCCACTTTATCTGCCCCTTTCAAACAATCAGGAGTCATTGACTTGTATATGGTGGTACTAGGGATTAACTTTCCCACACCCTAAATGGGATTTGTCATTGTTCTTTGTTTGAATGCTTCTCAGCACTGAGGTAATCAAGTGCCTCAGGGCCCTGAGATGGGTATATAAGATCCAAGGTTGGTGTTTGACTTTTGGGGCACACTCATGGAAAAAGTGTTGAGGCTCTGGGCAAGCTGTAACTGCCCCCACCCCACCCCGTGCTCCATAACCCAAATAAATGTTGGTGCTTCTCTGGTAACTATGAACTGTGATTTGAATCAGACAAGTTCTGTCTATTGATGTTTGTAATTTATCTGTATTTGCTCTGAAGTTCAGGGTGCTGGCTTTTTCCCCTGAACTAAGTGAGTTTGTATATGTATGTTTGATTAAAGTGAGATTGTTAACCCCTTAAAGTCACTTTCCTTAGTAAAGCAGGTCAAAAGAACCTGGCAGCTTGTGTTGCTGGTCTTGTTGGATCTTACATGTCAGCAATAGCAGCTAGCCGAATTGTTGTTAGGAAGTTTTAAGTTCCAAATTCTATACCTCTTTCCCTCCCTCACCTCTTCCCTCCCTGAGATGGTAAGCAATCTGGTACAGGTTATACGTGTGCAATTGTGTAAAACATTTCCATAATAGTCATTTTGTGCAAGAAAACTTGAACAAAAGAAAAAAAGGAAGGAAAGAAGAGAAGAGTGAAAATAGTGTGCTTTGTTTTGTATTAAGATGACATCAGTTCTTTCTTTGGATGTGGATAGCATTTTTTCATCAGGTGTCTTTTGGGATTGGCTTAGATCATTGCATTTCTGAGAATAACTAAGTCATTCACAGTTGTTCATAGTATGATATTGCTATCATTTTGTACAGTATGCTCCTGGTTCTGCTCACTTCACTTTGCATCAGTTCATGTAAATCTTTCCAGGTTTTTCTGAAATCGTCATGCTTGTCATTTCATATAGCACAATAATATTCCATTATAATCATATGCCACAGTTTGTTCAGCCATTCCCCCATTGATGGGCATCCCCTCGATTTCCAATTCTTAGCCACTACAAAAAGAGCTACTATAAATATTTTTGTATATTTAGGTCCTTTTCCTTTTTATTTTTTTATCTCTTTGGAATCCAGACCTAGTAGTGGCATTGCTGGGTCAGAGGGTATGCACAGTTTTATAGCCCTTTGGGCATAGTTTCAAATTGCTCTCCAGAATGGTTGGATCAGTCATGAATTAGTTCTTAATATGAAAGTGTCAAAGAGGCTTGGAGTCATTGAAGGAAAGCAGATAATGCCACATAGGAGACACCTTGTGGTTAGTTGAAGAGAATCAGTCATACCATGTGTGACTGTGGGTAAAAGAGAAGCCAGGTAAGGATTTTGACCATTCCAGTAGTAAATCAAGTCTGGTGGTGGTCAAATAACTGAAGCACTCCTGTTAGTGAATTGCCCTTAATAGAGTGGAGAGATAAGATAGTCTTTCTCTCTTCTTCCCCTCCCTTGTTCACCAAACAATGACACTGAACCTCAAAATGTTAAAAACATTCTGGCATTCCCATGAGTATCAGTAGCAGAGACCACTGGATCTTGTAGTAGTATTCCCAAAACAGCTGTGCCTGCATCTATATCAGGAGCTAAGATCAATGTCATGGATAAACTACACACATTAAGGAGAAGCAACTTCAGGGAGCACAACCCCTGGGGCAAAGAGAAGTACAGGCTATGGACTGCACAGAAGCATAGGCTCTTACAACCCCAGAGATACCCCAGCCATACCCAAGGGGAATAATATGCTGGTAAACGTTTAACAACCAGGTTTCTTACATCTAGACAACCAACAGTAATGAATCAAGCTCTAATGTGTAGTTTAGCAATTTTTGAGGTGTAAATGCTCACACTGAAAATTTAACAACTGGCTTTCCAAACCAGTAAGAGATGTCTCTAGTAAAACCCTGTGTAAGGGGAATTTCTTAATGACCCTACAAAAGAGAAAAGGATTCCTGGTGACCAGAAGCAGTGAGTCACCCCCCTTTGCCTCATACATACTTTGAACTCAAAGCCAGTGGTAGTGAGGCATAAGAACATCCTTTCCAGAGACTTTGGGTGTACAAAGGGAGAAACACTTCTAGTTTAGAGGTATTGTTTTTGCAACCACTGACTTTTCTTTAGCTGGTTTTTAAATACCATTTCTAAATATTAATTGTCTGGTCCGCAATTAATGAGAACCTTGCCAATAGCTCACAAGTAATATAAAGAGAAACCTCGACTCTCAGGGTTACCTCTAGAACCTTGAGTAGTAGTGTTGAGTTGCTGGGTACCTAGCAACCCAGTCTGTTTGTGAGTCGAAGAAAAAGCCCCAAAGGGGGAGCTACAGTATAACTTCCCCTCCCCAACTTCTGAGCTATTCTACAGGCAAAGATAAGTTTTCTTTTGGACAGTCATCAAAGCAATAGCACCTGTAGACCTAAATAGTAATGTCTCTAGCAAAAAGTTTAATTATATCTCAAAAAAATTTCATTGGGACCTGAATAAACAAATCCATATATTTAATAGTGTACATTCCTCCCTTCAATTTTTTCCCCTTCCCTTCTCTGCTTTTATTCTGTTTCTCTCCTTTCTTCCTGATTTCTCTCCCTCTCCTACTTTTCTTTTGACCTATATATTCCTTTTTTTCTTCCCTCCTTCCTTTCCATTTTTCTATGTTTCTTTTATCCCAGTCTCTCCAGGGCACTTTCATCTATATTATTTTTACTGTACCGGAAACACACTCTCTAGTCTCTAATTGGTGAGAAGCCATCAGAGGCACAGAACCCCCATTATACAAATTTTAAAACACTTAAAAAAAAGTCATTGTACTTATTTGGATCTCTCACCAAGCTTGGCTCAAAGGCCTTGCTTAGTTTGTACTTGTTGACATAGGGAGATAGGGAGGTATGCATCTCCAAAGCCTGGGAGAATTTTGCTGCTTAAAGATATGCATGACAAAAGGAGGAATTCAAGCCAGGAGGGTGGAGTATTATTATTATTGTTGCAACAGCACAGAGAGTAGTTCAGGACTTCAGCCTCTCTGGGCCCACCTGCAATTTTCTCCATATGAGATATATAAATTTTAAAAAGTGATATTAAGTGCTCAAGAAAATGAGGTGTATGTGTGTATGTATAGACATACATACACATTTAGAACATGGGTTCTTAACATAAGATCTGTGGACTCCCCTCTCCCAGAAGTTTGTGGATACATTTCAATGACCTTTGAACTTGAAAGGGAAAAAAATACATCTTTATTGGATTGTAATTGGTTTCCTTTGTAATCTTTTTTTTTTGTTTTTAAGAACATTATTTGAAAAGGGATCCACAGACTTCATTCAATGCCATTGATTTCCTTGACACAAAAAATGTTAAGGACCTCCTGATGTAGAATTATTTAGTGGAGAGAAGCCTGTGGTATAAGAGCAAGGGGAGACAAACTGAAAGACACAGGGCCATTGTGGAAGTGGAGGTGGGGAAGATAGTGATGATGTAAAAGGACCCAGGGTAATAGTTCTTACCTAGATATTATGTAGTAATTTCTACCACATCCCCTTCCTGTGTCTTATCCTGATAGCATCTACCCCACCTTCCTTCTTCTACTCCCATGAACACAGGTAGCCTTATGGCCCAAACCATCATGTGAGTTTCCCTCAAGCTTTCTACCCAAGATCATACCTCTCCATCATCTGATCTAGGGACAAATGGAATAGTGTTGCAGACTTTGGAATCTTAAGGATATAGAGAAGCAGAGAGTTCTTAAAGCAGTAAGGAATAGCTATGATAGGAATTTAAGAACCATTGGAGTAGTGAGGGTGGGGACTCAGTTAATGTTTTGAGAAAGCTCCTTGGAAAGAGGCTTGGGGGGATGCCTTCTTTGTATACTTGTGGATTTATGTATAAGGGTAACTGTGAACTTCAGTGTTAGTATTACTACCAATAGAAGACCAACCAATAAATCAGCAAGTGTTTATTAAGCACTTCTTATGTGCCAGACACTATATTAAGCACTGGAGATGCAAAGATTAAAGTAAACCTGTCCCTGCCCTCAAGGAACTTGCATTCTATTGAGTACGATAGCATAAATATAGGGACATCTATAGCTATATCCACACATATCCATACCTCTGTGTGTGTGTGTGTGTGTGTGTGTGTGTGTGTGTGTAAAATGCAAGGTAATCTGAGGAGAAGAATGAAGCATTAGCAGCTTGGGAAGGAGTGTGAAGAATCCAGAAAGGCTTCATGTAGAAGGTGGGGAGAAGCCTGTGGAATGGGGCATCAGGAGACAAATGAAAGAGCCAGGGCCACCGTGGGTCTTGAAGGAAATCAGGGATTGCCCAAATGGAAATAGTGGATTCCAAGCATGGGGAATAGCCTAGAGAAAGGCTCAGAGATGAACAATTGACCAAAACATGGGGTAAATCTCTCACTCCAACCCCCATGTTGGAACCATTTACATCTTGACTCTGTAGAAAACACATCTTGTTATATGATGCATTTCAATCAAACAACAATTAAACAAAAATTTTACATCTCCAGAACAATCTGTCCACCTATACATCTCCTTTATTTATGAGATGTATTTGCATATAAGTATATATATATATGAATATTTTTGTATATATGTATATAGATAAGTATGTGTATATTTATATATGTATTGGGGTGTCTATAGAAACATGACTCATGGGTAGCATGCACAGAAATTTGAGATCTGACCTACCTTTGCAGACAGTAGGAGGAGGACTAAGCCTTTATTGCCAGCCATCTATCTGGGGAGGAGGAACAGGCAGGCTATAGGATTGTCAAAGCTGGGTGATCTCTTTTATCTTCAGGAAGAGGGCATCAGGTTCAAATGTTAACAGCCTCCAATTTCTCAACTATCTCTAGTCTAGAAATATGATTTTAAGGGGTCAGAATGAAACATTTTCCTGATTGCTCTTAAGAGGGAGAATAATCCCTAGGTTATACTCACTAGCTTATTTCCTTTCCATCAAATTATGGTTACACAAAGGATCATCACTAATAGCTAGTAAACCCTTTTATCCAAGAAAGGAGCAAACAGAATTTTGAGAATTTATAGTCTTATGTTTACGCAACCACACTGCTTTCAGTTGGTCCTACTCCCAGCCTGGTATGGCCTTCTGTTGTTTCCCCATTAAGCACTGCTCTTCTCTCCTGATGGTCATCAAATCTGGCTGATTATAGGGTCATCTGGAAATAGGGATGTCTGTGATTATAGCCCTTCAGTCAGCTCTTTTAGCCACTTCTGCTACCCACTGGAGAGAAGCTATGATAAGCTCCAGTCTGTGCCTCATCTGTAGTCCTTAGTTGAGATACTTTCTTCAGGGCCACCTGCAGCTCAGACTTCCATCCAGCTACGTTTACCATCTAGTGGTTCTCTTTAACTCAGGATGCAACAGAAGGTAAAGTTAGACTATGCTGGGATCATTTCTGCCTTTTGAACTTCTTGGAGCTCTTCTGTTAACTGCTTCTCTCAGTTCATTTAACCTATGGTAAGAAATCCACTTTAGCTTTTAAGAATTATTATTATTTTCCCAGCAGAAGTAAATTTCCCCACTTCTTCAAACAGAAAAGGGATTGGAAGACATAATCTATTTAGGAATCTGCCCTAGCAGCCTATGGCTGTGTTAACTGAAAAAACCTGACCTTTGCCCTACTCCCTCCTGCGACATATTTTGTTTTCTAACTTCTTTCTATCTGAATTCTTTCATATTCTTCATTCCTCAAGTTAATGACATATTTCCTTATATTCACATATAATAATTGGTCCAGATACTCCTCAGTCAATGGGCAAAAATTTTGTTTTAAGTTTTTAATTAGTCCAAATAATGCTGCTATGAACATTTTTACATATGGTATTTTTTTTCTTTTTTTTGCTGTCAATGACCTGTCCTCATGATATAGACCCAGATTGCAAATCTGTGGATCAAAAACTATCATGCCTACTTATCTTTCACATCCCTTCCAAAGATATTTTGTGTAATCTTTAGCTTTTTTTTTTGCTAGTTTTTAATGCAAGTGAGGTGATACTCTAGAGTTTAGTCTATATTTGTCTGAAAGAGATAAGGATAGGGACTAGACCTATGATTTCATTGGTATAGCGAATGCCTGGATGAGGAAGCTCATTCTCCCGCTCAGGTCCTCACCTTCTCTGCAATTTATAGTCGTAGAGGGACAAGAGCACTGCAAGTTTAATTTACTTGCACGGGGTCACAAAGGCAGTATGTGTAAGAGGCAAAACTTGAACCAAGCTCTTCCTGGCTCTAGCCAGCTCTCTTATCATACCGTCTTTCAGATTTCTCTGATAATTAATAATTTTGGATGTTTTTAATTTATTGATAGTATATATTTCTTCTTTTGACTGTTCTTTTCTCATGTACTATGACCTTTTGTCTACTGAGGAATGCCTATTGGTTGCATAAAAAACCTACAGGGAATTGACACTAACATATGTTAGATTTTTATCAGAGATACTTGATGCAATGACTTCTGTATGTGTATGTGTATGTATATATGTGCATGTATATAATGTGTAAATACATGCATATATAAATTACTTTTAGCTATTTTAATTTTATTTATGCAAAAACTTTTAAAATTTTACATAACTAAAATACATTTTGTCTATTATTCTGTCCCTTATCTGGTTATGAATTTTTCTCTTATACATAATTATGAAAGGTATAACTTTTATGCCATATTTAGGTCTTTTATCCAGTTGGAATTTATTGTGATACATATTGTAAGATGATCTAACCTAATTTTTTCATCTGACTGCTTTATAGTTTTCCTAGCAGTTCTTATCAAATAAGATGTTTCTTCCCCAATATTTTGTGTTCTTAGAATTTTTTAATAATAACTAATATTCTTATATGTAAAATATTTATCTACTTCATTCCAATGCTCCACTTTTCCATTTTTTATCCAGGACCAGAAAGTTGAGATAGTCACTACTTTGAAGTATAGTTTAAGATCTATAGCAACAATTCCCTCTCATGCCTCCTTTGGTTTTCATGATGTCCCTTGATATTCTTGACTTTTTATTCCTCCCAATGGGTTCTTGTTATTATTTTGCATAGTTCTGTAAAGTATCTTTTTAGTGATTTTATTTGTATAGCAACTAGATCTGTAGAGTAGTACATTATTTTTTTCTATATTGGCATTAACCATCTATGAACATTAAATATCTGTCTATTCAGTTCTTTTATTTATATTTTCCATATCATTTGCCATTTTATTGCTTTGTGGTCTATAAGTGAGATAGCTAATATATGCCTATCAAGTCAAGTTAACAAGCATTTTTCAAACACATACCACATGCCAGACATTGTGCTAAGTACTAAGGATGTAAAGAAAGGTAAAAGTTAATCTTTGCTCTTAAGGAGCTCAGTCTAATGGAGGAGACACAACTATGTGAAAGCAAGATATACACAGGATACATTGGAGATAATTACAGAGAAAAGGCACTAAGATTAAGGAGCACTAGGAAAGGCCTTTTTTTTTTTTTAATCTGACACTTAAAGAAAACGAGGTCTGGAGGTCTAGAGTAGGGAGAGACTTTAGTCCTGGAGATTAACCATAAAGCTATTGCAATAGTCTAGATATGTGGTGATGAGGGCTCACATTAGGATAATGGCAGTAACACTTTCAGGTTTTTGTGACGAAAGCCTCAGAACTTAAGGAAAAATTCTATATATAACATCCAGGAGAAATATAAGGTATACATTAAAGACTGATTATAAGGATCTCAATAAGGTCAAATTGTTTACTTCATATATGTGAAAATATTAATGGTATTCTTATGATTGTCGTCATTATTTGGGTAGTTTGAAGAAAGATTTGGGCTGAGCTGAGTATGATAAGGTAATTCTAAACAAGTAACCAAGGGAGAGAGAAAAAAGAGTAATTATTTCTTACAAATGAGGCATAAAAGTAAAAATCGATACAGAAGAAGTTAATACGGGGGAGCGTGAGTAGTGCTGGAACCTTATTCTCCTCAGGAATGGGTTTAAGAGGGAAATATATCTATATCTACCTATCTATATGTATTCATACACATATGTGTGTGTGTAAAAGTCTTCTACATTCAGAAAGAAATGAGGGCAAAGGGATAGGGTGGGGAGAGAGGATAAGGGAAGGACTTTTAGAGGGATGGATAAGTTAAGGAATAGCAGGGCAAGGTAGCTGGTAGAAGTAAAACAGGAGTGAGGAGAGGTAGGGTAAATAAGGTGAGAAGGATAGTGAGGAAAAATAGAAGGAGAAAAATGCACAGCAAGTAATAGCAGTTTAGAATGTGAATGGGACAGTTTACCCATAAAATAGAAATGAATAGCAGATTAAAAATTTGAATTCAACAATATGTTGCTTTCAGGAAACATTATAAAAATTAGAGATACACAAAAAGATAAATAAAGGCCAGAAGCAGAATTTCTTATGTAAAAAATAAACAGGGATTGTAATCATGATCTCAGACAAAGTTAAAGTAGATTTAGTCAAAAGTGAAAAATAGAGAAACTACACTGTGTCAGCAATATTATTCAGTACTGTTTTAGACCATTTAAAATACTAGACAGTATAAAATACTTGAGCATATACCCGCCAAAACAGATACAGGAACTATATGATTATAAATATAAAACTTTTTATACAAATAAACTCGGATCTAAATAATTGAAATAATATTTATTGTACATGGGTAGGTAAAGCCAATATAATTTTAAAATGACAATTTAACCCAACCTATTTATTCAATGTCATCCCAACTAAACTACTAAAAATTATTTTACTGAGTTACAAAAAATAATGACAAAGTTCATTTGGAAGAGCAAAAAGTCAGGAACTTCAAAGAAATCAGGAAAAAAGATGTAAAGGAAGTAGATTCAGCAGTATCAGACCTTAAACTATATTATAAGGGAGAGCATTGTTGAAGTGCAAAAAGGATAATTTTGATTTTTTTAAATTAAAAATTTCTTTTATAAATAAAACCTGTGTAGCCAAGAGTAGAAGGAATGCAAAATATTGGGGGAAACTTTCATAGACTATCTCTTAGATAGAATGTGATTGTGTGGGAATATTACTGTGGTATAGGAAATTATGAGCTGCTTGCTTGATTTTGAAAAAACATGGAAAGACTTGGACCCATGAAGGAAGATGTTCTCTGAGGTTCTTTCTCATAGGAAAATTCTGTGATCTATAGACCACTTTAAATTTCCTGTAATACCTTAGCAACTTTCCGTTACTTTTAGGGATATAGGAGGATTTGCCCAAGACCCTCAGGCTACTGGAGACTTTAACAATTGTATTCACCCAGGGCAATGCTAGCTTTCTTTCCACTCCCACTTTGCTTCCTTCTAGGGCTGGATTTGAAATTCCTAGTATAGATGATCACTAAAGAGATTATCTCCAAGGTAGAAACTAGAATTTGTTCACCCAAAGCCTAGTATAGATGATCACTAAAGAGATTATCTCCAAGGTAGAAACTAGAATTTGTTCACCCAAAGCAGATGGAGCACAACTGCCCGCAAATTGCTGAGAGACCATGTGATTGAAAAAAACCAAGGATTTTCTCAACCACCTGCACTTTCATTACCCACTACCACAGTCCCATGTAAATTGAGAACCCTATTCTCTAATGACATTTAATCAGACCCTCAAAGGAACATGTTATAGTCTATAGACACTGGAGAAAATGTTCACATTTTATAGGACATTGTGACCAATTATTATGTCTCATGAGAGAAACTAGAACACAAGAAAAAGTATTATGAAGTCCTTATTTATATAAAAATAATAACAGTTCCCATCGGAATAGCAATTTAAGGATTGCAAAGTGTGTTAAACAAATGGTCTCATTTGATCTTCAAAACAAACTGTGAGGTAGGGAGTACACATACCTGTTTTACAGATTAAAGTGTATTTCTCTCATTCTGTGTAACCTTGGGCAAGTCTATTGGCATCTCTGAGTCTCAGTTTTGTTTTCGTTTTTGAAACAAGGGGTGAAAAAAAATAAAATGAGGAGTGCCTGTATGCAGATATGTATATAAAAAAAAACAACCAATTTACAATCAAACCATACATGGAAATTAATCCCATCAATGGGAGAAGGTAGGGAAGGAGGAAGGAAGGAAGGAAGGTAGAAAGAAAGGAAGGAAGGAAGGAAAGGGAAAAAGGGAGAAGGAAGGGAAAGGAGAAAAGGAGGGAAGGAATTGATTCGTAGAAACAACTTAGAAGTTGATCCCACAGAAAGGCTGTAACACCCTGCCTCAAAAAAATGTTTTTCTTCTTAACTGCTAGAATGTCATATTGCTTGGATTATCACAAATTAAACTAAAAAATAGAAGTAATTACATCCATATATTCCTGACCCTACCAATTACTGACATCCTTATATAGGCCCCCATTATCACTTAACAATATTCCTGAAATAACTTCCTAATATTTCTTCCCCTATCCAGACTCTTCTCATCTAACCTAATTTATCCTTTGTATTGTTCCCAGAATAATCTTGCTTATAGATTTCACTTTTCTACTCAGCATACAGTAGAATGCTGTTGAAAATTTTTAAGCAAAATTCAAATTTCTTTTGACATTTAAGGTCTTCCACAGTTTGAAAGTACCTTATCATTCTCATCTTTTCTCATGGGAGGGGGTAATAGGATTCCAGACATACTCCTTTATTCCCAGCTTAATTAATGTGGTCAGTGAATGTAGTCACACAGGATGAGGCTTTATTGTATAAAGAGGTTATCTATGTTTTAGTCCTTTTATTGGATAAAGATACCCCTCTCATTCTTTTCTTGAGAGTTTGGCTGAAGATACAAATTAAGCTTTTCTTGGGGAAAACCTGAGGTCTGAGGAGCTTGAAGTAGTCTAGGTTTATAACAGTTGTGGAATAAGACCCTTCCAGGGGGGAAAGAGAATTGTTTTTTCTTCCTCCCCTCTCCCATAGTTCTTGGCATCTAGCAGCAAATTGCCTAGAGGGCAGCATCCAGGTTAGAAGCTGGAAAGAGAGTGAAAGAGATTTTAAGCCAACAGCTGCCTGCAAAGGAGACATCTACACAAGATAAAAAGGGAATTTCTCTTTCTTCCTCATTCCACACCAGTAAGATAGCTTTGAAGGGAAACTACTAGGACAGTAGGAGACACTATTTTAGTGGGGAGTCAGAGACACATATTCCAGACACCTTGATGAAGAGGAACAGTCTGGCTATGGAAAGGAGCAGTACCAAGGAATTCATTGTGAAATCTACAGAAAGAAAGAATTCCAGGTCCTGGAATTACTGGAAGCAGGAGCTGCCTTTGCCATACTAGTATCCTAAATGTGGGCCTCACAACCTTGTACTCTAAGTTTGAGCCTACCCTTGCCATGATCTTTGTGTATATTTGTGAGAGAATGAATTCTAGGCTTATGGGAGAAATGGTTTTGTAGCTCCTGTTTATACTGTGCCATCTTAGTTATTGCCTTTTCTAAGAACTAATTTTTTTCTATTGGATGATTGCAAATAAAACCACACTTGTGGGGGCTCATGAACTATAGTATTAAGAATAGTAGCCCAGAGGGGGTACTTCATGATCCAGTCTATACTTTAACCAAATTATAGTGTTCTCTCTCCTGCCAAATAATCTGGCCAAACCCACCTCCACATCTTCGTTTACACTGTTCCTTATAATAGGAATGTCCTCTCTTCTTATCTTTACCAATTAATTCTTTTTGAAAGCAAAACACAATCATATTTATGATAGAGTATATGCATTATAATTTGCCATTCCATAAAAGAACTTTAACAAAGTAATAGCAAAGTGTGTCAATTGTAATTAGCCAGAATTTTATTGGTTTATTTTTATGTAACAATGTATATGTGAAGGTTTGGAGGTTTGTTCAGTTGAAGTTGAAGAGGAAGCTAGCCACTACATTTTAGTTAGCTTGCAACTTTGGCTCATGGACATTAGCCAACCCTATCTAGCCTTTGCCCTTATCCTATGATTAGGCAGGACCTCTTTAGGCACTGATGTGAGTATCAGCACTTCAGAGAGATTTCTTTATGCATATGTACATGGAAAATCATTGGAGAAATTACGATTTAATAGTACCCACCTCCCCTTATCAGTCTACCAACAACTAATTTTGGTACCTAGGAGAGAAGACCAATATTCGGATTTATCCTACTTTGGGAGATTTATAAAAATAGTAAATCATTATCAATTAGATTCTCTCTCATTCAGTTCTTGACCACCAGTCAGAAGCGAAGAACTCCTACTTCCAAATTTAGACAGATAATGTCTATTGTGTCTATCTCTTTATCTTTATCCCATGCTGTTCTGGTCACTGCCCTCCTTTCTGCTTTCCTATTTATAAATAATGAAGTACACACCCAGAAACTGTTAGGGTCAATCCTTTATCTAACTAGGGTTAGTACCAATTTTTAAAAATAAGATAGAGGGAGTATTCTGGGAAGATGGTGGAGTAGGTCAGAAAATTCTAAGCTCTACAGATTTCCTCCACAAACAAGACAAAATAGCACTTCAGCATGAATGTAGGGTGGCAAAAATAAACAAGGCCTGGGGCAGAAGAGTGGTCTTAAGGGAAAACAGGAGAAAATCTGAAGATCCCAGGAGAGAGGTTCAGCCCAAGTAAAGTGTAAATACCTCTAGGCTACCTCCCCTGAAACAGCAAGTGGTGAGCCCTGGGGGAAGTTGGGTTGAGAGGTAGCCTTGACCTTGGGCACAGCAATTTTTATCTCCCAGATTGTATGGGGAGTTGGGAATCTAAGCAGAGGAAGATTGAAGGGAATCTCTGCTGACAAGGGATGCCAGGCCCAGCTACTCTGCCAAGATACAGTCCTGGATGAGAAGGAAACAGCACACATCTGGTGAATGCAGAAGCAGTGGGTCGAGGACACTGCTGATTATGGGTACTTGCAGGAGAGCTGAGTTCTTGATTTCAATTCCAGGCCTGCGGGGAGAACTTAAGGTCATAGCCACTGGAGGGTTCTCAGGGAGCAAGAGCATTTTCAGCTGTTAAACCTGAAAGTTTGGTTGAAGGAAACAACAGAGCTAGGTGATAGAAAAATTAATGTTGTTTATTATTTTCCCTTAAAGCATAGTGTAACCAGAATGGCCTTTGTTTTCTTTGAATGACTCAGCTTACCTCATTGAGCCTCTGGATGCTGTGGCTTGCTCTTCCAGGGCAGGAAGCCCAGAGAGCATGTCAGGAAGCAGAAAACTTCCTGTGTGATGAGTCATGGGGCTGGCTGAGGGGAGGTGTTAATGTCTACGCTAGGGGGAGGGGCCAAGTCAAGGACCAATCGGCCCTGGTCATTCAGGGGGTGCTTGATGATGTCAAAAACTCTATAAGAGGGGAGAGGACAGCTTGAAGCTCTCTCTTTCCTCTTCCGGTTGGTGTGGGAAGCAGCGACAAGCAAGCTTGACTCTGGGCCAGCCCTTGCTCTCGGGCCGAGCCCAGATGTTGGTAACTATGAATTGTGTTGGGTCTGTCTGTTGATATTTGTAATTTGTTTGTATTTTGGTTTTGAGGTTCGGGGTGCTGGTTTGTTTTTTCCCCCGAACTAAATGAATATTTTGAACCTCAGGGTGCTGGTTTTTTCCCCTGAAGTAAGTCAATGAATCTGTATTTGGTCTGTCTCTTGATGCTTGTCTGTATGCTCCCCTGAACTAACTGAATGCTAACTGAATGTTGGCATTTTCCCCTGAACTAAATGATTGTTGTCTGTATGCTAACTGAATGCTGGATTAAAGTAAGCTGGTCAACCTCTTCACCGTGCTTTCCTTGTTTAACCAGATAAAAAGAACCTGTGCTTTCCCAGCAGCCTCCTGGGTCCTGGCAGCCCCCTGGGTGCCGGCTGTGGGGGAGGGATCTTACGCCCCCACCGAAGCTGCTAGCTGGGTTGTTAAAACACATAGCTAAGCTAGCTTACTTGTATGTAGAAGGAGTCAGAGCATAAGCTCTGGCTGTCTGAACAAAGGAATGACAAAACTTCTATACGTTATTTTAGCAGACCGAGCAAGCCTGTGTTACCTCATGTTTTATGACCCCCATGTATGTTTAACCATGATACAAGAAGAGGATTTTCCTCAATGGAATAGGGTTGTAAAGAATGTTGACAAAGGTCAGTTAATATTCTCCCTTGGAGTTAGGGTCTCATCCTTCAATGGCTAACAGGGGTAAGAATGTCCTTAGGTCAGTCTGATATGGCCTTGTTGACAGAGGTAAGGGTATTGCCTGAGCAAACTTTTAGAGAACAAAGAAGCCCAGGTCCTGGATCTTCTTCCAGCTACTCATTAATTCAGGCTCTGGGTCTGGTTGAAATTAAAAATGATATGAAATGGTATAAAATGTTCCACATTTCCTCCTTTTGGTCAAAGGCAAACTGAAAGTTTCGCCTGAAGACCAATTAAGGTATGGAAAAACCCCTATCTTCCTCAGGGGTGAAGTTCTAAAAATCCTTATCTAGGTGGATTCAGGTTTTTTTTTTCTTTCTTTCTGTGGTTGGACATCCCCAGAGATTGACAGTAATTATAAACTAATTGTAAACAAGCAGAGGGAGCAAGTTGCAAGGGGTAATAAGCCAAAGACACCAAAAGTACAGGTAAACAGTCTTGGGAATGCAAGGGACTCAGAAGGGGAGCTGTCCTTTGTACAGGTTCTGGTCCAGAGTCTCGGGAGGGGCTGCCTGCATCTGATGCTGTCCCCTTCAGGCTCTTTGAAACCGGAGGGCAAGGTGTCCTATGGGCTCAGATACCACTTGGGAGCAGGGGTAATCCTCAGATGTGATAGAAGGATTAAGGAGTCCATATCCACAAGTTGGCAGCTGTAGAAGTAGTCAGATCTGACAGGAGCTCCCAGAACACACATGATTTGACAATTGAGAGAAAAACAGCACAACATAGGTCCCAGCCATGCAGGGCTAAGTTCAAACAAATACATTAAATGGTTCAGTATCCCAGCCACACAGGGCTAAGTTTAAACAAATACAATAAAGTTCTTCTCATAATTCACAAAACTGCACAATTACATTGAGTCAGGTACAGACCAAATCACTTAGATGGTTCACAATAGACTGGTATTGAGAGGGGGAAATTTGCATGTCACATGTTCTACATTTACACATTGGATAACCAAGAAAACTTAAACATGAACCATACAAAGTAATGCAATCATTATTAACAATGTTGACTAATATTAAATTCCTTGTATCCCAGTAACACAGTACATATAACATCATAAACCTTAGTCATGTCATGTCTCTTTGATGGCATTTACAAAATAAAACACAAGCCATTCTTAACAAAGCCAAAAATGTTTCTGATTTAATTCCAGCACTTAATTGCACAATTTGTATACAAAAATAACTGTAAATCCCAGTTACCTATTTCCAATGTCCATTTAAAGCAGCACCTTTTTTTTTTTCAGATGCCTGATTGTAGTTATCTGGTTCCTAGATAGTAAAAGAGAGTTCTGTTTCTCTGGTTCAGATCTAGACATTCTCAGACAATTCTTACTTAATATAACTTAGTACAATCACTTAAATTCGGTTCTCCTTTTTTAAACTTCAGAGTATTTCAGTTTATATATAATCTGCTGTTCCTATCCTTACCTAAATATTGTACCTGGTATAAGAATCCTTTAAAATATGAAGGTCCAACCATAAATTGAACTCATCTTCCTTTTAAAATTATCAGAGAGATACTTCAATAAAGGAGATATAATTTCACTTATACTACTATCTTACAAAATTTTGTGCAAAAATCCACATTTAAGATCTTATTACCAAAACACACTTATTAGCTTGAATTTCCATGATTGATAAATTTTGGAGCCAATCATACACATCTGTATATAATTCTTAGAGGACTCAATCTGATCCTATTGCCTTTTCCTCAAAATTTGCTATCCCTTTTTTTTTTATTAGACATTTATCACATTACATCTTTGTCTTATTACTTTGTCTAATCATTTCCTCCTTTTGGAGGATGTTATCTCTATATCCTTCTAATCTTTATTTGGCCATGAACATAGGTTAAAATTGTAAGCTATTCATTCCTGCATCCCATTATAATAACTCAGAAATATTCCAATATCCATCTATTACTTAATAGATTTAGCATTGTGCTTATAAAACTTCTTGATAATATAAATTTGCTATGAAAGAAAAGAGGGACAATGTCATATATCTTAACAGAAGGAAAGAACTTCCTTAGCTCTATTTGATTCCAGGCACGAGTCATATCTGTTAGCCAATCATACAGTCACTAGGTGCTGATAAAAGGGCTTAGGAGTAATAGGTGGGGGAATTTTTCCTTTTCAGAAAGGAAATATCAGAATTGGGAAATAGAGTCAGGAAGATCCTACCTGGGCCGTGTCCAAGGTCATCTTCAAAACTTTTTCCCAGGCACAGACATCCACCTTTAAAAGTTCTCAGCCTGTAATACCTGCCATTGTGCTACTGGCTTCATGTGACCTATCCCTGTAATCATAGCTTAAAACAATATTAAATTGTGGTCCAATAAAATCTTAAATAGCAAATAAATATCCTTCAGATAGGACTGTCCCAAATTTCATTGAGCTAATAATTATCAAATCAAGCAACATAACTTTTCTATCTTCTAAATGCTTTCTCACACTCTTTCTCAACTTACTTAAACCATCTGAAACTAGTATTCTCTCCGGACAGGAGAGGCTTAGCTAACTCCAATTTGTCCCCAAACTTTCTTATCTGCCTTTCCTATTTCCAATCAAACCTTTATTTACCTTTCCAAATCTTTCAAACCCATTATTCAGTCTTCCTTTACATTTCAACCATAAGACAAGATAGCTCATAAGTTAGTGATTTTTACTGACTTAACTGTCTGTACTGGAATCCATTCCAGCTTAAACAAAGCAAAGAGGTTAATGACCAACTTCACAGGTTGATGGATTTATGTCCCCTGTTTACTCATTCTAGAGGAAAGGGACACTTTAGGAATTAAATCTCATATACATTGATAAGCTCTTAACTTTTGCTTAAAATCACAAAAAAGATTTTTAAAAACATTTCTAGAATTATTTCCCTTCTTTAAAAACAGTTTAAAATTTTATCCTGTTGTTAAAAGGAATACTCACTAAACCTTTCTGAAGACAATTATTTGGAAGGTTTTAAAATGATAGACATCTCCTTCTTTTTCCTTAAAGCAAATTAACCCTTAAATGCTGGAATTCATTAACTAAGTTGGTGCCAAATGTCCTCATTCTCAAATATTGCACAGAATTCCTGGATATTACAAAGTTCCTTAGTCAAAAAGTGTTGTAATGGGAGGACACTTAGTTTCTATAAATTACATACCCAATTAAATTTACCTTATCACAATAACAAAGTTTACCACTAATGGTAACATTTTAATTTCTAAAGCCCAATACTCTTAGCACTTTAAAAGAAAAGATTATTGTTTATAAAACCACATTTTTTTCAATATTGCTGATACATCTGTTTGCCAAATTACACAATTTAGAAATGTAACAATGCCCTAAACATAATTATGCATCTTAAAACTTGAAACAACCCATTTATCAATAAATCTTTCATCTCATCATTGAACTATAAGTTTAAATCACCAGATATATTCTCATAATAGAAACCTTTTTCACATATAAAGTCTGTTCTCATGGTATTCTCATCAGTATTATTAATTATTTACTTGTTATAACCTCATATAACAGTTCCAAATTGTCAAATTTTATCATATCCCTTTAAAAACCCAATTCACATATATCAAAATCAGATTAAAATTGCTATAATATCATTTCTTACCACACAATGGTCTTCTCAAATTTCACAATCTAAGAGAGTTTTAGAAATGCAATGCAATTTTAGAAATACAGAAACAATAATTTTCAGATGACATCAATTGCATTTCCAGATTACCACATATAGAAATTATTCAGCTTATTACTTTTGGTATTTAAAACCATTTCAAAAGTTAACAATTACATTAAATCAGAGAGAGATAATAATGTTGTATCTAACATATACCAGACTTTATGTTAAGCATGTTACAATCATTATCATTTTGATCCTGTAACAGCCATCATTATTATTTTCCCTTTAAAAATCAGGAAACAGGTCAAACAGAGATTAAAATTTAGTTTTGCAATTGGAACAAAGAAGTGTGAAGTTACCTAGAGCAGAAGCTGGTATCCCAATGGTGACAATTCTGGGAGGCAGAAAGTCCAAATCCATCTACCTCACCCTTCCCCCACAACTGCAGAAGTTACTGAGCCTAGGGCAGTTTGCAGCCGCTAGAGACAGAGTGGGCAGAATGCATAGGACCTGGGTGATATTTCCAAGCTTTGCCAAAAAGGATGGGCTGCAAAGGTAACCAGGGGCACAGGACTGTCAGGATACTGTCAGTCTGTGAATTTCTGTCCTTCCCCTCCTTTTGCCAGGTGGGGAAGGGTGATTTAAGTTTTCCCTATGGTTCTTCTGCATTATCTTCTCCTAATCTGATCTGGGACAAAAGGAGTTTGCTTTAGCTGCTCTAACTTTTACTGCAGCTCTGGCTTGGTCGGAGACAAGACAACAATGGTGAAATATCTCAATGATTGTAACTCAAGTAAACTTCACCTTTTGCTCACTCCTTAAAAACCTTTTTGCATTTAAATCTAAGGGAAAAGATTCCCTCTTAACTCTGGGGAGGGAGTGGGGAATGATAAGTGATTAGCATTGGGAGGAGGTGTTCCAGCAAGAGTGTGTTCCTGGAGGGATTTTACAGACTCAGGAGTTCTTTCCCAAAATCCAACTAGTCAGTTTCCAAACTTTTAATGAATAATCAATCCCAGAATATGCTAAAATGTTTCAGCTCTATTTTTTTTCTGCAAGTCCAGTTGGCCGGACCAGACAAGGAGAAAAAAGAGTCTCTGTTTCCCTAACTTGCAACCTTAGAATTCTCTGGCTACCTGAGTTCAGATTTTACACGGTATAGACATAGAGCACACACTCTCACACAGACAATTAACAGACAATTAACAAAACAAATACAGAACAAATACAGACTGAGCTCAGAGTTTAAACAACAGAGAATTAGAAGATTTCATGAGTTGGCTATTAGCACCTCTATGGTCTTTGGGGAAGCCTTGGCGTTCCTGATTTTTCTGACTCTCCATATCCTATCTCTTAGGAAGGGGGAAAGGGGAGATGGAGGAGGACTAGGGCAGGTAAGGGAAGGCTAGGAGTAAGGATAAAATGCACTTATCCTCCCCATAATCAGAGCCTTTAAGGGAAGGAAGCAGGAATAGGGCAGAAGGCAAAAACAGAGCCCTTAAGGGAAGGGGGAAAGGTGGGGAGGAGAAGAGAGGAGGCAACGGTAGCAGAACAGAGTTACCCCTCTCAGGTTAGAGTACATCCTGGGAGGCAGAGGGGGAGGAGGTAACAGCAAAGTGCAGTTTTTCTCCCCAGGATCAGGGCCTCCAAGGGAAGGAAGGGAGGGAGGGGGTGAGGAATAGGGTGGAGGGAGTGGAGGAATGGTTGGACTTCTAATTCTAGTTTTTGACTGATCCGTAGCTAATTTTCTAGATCAATCAGTGTTTCCAGGGGATCTTTGTGCATTTGCCTGCAGATCTGATCCCTGCTCCCAGAGCTAGCTTAAAGGGAATTTTCGGACTTCAACCAATTTTGTGGGAGTCCTTTTGGGAAACTGGGAATGGAGACAACTTACCCCCACCTTGTAAAGGCCAAAATTCCAGGAAAAATTAATCCTATGGTGCCCAAAAGCGTTGGCAAGGTTGGGCTGCATTGTCCCATTTCCATCATTTCCATCCGAGTCACAGCACCATAACTGTTAAACCTGAAAGTTTGGTTGAAGGAAACAACAGAGCTAGGTGATAGAAAAATTAATGTTGTTTATTATTTTCCCTTAAAGCATAGCTAAGCTAGCTTACTTGTATGTAGAAGGAGTCAGAGCATAAGCTCTGGCTGTCTGAACAAAGGAATGACAAAATTTCTATACGTTATTTTAGCAGACCGAGCAAGCCTGTGTTACCTCATTTTTTATGACCCCCATGTATGTTTAACCATGATACAAGAAGAGGATTTTCCTTAATGGAATAGGGTTGTAAAGAATGTTGACAAAGGTCAGTTAATATTCTCCCTTGGAGTTAGGGTCTCATCCTTTAATGGCTAACAGGGCTAAGAATATCCTTAGGTCAGTCTGATATGGCCTTGTTGACAGAGGTAAGGGTATTGCCTGAGCAAACTTTTAGAGAACAAAGAAGCCCAGGTCCTGGATCTTCTTCCAGTTACTCATTAATTCAGGCTCTGGGTCTGGTTGAAATTAAAAATGATATAAAATGATATAAAATGTTCCACACAGCATAGTGTGCCAGGGTGCCCTATTTGTGACCTGGAGGTGGAAAGGAGTGCAGAAGTTGGACACAGGACAAAGCTCAAAAAATAACAGTAATTGGATTACCTGAAAGCTAATATAACTCAAGGAGAAAATATTATGAGCAACAAGAAAAAACAATTCAAATATACAGAGCCACAAGTAGAATTACAGAAGACCTAGCAGTGGCTACACTAAAAGACTTCAGGTCTTAGAACACTATATATCAAAGAGCAAAAGAATTGGGGTTGTGGCCCAAAATGTCATACCCAACAAAGTTAAATATAATTCTGAACAAAAAAAAATGGGTATTCAGTGAATTGACAGACTTTCAGGATTTTGTTGCAAAAAGGCCAGCACTCAATAGAAAATCTGATACATGAGATCCAAGAGAAATATAAGGTAAATGTCAAAGACTAATTATAACAGAATCAATAAGGACAAATTGTTTACTTTTTATATGTGGAAATGTAAACTGTATGTCTAAGATTGCCATTAGTAATTGGGTAGTTTGAAAGAAAGAGTGGGGTAGAACTGAGTATGTAATTCTAAAAAGCAAAATGACATAGGAAAAGGTAAAAATACAAATGAGGGGCAAGGAGAAGAATTGATACAGCGAAATTAGATATAGATATATCTATGCTTACTTATAGACTTCTGGGGGGAGGGGAAAAATAAAGTAAAAGGTGCTCAGCAGAGGACAAAAGAATACCTAGAAGGAAGCAAAGATAGACAGCTTTGAAAATACTGTGTTGTATTTATTATATAGGTTTTCTTGAAATGGAAACTTACTGCTTTATATTGAATCCTATCTTACGTTCTGCTGTGTACATGACAATTTTTTTCTTTTCTTATTTTGTATTTAAGTTTAAAATAAATTTAAAAACTTCAAATAAAAACTTTTTGGCATTTAAAAATAAATTAGTTCTATCAAAAAAAGGTATAAATATAATTGTAAAGAACAGGAAAACTTGGGAACAGGAACTCACTTTTCTTGGGAGGGAGAGAAAGGGGAAAAAATATGAGGTAGGAAGAGGGGAGAAAGCTTCACCATCCATCTCATCAAAATCAAGCAGCCTCATCTTAGCCCTTCCTCCTTTACTTCTCCACTCCTTAACAAGAAGTTAGAGAGTGATAGCAAGGGTTGTTAATATAAAATTCATATAAAATATAAAATGAATATCTCTTGATTGTGGAAAAGTTAAACAAATTGTGGTATGTGGATATAAGGGAATATTATTGTGCCATAGAAAATGATGAATATTGAGAGAAGCACAGGAAGACTTATGCAAAATGTTGCAAAATGAAATAATCTAGATGAGGAAAATAATACATAAATAAAGCAACACAAATAAAGATAAGAAAACAACTCAACATTATATAACTACACAGATCAGAAACAAATATATTTGAGAAGTAGAGAGGAGTGGGAGTAAATAATAGGGGATAAAAGGAAAAAAATACTGAGATCCCCAAATACCTCACAAGGAACAAAAGTTAGTTCAAAACCTTGAGCATAAAAAGATAAATATCAGAAGGTAAAATGGTCTTCAGGACATCTAAATGAGTCCAAACATCTCTAGAAAAATATTGCAAGACAAAGGAACATGAATCAATGTCTGATGAGGCAGAGGACTTCATGGATTCCTAACAGATCATGTAACCATAGCAGAATATTCCCTAATAGTAAAAGAGAAAAATTGTGAAAATGGAATGTATTGCCTGTACATCAGAAATAATTGGCAGAACATGAACATTTGGATCAAGTAATGAAAAAGACAACAACTGATTCAAAATGAAAATACACAGAAATGAAGGACAGTTTAGAAAATAAAAGAAATCAGGGATATGGATGAAGGTCAATTTAAACAAAATCTGGGCAGGGGAGAGTCAAGATCATAAAATACCCTTATACAGGGACTAGGCAAGGAAAGTATATAAAAGATTGCAGTAGTGTTGTTGTTTTGTCAATTAGTTGTGTCTGACTCTTTGTGACCCCATTTAGAGTTTTCTTAGCAAAGACACTGGAGTGGTTTGCCATTCCCTTCTCCAGCTCATTTTACAGATGAGGAAACTGGGGCAAACAGGGTCAAGTGACCTGCTCAAGGTCACACATCTAGTAAGTGTCTGAAACCAGATTTGAACTTAGGAATTCAGGTCTTCCTGATTACAGATTTGGCATTCTGTCCACTGTACCACCTAGCTGCAACAGCAGAAGAACAATAACATGGGAAGGAAGTCACTTGGACAAGAGAGAGGGAGGAATTGTGTCTAGATTCTAGGATGGAGTCAAAGAGGTGACTGCTTCAAAGAAATAAGCTGAAGATGCTTAAAGAAAATTATTTTTAAAAGGGAAGTGAGGCAAGATTTAGTGTTTGGGGGCTGGGGTTGTTGAGGAAAGGGAAGTATCTGTGGGGGAAGAAGGATATCAATCAGATTGTTTCAAATAAAATATAGTGCTATTAATTAGTGCTGATTACTTTTTTATTAAAGACGAAAGAGACTTTTTGGGAAAAAAAGATGTATTGATGTCTTTTGTTTTTATATTATATTCATTTCTGGGCATAAACCTTTCCTCTCCTTCCTTCAGCCTTCTACTAAAATAATGAAAAAATAGGTAAGCAAAATCAACCCATATAATGAAAACATTTAACAGTATATTATAACATTCTGTACCTGGGCTCCTATCACTCCTAGAAACAAAGAGAGGTATGTTTCCTCATCTCCTTACTAGGGCCAAGATGAGTAACTACAATGAGATAGCATTTAGCTTCCTTGTAGTGTTCTCATTTGTATTATTGTAGATATTGTATTTATTGTTTTATAGATCCTGCTCACCTCACTCTGCAACAGTGTACATAACTTTCCCTGTGTATCTCTAAAGTTGATATTTTAAAATTTATTATAGTACAATAATACTCCCTTACACTTATGTATCACATCTCTTTTTGGCTGTTCTCCACTTTTCTCTAGATTTTTGCTACCAGAAAAAGTAGTAGCCACAAATATTTTGGCATATATAGGACATCTTCCTGTCCTTTATTTTTTGTAGTATATGTCTAAAAGGAGGATCTTTGGATCTTCCTTTTCTTGCATTATTCAAAATTGTTTTCCAGAATAGGTCAATTCACAGTTTCATCAGCAGCATACTAGTTGTGTACTTCACCCAGAGTCCCTAAAATATTAATGATAACCAGTCAGTTGTCACCTTTTCCAATTTGAAAAAAGTATAACATGATTTGATGGAGGGAAAACAAAAGAATTATAACTTTTAATGTTAATGGGCTGAACTCATCCATATAATAGGAGATGATTGCAAATTAAATAAGAAAACCCAACAGCTTACTGCACACAAGAAACACAAACATGCATACATACATATATACGTATATATGTATGTATATATATGCATATATATGCATATATATGTGTATATGTATAGATACACACATGCTCTCTCTTCTCTCTAGAGTTTGATTACACTACTCTCTCCTAGTTCTCCTACCTGTCTGACCCACTCCTTCTTAGTCTCCTTTGCTGGATCCCAGGACTCTGTCCTAGATCTTGTTTTCTCCCTCTTTACTATTTTACCTGGTGATCTCATTAGCTCCCATGAATTTAGTTATCATCTCTGCACAGATGATTCTCAGATCTACTTGTCCAGTCCTGACCTTTCTCCTGACCTCCAGTATCCAACTGCCTCTTGAACAGGCTGTACTGTAAATATTTTAAATTCATCATGTCCTAAACTAAACTCATTATCTTTTCCCCTATCCTACCTCTACTCCTAATTTCCCTGTTGTTGTCAAAGGGTACCACAATTTCCCCCAGTCACCTAGACTCACAACCTAAGTGTCCTTGACTCCTCATTCACCTGCCATATTCACTCAGTTGCCACATCCTGTCATTTCTACCTTCATAACATTTCTCATATGCACCCCCTTCCTTCATCTGATACTGCCACCACCCTGGTGCAGGCCCTCATTACCTCATACCTGGACCATTGCAATAGTCTTATCATTGATCTCCCTGCCTCTTTTTTGTCTCTACTCCAGTTCTCTTCCACTCATCTATCAGACTGATCTTCCTAAAGTGCAGCTCTGACCACATCATTCCTTACTTAATAAATTCTAGGGGTTCCATTTACCTCCAGGATCAAATATAAAATCCTCTGTTTGACTTTTAAAGCTCTTTATAACCCATCTCCTTTGTATCTTTCCAGTCTTCTTACAACTTATTCTTCTTCTCCATGCATTCTACAATCCAATGACATTGGTCCCTATGCTGTTCCTCACACAAGCCATTCCATTTTCAGAATCCAGGCATTTTCACTGGCTCTCCCCCATGCATGGAATTCATTTCCTTCTCATCTCTGTTTCCTTGCTTTCCTGGCTTCTTTAAAGTCCACACTAAAATCCAACCTTCTGCAAGATGTCTTTCTGGATCTCCTTGCATATGACTTGTTTGTATATAGTTGTTTGTACATTGTTTCCACCATTAGACTGTGACTTCCTTGAGAGTAGGACTGTTTTTGTTTTATCTTGCCTTTTCTTTGAATCCCAGGGCTTAGCCCAATACCTAGCACATAGTAGGCACTTCAAGTTCATTGACTTAACACAATACTTTGAACATAGTAGACACTTAAATGCATGAGATACTCATTGAAAAATAAGGAAGGAATTACTTTCATTTTGCATACATCTAGATCCAGATTAGTATAAAGAATGAATCCTCTGGAGTGTCCTGGGAGAAAGAGAAAGGGAAAGGTAGAATGGGGTAAGTTATGTAAAAGAGGCTAGAAAAAGCTTTTACAGTGGAGAGGAAAAGAGAGGAGGGGAAGGGGAGTGAATGAACCTTACTCTCCTCAAAACTGGTTCAAAGAGGGAATAACAAACACACTCAATTGGGTAGAGAAATCTATCTCACCCTACAGGAAAGTAGGAGGGGAAGGGGATAAGAAAGGGGTGGTGGTGATAAGGAGGGCAGATTGGGTGAGGGAGTAGTCAGAAGCAAAACACTTTTGAGGTGGAATAGGGTGAAAGAGAGAGAGAGAATAGAATAAATGGAGAGGGTGGACAAGATGGAGGGAAATACAGTTAGGAATAGTAACTGTAAAAACAATTTTAAGCAGATTTCTCTGATTAAATCTTCATTTCTCAAATATATAGAGAAATGAGACAAATTTATAAAAATAAGAGCCATTCCCCAACTGATAAATGATCAAAAGATATGATCATTTTCAGGTAATATAGCTATAGCCATATGAAAAAAATACTGTAATTCACTATTAATTGGAGAAATGCAAAATAAAACAATTCCAAGGTACTACCTCATAACCTATTATATTGGTTAATAGTACAGAAAAATGTTGGAAGGGATGTGGGAAAAATGAGACATTAATGTGCTGCTGGTGAAGCTATGAACTGATTCAACCATTCTGTAGAGCAATTTGGAACTATGCCCAAAGGCCTATAAAACCATGCATACCCTTTGACTTAGCAATACTACTACTAGGTCTGTATACCAAAAGATATTTTTAAAGAAAAGAAAGGACTTCCATGTACAAAAATATTTATAGTAGCTTATTTCTGGGAGCAAAGAATTAGAAATTGAGGGGAAGCTCATCAATTGGGGAATGGATGAACAAGTTGGGGTTTGTGATTATGATGGAATACTATTGTGCTATAAGAAATGGTGAGTGGGATGCTCTCAGAAAAACATGGAAAGACTTACATGTCTGATGTGAAGTGAAATGTACTGTGTACAAAGTAGCAGCAATATTGTAAGATGATCAACTGTGAATGACTTAGCTATTCTTAGCGATATGAAAACCCAAGACAACTCTGAAGAACTTCTGATAAAAAATGCTATCCATCCCCAGAGAAAGAACTGATGGAGTCTGAATAAAGATTGAGGCATACTTTTTTTTTTAACTTTCTTTATTTCTCTTGAGGGTTTTTTGGTCTGTTTTCTTTTACAACATTACTATTATGGAAACGTTTTGCATGACTACACATGTAGAACCTATATTGCACTGCTTGTATTCTCAATGGGGGTGGGGGTGTTGGGAGGGAGGAAGAGAGAGAATTTAGAACTCAAAGTTTTATAAACAAATGCTAAAAATTGTTTTTACATGTAACTGGGAAAAACTAAATTAATTTAAAAAAAAATGCCAAAAATAAAGAGAATGAATGAATCCTCTGAAGTGCATGCACTACTTCAATTCACACTGAATATTTGCATTGTGATGGGACCAATCACTATATTCTACACAACTATAATTTCAAATTGTGCAATCTGAATCTATGTGATGACTTCATGGTGATTCATTGCTTGTACTTATCAGGACCTAAATGTACTTTTTCTAAAATGTATTTTTAAACAAATTAAAAAAAAACCCAAACCCATAGAGTATTCGAGCTTTAAGTGATCTCAAAGATTATCTAGCCTAATCTTGTCATTTTATAGATGAAGAAACTGAAGTCAGGAGGGGTGAACTAATTTACAGAAGGTAATGCCAGCCCAATATTCTTTCCTTACACTATTAAGAGTGTTTAATTCCAATAAAAAGAATATGTTCATGAAGTTTTTTTCTGATATTTTTTTCAACCCCTCCAGACTGAGAGTATTTTCACCATCCTCAAATTGTTCCTCAACGCTGTGCCTGAACTAATTGTTTTGCATTTGTTTTTATACATGACTCATTCTGCCCCTCCTTACTAGATCCTGTATCATATTTGTTTTTATACATGACTCACACTCCTCACTCCTCTCACCCCAACTAGATTGTGAACCATTGAGGGCAAGGACTGTATTTTTTTTTCTCACCTTTACCTCAGTGTAGCACAGGGTTTTCAATATAGTAAACACAATAAATCTTTGATGAATATTTCAATTCTATTTAAGAGGAGATAGTATGATATAAAATAAAAGAGCCTTGAATTTGTAATAAATTGGATGGAAATTCTGACTTTGTTACTACTTCTATGATAATGGACAAGTCACATAACATTTGGAAATTTCCATTTATTCATCTGTCAAATGGGAGGGGGATGAATTAGAGAGGATCTCTAAAATCCTTTCTAGCCCTTGAATGTCTATACATTCATCAATAAGCTACTGAGCTATAGGTTTCCTTAAAGATTATATTGAAAATTTACATTTCCTATGATAGAAAGTTGTTCTCATGCTGTACGATGAAGTGGGAAGAGCCACGGACTTAGAGTCAAAAGACTGTGGTTCAAATCCTGACTCATCAGGTACCACATAGGTAGTCTATCTAATGTCTTTGTGCTTCCCTTTCCTATCTGTAGTATGAGGTGACTGGACTAGATCACTGATTCCTTTTCTTTTTTTTTTTTTTGGCAAGGACATTGGAGTTAAGTGACTTGCCCAAGGTCACATAGCTAGTACATGTCAAGTGTCAGATCCTCCTAACTCCAGGGCTGGTTGCTTTATCCACTGATCCACCTAGCTTCCCCTAGATTGGAGATTCTTAAGTTTTTTGGTACCATGGACTCTTTTGACATCCTGATGAAACCTATGGATATCTTCTCAGAATAATGTTTGTTGCCTACATTCATAATTTAAGGAAATTATTAATTTCAATTAGAGGTTAGAATAAAGAATATTTTTCCCATCCAAATTCACTGATGTCTTGAAATCCACAGACCCCAGGTTAAGAAGCCGTTGGAGTGGGGCAGAGACAAGATGGTGGAGAAAAGGCAGGGACTCGTCTGAGTTCTCCCCCAAATCCCTCCAAACAACTTTAAACAATGCCTCAAAACAAATTCTGGAGAGGCAGAACCCAGAAAAGGAACAGAGTGAAACAATTTTCCAGCCCAAGACAACTTAGAAGGTCGGCAGGAAAGATCTGTTGCACAAGGGTGAAAGTGGAGCACTGTCCAGCACAGGCCACAGCTGAGCAAACTAGCAGAAGGCCTTGATGGTGCCAGAATCAGCTTAAGATTCTACACAGGAAGCCAATATCCTGTATTAAAAAAAAAAAAGCTGATAAAGCCCAAAGATTAAGCACACAGAATGTTAGAGCTGGAAAGGACCTCAGAAGGGAGAATGCCAAGGATGATAGAAATCCTAGAAATCCTCCAGTCCAAACACCTCATTTTACAGAGGAGGAAATTATAGTTCAGAGAGGGGAACCAGCTTGCACAAAGTCAGGAAATATAATTCCAGGATTCCGACTCCCTCTTCTTTAAGGCCACATTTTCTGACCCCAAGTGGAATTATGTTAGTAGTTTTTAAAACCATCCCTGCATTCCTGGTATAATGTTGTCACAATGTATAATCTTTGTAATATATTGTTCTTCTCTCTTTTTAAAAAAAATCATAATAACCAATGGTTTATCTATTTTATTGTTTTTTAGATAAAACCATCTCCTAGTTTTATTTATTAATTCAATGGTTTTCTTATATTTAATTTTGTTAATCTCCCCTTTAATTTTTAGGATTTTTCAATTTAATGTGTCATTGGGAAGTTTTAGTTTGTTTCTTTTTCTTTGTTTGTTTTTTCAATTGCATACCGAGTTCATTGGTCTACTCTTTCTCTATTTTCTTGCTATGAGCATTTAGAGATACAAATTTTCTTCTGATTACTTCTTTTGCTCCATTCCATAAGTTTTGGTACGTTGTCTCCTTATTGTCATTCTCTTTAATAAAATTATTTATTGTTTCTATGATTTGTTCTTTAACTCATTAATTCTTTAAGATTAGGTTGTTTAGTGTCCAATTAACTTTTTAAATTTTTATGTGTTTTGAACTTAAAAAATAAAAAGACAAAAAAGACAAAAAAAAGGCATTTCCATGTACATAGCACAACACAAAACAAGAATTCAATCTGAAACTATGAATCACACTTTATTTTTTAAAAAACTATGTAATAAATGATGCACATTGTTTTCAGAACTGCCCTGCTTTTCTGTACTTCTTCTGAGTTTTATTTTGTTCTCTCCTGTGCACTTTTTATTTTTTTTTTTCCTCCCTCACTTTTCAACTTACACTAGAGAAGGCCACCCTTTGTCTCATATTAACCAATGGTTTGTCCATTTTATTGTGTTTTCATAAAGCCATCTCCTAGTTTTATGGTACCGGTTATTTTATACTGGTCTACAGTTATTTTAAATGGGGTAGTGTCTCTTACTATCTCTTCTAATAGAGTTAGTGATATATGGAAATATATATTGTTGAATTCTATATATTATAGAAATATATATATGTGATATATAGAAATGCTAATCAATTATGTAGGCTTATTTTACATCCTGCTACTTTGCTAAAATTATTATTTCAACTAACTTTTTCGTTGAATCTTTCAAATTTTCCAAGTATATCATCATATCATCTGCAATAGAGATAGTTTTTACCTCCTTGCCCATTCTGATTCCTTCAATTTCTTTTTCTTCTCTCATTGCTATTGCTAGCATTTCTAATACAACATTGAATAATCTTGGTGATAATGGTCATCCTTGTTTCATTCCTGATCTTATTGGGAAGATTTCTAAATTATCTCCATTACAAATAATACTTGCTAATGGTTTAAGTAGATGCTTCTTATAATTTTTTTAAAAAAATCCATTCATACCTTTGCTTTGAAGTGTTTTAATGGGAATGAGTTGGATTTTGTCAAAAGCTTTTTCTGCATTTATTGATATAATCATATGATTTTTGTTACTATTGCTATTGATATAACCAGTTTTGTTAATAATCAATTTTGTTAAACCATCTCTACATTCCTGTTATAAATCTCACACGGTCACAGCGTATAACCTTTGAAATACATTGTTTTAGTCTCGTAGCTAGTATTTTATTTAGAATTTTTGCATCCATATACATTAATGAAACCAGTATATAATTTTCTTTCTCTGATTTTGCTTTTCCTGGTTTAGGTATCAGCACCATATTTGTTTCATAAAAAGGAGTTTGGTAGGACTCTTTGCCTACTATTCCATGTAATTTATTTAATATTGGAAATAGTTACTCTTTAAATGTTTGGTAGAATTCACTCGTAAATCCATCTGGTCCTGATGCTTTTCCCCCCTTAGGAAGCTCATTTGTATCCTGTACAATTTATTTTTTCTAAAATAGGATTATTTGAATATTGTTTCCTTTTCTGTTAATCTAGGCAGCTTATATTTTTGTAAATATTCTTCCATGTCACTTAAATTGTTTAATTTATTGGCATATAATTGAGCAAAATAACTCCTAATAATTGCTTCATTTTATCTCCATTAGTGGTATATTCACCAATTTCATTTTTGATACTAATGATTTGGTTTTCTTCTCTCTTTTAAAAAAATCATATTAACCAGTGGTTTTTTCTATTTTATTGTTGGGTATTTTAAAAAATAAAACCAACTCCTATTAATTCAATGATTTTCTTACATTTAGTTTTGTTAATCTTTCCTTTAATTTTTAGGATTTCTAATCTGGTGTTTCATTGGGATTTTTAGTTCTTTTTCTAATTTTTTTTCCAATTGTATACCCAATTCCTTGGTTTGTTCTTTCTCTATTTTATTTATATTAGCATTTAAAGATGTAAATTTCCCTTAGATTACTGCTTTTGCTGCATCCCATAAGTTTTGGTATGTTGTCTCATTGTCATTCTCTTCAATAAATTATTTATTGTTTCTATGACTCGTTCTTTGACCCATTAATTCTTTAAGATTAGGTTGTTTAGGGTCCAGTTAATTTTTAATCTGCTTTTGTGGTCCTTTATTAAATATAATTTTTATTAGATTATGATCTGAGAAGGATGCTTTTAATATTTCTGCTTTTCTGCATTTAACTATATAGTTTTATGCCCTAATTTATGGTCAATTTTTATAAATGTACCACATACCACTAAGAAAAAGGTATGTTCCTTTATATTCCCATGCAATTCTCTCCAGATATCTATCATATTTAGCTTATCTAAGATTCTATTCATCTCCCTGACTTCTTATATTTTGGTTAGGTTTATCTAGTACTGAGAGAGGATGGTTGAAGGCCTCCACTATTACAGTTTTGCTATCCCTTTCCACCTCTAAGTCATTTAGCTTTTCCTTTAAAAATTGGATGTCATAGCATTTGGCGCATATAGGTTTAGTATTAATATTACTTCATTATCTGTGGTATCTTTCATCATAACATAGTTTCCCTGTTTATCTCTTTTAATTAAATCTATTTTAGCTTTAACTTTATGTTTTGCATCAACTGAAGCATAATAAATTTTACTTCTGCCCTTTATTTTTACTCTATGTCTGTCTCTCATTTTTAAATGTGTTTCTTGTAAACAACATATTGCCAGATTCTTGTTTTTAATACATTCTGCTATCCATTTCCATTTTATGAGTGAATTCCTCCTATTCATTCAGAGTTGTAATTACTAGTTGTACATTTCCCTCCATCCTATTTTTCTTCACTGTTTATCTTTTTCTCCCTCTCTTTTTACCTTATTCCTTCTCAAACATCTAATGACTTCTAACCACTTCCTCCCTAATCTGCATCTTTTCTAAGAATCCCTCCCTCATACTCTTCCCACTCCTGTTTCTTGATCTGCACACTCTTCTGAGTGACTCCCTTTTCATATCCCTTCGCCCTCCTATTTCTTCGTAAGTTAAGAAGACTTTTATATCCTTCTAGATTTGTATGATATTCCCTCCTTAACCCAGTTCTTATGATATCTGTACTTCAGACAGGCCAGATACCACTTCAGGAGGTCAGGTATCTCCTAACATTCTCCCAAGCTGTCTTAGGCTGGACAACAGCTTTACCAGACTTTTAACTATTTCCGCTACTCAAAATTCACTTTGGAGGATTAAATTGTTTGGGAGAAATTGGGAAAAGCCAGGTAATTTCCTGTCTTATTGCACCATCTTCCCAGAATCCTCTCTCAAGCAGACATTTCTAGGGGACACTTTAGACAAGTTATACATAGAATGGATCAGGTAGCAATTCTTGGATCTGGCATAGGAAATTTCTCTGGAAAATTGTACAATGAGATATGCCTCTATCATAATGAAACTTAGGGAAAGAACAAACATTTCAGTTCAAGACTTCTTAAAAGTGTTTTAGAAATGTTTGAGTTGAGCTCCCCTGAGAGGTCCTTCACTTTGTTTCATTTCTGATAAACTGCATTGCACTTCTTCAAGCAGGGGAGTTTCTTGGTTCAGTACACTCCTAAATGGCTCCACATCTCAATAGAGGTTAATTTGGCATGGTTCTGGAACTCTAAGGCAATTCTTGGAGTGGTACAGTAGAAAGAGCATTGATTAAGAAATGAGAGGACCTGGGTTCAAATCCTACCTTTGATGATTACCACTTGTGTGACCTTTGAGTGAGTAACTTGATCTTCCTTGTACCTCAGTTCCTTATTTGTAAAATAAAGGGTTGAATTAGATGACCACTGAGGTCTCGTCAAGCCTTAGGTCTATGTTCCTTCGACCTCCAACTTCTTCCTAATCAGATCTATTGTTAGGCCTTTGTATACCTAGCCAACCCATTCCTCATTCCTCCTAAATAATAACTCATATTACTATAGTACTTTAAAGTTTAAAAAGCCTTTTTCTCACAATATCACTGGGATGTAGCTAATGCAAGTATTATTAATCACCAAACTTCAGTTTCCTTATTTTAAAATGTATCATAGGATTATAACTCTAGATCTGAAAGTGGTCTCAGAGACCACCTAATGCAAACCCCTCATTTTATAGATGAGACCGACACTGACAAAGGGTAAGTGACTGGTAACAAAGTCAGCATCAGACGCATAAATGACTTGACCTTAGTCTTGTCTCTCCAACTAGATGTTCACCGAGATCCTTGTGTGCTTTGAGATTTTAAATAAACATGCAATGATTCACAAGTAGGTAGAATACACTTGAGAAATAGGCATCTAGCAAATGGAGACCTCTAATGAGAGAGAATTCACCATCTGCTACAGTACACTCTTGGCCAAATCTGGGAGTCCTGGGACCTGGGGTCAAATCCCAGTTCTATAACGTCTCAGATACATCACCTATATGAAGCCCTTCTCGATCTCCTCAGCTGTTAGTTCCCTTCCTTTCAAACTACGTTGTATCCAGCTACTCTGTATGTATTCTCTCTAGATTTATTTTGCATATGCTTGTACTTACATCTGTCTTCTCCATTCGAATGTCGGCAACTTGTGAGTGCTGAGTGTTTTATTAATTTTATTTGTCTTTCCAGTGCCCAGTGCATAGTAGATGCTTAATATATACTTGTCAGCTTTTTAAATATAACTCTTTATGGTCTGTCTCCAGAATGAGATCTCAGCTCTTAGCTTATTCTTAGTATTTTGTAGCATCAGCTTACCATAGTATCCTGTATATAATCAATCTTTGGATGTGCTAGATAATAAGGGTTAGTGGCTGATTAGCAATGCTTATTACCTTGTTATACACCTTTTTAAAAAATTAAGATCTATGATTTCATTGATCTAGGGAACTCCAGGTGAGAAAACCTCCTCTATCAATGCAGATTGGTGCTGTTTTGCAACTTATGGTCATAGAGAGGTGCCTGGGGTATTGAGAATATAAGTGACTGGCCCAGGGTCACATAGGTATTATGTATAGGAGGATGGACTTGAACTAAGGTCTCCTGATTCTAAGCCTCTGTATTTCCCTTCTCACAAACTAATACATATATTTGGGGGAGCAGTTGATCTCTAACCAATTATTTCCCCTTTTCTTCCCTCCACTAGTTGATCTATTAGTCCCAGAAAATAACAGCGGATATCATAATATCAGGTTTGATCACCAAACAGTGTGTCTAAAGCCAAGTTCAAGGGGGTTCCTGTAGATCTGGACTCCTAATGCTATAGCTCAAGAGACCTCTAACAGTATACTTCCCATCAGCATCCACTTAGTAGCAATAATTAGCTCAAAGCAAGAGCATTCACTTAAAAAGAATAGTAAGAACAGAAGTTACAAAAACATAATTTGCATAATCCTAAAATATATTCTTCCACAAACAGAGTGTCCAAGGGAAGGGCGAGTACAAATTTATGATACAATGGTAGAGAGGTGCATATATAGGGAATGCCTGCAGTCAAGGTAAGGTGTACCTCTGTTACTACAGACCCTCGCTTTCCTTTCTGTCCTGACGGAGTACTTTGTACAGGTTGACCATTGATTGCCAGGGCAAGTTCTCCCTTGAACCCATGACTATCTCCTTTGCCACTAGACATCGCATTCCTTGAAAATGCTTCCTCTCTCCAGTCATTGCCTCTCAGTGTCTGCACCTACCTGGAGTGGTGTAGCTGTTCTACTCCAACTCTCTTAAATGCAGTAACTTCCAGACCACAGTTTGTCTCCTACAGGCCAAGCAGTTCTTCTGCAAGACAACATGGTCAATGGAGAGGTGGAAAGAAAAGCTCCTCCTTTTCTCTCCTCTGGCAGAGGTTTAGGGGTCACTCTCTACAAATCTGCTTTGAGCCGGGACTCAAAACTGGGGAGCTTTAAACTTTTAAGGAGCCATCAGAGACATGGACAATATTACTCACCTAACCATGATGTCCCTTCCAATCCCAAAGAGGAGAAACTTGTTCAGATTTAAAGGGATAACTAGGTTTGGCTATATCTTTACAGTTAAACACCTCATCATCATCTAACCTTTACTTTTGGCAACTACATAATCGAATGAGGAAATGGGCAATAATTTAGTCAAATCAACTGCCCTTCACTTTATTCTCCCCCCTGTAAAACATTTGTTGTCTCCAGCAAGTAAATTAGGGTGTGTTTCAAAGTTTGATATCCCAAATTTTGGAATAACTCTCTAGTCATTTGGGGAGCTAAACATCCTTTCAAGTGTCTTGTAAAATAGAGTTTCTACAAAGTCCACGTGGTAAAGTTCTTGAAGTAGTTTGGAAACTTACATTCTTCCAGGCAATGTGGTATAATGGACATTTACTAGCTGTGAAACTCTGGGAAAATTACTTTATGTCTCTGATTCTCAGTTTCCTTATCTATAAAATGAGGATAATATTGGCATTTAGCTCACAGAGTTGTTATGAGGCCAAAATGAGGCAATACATTTAAAGCATTTTGCAAACCTTAAGAAAAACTAAATAATGTTAGATATCATTACACTAGGAGGCAGCTAGGTGGCTCAGTGGATAAACCACTGGGCATGGAGTTAGAAAGACTCGAATTCAAATTTGACTTAAGACAATTACTAGCTGTGTCACTTAACCTCTGTTTGCCTTAATCCATTGAAGAAAAAAAATGGCAAACCATTTTGCCATTTCCAGTATCTTTGTCAAGATAGTACTGGCATGCTGGTCATCAAGAGTTGGACATGACTGATTAGTTGGTTGTCCTTCATTCTTGAAGAGGACAAAAATGATATCACTATGCTAGAGTCAAGTTTCACTGTGTCCAGCTGTGGCTGATCAGACCAGTATGAGCTCTGAATGTTCTACCACAGGTTGGGCACAAATAGTACATGTGAACATTTAGGGTGGATTCTATAAATTTGTGCATCTTGTACTGCTGAGCTATTTCAATTCTGCTTTGCTCATAGAGCATAGCACCTTCTCTGATGTGGGCATGCCATGCTGAATGGCCCTATGTCAGTGTCTCCCATGTAACACAATCAGTTCTAAAGTTCTTAAGAGAGATCTTGAGGATGACCTTGTATCACTTCTTCTGATCACTATGTGAACACTTGCCATGTGTGAGTTCTCCATAAAATAGTCTTGGGTAAAATGGCAAGGGTACATTTGGCATTTCAACAATGTGGCCAGGACATTGGAGTTGTGCTCTCTGAAGCAGAATTTGAATGCTTGGCGGTTTAATTTGAGAAAGAACCTCAGTGTCAGGTACCTTATCCTGTCAGACGATTTTCAGAATCTTCCCAAGACAATTCAAATGGAAGCAATTCAGTGTCCTGGCATGGTGCTGGTAGACTGTCCAGGTTTCAGAGGCATATAACAATGAGGTCAGCACAACTGCTCTGTAGACCTTCAGAGCCTCCCAAACACTGAGCTAGCTCTGGCTCATGTGTCAACCTCATCATCAATATGTATATCCCTTGAAAGTATACTACCAAGGTAAGTGAACTTATCCACTGCATTCAAAACTTCTCCATTTGCGTAATCGATGGTTCCACATATGAATGGTATGGTGGTAGCTGATGGAGCACCTCTGTTTTCTTGGTGTTAATTGTTATCCAGCAGGAGGAGTTCAAGGATACATGACTGAACAATAACAGATCACATACACATAGGTGGTTTTATGATTTCAGCAAGCAGACAGCATTTTGCATAACTCTCATAGTTTACTATTTGTTTTTGTTCTTGTACAAGATTACCCCCACCCAAAGAAATAGGAAAAAAAAAGGTAATCAAACTCTCTTCCCATTATCTCCTTCCCCCCTCTCACTTCAGAGAGAAAGTCTGGTTAGGACAGATCCCCCAAAAGGGATAGGGATCTGGAGTTAACTGAAAACCACCCCTTCACCCTTCAACTAAATCTTGAACTGGGCAAGCAGTTATTCTGTTAGATGACACAGATGATGGGGAAGAGGGAGGAGAGAAGCTATAAACCTCTCCTCATGCCTGCCCATAAAGGCAAAGGGGTCACGTTCCACAAAGCTGCTCCCAGGCTATACTCACCTGACAACTTTCAGACTACATTATTAGACTCCTTGGCTGGCAGACTTAGTTACTCAAAGGCCTCCTGGGTTGTAAGTGGCCAGTTTTCAGTCAGCAATCCCATGTAGTTAGAGTGCTCCACAGAGATGGGATATGGATGGATATGCATATGTGTATGTATATACCTACTTGCATATGTATATATTTTATCTGTTTGCCTGTGTATGTGTAAAACATGTATTTATATGTGTTTTGCCATACTGGGGGGAGGTGAAGGGTGAGCCTTGCTTAGGTGAGCTTGCTTAAGCCTGCTTCCCAGAGGGCTTCCTGCTGTGCCAAAATAATGGAGTGAATTGCAGCTTTGCTACTTGCCTGGGAGAAGGTTAGAGCTGCCTTGAGCTTTGGGGAGGTTGGGATCCACAATAAGCTGAACTCCAAGAAGAAGGGACGGGGTCGAGGGGCTCAGTGCAGCCTGTTGGCTTTCCGGGCACCTGCCTGTAAACCTTTCCATGGGATCTTTACATCTTTGCCTCTCCAAGACCGGGCCTTCCTACCCAGTCTCCTTGGGGTGTCAGGCTTTGTGAACCAGGCCCTGGTTGTTCACCTTCCACCCAACACGAACACCTTGACTTTCCTCCACCTGGATTTGCTCCCCTCCTTGGTTCTTCTTGGGCAAATTTTAGAAATCAGAACGAAATGTTTCTCCCTTGATTCATCATCTACCGTGAATTCCTAAGTATGTGAGTCCTTAACCTAGTTGTTGTTCTATTGAAAATTCCTAGGGTGGATTTCCATCCCTGAATGCGACGGGGAAAATAATCACCCAATTTCAAATGGGATTGTAGGTGTCCATGGTGCATAGGTGGTGAATACGTCTAAGTGAACACGTATGCATCTGCATAGGCATCTACTTGTAGTTAGAGCCCTGCATGAATATGGCGGATGGAAGGATGGATCGGTAACGTCCTAATTGTTGGCCAAGCCCGTTCCCCTCCTTCCTCGCTGGAAGGGCTCCCTTCTCCCAGCAACACAAAGCCCGACCTCCCGTGTCTCCATTCTTCCCGAGGTAGGGGCTAAAACCCGGAGGCGGAGCGGCGGCTGCCCAGCGGCGCAGGATCGGCGCCTACAGCCCTTCAAATTTCCCAAGCGGCCGCGAGGCGGCTACTGAGCATGCTCCCCAGGCTGGGGCTCGCGGAGTAGGGAACTACACAGCGCGCCGTGCGCGCGCCTCCACGACCCGCGGCGGCGGCGGCGGCGGCGGTGGCGGCGGCAGCAGTAGCACCGGTAGCAGCAGTAGCTGCAGCATTCCGGACGAGACGCGAATGGCTGGTGCGGAAGCTGCCGGCCTGTAGCGAGCGCGCTGCGCCGGGCCCCGGACCCCGGGGTGACCGGCCCGCCGGGTGAGTAGCGTCCCTCCGCATAGTCGCGCGGCCCTCATCCGGGCTCTTGCACGGGCCGGCCTTTTAAATAGCGGAGGCCCCGGCCGGGCCGTGGCTGGCAAAGAGCCCCCTGCGCGGTGGGCCGGCATCGGAGCTCTGCTGCGGCCTCTCCGCGTACGACCCAGCCACCCCGGGAACTCATGCGCGCCCTGCCCGCACACCGGGCCTAGGCGCTCGGGCTCCCCTCCTGCCGCTTCTCGGGCCGAGGCGGGCGGGGCCGGCGCCGGACCGGCGCCGAGCCGGGGCTGCAGGAGAGAGAATGGCCGGGAGGGGCAGCAGCGGCCCGGCGAGCGCGCCCTCCCTGGGCTGGGACCGGCATCGGTGCGGACCGGGAGGAGGAGGAGGGGGCAGGGAAAGGACCTCTACCGCTGGCACTCGTGTGCTGCGGCCCGCGGTTTTCTACTCGGACTGCAACGAGCCGCGATCTCCTGGCCCGGGCTTCGGCTGCTTCAACCCAGCCTTCTCCAGTGAAGTTGCAGATGGGGTGAAAGCCCCCGCCCCTCCGCTTTCAATCTTCGGGGTCGGGGAGGTGGGATAGGGATATAAGCCTTGTTCAGATTTTAGCCTGCTCCCCGAAAGGTTTCCTGCTGTGCCAACGTAATGGAGCAAGTTGCAGCTTTGCCAATTGCTTGGGAGGAGGTGAGAGCTGCCTTGAGCTTTCGGGGAGGTCGGGATCCAGAATACAGCTGCATTCCAAGAAGAAGGGCGGGGTGGGGGGCCCAGGGCAGCCTATTGGCTTTCTGGGCACCCACCTGCCTGTAAACCTTTCTGTAGGATCTTTACGTCTTTGCCTCCAAGACCGGGTGTTCCTACCCAGTCTCCTTGGGGTGCCAAGCTTTGTGAACCAACCACGCTTCAGAGGCACTCATTGTCCACCTTCCACTCAACACAAACATCTCGAATTTCCTCCATCTGGATTTTTTCCCTCCTCCTTGATTCTTCTTGGCCAAGTTTTAGAAACAGGACTGAATGTTTTCTCCATTGATAACATCATCTATTGTGAAAATCAGTCTCTCTCTTTCTCTCTCTCTGTCTCTCAACCTTATAATATCTCTCAGTGTTACTGTTATACCTCTTAAACACTGCAAACTCTTAGGCTGAATTTCCATTCCTGAATTCGATGGGGAAAGTAATCCCTCAAATCTAAGTAACCATTTAAAACCAAGATAACCATTTAAAAGCCTCATATTCATGGGAGGTAAGTGTTGACATTTCTTTAAAACACAGATTGCTTTCTAGTTCCAGGTAAAATATCAAAACAAAAAATAAAAAAAATGAATTATTTACCATTTCAGAGTGTAGAGAACTGGTGAGGAAACCACCTTAACTCCCTCTGTTGACCATATGGATTGTTAAGTCCTTCTTATCCCTTTGTGCCTGTTTGAATAATGAATATTGTGGTTTTTGCATATAGGTACTAGACTTTGAAATAATTTAAACTGACCTAACTGTTCTATGAACTTGTCAAGTGTGTGAGATTTCAGCATTTTACCTCACTAGTGCAAAAATTGTGATGAAGCACTATGATGTCAGACTTGTTCAGAGTCAAGTGGTGGATTACATCTGTTAAAAAAGGCAAAAGCTGTTGAGTGTTGAAATTGTATTTAATCTAAAAGTAGCCATTTACAATGAGGTGAAATGTATTTCCTACAAAGGAAAAACATAGGAAAAAGCTGAAGTGTGTAATCATGGATGGTATCTTTGATAAGAAAATTAAAGTACCTGTATAAGAAGTGGATTCCTTCCTTGATCTCCAAGTATGTATTCTATCATTTATAATAATAATAACAGCTAATATCTATAGATTTTTCTGAAACATTCCGTAACGTAGACAGCATTCACATGTAATGTAGACAGCATTCACATTAGCCGTAACACACTTTCTGAATTTGAATTCCCTCATTAAGTGACTTTCCCAGGGTCACCCTGCTTGAATCTAGGTCTCTAAGCTCCAATTCCAATTCTTCCATTATACCACATTGCATTTATATACCAAATCTACATGATCTAAGAGCATGTTATGCTACTTTTTTCATTTCATGAGATTCAAGATTACATAACCGTATTTGATGTGTGAAGTAGTTTGAGGGAGAAATAAAGTCCCAAATTAGCAGGGAAAAATGCTGTACTTGTTTAAAAACAGAAATATCAATTTTTTTCCATTTTAATTAGATGAAAGATCATTGGTTTCTGTATATCTTCGTGAAAAATAAGTAATATTTTTGTTTTTATTAGTATGTTTAATACTTTTTGATGTTCTCTTATTCCTTCCAGCTTTTAGGATTCTGTGATCGTCAGGGCATAATGAGTACTAACTGCCATTTTCCCCCTCCCTAAATTAATCTTCATTATAGATAAATATGTTTCTTCTTCCAAACATATTTTAATCTGAACTGGTGTCAATATTACCAAAGAGAAATATTACTTCTTTGTAATTATTACTTTGTCAACTAGGTGACACAGTGGATAGAGTGCTGGATTTGGAGTCAGGAAAATCTTAGTTCAGATTTGGCTTCACTTATTAGCTCTGTGACCCTGAGTGACTCACTTAGCTGCTATTTGCCTCAGTTTCCTCAGCTGTGAACTGAGTATTATAATAGCAGTTACCTCACAAGGTTGTTGTGAAGATTAAAGGAAATAATGTTTATGGCACAGTGCTTGGCACATAGTTTAATAAATGTTTATTCCATTATTTCCATGTAGTGGCAGATATCAGAGAATCAATTCATTTTAAATTAAGTACTTGCTTCATGAAGAGTTTTTTCCTAAGCAATATGGGGTGCATAGTTCAAGAAGTCATAGTTCCTGCCCTCTGGGCATATACAATCTACATGGTAACCCGTGAATGTCAGTATACATGTTTCAGGGGGAAAAGTGCAAGGGGGGGTGTTACCCAAATTAATTTGACAGAGGCCCTAGATTGTACAATATTTGTTAGTCATGAATGATTTATCAGGCTTTGTTTCTTAACAAAAACCACCTTATTCTTCTACATTTAGGAACTGTGTTCATGCCTACATATATCTGCATATGTATATCTTCCTATCTAATAAAGCTATTCCTGATAGCCCACAAGAGTTCATGCTCTACATGTAAGTCTTTTCATAAGAGGGAGAGGCATTTTATTAATATGCTGTTCTCCAAATACTGAGGGAATTCTCTGGTATTTGCCATCTGCCCCAACTCTGCCTTCATCTCTGTACATCCTTCTTGGATGCTCTTCACTGCTCTGTGGCTCTTCTCTCTTTTATTGTATGTAGCAGTAGTGGGGAGAGCTCTGATCTAGGAGTCAGAAGACCTAGGTTTGAGTCCTAGCTCTACTAGTTAGTTAGATAGGAAATTTGGACACAGAATTTCTGAGTCTCTATTTCCCTTATCTGTAAAATGGAGATACATATAAACAACTTTCAGCACGTAGATGAAACAGTGGAATGGGCCAGGAGTCAAGGAGACATGAGTTCACTTGACCTCAGACACTTCCTAGGTGAGTTACCCTGGGCAAGTCACTTAATAATCCCTGTCTCAGTTTCCTCAGCTGTAAAGTGGGGATAGTAATAGCACCCACTTCTCAGGGTTATTGGGAGATCAGATGAGATAATAGTTGTAAGTTGTTTACCATGGTACCTTGTATGTAGTAAGTGCTATATAAATGTTAACTGTCATTGTTTTTATTATTACTTAACTCAGTTTTTGTGAAGACCACATCATGTAAATGAAATTATTTTGAGACTTGTAAAATACCATAGAATTGTAAGCTCTTAACGACTACTATGACCCCTTGGACTTAGAGGGTCTGAGTCACTTTTGTGTGGGGGAGAGAACAGAAAGGAGGGGGGAAAAAGACTAGTCCATTAAGAGCTGGGACAAAGATCATCACATCCATATCCTAGGTCATGAAACTGAGTCCCAAAGAACAAGCTCATCCAAGGTCACAAACCTAGGAAATGGCAGAGGCGAGATATGAGTCCAGGGTTTTCTTCTCATTTTATCACCTTTAAAAAAACAAAACTATGCCATTGCCTTTGAGCTTACAGTAATGGTTGATCATAACCATTAACAACATACTATGTAATCTCTGGAATGGTGGGCACTTCTCATAAAGGCTAGTGGCATGGTCCTTTGTTTTTTTATCTGATGTCACAAGGCTAGCCTAGCTTCATTTTGTAACACTTGAACTGGTGCCTTTCTAATCACATAGCTGCCTCTTAGTTCGTTAGATACAGAATAATATCCAAATTATCAGTATCACTGGAGGTAAAAGTGGGGGGGACGTGGCCTTCTTTTATTCTGGAGATGGAGAACACCTAAAAATTGATTAGTTGGGCAAATTCACTTCCTAGCTGTTTTTTGAAATTGGCACTGGGAGATGTGAAATGATCACTATTTAAAATTCCTGTTTTTCCTGCTTGATACTAAGTAGAAACTTACTGTATCCTATACCTACTGATACTTGATAAAAGTTTCTTGACCTTTTGTCCTTTCGCTCTTGAGTTACAATGTGATGGAAAAAGTGTAGAGTGGAGCTGCAGCTGTTACTTTGAGTGTTGCTACTTTTGGTGACATCTCCTGCAGATTGGTTAGGCCATCTTTGGCGAGTCTTAGCAATTTACTTGGGCTCCATTCTTCGCATCTGTAACGTAGAGATACTACTTCTACCTATCTCATGAAGTTGTTATGAGAATGAGATGTATGCCTAAACCCGTACACTATATGAATTTATGAACTGATTTAAGAAGAGAAAGTACTTCTCTCATTTCTTGGCTCTGGCGCCTTCCTTCATCTCTGGTAATCAGGTTAGGAGCATAAGTAAATCCATAGTGGCAGAAGTGCCTTGCCTTGTGATACTATATAGTCATTATTGGAACTGACCTGGTCCTATCCACTGGAGGTATTTTCTTTTGTAACACAAATAATAGAGAAGGGAATGCATTAGTAGTCAAAAGACTAGGTGGTCAAATTTTAATTCTGCTTACTACATATGAGCTGTGTGGCTGGGGGCAAGTTATTTTTCTGGTTTACAATTTTTTTGCCCATAAAATGAGTATAGTAATCCTCAGACTTTCTTCCTTACAGTATTGTGAGCAAAGCACTTTGTAAATTTTTAAATCCTGTGGAGATGTGAATTTTTAAATTAACTTTACCTGTCCTCTCGACCCCGCCCCCCCCCCCCCCCCAAAAAAAAAAGCTTTGACAATGAGCAGGAGAAGGAAGAGGCTAAATAAATGAAGGTAGTAGTAAACATTGAAGCCATGGACATTTGGGGTGTGGAGGAGATGTAGTAGTAGGGGAATGGGTGGTGAATGGAAGTACCCTTTCACAGATTCAGACTTTGTAGCTTAGTAATATGAAAATGTAAAACTTGGTATGTTAAAAAATACATAACATTTGGCAGCTTTTATTTTAGGTTTATTCAGAAAACATAAATTCATTTTTTAACGTTTTTATTGCTTTTGTTAAAATTGGTTCCACAGGAAACCAAACTTTCAGGATTTCATCATCTTTTGGTTTTTTTTTGTTCAAACTTTTGCTTGGTCATGAATTAGTACAAGTTGTCTGTGTTTTAAGATAAAATAAAGGTTATTGATTTATAGACTTAATACCATCCAATATCAAGCAGAAAATTCACAAAAAGGAACTAAAGAAAAGACTGGCTCTCCTTATCTTAATGAATGCAGCTCTTTCCACATGAAGCTGTTTGATTTTTTCTTTTTGGAACTGTCGATATTAGTTGCTGCTTTATAGAGACCTGAATTTGAAAAAAAATTTTGATGCCTTGTTTTAATATCATAGACATTTCCTGATAACTCCACGGTCTAAAAATTTTGTCATGAATATAAAATTGGATAAGGTTAATCAATCAAATACAGTGACCACATCTGATAGTGTATGCAACATTTTATGCTTATAGTCTTCACTCCCTTTCCTGAGGAGAAAGGTATGTTTTATCATCTTTTCCCTCAACTCTTCATATGTATTAAGCTTTATGGACATCTGAAAACGTGTTTATCTACCACTCTTCTCAGTTCTTCTTTGCATCAGATTCACCCATTTCTGAAGATAAACTAGTCCCATGTTTGGAAATACACCCTGTCAAGGAATAAAACCATAGCTTCAAAGGCCTTGCCTTCTCATGTTGCTGGAGGGTTATGCTTGGAAGAATCCTAGGCTATATTTCTTGATTGAACACCTGAAGAGGTATGTTTTTTTGCAACTTTAGAAGGCACCTGTTCAAGAATCAAGTTCAAAGCATACTCTTCCACTGTCCAATGTTGTACTAAATGACCTACCTTCCAATTCTAAACCCTATGAATCTACTAAGGTTTATTTAGTGCTTCCTCTGTCATATTATAGTTCCATTGCTCCATTCCCATTCTGTCTCCTAAAAGACACTTGCCCGAAGAATGTCTGCTTGCCAAATGTAGCATTGTGGTTTTAGTAATTTAAAGTTTTTCTCCCCATATTGACCTTTTACTTCATGCCGGCCATTTTGCCACCTGCCCTAGCTACACATGTACCCTTCACTCTCCAGCCCCTCACTTGTCTTGCTCTGGGAGCCATAATCAAATCAGTGTTACCACTGCTTTTGGAAGGGGCATGTCGGTTGATTCCCCTATGTCGCATTCATTCCTGTGTCTTCACAGGCTGAAACAACTCTCCTTGACCATCATTTCACTAAGGTGTAAGCACTTTGAAGGTAGAGGGTTGTGTCTTTTTTATTTGTACCCCCAATGCTTGATGTTAATGGTTAATAGCAAGTGTTCAACAAATGCTTTTTATTTATTCACACTTATCAGTACACACAGTGGCATTTCGAAAGACTTGTAGGTTGCTTCTGTAAAAGCCTGCTCTGATTTTTCTAATCTTTATATCATTCAGCTTATAAGCTGAATGGAGGTTCTCTTGTGAGATCTCTGTGCAGCTGCTTTCAGTATTTGGTTATTTGAGAGTGCTGATTGGGCAATCTGTTGTGATGTTCATTGTTGATTAGTGGGGATGACAACTGAGAGGATCCAGACTACTCAAGAAAGATCCATTCTCCCATTCACTTATGCCCATGAAAGACTTAAAAATGTTTCTGTGACATCTCTTGATGTTCAAGAGCTATTTGATCATTTTAGTGAAGGGTTTGAGAATTAGTATTTTATTTTTAAAAATTCCACCAAATTAATTTCTACAGTACTTATTAAGATTTATAGAATGCTTTCCCTGCAGAAACTCTGTGAGTTAAATGCAAATATTATGATTCCAGTTTTGTAGAGGAAGAAACAGGGTAAAAAGGGTTAAGTGACTTGTCCAAATCCTAGTAAGTGGAAGAGGTTAGATTCAAACTTGGATATTCTGACTTCAAGTACAGTGCTCTTTCATCTGCAAACTATAGGAGGGGTGTGTGTGTGTGTACATGTACATGTATGTACTTTGTTTGGAAATGCTTGAAGTTGGCCATTGTTTCCGTTCTGCGATCTGTAGTGAGTTCTATATGCTATTTTTTTCCTCCTAGGCAAACTGGTCTCTGAGGAGACTTTATATTTCTTAAGCTGCTCTTCAGTCTAGCAGGCTACTCATCTCACTGCTACTATTGGACAAAAATTCAAAATAGATTCTAAGTAGGAATTCACTTATTGACATACATCATTACATACTAGTGTTAAAATATGCTTATTAAAAGTTTATCTGTAGCAGTTCCTTTTATTTATGTAATGTGATGTTCAAGTCTGGGTTATAGGTTTCATTAAGGAAATTGACAAACTGGAATGTGCCTAGAGATGGATAACTGAGATGGGAAGGGGGGCTGGCAATCCTGCCATACAAGGAGTGTTAAAGGAACCGGGGATGTTTAGCTTGGGGAAGAAAGGACTTGGGTGGGGAGGCATCATAACTGTCTTGAACGATTTGAAGGGCTAACCTGTGAAAGAGCACTTAGAATTCTGCTTGGCCCCAGAGCAGGCAACAAACACTAGGGTCAGTCAATGGGTAGAAGATGAAGAGAGGCAGACTGAGGCTTGATACAAAGAAGTGGGGAAAAACAACAACTTATAATACTCTGGCTAGAATAAGTTTTTGACCGCTTGTCAGGGATTTTTGTAGGAGGGTTAAACATTTTGTTAAGGTATAAGTTGGATTTAGTAGTCTCTAAAGTTTCTTCCAAATCTGAGAATTTGCTAGGGAAGTGTACTTTCCACTCTTTTAAAGTCTTGAAGTCACATGGCTAGGGTCTGATTTCCAAATCTTAAAGCATTTGGACTCTCTCGTTTTACTCTTCTGAGTCCTTTACAAAATCTCCTTATATCTAACCCATATAATATTAAATGGGTGCTATAGCCAACATATTTATATATTTATATTTATAACTCTTTGAGGCATTGTTAACAGAACAGGAAACAGTCACTAACTTTAAAAAAGTCAAAATGTGTTAAGAGGAATCTAAGGAAAGAAAATCCTGAATTCTTCCATTTTGTGAGAAAATGAAAATTCTTGAGGCATTAAGAACTATACAGAGTGCCCCAAAAGACTAGTGCAGTTTAAAGCTATTAAAGCTTAAAGCTTCACTAAGACTTTTGTCTCAGTCATGTATTCACTAAGACTCTTGTGTCAACCATTTTACATTTTAAGGTCATGTGGAATTGCTTATCCTCATTGTATTGGTTAGACACATTATAAGCCCCACTATATAGGTCTCATGATGATTTATTAAGGTCCACCGTAATATAGTAGAAGGGGCATTATGAACTGGAATTGAGTAGATCTGTACAATAAATAAATTCAGCTGTTTGATTCACTTGCTTTGTGACCTTTGGAAAATCTCTTCCTCTTAGTCTCAGTTTCTTCTTTGGAAAAATTAGTGAGTTGGATTAGATCTCTTAGGTAGACTAAGACACTGGAAATAATTTTAAGGAAAACAAAAAAAACAAGTCATAAGGGTTAGTGAAAGAACAATTTCCTTTTTTATCTCTTCATTCAGACGTTTGGGGGTCAGAGTCAAGGTGGCCAATTGAGTGTACGTTTTCTTGGTAACACACACTATTAGAGGTGATATTCATCAAAATTAGGTAGTGTCAGGATGAGAGGAACATGACTTCCCTGCCCAGAAAGAGAATCCCAACCATAGTCATACCTTTGGATGTAACAACACTAACCTTTGGGAGGGAAGGACTAGAATGTTTACGGCCGTGGAATTAAAGGCCTCAACCAAGACAGGAGATGGAATGTCTCAGGATCAGGAATATAACTATAAACATCACTTCCACAGAGCAAGGAAGAACAGAAACTACAAGCCAAGCTGACCAGAAAATGGAGAGAACAAGTCAAATTAAAAAGGACACGGGCAAAACCAGAACTGAGAAGCTAAAGTCAGAATCCTGAAGAAGCCGGTTCAAAATGTTACCATGGAGACACATTGTTGAACAATCAACAGTCTTTCCTGCTGACCACACCTAACCTGACATCTGGAGGAAATCACTATGTGGGCAGCAGGAGAGCTCTGACGGAAGACTACATGTGAACATGATTCTCATTTAATGTTGCTTAATCACTAACTTGGTGCCCGAGGCAACTCTAGGAGCACAGATGAAGTGTTGATTTTCACTGGCACAGGGACTTCAACACAAAGGAATTCTCACTAGGATGAAATCACAGGTCAGGAGCAGAAATGTAAAAGAGAATGGTGAAATTATGCAGTGCTTATGACCCTTCAGAGGTGTTTTTAACCTAATGTACCGATTGGTTTTTAAAAGAAGACAGTTTTCAATAACATGCCCCTTGTTTCTCTCTCACCTGGCTGTGCTACTTTAGAACTTCCCTGACTGATTTCTCCACTATGCCCCAGGAAACTCATTATTGATATAACTTCATTATTCTGTAAAGTACCATCAGTCTTGGTACTCTACCTCATCGCTACCTTTTTGCCCCTCCAATTAGAAAGTAGGGCCATGAACTCCAAACCTCCATTTGAGGAGAGAGCACAGCTCTTCATTTCTCACCTGGCAGTACTACTTTGGGACTTCTCCACTGACTTATCCACCATGCCTCTGAGATTGGTACCTTCTCTCTACCACCACCTTTTCAGCTTCCTTTCATTTTATCTTCTCTTATTAGATTGTAAGTTCCTTGAGGGCAGGGTTTGTCTCTTTTTCTTTGTATTCTTATCTGAAGTACTAAGGCTTTGTCTGGCACAAAGTAGGTGATTAATGAATGTTTATTGACTCAGTCCTCAGTTTTCTCTATAATAGGGCATCTTGAAAGACCAACTTGAGGAGGAAATAAGTTCGTTTTAATTTTAAATGTAGTAGCTTCACTATGATTGTCCTAAATTTAATGAAGTATCTGAGTTTTGATAACGTTTTCTACTTTTTCTCTATTCAAAGTATCAATTTGTACATGCACACAATTTTGTACATAGCTGTGTAACTTTTAAATTTGGTTTCTAAATGCATTATCATGGTAAAATGCTCTTGTCAGGAAATAAGTACATTTATTTTTTACCACCCAGAACAAAGTGTGGTGGGGCCTCTTCTTTTGTGGATATATCTGAGGGTAATAGTGAACAGTGGGCACGAAGAAAATACCTCTCTCAGAACTCACAGAATTTGAGAGCATTTGCCCTTTGGAGATTGCTGCCCAATGCCTCTAATCCTACCAAGGACTCTCAGGTTCTGTGGTATTCTCTGCCCTCTAGAAGGGCCTAGAGGATAAGAGGTATGAGCTATTTTGCATTATAATCTCAGCTCACTTGGAATCAGTTAACTCTGTGAAGATGATTCTCAGATCTGTTTATCTACTCCTAACCTCTTCCCTGACCTCTAGTCTTCAACTTCTAACTGCGTATGGGACATGCTATAGATGTCCCATAGGCATCTCAAACTCAAAATGATCCAAACTGAACCCATTATCTTTACTCCCAATCTTTCCCTGCTCTAAACTTCCCTCTTATTATTGAGAACACTACCATCTTCTTAGTCACCCAGGCTTCTAATATGGTGTCATCTTCAATTTCTTATTCACACTCAGTCTACATATCCATTCTGTTGCCAAAGCCTGTTCCTACAACCCCATCTTCTATCTTTCCACTTCTCTCCTGTCACATAGCTGCTGCCCTAATGAAGGCTTTCATCACCTCGTGCTGGACTCCTGCAATAGCCTTTTGATGGATCTCCCTAATTCTTCAGGTTCCCCATTCCTCTGATCTCTTCTCCACCCAGCTACCAAAGTGATCTTGCTAAAGCACAAATCCCTGCTCAGTAAACTCCAGTGATTCCCTATTATCTCTAGGATCATAGGGAATGATATATAAAATATAATATAAAACTATATATGATTCTCTGACTTGTAAAGTTCTTCATAATATTACCTCTTCCCACCTTTCCAGTCTTCTCATACTTTCCTCTTTGTCCTTTACAATCCAGTGACATTGACCTTACTATTCCTTGTACAGAGAGTTATCCTTTTATGTAATTATGCAAATTCAACTCCTTGACAGTGGGCAGCAGTGCTAGTACAGCCACACACCAGGGGTCTGTCTCTTCCCCAGAGCCCCAGGCACTGAAGCCACTCGGACTACAGAGCTGTAGAGGGAGCGCCCCCATGGAGCCCTGAGAGGGGAGAGGAAGGTCTGTGGAACAGTCCACTGACGTTAAGGCAGAGCTGGCTGTACAGGACACTCTTAACTCCTTAATCTGTGCGTTTTCACTAGCTTATCTCACATTCCTGGAATGTCTTTTTTCTTCCCTGTCTCTTTGCTTTCTCAGCTTTCTTTGAAACTGGGCTCAAATCTCTCCTTGCAAGAAACTTTCCCAGTCCTGTGCCATCCCCCACCCCACTCCCACCTTCTCAGCTGATGTTACCTCCAATTTACCCATGTTATTTCCCGTTAGAATGTGAGCTTCTTGTGGGCAGAGATTGTTTTTGGCTTTTATACAACAGTTCCCAGTATATAATAAGCACTTTATATTGTTTTTCGTTGCCTGGTTGACTTGCCTTGTCAATGTGCTATGGAAATGAACCTGGGTTTCTGAAAGGTTATGCAATCTGAGCATAAGCTTTTGGCCAGTCCCATGAAGCTAGGAGGGCTTCAAGTAGAGGACTAATGATAGCCTGTCATCAGAGGATCAGCTTAACTGTGTAGATCACTGGTCACTGGCCAGAAAATTTACCCACAAGTTAATGACTTTTCATCTATAACAACTCATGCTTGTCTGTTAAGATTTACAAATCTACATTGATAGAGTACCCACATTGATGAAATCACATATTTTTGAAGTGTCAAAACATTAATATCATATTCTGTGAAATGTTTTCTGCTTTTAAAATCACTTAGATTCATTGTTGACTACTGAAGAAACTGAGTTATAAAGGGGTTGTGACTTCTGTAATTAAGGTCACAATAAGTTAATATAGAAAACTTGGGACTAGAATTGAGGTCTTCTGCTTTGTAGTCCGTTGTTTTTTAGAAGGACCAATTACTTCCTTTTTTGTTTGTTTTAAAATATCAATTATGTTTGATATAAGACTGACACATGTTTTTTGTTGGTGTTGAATTGATAAGTTGACATTATCTACAATATAGCCCAAAGTTTTAGGTTAAGATGTCAACTTCAGAACAACTTCCTATCTGTAAAGAATGACGTGCTAGAAATGAAGATGCTACAGTTGCTACCCCTATCAGAAGGGAAACAAAGTACTCTTCCTGTTTCAGAAGGGAAACAAAGTACCATTGGGCAGCTCAGTGGTACGGTGGATAGAGACTGGGCCTGAACTCTGGAAGACTCATCTTCCTGAGTTCAAATTTGGCCTCGGACACTTATTAGGTGTATGATCCTGGACTTGTTACTTAACCTTGTTTGCTTCAGTTTCCTCATCTGTAAAATGAGCTGGAGAAGGAAATGACAAACCACTCCAGGATCTTTGCCAAGAAAACCCTAAATGGGGTCATGAAGAGTTGGACACGACTGAAACAACTCGACAACAAAAGTACAGTTATGCCCTAGAAATCATTTGGAATTAGATAGCCTCACTTCACTGGTGGTTTTGAAGTAGAAATTTGGGGGATTTGCAATTTGATGTTTACTATTTTGTATTTGATTCATCCTTTTACATTCTCCTCCCTCCATTCTCTCCTTCCAATGTTAAAAATTTTTAAGTAGTGCATTCTGGTGCCTTACTTTATTGAGATGTTCAATAAACTTGTCCATTGTTAAGGATGCCATAAAATACTTTAAATGAATTTTTAATAAAATGTTAAGACAGTGCCAAAAAGTAAGATTCATTTATATTAATTATACTTTTCTGATTTTGTTTTGTTTTAGCAATTGATCGAAATCCTCAGAAAATTGAAAGCCCTTGCATTTTTCAATCAGCCTTGAAGACTCCCTGGTCAACAAAGAACATTAAGTACGGCTGTTTAGGCAGCTGCTTCTATGCCAGGAACAGAACATGCCGAAGATTGCATGTCAGGGTTATCATTGAGTGAAGGCCTGGAACTCAACACACAATTGTTTCTAGAAATGCAGATTAAAAAAATGAAGGAAATAATTCCACAGTTATATACAGATCAGGTGAACGACAGAAATAATTCTTTGACTACATCCCCAAAACGACTCAGCAGTGAATATGTGAATCAACCCAATGGAAATGAAGCTTGGCCCCATGGTTATCAAGACACCAAGGCAGAGGATGACAAGACATCTATGGTTACTTGTGTGAGGTGTAGAAGTGTACAAAAAATCCCACTCCAGGAGCTGAAAAAGGATAACCAACATAGTCAAAATGAGGACCAGATGTTCTTTGTTTGTGTCAAGTGCAACTTAGGTATACCTCCTCCTTTCCCTTATATGAATGATATACCAAGTGCTGTTGATTCAGGAAATAAAGATAATGCTATTTCAAGGACTGTCACTAACCAATTTAAAGTAAAAAACTTTCAGCCAGGCAAATATTACTGTGATAAGTGTCGTTTTTCTACCAAGGACCCTCTGCAGTATAAAAAGCACACACTTCAGCATGATGAGATTAAATTCTTTTGTTCACACTGCAGCTATGTCTCATACACAAAAGGAGAATTCCAGAGGCATTTGGTGAAACACACAGGGACATTTCCATATCAGTGCGAGTATTGTGACTATGGTGCTGTCAGAAATGATTACATAGTTAAACACACAAGACGAGTTCATGAGACTGGTGGTGAGAAACGACCTCTTAAACAGGCTGTGGAACACCAGCCAAAGAGAACCAATTTTTCAAAACAGAACTCTGAGGTTCTTATAAATGAAGTTTCTAAGTCAAATCCTTTTCTGAATGAGCCATCAGATTTATCTTTATGTTACCCTGTTCATGGAGATCAAGACAAAGCAGGCCATGCTATTTCTTTACCTGAGTCTGAGGAGTGTAGCAAGGATGAAGCGGCCTCAGCCCCTGATAAAGCTTGCCTTCCTGAACCAAGCAAAGTTAACTTCTTTGAGAATGAAAATGTGGAAGTTGAATTGCTATCACCAGCAAAAGAACCAGTGCAGCCAGGCATGCCGCTCACTGTGGTTGCACCAGCAGAACTGAGAGTCCCTGAGAACTGTTTAGCCCAGTTGATAGATGTTAAGGTAGTCAATGGGACCCAGCAACTTGTTTTAAAACTAATTCCTCTGAAAGAAAAAAATGGCCTTAAACCTGGCACCTCTGATGAAGGTAAGTATGAGCTTGTAAGCAAATCCACAGTGCCAAATGAGCAAGAAAAACTAGTGCCTATTGAACAAACCCCACCAGCAGTGGAAAGGAGTCCTGAGAAGCCATTGGGCATTAGTAATCTGCACTCTACGGATTATACCCATGTGAAGGATCTAGATTGCAGAAAGTCTTCTGTTTCTCAAGTGTTAAAAGATAAGCCAGAGACTAATCAAAGCCGATGTGAGTCTTGTCCAAGTAGTGACAGAATTGGGGATTGGAAGCAAGAAGAGCTTTCAGTTCCATATAGAGCAGCCCTTTCTCCTGTTTCCTCAAGAGATGGTGATGTTAAACAAGATAACTACTTTAATTCATTATCTATGGTGAATAATGGTGCTTTATGCAGTCCTGTGAAAAGGTTAGATGTTTTGCCACATGTGTCTGCCCTCTCCCCCCATCAGGACAGATCTCAGAATCATTTAGAGAAACTACCTTCAGACTGCAAACCTCCTGAAGCTATTGGAGCTTTTGCAGAAAGAGGCATGTTGCCAGTGAGCCCAGGGGCCTCTCTGCATAGGAATGAAGTTGGTACTTTTAAAATGGTTGCTTTTAGTGAGAAACTGAAACAGGCACAAGTAAAAGAACCTTCAGATGATCCAAATCCAATGCAGGATTCTCCTTTACATAGTGAACAATCACACATCACCTTAATTAGTGAAAATGATATTAAGACTCAAGATCCTGAGGAGGTCATATTGGAAGATCTTGTTGGAGTTACTATTCAGAATGCAGAAAGTAACATCACTTCTTCAGATGGCCCTATCATTTCATCAGTGTTTTCTCTTAGCTCTGGGGCTGAAAATATCCCCGAAGGGATTAAATGGGACGATCTAAATTGTAGGACAAAGTCGGTTAATTCATTGCATAGAAGAATTGCCCAGTTGATTGCTGCTACTGAACCTTCAAAATCTTCATTGTCTCCTTTAAGCACTGTGGAACAGCAGCCTTCACCTTCGAAAACTCCCATAGACTATGTTTTAGGACATAATACACCAAGTTATGATCCAGCCTCACCCCAGGGATTACAGAACAGTGCTACTCATACTGAACAATTTACTTTTGAGCAAATGCAACACCAGGACAGTGTGGAGGAACAGACAAATACTAGGGAAACCAGAAAGGATCCTGACGCTGTTCCTGTGTTCATTCCAAAAGGGACTGCATTGAAAGCATTCAATTCTGCTGAGAATGAACTTTTAGTAGAGAATAAATTGCCTTGTGATGTGTTTGGCAATGAAAGGCTGTTACCAAAATCTGTTCCCTTCAATTCTCTTCAACAGGTAGGCAAAGACTTTTCTTTGACAAATGAAAGGCAGTCAACAAACAGTTCCAGAAATCTTGGCATATCATTGGAGAGTAAACCAAATCAAGAATTCACTACTAGTACTGTCTGTAACAAATCAAATTCTGCATATTCACAATCAAAAGAAGTCAATGACCAGGATAAAGAGGGAAAATTGATGTTCGGAAGTCCCTCAGGGTCCAAAAGTAAAACAAAACAAGCAGTTATCTCCAAAAAAAAATCAAAAATTCAATCTGACTCCAGTCACTTGCTTCCAGATGTTTGTATTTATATGACATCAAGACATCTCAGACTTATGCCTGTCAGAACAGAACAGTTGATTAAATGCCCCCGCAGGAACCAACCTGTTGTTGTGTTAAACCACCCAGATGTTGACTCAATAGAAGTGATTAATGTGATGAAGGTTGTCAACAAGTACAAAGGCAATGTCCTCAAAGTGGTTTTATCAGAACGAACATGTGACCAACTAGGTGTAAAGAGGCATCACAGGCGACTTATCTATCAGAACATGGAGGCAGTGTTCCCAGTGAAAAAGCAGACTATGCTGAAAATGAAACTTAAAAAGATCCACAAGAACAGCTACCAGGTAGTGGATTCCTTACCAGGCGAATCAGTACAGGGTACGTTTAAATGTTGGTTTTGTGGAAGGATATATGAAGACCAGGAAGAGTGGATGAGTCATGGGCAGCGACATTTGATAGAAGCAACCAGAGATTGGGAGCAGCTTTCTCCTCCTTTGGGGGTCCCCAAATGAATAGATGGGATTAAAAAAATTTGGCTTTTATTATATTAAGTAGCTTTTTTTTTATGGAGGGTAGGAGGATGGGAAAGGAAAGTGGTCAGAATGAGAGGGAGAAAAAAATACAGATTATTTGTAGGGATAAAAAGAGATTAGTAGCACTTCAGAAAATGAAATATCCAGAGTGTTCTAAACAAGTCAAAGTCTTTTATACTCTGCACCCATTTATCGAGACATTAATAGTTTTCTGTGTTTGCTCAATAGGAAGCAAATTGCCACAGAAGTAGTAGACTAAGTAGCCTTTGACACTTGGTCATGCTTTTAGTTCTTTGGTTTTTACCAAAGAAGAATTGGTGAGTAGGAAAAGCATTCCATATAGTGAACATGATTCACCACTACCCTATCTTCTTCCCCTCCCCTTAACAAAACTTTGGTTCCTAACCTGTTTGAGCATAAAGACACTTAACATTAAACACACACACACCACTCAAGAATATATGCTACTAGTTTTACAATAATATCCAGTGAGAGAGAACATAAGAATTCTCATAGAACCTTACAGTAACTTCATCGGCTACTTTTTCTTCTTCCTCTCCTCCAGCCAGGGCCTCTGACATTCTCAGCCCTCATGTTGGAAACCACTGTCCTAAACATGATGAAGTGCTAGAAATTTTGCACATTTTCCCAGTCTTATTTTTAAAGAAGACTAAAAGTTGATGGTTCTGATATGCCATTGTAAAATGAGAAAAGTGGATTAGATGCTGCCTAGTGGTGAGGGGGGAAAAGCTGCACCAGATTTGGAGTCAGAAGACCTGGGTTCAAATGTTCACTCTGCTACTTGTCTGACTTTGGCCAACTCACTCTTTCTGGGCCCCAGTTTTCTCAGAAGTAAAATAAGGTTGGTTGGACTAGATATCTGAGGACTCTTCCATTTCTAAGTCCTATCATTGGATTCTAGATTATTGCCTGGGTCATGCTAGTGGAATGGACCTTAGACAACATCTGAACTCACTATTATTTAATTAGATAGGACTAGAGGGAAGGGTTTTTTTTTTCCCAAGTGCCTGATTTTTCCTCCTTTTTTAGTGCCTAGTGCCTATTGTTGTGGTTAACAGTATGGGGTAAGTTACCCCAAGGTGCAAAATGCCCCTTGTCAAAAAAGGGCAATTGGGAGTGGGAATGGGGGTATGGATGGTGGGGAGGGGAAGCAGGACAGGAAGGAGTAACCATTTTGAGTCAATCTTAAAATGTTTTCATGGGCTATACACAGTCAGACAAAACCTGTTCTTCCTCACCTTAAATTTTCAAAGAAAGTCACAGATCATATTTTCTATTTCAGCACATGGTGGCAAGGAGATATTTAGCATTTAGAATTGCCCACTGTTGCAAATACCATTTTGTACAGAATCGTGACAGAAATTTTAGTTAAAACAATTTTAGTTGAGTTTTGCTGGCAAAATGCTTTTTTTATCCTCTGTACATAAATATGTGTGCATATCTGCAGTTAAACACATAAATATTTTTAGAGTACTGTTTGAAAATGTCAGCAGTACCTATTTTCACTGACCCATTTTATAAGGAATTACTATAGTCTGGAAAAAATTTAAGTACTTTTTTATACTCAAGAAAGGACACCTTTATTTTGGGAGTACATTTTTTATAAGTATTGATCTCAACTTGTAGAAAATAAAAGCACAATTTGTGGTGATTTGGATCTGATTTATAAGAACAAATGCAGGTATCTATGTCAATATATAATTTCATTTCATCAATACAGTATTAAAAATATGGATGCTTCAGATGCTGCTTTTAGGAACTGGTTCTTATACATATTTACTTAACTAAGTCAAAAACATGTACCATGTGAATTTACATCCTTCTAATGTGCAAGGAGGTGTCTGAGATGTTATGAGAGAGCAAACAAAGTGGAAGGCTTTTAAGTTAGCTTGTGAAGAGCTAGATTTCTGGAAGGAGAAAGTAGGGAGAAGTAGAAATGATAAAAATGAGGTCAAAGTATTGAGAGCCTTCCAGGAATTACACATTTGCATTACAAAATAGATTTATTTCTTAATGTTTTTCCTATATTGCAATCAAAAGACAGCTTCACGTAATTTATATGAAAATGAATTTTGTAGGGTACAAGTGCTTTTATGTTTCCATATTTAAGGGAAACAGTTGGCTCAAAACAAAAATAATTCCTGACTATTATTATTAGATCTCCCTGAAGTGTAATGGACTGCATTGAGAGGGAGCAAATTCTTTGAGGTCTTCATGTAGAAGCTTGGATGACCACTTGTCATAGATATCATAAGGGGATCCTTATTAGGCACAGCCTCTGAAGTCCTTTCCAATTCTTTAGATTCTGTGATTCTGTAACACCTATAGTTTTCATAACACAGGAAAATCTGAAAGAACTTGAAAATTTTTAGGCTCATTGTTTCTTGTACAAAAGCTTTCTTACTTCTTGAAGCAATCTCCCAAGACTTATTTGAATATAAATATGTTCATTTCAAAAACTTATGTTAATGAAAATCACAACAAAAAATTTTAACATAGTTTTTTCTTTCTTTTAGTACTCGAAGGGCCTCCTTAACCACAGTTTATAAGGAGTACTCAGCACGAATTCAGTACAACCCTTTTTTTCTTGAAATGGGACCAGAAAATTGGATGACCTTCCTATATTCGGGATTAAGGTGTAGAGCAGTCCCGTGGTGCCCTGTAAAGTAGTTAATGTTTAAATTCATCTTCCTCAGAGACACTACAATTTACAAATGGCAGAGTATTAACCCTACAAAACTTAACCTCTCCCTTTTCCAGGATAACTTTTGGATTACATCGTACACAAAGTGAGGTTATGTTGTTTAAACTTTGTCATACTTTTGGAATTTGTTTTCTACCTGTATGCATTTATAAAGTACAATGTTTAGAATATTTGAAGGATTGTTTTAAGTCCTGTATTAATGTTTTCTGTGGTTACTGTTCAAATTTTGAAACAAACATTTGTACATAGTAATAGAAGTGTTTACATTGTAAAGTTTGTTAAATAAAACACTTGCAATGGTTTTGCCCACCTGATTTTTTGTTTAAACATTTGAAAATTTGGTTTGTGAGTTAGTCTTGACTTTAATGAGGCAATTTGAGGCATTAAAAGACATTGAATTTGGAGGAAGATGACCCAGAATCTTAAGTCCTGGCTTTGCAATTTACTACTTGTGTGGTGATGAGCAAGTTGCATCACCTCTTTGGGCCTCAGTAAAAATGAAGTGAGACTGGATTATCTCTTAACTTCCCTTCCAGCTACAATTCCTAGGATTTATATAAAGCCATGACTTCCTTGTGCTAGAATGAGTTAAGACTTCTGTAGCAATTTAGATTTTACATCTTACCTCACAGCCTTTGGAGGTAGGTGCTTCAGGTATCATTCCAATGATGATGATGACAACAACTACAGAATCTTGTAGTTGGAAGGAACCTTGAAGGTTGTGTGGTCCAACTGGTACCCTAATCTCTACAACAGACTTGACAAGTGGTCATTGGGCTGTTGCTTGAAGATGTCTGCCTCAGCTAGCTCAAACTTTTGCATCAAACGATACCTTAATTTTATGAAAGGGTAAACTTCTGTTGGTAGTTTAAATGTCACAGATTGTAAGTGGCAGAGCTTTTAAGTTCCTACCAGAAGATTATAGGCTTGATCTTTTAAATAAAGGAAAGTACAGGAAAGGAGGGTTCTTATGCAAAAGTTGATCAAATTTGGGACAAGGGATAGAGAGTAACTAGAGGTACTAACCTAGTCTTACCATTCTACATTGCTTACGAGTGCTGCCAGAAAAGGAAGTAGAAGCATGGAGCTCTTTGGATACTGACAGATGAGAAAGCAACCACTCAATTTGCCAGTTGCGAAAAATTCACGATAGTGCCGAGTTTGGTGTTTCATACAGGCCTATTGCTCACTAAACTTGCTGGATTGCTTCAGGGGTAAGATACTACTACTAACAGCCAGTATTTATATAGCACTTTTAAGGTTTGCAGAGTGCTTTAAAATATTTCATTTGATCTTAACAACCACCTTGGGAGATAGGTGCTATTATCTCCATCTTGCAGTTGTAGAAACAGGCTGACAGGTTAAGTAGAGTCACATAGCATGTCTGAGACCTGTTGAAACTTATGTCTTCCTTGCCTTCTTACCTAGGTTAGATTCATATTGTGAAAGGGAATGCCCTCAGGGAATGCGTTGATGACAAATGTCCTCAAATTGAGTGGACAGCAGTGTTGCCCATTTTCGTAATTTCACAGTTCATTTCTATGATAGAAAATGTCCCAACTGATAATTCTTCATAGGATAGGGAATAGTGACTGGACAAATGTTAAACAATTAGAATTTTAAACCTGTTGTCAATATGACTACTGTCTTTGGAAAAGAGATGGGATTATTTAACTGTGACCAAGAATAGCTAATTTAAAAAGTGCACTTGTTAAGAAGCAGCATGGTGCAGTGATAAGAGTCTTAGATCTGAAACGGAGAGAGACTTGGGTTCAAATCCTTTCTTTGACAATTATTAACTCTATAAGCAAATCTGTTGGCCTTCTGAGCCTCCGCTCTTGTAAAATGGAGAAAGAATCTTATAGTTCTTAAGTCCCAAGGATGTGAGCATCAAATAAAATCAAAGGGTCATTGATCTAGAGCTGGAAGATAACTCCAGAGACTGGCTACATGTTTGGGTAATTATATGAAAGTTCTTAAATTTAATATTATGTAGGTGGGTCTGGGTTCAAGTCCTGCCTGTGACAGTGGCCGTGACCATGGGCAAATCACTTCACCTCTAAGAATTCTAGGCAAATTTCTAAAACTATTAAGTTACAGAAAAAGTGCTGTCCTGAATTGGTAGAGGGATTTTCTTTTACTAGGAGTTCCTTATGCTAATGAAATCACATATCCAGTTCCTATTCCTGTCCCAAATTTTGCTGTGTCAATTTGTGTTAGTAGTTATTCCTCTACTAAAATCCTGCAGTTCCTCATCATGATGGGAAAGTAACCCTGGTTTCTCAAAGGCCATGCCAGCAGAGTACAAAGTCTGGTAAGATCTACCTACCAGCCTGGAAAGTTGAGTTCTGCTTCTAGAGTACATATCTTATCCAAAGACCAGCCTAGTGAAGTTTTGAACTGGTCATTGATATGATTTCTTCCCATAATTCTTGTAATGTATCTACTGGGTAATGAAGGGGTTACAGTCTGTGTCAGTGGAGGGAGAACCCAATGACATAGATTCTTGAAATACTGAAACAGTAGTTGTGGCCCACCTCCTCCTGTGTTGATAGTGACATCTTCAAAAGCAAAGTCCACCCTGGCACAAACTGGAAGATATGGATATTTACTCCGAGTATCCATAATTATTTCATAGACCCATAGCTTTAGAGCTGGAAGGGATCTTAGAAATTCTCTAACCCCCTCGTTTTCCAAATGAGGAAATGGCCCTAGACATGTTAAGTGTCTCACCCAAAGTCAGCACAAAAGAAGCAGAGCTGGTCTTCTGATTCTGCATCAAATGTGCTTTTCATTGCATCATGCTCACTGTAAGAGGAGCAGAAATATTAAATTATTAGGTAATTAAACCAGGTCAGTGTATTAAGTGTATCTGCTGTTGACTTTAAGAATTTTTGTTAATGTGATACATGCAAATGTTGTAGATCTCTGAATTTTCTATCTGTAGAAAATAATAGAACCATACCGTGATAGAGTGATTACCTTTCTGACTTGCCAGATGTGATTCTGGAGTTTTTCAAGTATACTGACAAACTTACTTTCTTGACTGGAAGGGTGATTGCAAATCACTATTTTGCAATTTCATAATAATTTCTAAATAAGGTTAGGTTGGCACCAGAGAACATACACTTTCACCTAAGGAAAGGGCTATCTAGGAGAAAGCTGAGTGGGTATTTGCAGACCAATTCATGACTGCTATTTTAAACTGTCACCTTTCTTAAAGAACTTAGATATAGTTTGGTTTTTCCTTTGCTACTTATGTAGAGTAGTGACATAGAACTCATGCTTTGTGCCAAGCATTTCACTCTTCTATAAAATTCTAAAGACTTTGGCAAGAACAAGAGGGTGGAAAATGTTCATCAGAATTGGCATCAAGTGTATTTGGCTTTCACTTGGAAGAGTTGGAAGATTACTCCCTTGCCCCTAAAGTGTATAGTAATAGTAATGTTAGGTGACATTTAACTAGTTCTAGGCCCTGATCTCCTTTGATCTTCACACCAGCCTTTTGAGGTAGATACTGCAAATATTTTTATTCCCATATAGTTTAGTGAGAAAAGCACTAGATTTAAAGTCAGAGAACCTGGCTTCAAATGCTGGTTCTGCTACTAATTACCTGTGTTACCTGAGACAAGTCATTTGCTGTTACTGGAACTTAAATCCGTCTTTTGTATAATTAGATGATTGGACTAGGTGATCTCTGAGGTCCCTTCTAGTTCTAGTTCCAAATTCTAGTTCCAAATCTTTTTTCAAATGATGAAACACTTTCATTCAAGTGAAATCACTTTCACAAGGTCATATAAGCATCAGAGCTAGTAGTACATTGGCTAAACTCTTTGGATTTTGTGTCCAGTGTTCTTTCCTCAGTTATACAAAGTATGGCAGCTGGTGGCTTCAGTAATAGGTGCTTCCAGTCAAATCCATGTCGTGCCTACTATAGTGGCTGTATTGCTTTATATAAGGGTGAATTAAATGATCCCTGAAGGCCCTTCCTTATAAATATTATACCATGACACTCATACTAGAGCTACAGCATTTTAAACTACTTTTTATTATCACATAGCAGAAAGGGACCTTAGTGATTATCTAGTTCAACATCTTCATCTTACAGAATTAGAAAACCTTAAGAGTTTAAGCAACTTTAGACTTCATCTAGGCCAGTGCTTCTTAAACTGTGGGTTGTGACCTATGGGGTTGCTAAAAACCTGGCAACAGTAAAAGGTTTCTGATTGTGCAATGACCAGAAATTAATTAAAAATCAAATGTGTAATGAATCCGAGGTGTTTTTGGCAGTACTTGCCCATGTTGCATTGGGCAACTTCACTGCAGCCTTGATTCTGAACACACATCATGCACACTTTGCACTACGCATGCTGTCATGCCCACACAGCACCAATGAATGCTGCCAAAACATAAAAAAGGGTTGTGAGTAGAAAAAATTTAAGAAGCTCTGATCTAGGCCAACCCATGCCTGAGCATCAGCCAGTGTTTTGCGTAGTACCTGGCATGTAGTAGACAGTAAATGTTTATACATTGATTGATTGCTGCTGTATCTCTGATAAGTATCTTGGCTTGAAGTACTCGATTGATGGAACTCATTACCTTTCATGGTAGCCCTTTCTTCTTTTGGACATGTCAAATTTTTAGGGTTTTTTTTTTCCTTTGGTGGAGCCAGAATTTCCCTCTGCAACTTCTATTTATGGTTTTTAGCCCTGCAACCATGGCAATTATAATTGCCTTTCCCAGCTTTTCAAATACTTGAAGACAGCTATCATGCCCTAAGTCTCCATGCTGAACACCTCTAGTCCCTTCAAAATCTATGGTTTGTGCTCTGTTCTTTTCACCATCTTGGTTCCCTACTTCTAGATGATAATTGTGTGTGTATAGTGCTCTATGTGTAAATATGATCACATTTATTCATATATTATCTGTGTATATATATATATATACATGTCTATGTTGCATATGTATATATCTACCTAATACTTTAAGGTTTGCAAAACACTTTACAAATTAACAACCCTGGGAGGGAGGTGGTATTATCTTCATTTTATAAATAAGAAAACTGAGGCAGACAGGTTAAGTGACTTGCCCGGAATCACATAGATAGGAAGCATTTGAGGCCGGCTTTGAACCCACTTCTTCCTGACTTTAAGGTCTAGCACTGTGTTGTGTTACTTAGCTCTCATTAAGTTATTTCCTTTAATCAGATGCCCAAAACAATACAAAAGTCCAAATGGAAGCTCATCTGAACTCTGAAATATAATGGTGTATGTAATTCATAACTCCCTCCGTGTAGCAAAATTCCTCATGCAATATTTAGCAGGGTATAGCCTGCAGAGCTGGTGAGTTGTTTAAGAAATAAAATTAGTCTCCTCAGGGGGAGCTAATTAGTCTGTGTAAGAGTCTTAAGATAAATTACACACCTCTTCATATGGGGAAACAGACCTTAGAGAGCTGAAACAATATGTTCAAAGGACAGAGCTTAGATCAAAGCCTCTTGACTTTCAATCCCATGATTTTTCCACTACACCATGAATCAGCTCAGAAGAGAGGACTATTTCCTCGTACAGAGAAGATAAGTTTGTCTACTTTGGTAATTCCTAGGACACTCTGAAGGGAAGTGCAAAAGATCAAGTTTCAGACCTCACTTATTTGTTCCACGACATTAAGTCACTAGTGGAATGTATACTTTATGCCAGGACAAAAGGATGAAATCCAAACATGGTCATTTATGTTGTGTAAATGATAGCAGCAACTCACCTTTTTGTCCACAACATAAAATATTTCTCCAAATGAACTTTCATAATCCCCACATCAGTAAACCCATAGCTTCAAGGAGTGCTATGTTTCTGTCCAAATTTTCTTTTGATATAGTGGAGGGCAGTGGACTTGGATTCAGGAGTCCGGTCTATACTATTAACTACTTCTGCACCATTGGGTAAGTTACTCTACCTCTCTGGGTTTGTTTCTTCCCCTTTTGAGTAGAGAGGTGTGAACCTCTATGGTCGATAAAATGGATATAATCTCTACCCTATGTATGTGAAATCCTAGTTGTGTAATAGAAGTGGTATGCAAATTTACAGTGGCATTGAAACCCATCACTTTCTCTAACGTCATTATAAAGGATGGCTAGATAAACTTTTGTAGGATCATAGGATTTAGGGCTGGAAGTGATATGAGAGATCATATATGTTATGTTATATAGAGAAAGGGAAATTGAGGCATAGAGGTGAATTGACATTCCAAATTTATATTCATGCCAATAATAAGCAGCAATCAGAATTTAAACTCCTGTCCTACTCCATATCCAGTGATCTAATGCCTCAAATATGTGGCCATATATTTTTTTGCCTAATCCATGCACGTTTTCAGCTCCTTTATACTTCAGTGAAGATGAAATTTATTGTATTGGCCCTATTTTATACATTTGGTAGGATGTGGGAGGGAAGATGTCAACATTTCCATCAGAAAGGGCTTCAAAAACTTAACTGTTTAAAAAATAGAAAATAGTGCAGCTATAGATCTCATGGTAAACCATAAAGAAATTTGACTGATGGGACAAGATAATAGCATGTACATGAACATTATTTAGACTACCATAGAAGAAAAATATATCAATGTTATAAAACAGTTAAACGGATCAGATGTGTTCCATTATTATTTGGGAGGTCAAAATAAAGCCATGGGGCATAAAAGCTAAAATCAGATTAGAGGGCTAGAAATATTTTCTTCTCAATACTTTAATAATTTCTCTTTTTTCTTTCTTTACTTGTGAACTCAGTGTCTGCATGGCTGTGTTTCATCAACATTTATGTCTGCCTACCCAGAAATTGTGATGATGTCAACCCAGTCCTGGGAATAATTTTAATTTTGTTCTCTTTGTCTAGCCACCTCTATTATTTTGGAAACACATGCAGATAATGGTAGTTGGCTTAATTGCTTGATGACAACAGATGTTAAGCAAATGGAAAAATTTGGAGCCCAGAGAATTTTCACTAATACTGTTCTCACTGGGTGAAATACTACTTCTATTTTCTAAGAGAAAGTATTTACTGTTATATTTAAGAGCAGAAGACCTGGGTTTGAATCCTAGCTCTACTGTCTACTATGTGACCTTTTCCCCTCCCTGGCCCCCAGGTTTCTCATCTGCAAAATGAAAAGATTAGACTAAAAGAATATCCAGTGTCCTATCTAGCTTTAAATCATAAGATCTTTGGATTTTTTAATTCTGAAAACCATGGGACTTAACTGAATCTGAATCCCAGAAAGAAGGCTGTTGAGACAGGGTAGAAGTCATAGCTAGTTGCATATTGTTCCAAGTTGCCTTAACAACAAATGTATGCATTTATACAGAGCCAGCTAGTAACAAGAGGAACAGCCTCAGCAATCCCCTAGTTATTTATAATGCATTTCTTTACCCTGATTTCAGTTACGTGTTAAACATGGATGGTGGATGGTTTATATATTTATGGGTCCTCTTTAAAGGATCTATAGCAGTAAACAAGAATTTCGGTGGTTGGATTTGATACTGTCAGAGGTAGTACTTATAGTACCAAGTTCGTGAATCCATCAATATTTTGAAAAGATTAATTAAACAAGACTGTGCCCTATCATTAACTTTCTTATTACCACCCAGTCTTGGGTGAGTAATTGAGTTTCCTGGTATGGGTTCTCTCTTAATCAACTTTCCTGATCTATAGGACTGGTAATCTACTACAGATGGTAAGCTGGAAATAAAACAAACTTTTAACAATGACAAAATCTCTCTTGCAGAATTGTTGTGAGGGAAGCCCTTTGTAAACCTTCAACTTCTGTAATAATGTATTATTATTCTTTTTATTAAAATTTGGCTTTATCTCACATATATTTTCTTTTCTATCCAGAGAAGATGGAGATATACAAAAACTTTCCATTAACCCAGTTGAAATAAGATCAGAAATTTTACCTGGTTTTTTGTTTAAAGAAATTCTTTTGGAATAGTACCAAAAATGATTTCATTGCTATAAGAAAATGGTGAAAGAGAGGGAGAATCCAGAACATAATTCTGATAGTCAATACTGGATTCATTAGAGTGTGAAGTGGGACGGAAGCAAAGCTCGAAGGGATTTTTTCACAAAAACATGGGAATTCAGGTGCAAAAGGACCTTAATGATTACTGGGTCTCAACTCCACCCTTGACTGTGACCCAGAGATGGAAAGTAACTTACCTACGGACACATAGCTCATTAGTGGAAGAACTGGAACTGGAATCCATATCTCCTTCTTAACCCATATCTACTTCATTAAATATACCAGGATAATTTTAAAATATGCACAAAGGTTAATAATGAGTTTATTAAGAATATTGTATTTACATATACTTTTAGTTATTTTATGATGTATTGTTAAAGTAAATTTCTTCAAAATGTAAACTTCACTAAAATTCTACTCTGATGTCTTAATATTGTGTGGAACAGACCAAAGGTTATATGAGTGTATCCTCAGTTAAGGTTTCAAGAATGGGCTTGTTGACAGATTATAGATATTTCTGACAAAGATCAATCTAGCTAAGAGCTGAGAGGGTCATCACAAAAGTGGCTATACCATGATGCAATCTGCAGCCCCAACAACAGATAAGGATCATTTTCTAAGACATAGAGGGAAATTTCACCCTAAGAAGTCTAGGATTTTTGAAGCATTGAAATTATGTATATGTGTGTGCACACATAATCATCTTTGTTGTTTTTCTCCTAAAAGGAAATGGGAAAGGATTGTATGACCAACCTGGATATGTGAGCTTCCATTAACAGTATTCTCAGTCCTAAGTCTCCTGGATTTGAAATGGGCACATCTTCAAGACCATTGCTGTAAGCATCTAAGAGTTCCGAGGAAGCCTGGTGCATGTACCTGGTGGTTGTGAAACTATCACATAATGGTCCATCTTCTCTACTTGAAAGTCATGGCATCTTTGTAATAGTTCCTGGGTCTTTGAAAAGTGGTTTAAAAGCAAAAAAAAAAAGTTAAAATTGCACATAAATGGCATAAATGAGTTTTTTTTCTCTTCATTATTTTTTATTTCCAAGCAAAATGGACACAGAAAGTATCAGCAGAGATAATGGAAGGAGCCATGTCCTTAGAGTTTTTGGAATAACCAGGGTTAGAAACCTAGGACTGCTCTTAATTGGTGGGTTGAACTTGTGCAACACATTTCCCTCTGGGTCTTTTTTTCAGTTACAAAATGAGAATGCACTAGGTATTTCTAAAGTGCTTTCACATTTGAATGTTCTGTTTTTAAAAACATATAGTTGAAAGGCAAATTAGAACATAGAACATAGAATGTTCAATCTGGAATGAAGCTTAGAAAATAGAACTTGAAGAAACTTATATTGTATTATGTTGTATGTTAAGTTTCCTTTTAGCTCTAATATTCTGTGATTTCTTCTTTAGAATGATACATTCATTTTCTTAAATGAATTCATCTATTCATTTATCATCTTTACGCAGATGACTCACAAATCTCCATCTCTTGCCTGAACTCCAGTCCTATATCACCTACTGCCTCCTGGATGTCTCCACTTGGAAGCTCTATGGGCATCTCAAACTCCAAAATGGAACTTGCTTTCATTCTTCCTAAACCTGTCCGTCTTAATAACTCACTTATTTCTGTTGAGAGCACCTTCCATTTACCCAGGTCATCAAGTCTGGAGCCATTCTCTTCTCTCCCTACATCCAATAATTTGCCAAGTATTATTGATTCTACACAAGATCTTTTGTATCTGGCTTTTCTCTGTTCATATAGCCATCATTCCAGTTCAGACCCTCATCACAAAGCCTTAGTTGTTGGCTACTAATTGGTTTTTTCCTATTTCCCATCTCTCTTCAATTCATCCTTCACATAGCTGCTGAATGGGTCTAACCATGTCACTCCTGTTCGAAAAGCTTCACTGGCTTCCTAATGCTTCTAGGATAAAATACACATTCCTTTGTTTATCACTTAAAACCCTTTAATCTGGCCCCAGCTCCTCTTTTGACACTTATTTTACATCAGTTCCTTCCATGCACTCAGAGTTCGGGCAGACTGGGCCTATTTGCTATTCACTGCATATGATATTTCATCTTCCATGTTGATGCCTTCACAAGTCTATCCTCTGTTTCTGAAGTGTTCTTTCATATCTCTTTTTCTTAGACTCCATAAATCCTTTCATGGCTCAGTTCAGATGTCATCTTTTATTTAAGCCTTTCTCAATTACAACCTTGGTCTTTTTGGAATTACTTTGCATTTAGTTATGTATATGTATGTAATACCTTTCCTCCCACCCCTAGTAAAATGTAGCCTCCTTGAGGACAATGACCTTTTATTTTTGTATCGCCTAGACTCTAGGGTGCTTGAACAGCTTTGTTCAAAAACAATGAATCTTTTTCCAGTTATTATTATTGACTTGCCAACTGACAAATTCAGAACATAGAGTTTTGAAAATAGTGGGCAATAAATGTTTGCCAAATTTCATTTCATTGGTGGAAAGCTCCAGAGAAAAAGAGGAAGACTCGTAAGAACTAATGCAGAATGAAGTGAATAGAACCCAAATTATTTACACTCCTTTATAATAATATGATAAAGAAAAATAACTTTGAAAAATCTGATCAATGAAAGGATAAACCAGGACTGCAGAGAAATGAAGCTGAAGCATGCTACCCACTTCCTGGCAGAGAAGGTGATAAACTCAAGATTCAGAATGAGATATGTATTTTTGGACACGTCCAAAGACGGAATTTGCTTTACTATACATATTACAAGGGTTTTGTTTTTCTTCTTTTGTTCAGTTGGGGGAAAGGGAGGAAAGAAGATAAATGTTTATTAATTGAAAAAATCAAGAACAGGGAAAAAAGATTCATTGCTCTGAATTGAATTCTACCACTACCATTCTATGATTTTATGGAATATGATAGAATATGTGAATAAACATGGTATATTTAATAAAACCAGAAAGCTTTTCAGGTTCTGTATACCATGAAGCTCTTGATAGGAATTTTTACTGGAATGAGTTTTGAAGACTGGGAAGTAAAAGTCTACTGAAGAAAACTAGCGGTAGAAGTCAGATTTTATGATTATTTGGGTTCTACAATCTGCTCAACTTTGACTGCAGAGACTACAGAATGAACAAGACTTCCAGGCTCCTATCTATCACTGTTGTGCAGCTAAGCCACAGTTGGTTAGGATAATCAGATCTCATAGAATGGAATGGTCCTAAAACAGCTTTGTTCAACAATAGTAAAGCTCCCCGCCCCTAATTATTAGTAATTACTATGACTCTCACTTTACCACTTGCTGGTTGACAAAACAATCGTATTTCTATTGCCATGGGTGAGTTATATGTAGTCAAATTTTTCTGTAAACAAATACGTGCTTTATGTGGCTGCAGATTTCTTTTTTTTAATGTATTGATACATTTTGACAGAAAAGATACTTTGTAACAAACACTCAAACCATACCCTTTCAAAAGTACATTTCTGGGATGGTGTTGAGGAAAGAAACACATATGGAACCGATTATTGATTATTAACAGAAAGAAGCAATATGTCTTTTGGTTTTGCTAATAGCAGTATCTTTGAACAGTATGGACAACCACAGTTTTGTTTCCTCTTAATGTCTACGTTATTCATAGTATGGTCATTGTGTAATATAGCTAGAGGTTCTAAGGCTGGCACCTAGTGAATAAAACCACTGCTTGGCAAAAGCTCCTGTTTTCTTTGCTTTGCACCATTTATTACTCTTTTTCCCCCTGAATTCTTCATAGTCAACATTCTTTCCATCATAGTAATATACCATCATATTCATAGTCCACAATTTGCTAAGCCATTTCCTAATCAGTGGGCACATTTTCTTAGCCTTTTATTATTACAAATAATGTTGGTATGTATTACTCCATTTTCTGAATATGGCTCTCTTCTTTTTGTCTTTTGGAATTTGTCCTATGGGAATAACTTCCTTGGGAATTAGACTGAGTAGTATAAATGATTTAATAACATTCATTACATTATTTCAAATTAGATTCCAGAGTGATTGAACAAACTCATGGTTTTACTAGTCAATTGGCATGCTTGTCTTACCCTGGCCTTTCCAACAATGAATTTTTCTCCTTTTGAACATCTTTGTGAGTTTGTTGGTAGGGAGGTAGTATCTGAGGTTTGTCTTAATTTGCATTTTTAGTGTGATTATGAAATATTTTCATATGGTTTTTGGTAGTGGAAATTTCTTATGAAAGTCATTTGTTCCTGACATTCAACTACTTTGCTATTAGATAATAGTTCTTGATCTTAGCATCAATTTCCTAAAGGTTTTGGATGATAGATTTTTATATAAGATATTTCATGCAACAATTGTTTCCCAAAATATATTTTATTGATTCTAGCTGCATTGATTTTATTTGTGCTAAAACTTTTAAATTTTATATAATTGAGATAAACTTTTATTTTTATAGCTTCTTATGTGTTTTGACTGGTTCTGATTTTTATGTCTTTCCATAAATGTGAAAGATAAAATTCCAAATTTTATGTTTTTTATACTTAATTTTTTCCAGTGGGAATTTATTTTTCACCAAACTGCTTTCAAACTTCCCAACAGTTCTTGTTCTTGTTAAAAGGAACACCTTACTCAATAGTTTGTATTCCTGGGTTTAGTGAACTCTAGACTTTTGTCTTTTCCAACAGATTGCAATCTCAATCATTTCCCATTTCTTCCCAGATAATCATTGTCCTGTCTACTGGTTCCTTCCCTACTTTCTTCATTCATACTCAAGCCTCTCCCTTCCCCTACTCATCCCCTCCAAATCCCCTGAACAAAAACACACCACCACCACCGTCACAAAAAAAAATCGTTATACCATAACATACTCTCAATTCCCTTTCTCATCCTCCCTCCTTGAAAAAGCTGTCCACATTTGATGCCTTAACTTCCCCTTCTCACTCACTACTTAATCCTTTGTAGTCTGGCTTTTGACCTCACTACTCAACTAAAACCACTCATTCTAAAGTTACCAATGACCTCTGATTGTGAAATCTTATGGACATTTCTTCCTTTTCAACTTCTCTGCTCTATTTGATACTGTTAACCATCCTCTCCCAGATACTTTCTTCTTTTGGGGTTTTCACGGCACTGGTTCCACCTGGTTCCCCATCTGTGTTATTATTTTTCAGTCTCCTTTGCTGGCTCATCATTCATGTCACATCTGCTAAATGGAGGTATTCTCTAAGGTTCTATCCTAAACCATTTCCCCTTTTCCCTCTACATACTTTCTCTTGGTGAGGCAACAAGGTGGTTCAAAGAGAGCACTGGGCTTGGAGTCAGGAAGACCTGAATTCAAATCTAGTTTCAGACACTAGCTGTGGGACTGTGGGCAAGTCACTTAATCTCTGCCTTAGCTTCCTCAACCATAATATGGTAATAATAATAATAATAACTCTTACCTTACAGGGTTGTTGTGCGGATCAGCTGAGATTATATTTGTTAATCATTTTGCCTAATGTATAAGATATATATGTACCTGTCTTTCCTAATAGAAATGAAACTCCTTGTGAATAATGATTGTTTTGTACTTTGTTCTTATATCCACAGCACATAATACAGTGCCGGACACATAGTTAGAACTTAATAAGTACTTGTTGATTAATTGATTTTTAAGTCTTGCTTATCTAGACCATTTCACTTATTTTAAAAAAAAATTTAATGCTTGGTAATTTTGATAAGTACTTTTTGATTAGTAGTACAGTTTGAGATATTATATAGATAATATATATATATATATGCATATAGTGCTGAGCCCCTTTTGTACTTTTTAAAATTATACACCTTCCTATTCTTTCTTTTTGTTTTACATCATAGATATTTATTGAATAGATTCACATATACTCATGCATATACAAAACACATACACTCTATAGGTTACATACAGTCCACTGATACCATATTCCTTCTTCCCCACCTGGCATAACTACATGTAGACAAGACTGATCAGATCTAGTTAACTTCTAAGGGAGATGTGAAATCTGTCACCATATAGTCATTCAATTCACAATTATTTATTAAGTAGATACTATTTACAGGAGTTTGCCAAGCATTGATATGTGTGATATTGGGGCTATCCTAGAATCGAATTTTATTTTTTAAATAGTGTGGTATAATGTATAGAGAACCAACCTTAAAGCTAGAAAAATATGGGTTCAAGTCCTGCCTCTCACATGTACTAACCATATGATCCCAGACAAGTCATTTTATCTCAGTGCTCTAGGCAACTCTCTAACTCTCAAGTTATATAGAATGTACTTTCATATTCTTGACCTTTTATGCTTTGAAATGAATTTTATTATTTTGTCTAATTTTATAAAATACCCCTTTGGTGATCTGATTGGTATAGCAAAAAATATCTAGTATTATTTGGGTAATATAATTTTTACTAAACTGATATGGCTCTGCTGTGAATGCTAAATACTTTTCTAATTATTAAGGTCTTTTTTGCATGTAAAGTTGGTTTCAGTTGTAGACTAAAGACCTACATGTGTTTTGGTATGTCAGTTCCCAGATACTTACTACATTTTGTTGTATTTTTAAATCAAATTTATTTTCCTATCTCCTTCAGGGTTTTTTCTTTATTGAAGCCATTAATCACCTTAAATTTGTCATGGTTGGTTCTCCAAGTAAAATACCATATAGTCAAACTGAGACCACACTGTTTCTCCTTCTCTTTATGCTTATTCCCTCAATTTCTTTTTCTTGTCATTGCCATACCTGGTATTTTCTGTAGCCTGTTAAATGAGAATGAAGACAATGAGCATACTTGCTTTACTCCTGATGTTACTGAGAAAGCTTTTATTCCTTCCTTTCTTTTTTCCTGCAAATAAAGTTTCTAACTACATTTCCTGGAGATACCCTGAATTCAACATTTCCAGCACTGAATTTGTTTTCTTTACCCCCCAAACCTACCACTCTTTAATATTTATTTCTGTCAGGGTACTACCATTATTTTAGTCTTTCAGACACTATCCTTGATTCTTTATTTTCCCTTATGCCATATATCTAGTTGCCAAATTTTGCATTTTCTACCTCTCATTCATCTTACTCCCTTCCCTCTGTTCACATAGCTATTTTCATTCAACCAATTATGACCCTTCATCTAGATTATTTTAATAGCTGTTTAATTGCTCGCCCTGCCTCAAGTCTTTCTCGCTCCTCCACTCAGCTGCAGTAATCATAAATCTGACTATATCCAGTAGTTCCTGTTGACTCTAGAACCAAATATAACTTCTCTGTTGAAGTTTTAAAGCCTTTCACATTTTGACCCCATTTTATCTTTACAGAATCATCGAACATTACTCCCTTTCCCATGATCTGTGATCCAACCAAATTGGCCTTCAGAAATGGCTGTCTGTTACCCCTTTCCTTGTCTTTGTATTGAATTTCCCCCATGGCTAGACCACATTCTTTCTTCACCTCAACTTCATAGAATTCCTCTTTCTCCAAGATGAAGGTCAATCACCATCTTCTACATGAAGCCTTTTATGATCTCAATCGAGTTAGTGCCCCCTCAACTACCTTATATTTAATTACATTGTATTTATTTATATCTATTTTGCATATGCTTGCATATGTACTTGTCTTCCGATTAGAGTGCAAATTCCTTGAGAACACAGGGAATGATTCATTACTTGTGTTTATATACTTTGTATATGGCATATGGCCTGTCACAGAGTTGGCATTTAATAAGTGCTTGTTGATTGGCTGGTATTTCACTGTTTTTTTCAAAACTCAGTTATTTTTATCAGTTTTGTATTTTTTTCGTTTTCATATTTGTTTATCTCATTTTTAGGATTTCTATTTTTGTGTTTCTCTTGGGATTGTTTGGTTAATTTTCTTGCCTGTGATTTCATGTTCAACTATTTGGCTTTCTCTTTCTCTCTTTTGTGAAATCAAAGATATACATTTCTTCCAAGGATGGCTTTAGATTTGCCCCACACATTTTGGCATGTTGTCTCCTTATCTTTTTTAATATAATTATTCATTATTCTTATTGTTCTTTGACTCATTTATTCTTTGGGATATAATTATTTGGGCTCTGAGTCCTTTATTAATATTTTAGTTATCATTTATGATGTTTATTGCATTATAGTCTATGAAAGATGTTTGGAATATTTTGGTTTGTCTACATCTGTTTATGGGCTCCTTATATCCTATCACTTCTTAGGATTTTTGTAAAGGTACCATTCAGTGCTCAAGAATTGATATGTTCTTTATGATTCCCATTCATTAATCACTAAATAGCTATCATATCTAAATATTAGAGGCATGATGTGTATATGTGTGAGTGTGTGTGCATGTGCGCACATGTTCCATTTCTATAGGACCTAAATTATGTAGTTTCTCTGTTTCTTTCTGACTATATATATTTTTACTATAGCCTTGGACTAGAGGATGACTGCCAATTAAGCTTATTTATATTCAGTCAAGGAATAAGAAGTTCTAGTCTAGCCCCTGACTTTAAATCAACATCAGTTTTTATGTTTTAGGTGTGTTTCTTGTGTAGAGCAAATTGTTGTTTTGCTTTCTAATCCATTTTGCCACCATTCCCCTCTTTTTTATGGTTAAGTTCATCCTACTCTTTTACAAACTCCAAGTGCCAGCTGTACTGGCTAATTTGGTATTCCTTATACTTGACATTCTATTTTCCATCTCTATGTCTTTGCCTTGGTTGTCCCCCTGGAATGTACTCCCTCCTTGCCTCACTCTCATAGAATCCTTAGCTTCCTTCAGGGTCCAGCTCAAATGCCACTCCCCATAGACCTATCTGATCTTCCTTACATTACAATTACGGTTATGATTGTTATTTGTTTTCTGTCTGCCAAATCTTATTATAATAGGTCTATTCTAAGTCTGTAATAAGTGAAAGAAAAATCATTTATCAAGTGTTTACTAAGTGCAAAACACTGTGTTAGGTGCCAGGGATAAAAATGGAAAAGCGGAGGTAGTCCATACTCTCCAGGAACTCTCATTCTATATTGAGTTTCAGTCCCAAGTTGGATGGATAGGTTCTATTGTATTCAGGGTACATCATCAAAGCAGATGTTAATGTATCTTTTTTTAATGTAATTTCCAATGAGAAAATGATATCTCCTCCTGATGTTGAAACTTATGAATAAGGTGAATAAGGAACTAGTTACCATCATCCTCAGTTTCAACTGGGACAAGATCTACCTCGTCAGAAGAGATCTGTGACCTATTAAGTCTTCTCTGTTCTATCTGTTGCTGAGAAGGGAGGGGTAGTTCATTCTCCATTTTGATTCGTGGACACTGGTCTATGGTCATTGACCTACACCACACACAGAAGTATTCATTGGGTCCTATCTCCATAAGGTTTGATTCACAGTGGTTTTGGAAGATTAACTGGAAGTAGTACTGATGGTGGTTGTAGAGGGAGCTGACAATCCCAGGGCTCTTGGTCTTACTTTCTTGTTGGTGGCAGTTGGCTATCACTTAGTAGGGATGAGGAAGGTAGATCTCTTCTTCACTGTGACTGGTCTCCTCAATAATGGCTGCAGGGACCAGACTGGAAGCAGAGCTGGTGGTTTACATAGTACTGCTATCCCCAGGGCTCTTAGCTTTAAAGTCCTGGGATAACTTCATTGGGGTCTGAGGGGAGATGGTGCTGGTGACTTGACTCTCCTGGCATATACTTCTACTTCCTATTTCTCTTCTTCAGGGCACGTTTCCACTTCAGCTAGACTGAGTTGCCTGCCCCATAGGTTGAATAGTGTCATCAGTGAGTGAGAATGGCTAGACTTTTCTACATAGGTGTTGCTTCCCTGAACTGCATGTCTTTTTGAATCTACTTGTTGAGAGTTCATTTTTTCCTTTTTTATAGGCTTCTATCTGTAGGCTTTGAATCACTCAAAGATGCTACTGAATTCTGCACTCTATTTTAACATCACCAAACCAATAGAAATTTCCAAACTAAGAGTTCTAGGTTATAATTGTTCATTCTCCAGTTTAATAATTCTTGGACATTAAACAAGCTGTTAAGAGGCCATTTTCAGAGCACATATTTCCAGTTTTTGCTGGAGAATGTCCATCTTTCACTCATAATGAAATCAACTTGTCATCTCTTGAACTCTCCGCAGAATGTCATGGACACCAGGTCTGTTTAAATAAAGGTAAAATGAAGACCTCATTCCCTCTTAGGATGAGTAGATTCTGCTGGGTGAGAGAGGCTGCTTGAGGTAGCAGTGCTCCCGGTGGGTTCCTGTTTGATCTTTCCCATCAATAAGCACAATAGGAAAGTATTTGTGGTACTCAATTATATCTTCTACTGAATCGAATTTCTGAAATACAAAAAAGTGTTTAAAAATTATTCACAATTACAAACCATGTCCAAGACAAGCCAAACAATTTAGTTCAACAAATTCAACAAATACATTAGGTTTTTGGGAGAACTGGACTGAGATCTTGAATTTCTTTTTTAAGTTAGTCAATGGTTAAACATGGTCTGTGTGCATTGGGAAGGTTTAGCGTAGATGGATTGCTTAAATGAGCAAGGTAGAGGGAAATGTATCCCATTGTTGTAGCACTTGGCAACCAACTAAACCTTGAGAGAGGGAGAGGGCAAGAACTGTAGCCCCTAATGGGCCAGCGTTGATACATTAAAACCAAGCTAAGTTGATTGGTTTCTCATGTGAAATGAGAGGGTCTAGCTTCTAGCCAATCCCAAGCCCCTAATCCCTGTGGGGAGAGTACACATGTTCAGTGAGTGCCAAAAGAGGCCATCATTTTCCTGCTCCTCCCCTAAGAAGGGAGATTTTATTTTTCCTTTTCTTTACTGTTTTAGATTGAGATAAGCCCTAAGCAACAAGACAGGCAGTAGCCTATTAGGAATTTTCATGATGTTTGTCAAATTGTGCCAATATATATGTTGAAGTATGGAAGAATATGAATTACCATATCTGAGTAGGAACTTCTACAAAGAAGTCTTCCCAGACTCTTTAGTACCAAGTTCTGGGGAAGTCATTTGAGATGGATAATGCAGAAGTCAGTAAAAGGCTATCCAGCATTTGACTTGTGTCAAACATATTGCAGGAGTTTTTCTGAAGACAGTAAGTAAAGGGTGAGGTGGATACCACCCCCTCTTATTTTTCCTTTAATACCATAACTAGTTAAGAATGTCTCAGTCAATCAATTACTTATAGGCCTTAGACTAAGTGCTAAACAGCTTTCCAACTGGGATGATGTTGCACAAGAATCAAGTTCAGAAAGTTGGCTGTACCTCAAGGCATTTTTGAATTATCAAAAAAGCTGAGAAGGAATTGATTTCCAGAAACTGGAGGAAGTGTGTCTTTCCAACACAGCCCCAGAGAAGAACTACCAGCAGGTGAAAACCCTTGGTCAAATCTCCTTCCCTCCCTTTCCCCTTTGGCCAGTGGATGTCCTTCCTACTGGTGTTCTGGCATCATCTCTAGATCAGCTTGCAGTAGTATCTGCATTAGGGGCCAAGGATAGATGGATGAAGTTGACCATGCTTAAGGGGAGCTTCTTGAGCACACTACAAATGGGAGAAAAGGACTTGTAGCATCCCAGAGCTATGAATTATCCATTTGTCACATGTGTTCTCTAGGCTTGAGCCCACTTTTCCCTGGATTCTGTATGTATTGATGGGAGAGTGTGTCATAGTCTCTGGATGTTTTGTACTAATTTATTATCATGACCCTTTAGTACATGTTCTTGTCTAAAAATTACTTAAGGCTGGATGACTAAATTGATTCTGAATAGACACACACTGCGAGCAAGCTTATGACTTTAGAGAAATACCTCTTGCTCCTCAGGGACACTCCTAGAATGCTGAAGAGGGTATTAAAGTTTTGGGGACCTGACTCAAAGTTTTGGGGACCTGACTCATTGATAAGAGCCAAAGTCAGCTGAGACCTTATATGGGCTACATTTTTTAACTAAGGAGAGGGATAAATACTGTTAGGTAGATTCTCTTTGCTCATATTGGTCAAGTCAGAAAGGAAGTTTAAAGGCCCCTGGACTGCCTAGACCCTGAACTGTCTGGAAGGATTATGGTCAAAAGATAAATCTGAAAGTCACTAAATAATGTTACTTCTTGGTGACCCCTTTCTATACTCCCCCCAACCTCAGCTTGTATGTAATTCTTTGTTCAGGTCATATTATATTGCAGGAGACTATGTCTTTTCTGGGCAGGTAGATGGTGGAGTATATAAAGTGCTGGGCCTGGAGTCAGGAAGACTCATCTACGTGAGTTCAAATCCAGCTCAGATACTTACTAGCTTGTGACCCTATTGGCCTCATCTGTAAAATAAGCTGAAGAAATAAATGGCAAGCTCTTTCAGTGCCTTTGCCAAGAAAACCCCAAATGGGATCACAAAAAGAGTCAGACACAGTTGAATTGACTGAACAAGAAAAACAATGTCTTTTCTAATGGCTCAAGTTCCCTCGTATTAGGTAATTGACTAGGGTCTTTAACCACATGTGATCTCTTTTCTATAGGGTGCTAGATAATAAAAACTCGCCCTTCCCTTCACTGTAGAGGAACAACACAGGAAATCCATCTTTTTCTCTCAAGTAGAACTACTGTTTCCTCTTACATCACCCACTCCACCTAAGCTACTGCTAGTCCAAGTTAATTACTTGCATAGCAGACTCCTTCATAGCAAGACAGTATGATAAAATAGAACAACACTAGCTCTTGGAATCAGAGGACCTGAATTCAAATCCTGCCTCTGATGTTTACTAACTGTGTGAACTTGGGTCACCTTAGGTGGCAGAGTGGATAAAGCACCAGCCCTGGACTTAGGAAAAACTGAGTTCAAATCCAGTCTCAGACACTTACTAGCTATGTGACTTTGGGCAAGTCACCTCACCTCTTTTTGTTTAGGTTTCCTCATTTGTAAAATGGGGATAATAATAGCATGTGCCTCCCAAAGTTGTTATGAGGATCAAATGAGATAGTATTTATAGGCATTCACCATAGTACCTGACACAGAGTGCTATCCTTATCATCATCAAACCCACTGATTCCAATTTCTGTAGAGTGAGGTGGTTGCCCTAGATGGCTTCTGAGTTTCCTTCTAGCTCTAAATCTATGAACTTATGTGTGGAGGCAAAATATATAAGCTACTAATTGGTAATCAAAACAAAATAGCTTACATGCAAATTCTACAATATAGATATCAGAAGACACTAATATTTTATATACATAATTGAGAATTTAGTGCATAACCCTACTATTGTTTTAACCTTTGTGATTTATAGTATCTTTTCTTCTGGACGACCAGTATGATACTGACTTATGATTTAATATCAAAAAGTATAATTTTGATTTGTGCTCCTTTTCCATTTGATAAACATTTTGCTCCTAAATTGTAGCTTTAATGTAAGAATCCAACAGGATGAGGCTATTGATAGAACTTTCCCTGAGGATTTTCCACAAGAGCATATGAGGCTCAAACTTCTTTTGTCAAGGCGGGGTAGGTTGATAGGAATTCCTCTCAGGTGATCATCCTCTAAAGAGCTATTTGAATATTTTCTAATAAAATTATTATTTCTAACAGAGCTGATTGTTAAACACAACACTGAGTAACTTAGTTTATTTTCTTTGACATAAGAAATAGATTAGGGAAAAATAAGTTGTCAGCTGTCAAAACAAGCAGAATCAGCTATAAGAATAACAGGACTAGAGTTTAAGTTCTGGCTTTACGTTGATTATCTGCATGACTTTGGCCTCATCCTTTTATCTCCTCTGATTTTTCTCAACAATCTGGTGAAATAGGTAGTGTGAGTATTATTATATTCCTATTTTATAGGTGAAGATACTGAAGCTCAGAGGGAATATTTTGGAACTATAAAAATCTCAACATATATATTATCAACATTATTATTGTTATTGTTGTTATCGTGGGTACTGAGAGGTTTTCTGTTCTTTGCCTAGTAGATACTAATATCTCTGTAGCTTTTATCACAGCTAAGATATGGTGGGTCAACAATGGGCCTTAAAATACTTTCAGTAAGGATAATGAAGAATTTCAGTAACATTCAAGTTAATCCAAAAAGCGTTTCTTATGCACCTGCTATTTGCAAGGCCTAATGTTAGGCAATAGGAATACAAAGATAAAAAAATTGCTTAGGCCCTAATCATAAAGAGCTTATTATATAGCATAAGGAATAAGACACAATAAGTATAATACAAAGTAGACTTGAGTTAGGTACCAAGGATGGGGCTATACAAACTGATATGAGAAATATGATAAAACATAGGTTTTTCACCAGGAGAGTATAATAAACCAATTTAATTGGAAAATTAGACAAAATAGATTCATTGCTCAGATTCATAAAGTTCTTTTGTCTGACAAGAGTCAATTGAATCAAGATTAATGATATAACTTTCTCCATATAAGACCAGGGAAAGTGTTAAAGTCAAAATCAATAACTGTGTTGGGCATTAAATTAAGAATCAGAAGCTGAGTCCTAATCCCAGCTGTGCCAATATCTAATGTCTGTGATGAGATCCTTTCTGGGTCTTAGAGATCACCTAAGACCTTTCCCATCTCTGAATTGCTAAAAGTTCAAGTCACTATATTATAAAATCACTGGGACTATGCCTACATGAAGTGAATAAAACAAGTCTGTTCTACCAAATAACCAATTAATTCAGAGGTAGAGTGTCAAATTAGTCAAACTTTGACAAACAAAAATCAATAAACCCACTACAAAACAACGTTTGGTTCATTTTTAATTTTGAAAACCAAGTATACTAAGTTTCTGTCATGAGGTCCTCTGTTTAAGATGTACTCACCATGACAAATCTGAAGCTGTGCTATAGAATCTGTACATTTGATGCACAGCCACCTCAGAATGATAGAACTTGAGGTTGGAAGAGATCCTAATGATCGTCTAGCCTAACCTATGCCCAAAATGTAATTTACGGGTAAATGAAGATTATTTCTTCAGATTATAATATGGAGTTGGATGGATAACTTATAGAGCACCTCCACTCATGTCAATCAGTAAGCATAACAATATATGTATATGTCTGTCCATCCATCCATCTTCTAGCTACCTAATTTTGGACAGACACTACAAATGTTCAGTGAGCTGGTTCCAAAATTGTTGAGGTGGAGGAAGGTGGGATAGATTATCTTTGGGAAATTACAAATGTTTTAATTACCCCAAGCATCTCCCTAAAACAAAGGTCTACTTTTTAATAAGAATTTTCTTCCAGTGATCTATAGTCTCTGAAGAGTTGAGGTTGAGGATCACCCAGAGAACAGGAAAGGCCTTCAGTGCATTACAATCAAAGAATTATAAAGGAAATGAATTGTAAAGGATATCATTAAGGGAATGTGATCAAAAAAAGAAAATGAACTGATGTTTGAGAGAGATAATTAATGGATATCTTGTATACTTCACTGATATCCTTGGAATATCAGAAAACATTTGAGGCAGATCCCTAGTATTTTAGGGGAATCTTCTATGGTTGGTAGATGGATAGACAGACAGATAGACATGGATAAGAGTCATTCAGATGGGCAGCCATGGGTTGCAATTTTCATCACTGGAGGGAATCCTCACATGGATAATAGTCATCTGAATATTTGATGCTGATAAGCTAGAGGACATGAAAGAGTGTAACCAAGATTTTGGGGGACTGGAAGCCACAGCATATGAGAAAATGCCAAAGGAACTGAAGATGTTTAAGGTGGAGAAGATGGGGAGGAGCATGATAGTTATCGTCATGCATTTGTTGATTAGAAGGATTAGCCTTGTCCTTGGCCTCAGTGGGCAAAACAGTATAACATGTGAAAGTTTCTGAGAGGCAAATTTTACCTCTATGAGAAAAAACTTCCTAACAATTTGATCTACATGAAAACAGAATGAACTGCCAGAGGAGTTAGTGGTTTCCCCTTTAACTGGTGGCCTTTGATCAGAGGCTGGATCATCATTTGTCAGGAAAGATATTAAGAAACTAAGAAGAGAAGTTAATCCTCTGAAGGAAGAAATCAATAAGTGTTGTGGATGAAGAAGTTAGAAGATAGCAGATTTGAGGCAACTCTGTTGAATTCTCTCAACATTCTTCTCCAAACAAATTTGAAATAATACCTCAAATAAAATTTTAGAGTAGCAGAGCCAACAAAAAGCCAGGGTGAAATATTTTTTTTTCCAGGCAAAGAAAATTTAGGAGGTCAGCAGAAGTTTGTGGCATTGGGGTGGAGGCCTGTCTGGAGGTTACACGTATGCAGCAGCAGCAGCTTCAAGTGCTCTCAGCCCAGAGATGGAAGAGGGCCAGATGACTGCTTAGAAAGGAATTACAGGGGACTTTTTGCTGACAATGGGTACAACTGGCACTGATTGGCAACTCTATTGCCGATATGCAGTTCTGGGTTGCAATTCCAGGGCAGAGAGGAACACTGATAGTCACAAGGGGCCCTTGTTACAGTTCCAAGGTAAAGAAGAACATGAACACTTGTGCCTATACAGGACTAGGGGCCTTCCCTGGGTAAAGACCAGAGCACAGACCAGGAGAGCAGTGACCACACCTCTCACAGGATCATAGCACCTTGGAAGCACCACAAATTTGCAGATCCCCAGAATTAGCTCTGAAAACAGCAGCATATAAAAAAAGAAAAGCTTGAAGCTTGGAACAGTGCCTGCCTGCTTTAACATAGTCAAAGTCAAGAAATAGGCTGCAAAATGAATAAAAAACAACAAAAATGTGACCATAAAAAGATACTACTGTGACAGGGAAGACCAAGACATAAACTTAGAAGAAGACAACAATGTGGAAACAGCAACCCAACAAAGCCTCAAAGAAAAATGCTGATTGGACCCAAGACCAAAATGAATATCCTGGAAGAGTTAAAGAAAGAGATAAAAGTGATAGAGGGAAAAGCAGGAAAATAAATGAGGGTGATGAAAAAAATATGAAAAGAGAATTAACTTGGTAAAAGAGGCACAAAAATACTGAGAAAATAACACCTTAAAAACCAAAATTGGCCAAATAGAAAATGAGGTACAAAATCTCACTGAAGAAAAAAATTCCTTAAAAATTAGAATTGGGCAAGTGGAAGTCGACTCCATGAGATATCAATATATAATAAAGCAAAGCCAAAAGAATGAAAAAATAGATGAAAATGTAAAATATCTCATCAGAAAAACAACTGACCTGGAAAAGAGATCAAGGAGAGATAATTTAAGAATTATTGGACTACTTGAAAGCCATGATCAAAGAAAAAAATATATATATATAATATACATATATATATATATATATATATATATATAATTTAAAGAAGTTATTAAGGATAACCTAGATCCAGAGGATAAAATAAAGTTTGAAAGAATACATGGATCACATCCTGAAAGAGATCCCAAAATGAAAACTCCCAGGATTATAGCCAAATTCCAGAGGTCTTAGGTCAAAGAGAAAATATTGCCAGCAGCCAGAAAGAATTCAAATATGGAGCCACAGTCAGGATCACACAAGATTTAACAGCTTTCAGGAGGTTTAGAATATGATATTCTGGAATTCAAAGGAGCTAGGATTATAACCAAGGATAAACCACCTGGAAAAACTCAGTGTACTTCTTCAGGGGGAAAAATGAACATTTAATAAAATAGAGCTGAATAGAAAATCTGACATTCAAACACAAGACTTAAGAGAATTATAATAGGAAGATGATACACGTAACTCCTGAGAACTTTGAGGGCAGCTAAGGGGTACAGGTGGGTAATTCCAGACCTGGAGTCAGGAAGACTCATCTTCCTGAGTTCATTTCTCACCTCAGACACTAGTTATGTCACTCTGGGCAAATTACATAACCCTGTTTGCCTCAGTTTCCCCATCTATAAAATGACCTGTAGAAGGAAATGGCAGACCACTCCAATATCTCTGCCAAGAAAACCTCAAATGGAGTCACGAAGGGCCAGACATGACTGAAAAACAACTGAACAAAAGAACTTTATTAGAGCAGTTAAAAGGAGTTTATATAGAGGGCATGGATGGGAGTCAATTATGTTGGAATGATCTCCAAAAAAAAATTGAAGGGATGAGAAAGAGGGATGCACTGGGAGAAGGGGAAAGGGAGAGGTAGAATGTGCAAAAATTTCTCACATAAAAGAGGTGAGCAAGGAAGAGTTTCTATAGCGGAGGGGTAAATGGGGGATGGGGTGGCAGGCAATGCATGAATCTCACTCTCACCAGCATTGGTTCAAAGAGAGAAGTATACACACATATATGAAAGAGGAAAATGAAAAAAAGGAGGCAGTGGTTAGAGGCAAAATAGACAAGAGAGTGAGAGAGAGAGAGAGAGAGAGAGAGAGAGAGAGAGAGAGAGAGAGAGAGAGGAAACATAAGGAAATGGAAGGAGAGAAAAATACAGTAATCATAGCTGTGAATGTGAATGGAATATATTAAAAGCAGATGGTAGAATGGATTAGAAACCAGAATCCAGAAATCTGGCATTTACAAGAGCCATACTTGAAACAGAGAGATACACACAGTTAAAATAAAGGGCTGGAGCAGAATCTAATATGCTTGAGCTCAACTAAAAAAAAAGGCAGGGGAAGCAATCACGATGTCAGACAAAGGAAAATCAAAAATGGACCTAATTAAAAGACATTATCAGGGAAACTACATTTTGCTAAAAGGTGCCATAGAAAATGAAGTAACATCAAAAGTTTTTACAACAAGTTTCTGATAAAGGCCTCTTTTCTCAAATATATACTGAGTATAAAACTGAATCAAACATATAAAAATAAGAGCCATTCTCCAACTGATAAATGGTTACTAGATATATAAAGAGTTTTCAGAAGAAGAAATCAAATCAATCTGTAGTCATATGAAAAAGTGCTCACTATTGAGCACTGGAGTAGAGTAGTGAACTGGTCCAACCATTCTGGAGAACAGTTTGGAACTAGAACCACCGGGCTATAAAACCATGCATATCTTTTGACCCAGAAATACCAGTACTAGGTCTGTATCCCAAAGAGATCAAAGGAAAAGGACCTATGTGCACAAAAATATAGCTGAAATTTTTTGTAGTGGCAAAGAATTGGAAATTGAGAGGATGGATGAACAAATTGTGGCATATGATTGTGATGGAGTACTATTATGCTGGGGGAAATGACGAGGGGGGTGGTTTCAGAAAAAACATGGCAAGACCTGTATGAATTGAAGCAAAGTGAAATGAGAAGAAATGGGAGACCATTGTACATAGTAAAAGCAATACTGTAACGATTATCAACTGTGAAAGACTTGGCTAGTTTGCTAACTACAATCATTCAAGACAATTCCAAAGGATTCATGATGACAAAATGCTATTCACTTCCACAGAGAGAACTGATCAATTCTGAGTGCTAATTGGAATATAATTTCTCATTGTCTTTATTTTTCTTGCTTTTCAAGAGAAATATGGCTAATATGGAAATGTTTTGCATTATTTCATATGTATAATTGGATATCATATTCCTTACCTTCCCAGTGGGTGAGGGAGGCAGTGGGAAGGAGGTAAAGCATTTCAAACTCAAAATTTAAAAAGAAAAGAATGTTTAAAATAAATAATTTAAAAAAGGATAGGGGATTTAGAACACAAGGCAGTCATTCTTCAAAACAAAAAGATCCTCTGAAAACCAAAATGACAAAATTAGATCACCAAAATGCAAAGATATAAAGGAAATTATGCAAAATCTAATGACATAATTTTATAAACACACAAGAGCTCTACATAACAAGAATATTGAATTTAAAGATGGAAAGAAAGTAATCTAAATGTTATAGGTCTTTCAGAAATAATGGGAAAAATATGTGAATACCAATATGTGAATTGTTGGAACCAAGTGGCGAAGAACAAATTGAGAGAATCCAAAGACCTATCACAGAAAGATACCCCAAATTTTACTCACCCAGAAGCATTTTAGTTAGACTTTTGAATTACAGTGCCAGTCAACATATGATGCAGAGAATATGGTATTTCTAAAAAGCAAAGAATACCAGAAAAGTAACACTTTGCAAGGCTTTAAGAATAATCATTAATGAAAATAATTGTTTAGTAAAAGGGAAGAATTTGAGAATCTCCTTAAAAAGGATGGAGTGGTAAGTAGGATACTTAGCTAGTAGATTTGTTAAACAAAATACAAACAAATAATTCAGATAGCACTGAAAGAAAAAAATGTAAAATATATGTTTTCATATATTTAAAATAAACAAGGTCAGTGTGGTTGGAGGGGGGTTGTTTTTTCTCTTGTTTAAAAAAAACCCAATATCCAATAAACATTGAGTGACCAGTGAAAGCATCTAAGAGCAAAAGATTCTAAGGAATGAGGAAAACACTAGAGTAAAAAAGATGACAGCAGAAGGAAGAAATAAATTAATATTTCAGGGACAAAAATTCTCATTCAGTAAATCAATATTATTACTTGTGGGATAATACTGAGGAATTCCTATTGGGTAGAAAGAGGGGAGATAGGGACAGAGGAGTCTGCAGAAATAGTGGTCGGGACTTAAGAAAAGTGGAGGATTTTTCTTCCCCCCCCCCCATTTGACATAGTGAGAGGAGGGAGAGAAGGTTAAGTCACAGAGGGAGCAGTGGGAATCTGGTCTCGTCAACTGAGAGGAAATCTTCTAGTCCCATCACAGGAGTGTGCAGGGTTGAGATAAGAATGTTTCAATAAGTTTTTTGATGGTGTGGCTGATTTTGGGGAGGTTCTACCCTCTTGGCTTGTGTTTCTTGGGTCTACCTCCCACCAGAGCAAAGTGAGAAGTTGAGACCCCCTGAATGCATAGCTGGGAGAGAGATTAACAGGAGATATATAGGAGTGAAAATGGTGGATATTGAAAATCCAAGGTAGAACAGCACCAGCAAGGAATTTTTCTACAGTTGCATCTGAGATGACTCTTTTACCAATGATTTCTAGTGAGAAAACTATGCTGTAAAGGGAAGGGGTGGGAAACTTTCCCACCCTCAAGGTCATATCGCCACCAAGAAATGGGCCTGGATCTTTGGTCTTTTCATTTATTTCTTTCCTATTCTAGGTGCAGAATATGGAGTTTCCAACGTGGGATGAGAGCATGAGCAATAGGGATCCAGGAATCAAGGCCAGATGTTGCCCAGCAGCAATGAGGAACAAGGGTCTAGGACTGCAGTCCAGCAGAAAGAGCAGTGATACTCACTTTGGATGTGAACTCGTTGGGAAATTGAATTTCAGTTGTGAGCCTAATTCCCTCCCTGCCCCCTTATCATAACCTCAACTTGTGAAAAATATTTGTACTTTGTTCTGGCTATATCCTTGAATTAAATATTCCTTTGTAAAATCTATCTGATGTTAAGTGCTTAAGTGGAACTGGTGTAGTCAAAGAGTCCTTAAAATGGTTCAGGAAAACAGCTCTGAGGGGCTATTGGCAGACAAAAGAAACACTTCTAAGCCCCCTCACCACATTGAAGAACCTGAGGAGGAGATGCGACAGACGTGGCCCCAAGAGAGTGGGGCCAAGATAGACCATGTTACACATATGTTGTTTCCTGGTGCTGCTTATTTCACTTTGCATCAGTTCATATAAGTCTTCTTTCTATTCTCTGTATTCATTTTTGTCATTAGAGCTCAGTCATGTCCCTTTGCATTTATGTACCACAATTTATCTATTCCCCAATCATTGAGGGAATTCTACTTTGTTTCCAATTCTTTACTACCACCAAAAAAATGTAGTATATAACTATTTTTAGGGTTAAAGATATTTATTACTACCACAGTAATAAATATCTTTAACCCTAAAAATAGTTATAGGAGATGGAAAACACAAAGAATGGAACCAGATTCCATGGATTCTGATTATAGAGTATTCCTAAATGAACCCCACTGTGTCTTTCATGAATTAATATTTTAACATACTAGAAATGAGATTCATCAAAATATATTTTGAGGGAGTAAAAAGATTGAGAAAGGGAAGCAGGGAGAAGATTTTGAAGTGCCCTAATAGGTGAGTGGTTTAGATGTGGGAGCAAAACTTATGTCCACCAGAAGCTTCAGACTATATGGGGACAACAGAAAGAACAAGAAAGGATCGTGTAAGTAAGTATTCTAGAAGGGGAAAGAAGGAAGGAAGGAAAGAAGTGGAATGAAGACATTTCTTGGAAAGGGATATTACAAATTAGTGGCACTGAAATTAAGAAAATGGACTAGTGTGTGTAAGCAGGGAAGATTCAAGAGAGGGGGGAATTTGGTACCATACTCTTACCTGGGCCAAGAATGGGAAGTGGGCAGAAAGGAAAGAAGAGGTCAGTCAGAAAGGACAGAGTCAGGGTAAATTAAACTGTAAAGACTAAAGACAATGTTAAAAGAGATGGGATAGATATTAAAAGTGTTTAATGGGAAAAATATAAATTTAATGTCACCCTAAATGTGACTGGGTTAAATGTCATCCCCCACCCCAATTGTAAGAATGGATTTTTAAGCTTGCTGCATTAAAACATGCATACATCCTAAAGATACCTACAGAATGAAAATGAGAGGATACAGCAAATCTATAACTGTAGCCTTAATTAACTCTAAAATAATTCACTAACCCTAAAACAAACAGAGAAATATGGGAAAATTAGATAAGTAATGAAGAAGCTTGAAAATAAAAACTGATAAAATTAATAGCTGATTTTTAAAAAGACTTTAAAATTATTAGATAACTTATTTAAAAAAGAGAATAAATCAAATCACCAATATAAAAATGAACAAGAGGAAGTAAGAACAGTCAGTTACTATTGTACATATGAAATATACCCCCAAAATTGAGAATTCAAATGAAATAATTAGTATCTGCAAAAATTAAGAGAACAACAAGTGAAGAACTGAAAGAGTTCAATATCCTAAAAAGAAATTGAGTAAGCTATAAATTAATTGCCAAAAGGGAAAAAATGTCACTGGGATAAATTTATTTACAAATGAATCTTATTAGATATTTAAAAAGTAATTAGTACATATGCTATTAAAATTATTCTAAAAAATAGAATAAGGAGGTCCTATGCCGATGCTGATGATGATGATCATGATGATGGTAGTGGTGGTGATGATGGTATTGGATGTCCAATACAAAATATTTATAACATCTTTTGTGATAGCAAATAATAGGAAACCAACTGGGTATGCCTTGATAGGGGAATGACTAAATAAATTATTGTATATAATGTAATGAAATATCATGTAGTAAGAAATTATGAATATGAAGAATTCAGAAAACACTGGAAGAATTATATGAAAAATGGAAAAATGAGAACAATATATACTATGGAATGATCACTAAAAGGAAGTCAAGCTGAGCATTTTTTTCAAAAGCAGTAATGGTCCTAGAGATCATAGGAACTGATGATGGAATATACCTTCATCCTTACATCAGAGAGATGGTGGGCTACAATGGTAGAATGTTGCTTGTGTTGTCATATGCTATCATCGTATCATTTGTTTTTCTTTGTTACAAGGTGGGGAGGGGGCCTTTATTTTGTTCCTGGGGTAGGATGAGGGACATATTCAGAAATAATTTTTCTTATTAAACACTTTTTAAAAAGAAAGAATCCAGGACTCCTTATTGGAGGAAGACTTTTGTGCATGATCACCTTTTTGGATGATTGAAAAATATATGTTGGATTTGGTTATGAAGAGTAAGTATGAATTAAAGTACATCATTATTAAGAATCTAAAGTAAAAGCCTGGGGAAAAATTATATGAACTAATGTACGGTGAAATGAGCAGAACCAAAGAACTATTTAAACAATAACAACATTGTAAATACAAACAACTTTGAAAGACTTAAGAAATTTGATCAATGAGAAAATCAACCACAATTCTGAGGACAGATGACATCCCCTCCCTAAAGAGTTGTGGTGGCCTCAGGGTGCACAATGAGACATAGTTTTTGGACATGACCAATGTGGGAAATTATTCAGCTTGACTATGATCATTTCTTAGAAGAGTTTTGTTTTTTCTTTTCTTTTTTTGTGGGGGTGGGTTGATGGGAGCTATGGAAACAGATTTTGATTCATTAAAAAAAGAATCTAATGTAAGCAGAGATATTTAGGAATATAGGAGATATTTATACAGTTAAGCCTCTGCATTCAGGAACTTTGCAGGAAGTAGATGAGATATTCCATACAGCTGAGTATTTCAAATAGTTCATGCATTTAAGTACCTCCTTTTGTCATTGTTTTAACCACTTTTATTCAATAAACTGTCTGGTAATCTTTTCAAATTTTTTATATCCTTCACTACCTCCTCAAACTGATTAGCATTTAGCATTTTCTTAATGACTCAGGGGCACCAATTATGAATTTCAGCTCTTATACCTGGATACAACATAGTGATTGCCATGCAAAGCTATATAGCCCTGTGTGCCATCCATCAATGATTTTAGGTTTCTGGGGTTTTTTAGTTCTTTTGTCTGCTTCCTATACATCTTTTCTTACCTTCAAGCTATTCATTATCATTTTTTTCTGATGCTAGTGTAACTGCCTGAAAGTAGCCCTTCTCTCTCTTGACCTCTTCTAATTTTAATCTTTTGTAGGCTTAAAAACCAGATAACCAAGATAGGTAGAACTATATCCAAAGTAAGTGAGTAAGCTTTCCTATGAATAGAGTATATGAATTTTACCCCATGGATTTTGGGATAACCATTTTGACTTCAGTGGTCATGCTTCCTTCTCAGCTATGTTCTCAATAGGTAATGGAGGGAAGGAAATGAGCATTTATTAAGCACCTACTGTGAGTCAGGCCCTGTGCTAAGTGCCTTACAAATTCATCTTGTTTGTTCTTTAATACAACCCTGTGAAATGGGTGCTATTATTATCCATATTTAGCATTTGAGGAAAATGAGGTACAAGTTAAGTGATTCGCCCGGGATGGCACAGCTAGTAAGACTGGATTTGAATTCAGGTCTTCTTGATGTCAAGCCCAGCATGCTATCCATTGTGCCTACTAGCTGCCTCTGGATAAGTGAATTCTAGGTAAGTGTGGTGCTAGTGTAGTAATAAATCTATAGAAAAAAGACTCTAAGGCAACATAGTAAGAGGATATGATTGTTCATCTAGGGGTCAGAGTCTTTGCCCTGACATTACTCATGTTACTTTGGATAAGTCACTCAACTTCCCTGAATATCAATTGTCTCATCCATAATATATAGGTAATAATAATGCCCTGTTTGCCCCGGAGGATTGTTTGGAGGCTCAAATGAAATAAAAGATGTGAGAATGCCCTTGTAGAGTGCTTTACCATAATAATACTTTGAAAAATTAAGAAATTAGTGGGAAAGAAATTAAGACCTTAAAATTTCTACAATTAATTTCTAGTTATAAACAACCCATCTTTTCCTTTCATTATTTTTTGCTTTTCAAGTGTGAAAGTAAAATGGAAAAATGAAACTTTTCATGCATAACCCATTAAAAAATATGTTTACCCATATGCGGTATTAATCTTTGGGGAAGGCATGACTACTTTACATTCTAATCCTTGTTTTCTCTAGAATGTCATGACATAATGAATTCAATATTAATTGCTTTTAATATTCTACTAAATGGATGGTATTTTATATGAATGAATAATCTTAACAGGAAACAGAAGCCAAGAATGGTACAATTAATCATTTTGTCATTTCCTATTATTTCTCTCTAGTAGTGGGCCTGTAGCTGAAATTTTAACCTAAAGAGACATTAATAAAAGAAGAATTTAATAATAATCTCTTTCTAAGAAAAAAGTCATTTCAAGTGGGTAGCAAATGTCATGCTGATATTAGATATTAGATCTTAAAGGCTGGTTAAATTTCTTTTGTGCTTGCCTTTTGGGGGCAATTTTTCATTTATTGCCAAGAAGATTAATAACCCTTGTGGCCACACACACATACACACACAGACACACACACACCCCTTTACATTCATTAACATGCTTTTGATACAGCCTTTTACTTGATAAATTAAATTATAATAAATGAATAAACACATATAAAATGAAATTATAATAAATCCACAGTTATTTTCCTCTTGTTAGTTACATTCCATTTATCCAACCAAAGGAGGAAGGATTCCAGTCAAGTCAAATCAATTCAAGTTCATAAGACACAATTCCTGGCCTTCCTTACTGAAAGTTATAGTTGATTAGGGCAAAGAGGCCAAAGATACAAACTATCATAGGGCAAAATATATTTATTTGGTCATCCAAATTTGTAGCTATTTTTTCCAACCCTGTGCTGTAACTAAATTTGAAAAGCATGCCAAGGGGCAGCTAGGTGGCACAGTGAGTAGAGAGCACTGGCCCTGGAGTCAGGAGAACCTGAGTTCTCCTGACACACTAGCTGTGTGACCTTGGGCAAGTCACTTAACCCCAATTGCCCTGCCTTCCCCCCTCCAAAAAAAAAAGAAAAGAAAAAACCATGCCAAGTCTTCATTCAAATAATTTATTATAATTTCATAAAAGATACAATCTCTAACATCCTTTTCCATTCTGACATTTAATATTATATGTTCTAAGTCACTTTCAGCTCCAACAGTCTTTGTTCTAAGTTTTATTTTCCTCTCAAGTTATCAATTTAATATTACATGTTCTTAAGCATCATAGAGCATTAACATTTCATATTTTAAGATCCTTCCACCTGTGGGTATTCAATGTCCCATGTTTTAAGGTACCTTCTGTACTTCTATAATTCTAAGGTTGCCCACTTGGCATCAGTCTCAAAGGGTAGTTTATACTATGAAAATTTCCATCGTTTTTTTTAAACTCACAAAATAATGATTAAGGAGGACATTTCCCATTGAAATAAAACAGAATTTTAATTTTAAAAATTAACACACTGATCTCAAATTTAGCAGTGTTTACTACATTCAATATATTAACACCTAACTGGGTGTTCTTTAAATAGAATGTGTGTTCAATAAATATTTATTGAATGAATGAATTTAATAGATGATTTTCAATTATTATCCCCACATAGCAGTTAGCAGTGGGTCAGGCATGTTCACACATTATTCATTTGTTTCAGTTGTTTCTGTCTCCTCATGACCCCATTTGAGATTTTCTTGGCAGAGAAACTAGAGTGGTTTGCCATTTTATTCTCCAGCTCATTTTACAGGTGAGACTGAGGCAAACAGGGTTAAGTGACTTTCCCAGGGTCATACATGTAGTAAGTATCTGAGACCAAATTTGAACTCAGGTCCTCCTGACTCCAGGCCTGGCATTCTATTCAACTTCTGTTACTTACAACCCTTGTGACCTTGAAAACATCACTTAACCTCCCTCAGTTTCTTCATGGGTAAAATGAGGGGTTGGAAAAAATGGCCTCTAAGGTTAGTTCCTATGAATAGCCATGTATGTTTAATGTATTCCAAAGATTAATGATTTCTTCTGTACTTCCTCCATTGATGCGAATCGCAACACCTATGTCCTTCAACTGACAGTCTCCATGACTGTTGTTAATAGCCAAAAACATAAAAATAAAGCGAAAATCACCCACTGGCCACATTTTCAAACTTAGTTTCTCCAAATTTAGCTACTTTGACTTGGTCCTCATGATGTGGTTTGGGGGTTTCTAAAACCTCAAAATGCAAGGGTACAGGGAGGGTCTGCCTCAAAAGAATTTGGCCACTCAAGCCTTCTTTCAGTCAGAGTAATGAGGTCTCATTATACACTATTGGGCAGGTGAGATTCTAAGAATCTGTGCAATTCAATGGGGGTGAGATTGGTACTTTATATAGAAAAAGACTGTGAGAAAATGTAGATGGGATTAAGCAGTGATAAGTAGACTGGGGTAGTCCTGAGGTAACAGAGAAGGGGTCTGGACAGGATTAAGGCATGTCAAATAAACTAATTAAGTAATCCAAGGTAGGCTGGAGAGAGCCAGATGTCCTGGGAGGAGGTGCCAGTGATCTGGGCTACTGAAATGTATGGGAAAGTTCAGGGACTTGGGTTGCTTTCAAAGACAGGATTTTTTCCTTTTAGAGGTTCAGGTCCCATGACCCCATCAAAATCAGTTTCACAGAATGTTAGGAATAATAATAATAATAATGAGTATTTACGTAAGGCTTTAGGTAAAGCACTTTACAAATATTGTCTCATTTGATAAAACAACTCTGGGATGAAGGTGCTATTATTATCTTCATTTTACAGATGAGCAAACTGAGGCAGACAGCAGTGAAGTAACTTTCCCAGATATTTACAGCTATCAAATGTCAGAGATTGGATTTGAACCTATGTCTTCTTGATGCCAGGTCTAGCACTCTATCCACTGTACCATTTAGCTAAGAATGTTAAAAAAAAAAGCACCTGCATTTCATTTTTTAGATGAAGAAACCCAAACCTTGAGTGGCAGAGTAACTTGCCTAAGGTAAAACAGTTTGTAGAGCCAAGACCCAAACCTAAATCTTTTGGGTCCTTATACACTGTGTTTTCCACTACACCATTATAATGCTGAAGTGGCAAAGAAAAGGGCCCCATGCCTGGGACACCATTCCTTCTCAACTCAACCTACTGACCTCCCAGGATTCCTTTAAGCCCCCCCCCAAATCCAATCTTTTACAGCCTTTCCCAACCCCTCTTACCTCCAGTGCCTTACATCAGTTAATTATTTCCTATTTATCCTGTATATAGCTTGCTTTGTTTCATTTGCATGTTGTCTCCTCATTAGATTGTAAGCTCCTTGAATGTAGAGACTGTCTTTTGTCTCTTTTTGTATCCCCAGTGCTTAACACAGTACATAGCATACAATAGGTACTTAATAAATGTGTATTAATTGAAAGAAAAGGATTAATAACAATCTTTCTAAAGGAGGTACCTTCTTTAATCCTTTACTAATTGCTATAGAAAAGCTAATGGAAACTTAAATTTGCATTTATTTGAAAGCAAGCAAAAAAGAATTGAGCTGTCTTACAGAGTCATTCACTATTCATAGTAGTCCAAGGAAAAGAAATCCTTCACTCAAGGTGGTAGTACAAATCTGGGTTATGAGGAATTCCTTAAGTTAGAAAGAAATATAGAAGGAGAAAAGTAAAGGCAATTGAGGAGACAAAATAGGCACTTTCTACCTGCTTTTCTATAGAATAGAACAGAGAGTGTGCCTGGTACATGGTAAGTACTCAATAGGTACAATTTAGTTTGGCTGGCATATGTAGAGCAGAGTAGGTTTGGGCTTTGTAAAATTACTTGAGACCATTTAAATGCACAACTGTAACTAGGGAAGGGCAACCAAGGGTTTGCCTCAGGATGCCACATTTGAGGAGGAATGGTGACCACATTTTTAATTCTTAAGTATGTGACCTTCTGTAAATCATTTTATATCTCTGACTTTCAGTTTTCCTTGTCTAGAAAATAAAGTTGGACCAGATGATCTCTGAGGTCTTTTCCAACTCTAACATCTGGTGGTCCAAGGTTTCTTCCAGTTATTACATTCTATGTGCCACATTCCTAGTTCAAACACTCTAAGTTTTATGTTCCAAGGTCTCTTGCAGTCCTAATATTCCATATTCTGCTATGTTCTAAGGTTCTTTCCATCTCTAATACTATATTTTCTTTGTTTCAAGGAGGCTCCCTTCCAATCCCTTTTCCTTTGAGATTTCCTCCCATTTATGATGTTTATATCTTGGATGCAAATAGTTGTTTGCATGTTGTTTTCCCCATTAGAATGAGAATTCCTTGAGGACAAGGACCATGATTTTGCCTTTCTTTGTATCCTTAGTTCTTAGCATTGTTCCTGGCAAATAGTAATTGCTTAATAAACAATTACTAACCTACTGACAATTCTATCATTCTGTGATTCAGAAATGCTAGAAACTCTCATCATTTTCCAAGGGTATTAAGTTGAAATTCTCTGGCTGTTTAGGAAATGTTCTTAGTTTCATTTCTATGAGAGAATTACTCAGTCTCACCGAAAACATACCATGGCCCTCTATTTAAACTGTTTAAGAAAAAAGCTTTAGAGTTGTAGGTGATAACTAAGTTTGCTCAGTGTTTTGAGCATCACAGTTTAGACTTTTAAGCCATAGTCCTTATCATGACAATAAATGGTATACTTAGAGAGAGCCATTGTACTCCATCAGTTGAAAATGTTAACCTGAAAGTTTGGTTAAAAGAGGCAAACAGGCTAGGTGATATATAAATTCATATTGCTTTATTCCCTTAAAGCTAACAGATACATGATCATGGAGCTAGAAGAAATATTCTGAGTGTCTGATAAAAGAATGACAAACTTTTCATATGTTTTAGGACAATCCCAGGATGTCTGTGTCCCTCAGATTTATGGTCTCCATATGTGTTTAACCATACCATGAGAGAGGAAGTTTCTTAGTTGAATAAGTTGTAAATACAATAAGATATGACAATTGACAAAGTTTCAATTGGAAACTATGATCTCAGGATATCTGTGTTTCCCCTGACTAGTATATGTCCACAGGATACCAAGATAAGCCTAGGTATCTTGTCCTTTAGTGGTTACAAACAGGAAGAATGCTTCTGGTCAGCCTTATCTGGTCTTAAAGTTGCTGACATAGGAAAGGGCATTTTTAGAGCAAAGCAAAGCACGCCTGGTTGATTAGTTCAGGCTTTGGCCCTTTATTGGGGTTCAAATGATCTTAAATGATTATAAAAAAATACAGAAGGGCAAAAGACATCAGATAGGCACCCACACAGGCTTTAAGATGTTATTCACTCACATCATTTCCTCTGAGTCCTGTCCCAAGGGCAAACTGCTGACTCCTCTCTAGGAAACGGATCTTAATGTTATACACTTTTTTCCTATGAAACACCACCAAAACATAGGGTTCAGCCACTGATTTCTTGGAGCCATCTCGGACCAGGAAGGTCCCCTCCTGAAGTAAAGGAATGATAATATCAGTTCTCTAGTGGTGACAGATTCCTAACATTTAAAAATCTTTACTTGCCCTCTAAAGGACTAAAGACACTTGATCATTTCTCAATTCTAAAACCATATCCAAAATCTTTATGATAATAACGAGAACACCTTATTTATTCCATGCCTTGCAAAGAATATTCCTCATAGCACTGAGAGTTGCAAGCACTATTATCTATATTTTGTAGATGAGGAACCTGAAACTCAAAAGGTGGAATGAAGAGGCATAACATAAAGATCAAAGGTAGGATATTGCCATGCTCGGTAAGGTCTTGAATACCAGGTAAAGGAGTATGAACCTTTCATTGAAGGCAGTAGGGAGCCACTGAAGATTTTTGAGTAGAAAAATCTCATGACCAGATATACACATAAGGAAGATTAGGCTGGCAGTGCTTTGAAAGATGGATTTGAGGGGGTATGGGAGGAAATGGAGAAAGTGGTATGATGATGATGATGACGATGATGATGATGATACCCACTCATATTTGTATAACAGAAAGCCCAGAGACACAGCAGAATTTCAGTGGGAGTACTCTGAAACATACAATGGAAAAACTGAAAAAGAGCTTGACTTAGAGTCAAAAGGGCCAGTTCCATTGTTACTAGGTGTTTAACCCTGGGCAGACCCCTCTGAGCCACAGCTTCATTTTTTAAATGATGATAAGAATCCTCATAGTACTGAACTCTCACAGGCTGATGTGAGGCATACATAAATGATACTTGTGAACTTTTAGGCATTATGCACACTTAAGTCATAAATTATTAATGCATTTAAAAATCCCAATGGAGCCCAACCAATGTCCATCTACTAGCAAGCCTGAATATGCCAGGACTTCAATTTCACTACCACCCCTGACCCCAGTGCACCTACTCCCTAATATTTGAGGGTATCAACATCATGAAAGAGACTGTTTCATTTTCCCTAGAGAGGCAAGACTAGATTTATGCCCATTTCCTTTCAAGGGCATATTCTTACTGTTTCTCTTCCCTAATAGAGTAGTAATATTCACATAAATGCACCACAGTTATGTTAAATGAGCCTTTATCAGTTAAAGGGACAGAAGGAAATAAGCATTTATTAAGTACCTACCATGTGCCAGAACTGTGCTAAACACTTTACAAATACTATCTCATCTGATCCTCACACCTACCCTGGGAAGTAGGGATTATTATTATCCTCATTTTACAGTTGACAAAACTGAGACAAATAGAAGTTAAGTGACTTGCCCAGGGTCACCCAGCTAGTAAATATCTGCAGCTGGATTTTAATTCAATTCTCTATCTATCATACCACCTAGTTGCTCTGAAAGCAGTTAAAAAGATGGAGAGAAAAAAGTCCAGAAAAAAAAAACACAAGATGAAGGAGAGTCACCTGCGGTGGTATTCCTGGGACCACCATTTTATCTCATAGTTCTGTTTTAAGCAAGATGCTTTGAGAATAAGTTAGACACAAAGGGGACTTTTCCAGAAGTTCAGCTTCATCATGTTTTCCCAAAGGCAGCCGTTTACCAGAAACCCACATACAGTGGGTTCATCACCATTCATCAAAGCAGCTTCCTTAAATATCAGTATACTTATGACTTTTTATTCTTCCATTATATTATAATCAGGAGCTCTTTAAAATATTGCCAATAGAAATTGGTAACCTATATAGGGTAACTTTTCCTCTTCTGATTTATACATTTTACTTAATGTCGAAAGAATTGGTTCTTCTCTTCCCCTATAGCTACAGGCAAAAGGCTTGCCAAATAAAACAAAATACAATTATCCTTTTTGCACACATATTCCTCCTACTTATGGGTCTGCCAGCTAGTTACTGTGAAGGGAAAAGATTGCAACTTTAACCAGAATAAGCCTCGCAGATTGGGGTCATGACAAGCAGCAAGAAACCCGATGAATCATTAAAACAACAGCAGAATTCGTGATGTGAAAATAATTTTTAAAAAAATGGTAATTAAGTTAAATTCAGTTGAGTGAGAGGGAGAATTAATTACTATAGTACCTAAGAGGGAGGGAGGCACAAGTTAAAGGTTTTGTGTCCTTCAAATTTGTAGCCACTAATAATGAAAACTATTTCTTCTGACCCTAAGTCAAATTCTCTTCCAGCAGTACAATATTGCCTCACAGTTTCTGTCCATTGAAATCCTGTTGCACATATAAGCACATATGAGATATTTACAAAGTGTTTGGCACAGTGCCTGGCACATGGTAAGCATTCGGTATATGTTTATTCCCCTTCCTCTTAAACAAATATGAGTTATTATCATTATCATTCTTATTCTTATATCGTTCCAGCAAAGTCCTGGTTGTCTCACCATAGTTATAGATGTGACTTTAATCTTGGCTTTGCAGCACTGAATTATGATTTTCATTGAATACACAAGCCATACTTTTAAATCTTACTCCTTTGTTGAACTGAATTAATATGCATTTTCCTATCTGAAACAAATATTTATTAAGCATTTTCTATGTTTGAGGTAGTCTTTATCCATTTGGTTTTTCCTATGTGGATGGCCAGGCTAATCTCATAGTTTGATATATGTGTACCTGAAGGGGATCTCAGAGGCCATCTAAGGCAACCCCCTTGTTTTACAGATGAGGAAATAGAGACACATGGAGATTAGCTGACTTGCCCAAGGTTACACGGGCAATAAGCATCAGGAGAGAACCCAGCTCCTCTTCAGGTGTTATGATTTCCCCTAGTTCTTTTGCTATATTGCTGTATTGCTTTTCTACTATGCCACTAGAGTTGTACCACACCAATGGGGTCAGAGATCCACTGGAATATCAAAATATGTGCAAGGTCTTGTGCTGGGTACTTGAGATACAAATGTGAAGGAAAAAAAGACCTAGTTCATAACTTCGGGAATTTCATAATTTATTGGAGTGGGTGGTAGATAGATAAGACACATGCAAATAAGTAAAAAATGAAGTAAGGCATTTTAGAAAAAAAGGAGAGATCCAGACAAAGATCTGTAGAGAAATTTGAGGGAGGGAAAGAACACTTTACTAGGGAATCAGAGAAAGCTTCATGAAGGAGGTGGCACTAAAGTTGGAAAGAAAAAAAGGATTTTTATAGGCAGAGATGAGAAGGAAGTATATTCCATTAGTGAAAGATGCCCTGTGCCACTGGATAGAGGCTAGAGGGGGCAGAAAAGTGCAGGGGAGAGCTAGAAAAAAAATCAAGTAACAATTCAAGTAGTATATTTTATCTCTATTGAGATCCTGATGTAGTTTTGGATGTTTTTCTTTTAAATATAATTTATTATGTGAATCATCTTCCTAATGTTGAACCATCCTTGCATGTGTGGTATAAATCCAACTTGGTCATAATGAGTTATTTCTTCAATGAATTGCTGTAGTCTCTTTGGCAATATTTTATTTAGAATTTTTGTACTGATATTCATTAATGATGTTGGTCTACAGTTTCCCTTCTGTATGTGACCCTTACTTGGTTTAGGCATTAGGATTATATTTGCCTCATAAAAAGTGTCTAGCAGAATGTTTTCTTTTTCAATTCTTGAGAATAATTTTCATAGTGATAGTGCTAATTGTTCTTTAAATATTTTATAGAATTGTCTTGTGAGTCCATCAGGACCAGTAGTATATTTTCTTTGGTAGTTCCTTTTAGCTGCATTTCTTTTTCTGAGATTGTATTAAGATCTTTACTTGGTCTTTTTTCAGTTTGGGTACTTCATATTTTTGAAAGTATTTTTCTATTGCTTTTGTATGCTCAGTTTTGTTGGCTTACAACTGTGCATAGCAAGTTCTGATTGTTCTTTTTATTCCTTCTGGTTTTGTCATGATTTCCCCTTGTTCCTTTGCTATTTTAGTTTTCTGTCCTCTTCTTTTAAATCAGATTTGTCAAAAATTTGTCAATTTTGTTAGTCTTTTCAAAGAACCAGCTTTTAGTTTGATCATTTCTATAGTTCTTTTGTTTTCAGTTTATTTCTCCTATATGTTAAAGTATTTCTTCTTCTGTGCTTCTTTTATGTTTATTAATTTGTTGGTTTAAATTTTTTTAAATGTATATTCAGTTCAACAATACTCTCCTTTTCTATTTCATTAATGTATGTTTTAGGGGTATGTTCTCCCCCTGATCACTGCTGTAGCTTAATCACAGAAATTTAGGCATGTTATTTCATCATTATAATTTTCTTTCACATAATTATCAATAGTTTCTATGAGTTGATATTTGACCCATAAGTTATTTAAGATTTCATTAAGTCTTTATTTGGGTCTATCTGTCTGTCAGTCTCTTTTTGTGATGTCTGAATTGACTTTTTTTTTCTATTGTTTTATGGTCTGTAAAGGAAGTATTTACTATTTTTGGCTTTTTATATTTATTTGTAGCAGCTTTGTGCCATAACGCATAGTCAATTTTTGAAAATTTCCAAGTGGTACCTTGAAATATGTATATTCTTTAGCAGTCCCATTTAGAAGACATCTTAAGTCTTTTAGTTCTAGCTTCTCCAGAAACTTGTTGTAAATTTTCCTTTTTGTTTTTCTTTCTGTTAGATTTGTCTAAAATTGAAAGACAATAAAATATCCAGCCACTATTATATTATTGTCTATGTATTCTTATAATTTATTGATTTTTCCTTTGTGAATTTAGATGTTAAGGCAGTTGGAGTATATAAGTTTAATATTAATATTGATTTATTGTTTAAGATTCCTTTCAACATAATGTTTACTTGTTTATTTCTTTTTATGTTGTAAAGTTTTGGTTTTTGATTTGTTTGATAGCATGATTACAACTCTTGCATTTTTTGAATTCATCCACAAGCGTAGTAAATTATGTTCTAATCCCTCCCTTTTATTTTATGTATTTCTTTGTTTCTTATATATGCTTATTGTAAGTAATTGATTGTAGGGTTTGGTTTTCTTATTCCATCTTTCACTTTTTTTGTTTAATTGTATTATTTAAACTATTCACATTTTAAGTTGTGAAAATTAGGCTTACAATTTCATTAATTTGCCTTTAATATTCTGTTTTTTGGAATTAAAGTTTCCCCCTCCTTCTTCATTTTCCCCTTCTTTTTTTCCTTTCAGTTGAGTAGTAAAGTTAAATATTTCTTCCTCTCCTCCTTTTCAACTTGTTTTGGTTGTTAGATTTTTTATTTATTTTTCTGGGCTTTTTTCTCCCTAAATTGGATTTCTTTCCCTCATTCTCATTGATATTTTTCTTCACCTTGTCTATTCTAGACTTTTATTCTTTGATTTATTTGTTCATTCTTGTAGTTATTTGTTCATTCTTTAGTCTCTGTATTCCTAATGGAATTAAAGCTTCTAGGTATCTCTTTTGAGTTCCTTCTTCTAAAGTTTTGACATCATTACCTTATAGATCTTGTGCCCTCTTCCTCCTCCCACCTTTGCTTTCTGTTGTGCCTCACTCTTAGAAATATCGGTATCTGCAGGAGATAGAGAGGATAAAAATATTGCTCCATGGTAAGAATATTTCCTCTTGGTCTCCATATGCTAATTTTCTCCCATTGGCCATTAAATCTCCTCTCTTGATCTATGCATTCTCTCTTTTTGTGTCAGTTGCTTCCAGGAATTCTGATTCCTCTTCTTTTGATGCAGGATTCTGTCCAAGAGGCATACAGCTCTCTTAGAGGTAGGGGTCTCTCTAAGCACCAAATCTCTGCAGATTATACCCACTGTAAGATCCCCATCTTCCATTATAGAATATCCCTTTCCCTCCATGGGAGCATTCTTCAGTAGGCCCCCCTTCCTTCATACTACTGAACTGTGAATCCCTTTTACTCCTCTTTACCCCATTTAAATCTTTCAGACCTCACCTATTCTTTTGTTGGTCATTGTCTTCTTTAAAGACTATAGGAATTATTTTTCCATTCATTGTTTACCGTTATCTTAATTGGGGCACATTACATATTCCCCTCTATCTTCTTCCTCCCCTGTCCCCTTTCATATACTTTCCCTTTCTGTAGTTTAGTCCTACAAAAACATTGTAAGGTTTAGTCCATGATGTTTCAGACTTTTTCCCTGTCATTGATTCTTCCATTTACAATCTTGTTTTACTTTTATATCTTTATTTAGTTTTAGAAAGAAACCTCTTGGTGATCCCAATGTTGTTATATTGTTGTTGGTGGTTTTTAACCATATATATATGTATGTATGTGTGTGTGAATGTGTGTGTGTGTATGTTACTCTTTTTAGTTCCCCCCCCATTTTTTATTCTGGGGTAATTTATTTCATTATCTATGCCTTGCTTGGTAACTCATCACTTTCCCTCGTCTCACATATGCAATTCTTTGCCAAATCTTGCCACTATCATATGCTAAGAAATTAAGAAAAAAATACAGTTTCAAAGAGACTGGGAAAGACTTGTATGAAATGATAGAGAATGAAATGAGCAGAACTAGAAGAACAATTTATACTTTAAGATACATATTACAAAAAAGAGTGATTATGAAAAACTCAAGAATTCTAATCAACTAAATGATAATCATGATTCCAGAGGAGTGATAAAGAACATTACCCACCTTAGGACAGAGGATGATGGACTACGCAGAATAAGAAACACATTTTTGGACATGACCAGTGTGAGGATTTGTTTTGCTTGACTATGTTTATGTGAAACAGAGATTTTATATTTCTTTCTGTTTTTCCCCCAGTAGATGGGAGGAGGTGGGGAGGGGAGGGCTGTAAATGTTTGATAATTGTTAATAGTGATATATTTAAAAATCTTGTCATTTCTACCTTCCCAGCATTCCCTTTCTCCCCTCACAAAGCTACCTCCTTAACCCAGTTCCTCATCACCTCTAACTTAGATTACTACAATAGCCTCTGAATTAGTCCCTTTTCCTCAAGTCTCTCACTACTCCAATCCACCTTGTGCACTACTGCCAAAGTAATTTTCCTTAAGTGTAATCTGACTCCTTCTTAATCAACTCTAGTGCCCTCTGGGATAAAAACAAAACACACTGTTTAGCCTGTAAAACTCTACAAAAACTGGCTTCTATCTATCTTTTCAGCTTTATTGGACATTGCTCCTCTCCCTACACTCTATGATGCAGCCAAACTGGCTTGCTTTCTGTTCTTCACTCAGGATACCCTATCAAGCCTCTGTGTCTTTATATTGGCCATGCCTGCAATGCACTCTTTATATTTTTAAACCTTTGCTTCATAGAGGTCCTTTCTTCCTTTAATAAGATACAGTTCAAGTACCACCATTTACATTAAGCCTTTCCTGATTCCCTCCAACTACTAGTGTCCTCCCACCCAAACTATTTTGTATACATTTGTACTTACTTTTTGTTTATACTATGTATTTTAGTTTCTATGTATGTATATATATATATAAACTACACACATGCACATATATTTGTGTGCAAAACATTATATATTTATATATACACATACCTATGTGTATATATATGACTAGATACTGTATATGAAATATATTAATATGTATTTATCATTCACACATACATATATATGTTGTTGTCTCTTCCCATTACAGTATAGATTCCTTATGAAGAGTCTGTTTTGTTCTTTGTTTTTGTATCCACAATGCCCAACATAACCTGGAGTGTGCTAAAATACTTAAATTCTTGTTAATTGATTGAATAGCCTTCTCTCCAACTTTTCTACCCTTCCTTTCTCAGATCACCTTCCATCTACTTTCTTTATATTTCATAAATACATTTATACATATGACTACATGCAAACAAGATAGATGTGTATCTATATTTACATATCTATATCTATACCTCCACTTATGCTTACACCTATACCTACACCAATCACTACCTGTACCTCTTCCTCTACCCCTACCCCTACATCTACAGCTACACAACAAATTGGAAATAATATCAGGACAAGTGCTTTAATAAATGCTTGTTGACTGACTATCCTGATTCTTTCCAAAAACATAAGAAACCCCCCAGGTCAGATGGTCCTGGAGCCAATATGGCATCTGAAGTGGAAGCCATACTTACAGTGTTTTCCTCCGTCAAAGCTTCTTCAACTTCCTGTCGGCTTACTTCTCCAAAATACCAGTCATACGTCTTGGAAGCCTGAAGTTTAAGAAGAAACAATGAATGACTTTAGAGCTTGAAGCAACCATTGATATGTAAATATCAGCACCTTTTTTTCAGCTAAAGCCCCTTCTGGGAGACTACACTGCGCCTTTCCAGGGCACCCACTGTCTTATTTCACTTGTTTGGGACTTGGCAGCTGTTGCCTGATGTTGTTGGTTCTTTTTTCTGGTGTCAGTAACTTGATGGTAGGGACTAAGTTTGGCACATCTTTGTAAATCCCTCAGTAGTCAGATGGGACCTTGTGGTTACTAGGCCTTTGTTGATTGATTAGTATTGTGGAAGAATATCAAAGTTTCCTTTTTAGTTCAACTGAAAATATTGTGAAGTAAATATTTCTCTAATCTAAAATCCTTTCCAGACTTACCTGAAGGAAAGAAACCTTATCTCTACTTAATCAAACTTCTCAGGAAAAACACTCTCCAATAAAATCTTTTTTTTCCTTTTTCTCTCAGACCAGGGATACTTAAACTTCTTCATTTTATAGACCTCTTTGGCAGGCTTGTGAAGCCTATGGATCTCATCTACCTAACAGGAAAGCCAATCTAATACCTTGGCAATTAGATTAACTTATAGTTCTATGGTCCTTTGTCATTTACAAAGTACTTTATCACATACATTATCTCATTTAACCCTCACAGAAATATTGTAAGGATAGCAAAACAACTGTATATGCCATTTGACAGACCATGGAACCAAATTCATAAAGGCAGTGAATAAATTATAAAGCAGTGGAACTTAGATTTGAACCCTACTTTCTGTCAGTAAATCCAAGACTTTTTCCATTCTGCCATGCTGACAGAAATACACGAAAGCTTCATACAGATTTACAGAAACGTATGATTGTGCTGAATTACTTGAGCCAGAAAAAGTAAAGATTAGAACATCCTTGGCACTTCTAGATCCCAAAGTTATAAAAAGGTAGCATAGTATATATAGTGAAACCAACACTGGATTTGGAGGCAGAAACCTGGGTTCAAGCCCTGGAGCTTATTAACTTTGTGACCTTACATAAATTGCTTAAGCTCCCAGGCTCGATATTCTGTCTTTCAAATGGAGATGATAATTCTTGCACTACTGACCTCATAGGATTGTTGTGAAGATCAAATAAATGAGATGTTGTATATAAATCTCCCTGTACAAATGTTTGTTGTCATAGAAGTGAGTCGAGAGCCCAGATCAGAGGCAACGACAAAGTGAAGAGGAAGTAGAAAAGACATTCTTGATAGGAGGAATGCAACCCTTTAAAAGAAAACTCAGAGGCAGTAGGATGAGTTGAATTGTATAGAGAGAGTTGCTATGTAAGGTGTCTTGGTTGGAATGGAGATAGCCAAGCAGATGGACAAGGAAGTGAAGGCATTTAGATTAGACAGGTAACAAGACTCCAGTTCCTTTCCCTAATGCTCCCTCTCTTCATGCTCCCTGGGTACCTTGTCCCCTTGTGGTCTGTCCCTCCCTGACCCAATGTCTTCGAACTACCTCCTGATACTCAGTGGGTTTCCATCTCAGATTGGTGTCCTACCTCACTTTATGATCTTGTCCAACTAAGTGCATCCTCATGGGCTCCTTCTGTTTATTTCTACTGTTCTCCATTGTTCCTTGTGTCCTTCCTTGAACCCATCATGCTGAAAGTGATCTTTCCCCACTCTGACCCTTCCCCTCTCAACCTCCCACCCCCATACAGACTTCACTTATATTGACTCTCTCATGGCACTTACCATATCTTGAATTGTGCTAGAGTTATTTGTCTTATCTCCTCTGCTATATTTTGAGTTCCTTGAGAGTTAGGAAAGTACTCTATTTATAATTTTGTATTCTAGTACATAGGGCCTTGAAAAGAGAAGATAATCTAGAGTTTTTAATATATCAAGTCCTGAAATAAATCAAAGTCATAAGTTGAAGAATAAAGCATTTTTAATTGAGATAGCAGAGTAGCAAAACTACCACTCTGGGGGATGTCCCACATGTGCAGAGCACAATGGATTTCCCAATCCAGAGACCCATGAAAAGGTTTTTTTTTTATTTGTAGAAGTTGAGGAGGAGGTAATATGAAGTAGCAAGGCCTGGTCATGAGACTCCAGTTGCCCTTGGTAATCCAGGCAAGGAAAACCACTTCATTCTGGCTGTTTTGCCCTTCATGCCATGAATCCCAAAGGAAGGAGCAAGAACATCAGAAGCTGAGATCCAGCTTGAGTTAGGTTCCTTTACAAGGTAAAATCCCTGGGTGAGAGGACTTAGGATGTGGTTCCCTCCATCTTATCTTAAGAGTAGGAATGTAAAGACTTACTGAAATTCAAACTTTACTAGGATTATTAAGGGAATGGCAAATAACATTACATTTGGCTTTTAACAATTTTCTGTCAAATGCTAAAGTTATCCCCTCTGGGTGGGTTATCCTCTGTCCTTTCTTCATTTATTGATGTCCTACTCATGATTTAAAAAGCCAATTCAAATGCTACTTCCTCAATGAACAGGCTTCCATAATTACTTTGGTGAATAACAACATTTCCCCTCAGACTCCATAGGGTACTTTGGTGTGTAACTGTCATGCACATAACTTGTATTTGGTGTTATAGTTTTCTGGATTGATTGCCCCTACCAGACCCTAAACTTCTTGAGTTTAGATCCTATCTTCCACCGGTGCTAAACACAGTGCTCTAAACAGAATAGTGAACTAAGTATTTATAGAATGACTTGAAATAGATGAAGATAATACTAAAGAGAAATTCCAGATAGAATCACATACTGTTGGAATAGGAAGGGAGTCTTTAAGATCATTTAAATCTTTTTTACAGATGAGGAAACTGAGGTCCAAAAAGCCTGAGTAACTTACCCAAGTTTACACAGCTAGTTACAGGAGGAATTTTTTTAATAGGACTATTTCAAAAATAAGAAATACAGAATATAGGGGAAGGAGATGGGCTAATGATAGGCTAAGGGTCCAAGGAGGAAAAAGTGAAATATTTAATAGCAGAAATCACAGATCTAGAAGAGGGAAAGATGATTAGATTATTGAAGGGGGTGAGAATATCAGAAACACCATGTCTGCAAATAGAGATTTTTTTTGCCTCCTCTTTCCTTATGCTTATTGTCTGAATTTGTTTTTCTGGTCTCATTTCTGTGGCTAGTATTTCTAATATCAAGCCAAATAATAATGGTAAGAGTGGGCATCATGCCTGATCTGAATGGTAATACTTCCAGTCATGCTCACTCTCAGTTTTAGCTAAATACTTTTCAATATATTTTTTAAAAAATCCTTTAATGGCTAGCCATCCTCATGTTTGCTTTTGTAAAAAAAGTAAATTATGCTATATTTTATAAAATATTTTAGATTATTCATATAATCATAATATTGTAATGATTTTATTATTAATATGATTCATAACACTACTTTTTCTTAGCATCAAACTATCCTTGCATTTCTGCCATAAAATAAAGTTGGTCACTATGAATAATTTTTGGATACATTTCTATAATCTATTTGCCCATATTTTACTTAGTCTCTTTTTGGAGGGAACTGGATATGTAATTCCATTCATATGGGAAACTCACATTGAGAAAATTCTTTCATATAGAACTTAGTCTCAGAGAGTTACTTAAACACTAAGAGGGTAACTAACACAGCCAATATGTATTGGAAATGGGACTTAAATCAATGTCTTCCTGTCTTTGAGCCTTTATTCTGGGCCATGCTCTCTCTTTTCCTCTTTGTCTCTGTCTCTGTCTCTCTCTCTAAATATTAATGATATTGGTCTATAATTCTCTTTCACTACTTGATCCTTTCCTGGTTTGGGTATCAGAGCTATATTTGTGTCATAAAAGGGGCTCTTGAAACATGTTCATGTAGATAAGGGATTATTTGATGTTTAAATGAGATAATATATATAAAATGGTTTACATACTTTAAAGCACTTCATCAATGCTAGTGTTGTAAAAATTTTGATAGATTTCACTTATAAATCTTCCTGTCTTAAAAGTTCTCCTCTCCCTACTCTCCAGGAATTTATGGTTTGCTCTTTCTAGGATTCTCTTTCTGTGATAAAATGGTTTAGCTGTTATTAATTTGTTCATTTTATATTTTTATAAATATGTATTACATTTCATTTAAGTTTTGGATTTTGTTGATACATAATAGGTTATAATAGTTTCTGAAAATTTTCTTTACTTACCATTAATTGTGAATTCCTCCTCCTTTTTAAATTTTGGTTATTTTCCTCCTCTTCTTTCAATCAAATTAGCTAATGGGGTGCTGATTTTTTTTTCTTAAAGAGCTTTTAAATTTATTAATCAACTGTTTTAAAATTTTTCAACTTTATCACAGTTTTCAAGACTTCTTCTTTTATGATTATTTTGGAATTATCAATTTTTTTTGGTTACCTAATATTCTTTTTTTGAAATAAGGACTTTCCAGGGAAGTGGTTCTGGGTGTTCAACTGACATACTCATGCTTGATGGGTGCATGCAGAAGTAAAGTCTAAAGTCATAAAGAGAGTACAGAAAGATACCCATATGGGGTGGGATGTGCTGAAGCCAGCTACTAGAAGAAATTGTTAAATTTTTAATGTATCTAAACTTTAGAAAGCAACAAACTACAAATTGTGGATTGATTGTCTGCCAGTCATTTCCTTCTCCAGCTCATTTTACAGATGAGGAAACTGAGGCAAACAGGGTTAAGTGACTTGCCCAGGGTCACACAGCTAGTAAATCTCTGAGGCTGGATTTGAACTCAAGAAGATGAATCAGGAAGATGCTCTATTCACTGCATCATTTAACTGCCCCAATAGACTATAGATAATGTTAACATGTAGTTTTCCAAGTTGATATGTGGCCTGCAGGGATCCTCATATAGGGTTAGTGAATCCTCAAAGTTTCTAACATTATGTTCCAAGGGACTTCCTCACAATAATATTCTGTATCTTTGTTAAAATCCATTCAGATTTGACATTCAATGTTCTAAGATCCACTGAAATTTTGACATTATGTGATTTTAAAGAATTTGTGAAACTGAAGAAAAGCAGAGCCTGAAGGGGCAAGGAGTATGATGATTTATAATTTGACCCTAGTTCTAGCTTATATGGATGATTTCTCTTTGACAATAACAGAAGAATGTGAATGTGAATTTTTATTGTTTCTGAGAATCTAGAGCAAGAGTAAACACACATAAGAACATACACACGCGCACACGCGCGCGCACACACACACACACATGCACACATGATCCAAAGTCATAAAAGTAGAACTAAAATACATCAGTATTTTAAACAACAGGGAGGTGAAAGCCAATTCTTGATCTGTACTCGGATTATGAAATGGAACTAAACAGACCTGAGTTCTTATCACTGAATCTTAGAATATAGACCATTTAACCCAATCTCTTCCTTTTCCAAATGAGGAAATTTGCTTAATGTTGGTAAGCAACAGAAGCAAAATTTGAAGCCAGGACCTCAGACTCCAATTCCAGTCCTTGTTTACTTCACAGCAGGAGTCCTAACTAGTTAATTTGACTTTGAGTAATTCACTTAACCTCTCTGAGATTCAGTTTCCTAACTTGCAGAAGGAACATGATTCTTAAACCACTTACCTAATTCCACTATTATCGTAAGGAAAGAGCTTCTTCAACTTTAAAGAAGTTACTATTGTTATTCCTACAGCTACTCCCACTTCCCCCAGGAAATTAAGGGACAACAATTGGGCCTGTGATTTCATTTGGAACTCCCAGAGGAGGAAAGCCCCTTTACAAATGCAGCTAGACACCTTCTAGCTTTAGAGAGAATATGAGACTATCTCAAGGTCACGCGGACAGTATGTGTCAGAGTAAAGACTCAAATTCATGCCTTCCTCCTCCAAGGCTAGCTTTCTGTCCACTCTGCTATGTGGTCTCATTTTGTATTTATTGTGTATGTTTTTTAAAAAAATTTACTTCTCTGTGTACATTTTGTTTCCTCCAATAGTATGTAAGCTCTTTGAGGGCAAAGACTTTCATTTTTCTTTCTATATTCCCAGAAACTAGCATCTTTCCAGGTAGATATATAGTAGATAGTTCTTGAATTGAACAGAATGATTCATTCATGAATTTATTTCTTTTGATGATCAGCCCTGGCTAATGCTAGATTCAAATTCTACCCTTGTTCATTGCTATCTGCTTGAATGTGGGCTGATCACTTCATGTCTCTGCACTTGTTTCCTCCTCTTTTAAATTAGCGAGACAGACTAGGTTATCTTCAGATTTTAGGATAAAAGACAAGAGAAGACAATAATTGATGGGAAAGCTTCTGGTTGGCCTTGCTTAAAGATTGGAGGAAAGGGGAATACTTCACTGAAAAATTGTGTTTTGTTTTGTTTTGTTTTGTTTTGCAGAGGGGAAGGCAGGGCAATTGGAGTTAAGTGACTTGCCCAAGGTCAGAAAGCTAGTAAATGTGTCAAGTGTCTGAGGTCAGATTTGAATTCAGGTTCTCCTTACTCCAGGGGTGGTGCTCTACTCACTGTGCCACCTAGCTGCCCTTAAAAAGGTTTTTGAAAAGGAAAAAAGGTAATAGAAGAACAGAGAAATGTAAAAGATGAAGGCTGAGGAGCCTAAAATAGAAAAAAATAGAAAACCAGGAAGATGTCATATGAAACTATCCAAGAAGTGAGGGACAATTGGATGTAGTAGAAAGAATGCCAACTTGAGAGTCAGAAGGTCTGGGTTTAAGTCCTGCGTCTGCCATTACTCCCTGTGTGACCTATATTCACTTCTTCTGTCTGGCCTTAGTTTATTGATATATTAAAAATGGGATGAATATTATACGTGCTTCAGAACTCCCCAGTTTACTGTGATTTTGTATGTAATAAGTACTCTTTAAATTAAGCACTCTATAAATGTCAACTATTATTGCGTGAGAATATATGCAAAGTATGTGTAAAAAGGTTTTTCTTTTTAATGAAGGAGAAAAATAAATGCCTGTTAATTGAAAATTAAGATGAAAAAAGAGAATACATACAAATATTCATTGTAAAGCAGAAAATGTTACACCAACTTAATTGCTCATACTTAAGAACCCTTTCCAAAATGCTTTCCTAATAAGAAACCCAAGAAAAAGCTCAGGCAGGGATCAACATGCCCATCTCTTAGGGTAGGAAAATAAGGTTCAAAGATGTCATTCATAGTCATAGTCTATGAGTGCTGGAAAGGGCCTTTAGAGACCACCAAGGGCAACTTCATTTTGCAGATGAAGAAACTGAGACCGAGGAGGGAAATGATTTACCAGTCACATGGCAGCAACTTGGAGAATCAGGATTGGAACTCTCTTAACTTTAAATCTAGTGTTTTTTCATTACACCACAAAGAAACGATATGCTTATTACTTAAGAGCTGATCGATGCAATGACCAGCCATGATTCTAGAGGACCTAGGATGAAGAATGCTACTCACTTCCTGACGGAGAGGTGATTGACTCCATATGCAGAATGAGACATATATATTTAGGACATGGCCAATGTGGGAATTTGTTTTATTTGACTATGCATATTTGTTGCAAGGGTTGTTTTTTTTTCTTTTGAGGAGATAGGGTTTGGAGGGAGAGAAAATAAATGCTTGTTAAGTAAAAGAACAATTTTTTTAAAAAACTGGTGTGCTCAAAATTTCCTGGCTAGAGCCTGAATAATGGGAGACCTGTTCATTGAAAGCTGAGAAGGAAAAGTGGGAGGGGAGGAAAAAATCTAGCTGGTGATCAGAACTTCATTCAAGTATTTCCTCCAGAAAAGGTCTAGTTGGTGCTGACTTCACTTGGAAAGACTTCAAGCCTATTGAGGAAACTTTTTACCTTTGTGCTGGATTTGCCATGACATGGTTTCTGATGCAAACTGGTAGGCAAAGGCTTATCCTCAAGCGGGCTGCCATGTGCTGGTTGTGGGGATTTCTGGGTTGAGGATGGGTACACGCTTACTTTCTGCCCTTTAAAGATAAATTCGAAATTGGTCATGATTTCACCAAAAAAACCAAAATATCAACTCTCATTTGAAATGCAATAGGCTGTGGCCTATTATACAAGATGCTGTTGAGAAATATTTTAATGTTTCATTTTATATCAATCATTTTATATCTAATAGTTTGTAGAACACTTTGAAAATGCAGAATAATGGACAGTAGAACCATAAAATCATTTGCCCTAGAAGAAACCTTAGAATATAGAATATTAAAGTGGGAAGGTCCCTCAAAGGTGATCTAGTCCAACACTCATATTATAGAAGAGGACATTGAGATCCAAAGGGGAGAAATCACTTGCCCAATCTCAAAGAAGTAAGAGCTAAGCGGCTGAGCTGGGTTTCCTGACTCCAGAACCTACAGGCTGCCTCTCCCCTAGTGCTTTGCCTGGCACATTTCAAAGCTGATTTTCATTGTCTGTACAGTTTTTATCTCAAATTATCACAGACCAGACATAAGTATGAATCATACCAAAGCAATATTTCAAGTGGCATAATATATTTAGCCCTAGAAGACCTATTCCACATGGACAATAGAAGTAGCATATTTGGGAGATAAAAATGGAGATTATTGATATTTTCTCTTCTCATGAGTACTTCATGAAAGATTACTTGAAAATTAAAAATATTTCATTTTTTTGTTGTTATTGCTGAACCATTTCTTTTTCTGTTCAGCAGTGCTGCTGTAGCAATAGTAGTCTACTGTATGTGGATAATTGAGAAGGAAATATGGAAACAAGATCACTATTCAAAAATATATTCCTATATGTTAAAATAGGGAAGTCAAGTGGCATGGTAGATAGAGCACTAGGCCTGGAATCAGGAAAACTCCTCTTCCTGAGCTCAAATGCAGCCTCAGACACTTACTAGCTGTGTGGCCCTGGGCAAGTCACGTAACCTTTTGCCTCAGTTTCCTCATCTGTAAAAAAATGATCTGGAGAAGAAATGACAAACAGCTCTAGTATCTTTGCTAAGAAAAACCCAAATGGAGTCACAGAGTGTCTGACATGACTGAACAACACATGTTAAAATATAATCAATTTCTTTTGTGTGTGTGTTGTCATTTTTTTCCTCCTTTTTAATACTACTTGACTATAAAAAGTGTTTATGACCCGAGGTATGAGGCTGCTCTGTAGGCTACAAATCATTGGCTTCTCATATATCTTACTCCTGAACCATATTTTCCAATATATATTTGTACACTCCTTCCATTTGCCCATCCTTGCATAGAAATTCATATCATTTCAACTATATATTGATTTAATATGAAAAGTCTTATAGCATTCTTGGTAGATTTTTCTATTTTATCTTTTGCAGTGGATATTGGCACACAAGCTACAATTATTTTCACAGTGGCCTTTTCTTTTTTGCAAATGTTTATAATGAAAATTGGGACATACAATGACAAAATGGCCCATGACATGACATTTTTTCTTGTCTTTGGATATATACTAAAACCAATCTCCACTCTCTCCTTTGCTTCTCCAAGGAAAGCATGGGAACCATCCTTTCATAAAGCCAAAACTTCCTTTTCTCCTGGTTTCATTTATATAAAGATGCCAAAATTGATATAATTTTGTTCTTCTTGTAGCATGGCCAATTGTTAGTCATTGGATGGAGGAGGAGCTGATGTTGGAAATACTAATGCTTAATGTGTATAGACAGCCTAAAAACTGTGTGATCTTCTTAAAAACTTAGCATACTTTGTCCCCCTTTTCTCCATTCTGTCTCCATTACTCTAGAAGCAGAAGAACACTCCATAAGACCGAGGGATATTTCTATTGATGATACAGGCTGATCCTCAGAAAGTATACGTATTCAGTTGCCAGGACCACACTTGGAGTCTTTCTAGGATGACATCACCTGCCGAAGTTTGTGCTCTGCTAGCATATCCTTTGAGAACCTATGAGTTTCTGGGTCAAATCACCAGGAAGAACAAACCCTGAATGATGTGGATAGTACACAACATGACAACTCCATCTACTGTGCCACTTAGCTGCCCTTATTTTTTGCTCCTATCTTAACACATAACAAATTAATGGATAGTGATCTGGTTTCCACATTTCCTACTCAGTTATCTATAAAGAGTCACATACAGTCACAAAGTGGTGTGCTTGGAGGGAAGGAGTGGTCTACTAGGATGAGGGAAAAGGGCACAGGGAGAGACTGACAACTAACTATAATTACTTTACAACCAACTCAGAGCCCCTGACTACTCCAGTTCCAGTCTTACGCTCTCTGCTTCTACAGAGTAAGCAGGAGGGTGACTCAGAATGCCAAATCATAGTGGTTCAATGAAAGGTTCTGGAATTTAAATCAGAACATCTAGATTTCAATTCTGATTTCATCATGATGTCTGATCAAGAATAAGTTACAGCACCCTTCTGAGCCTCCATTTCCTTTTCTGTAAAAGGGGGAGACTGATCTTTGAACTACCTTCCTCATAGGGTTCCTATTATGGAGTATATACTATTTGTCACTATCTAACTGTGAGCTGTAAGAGCCACCAAGATCATACAGTGAGTGAATAAAGAGGGAGAACAAAGCCCAGCAACAGGGTTCCATTATACATGTTTGTGTGGTTAAGATTATCTGCTCATTTGGTAATTGTAATATGAAGTGGTCTTACCTTTACTTGGAAAACTTGGGTCAGCCATCATAAACAGAGAACTAAGAGAAAGATTTGGTTAAAGGTAAAGTTAGTGTTGTTCTGGAAGCATGAATTATAGAGTGAGGAAATCATGGAACCCAAACCAAGATAACATCTTGAGGATCATTATTTTGAAATACTTTTTCTTTTATATGAGTTCTTTCTCTATTACCTTCTTCAGAAAAAAGAATATAAAGTTAAATAACAACCAGCATAGGGCATATTTCCCCGATGTCTTAAGCTGACATACGCTATAGGTCTTCACTTTTCATATCTGAATTGGTCTTATTTAGTTCTGCCTGTGGATGGGGGCATATTTAGCTGTGCTAGGCCTTGTGCTTCCACCGTGGATCCAAGCAGAGAAGTGGACAGGGCTAATGAGGATTTGGGAGTTGTCTGCCCAAAGATGTTAACTGAAGATATGGGAATGGATGAGATCATCAAAAGAAGTAGGTGTAAGAAAACTGGAAATGACCTTGACCTCCTCCAATCTTAAAGCACTCTGTATTTCATTTATAATTTGAAAAACTATATTTAAAAATATACAAGACTCGGATGGGGGAGACCTGGGCTTGAATCCTGTCTCTCTCCTTTACCTCTTGTGTAACATGAACAAGTCATTTCATCTAAGTCTCAGTTTCCTCATTAGTAAAAATGAAAACAAGCATTTATGAAGTACCTACTGTGTGTCTTGCAATGTGCTAAGCACTTTTTGCAAATATTTTCTCATTTGATCTTCCCAACAACCCTGGGAAGGAGGTGCTATTATTATCCCTATTTTACAGCTAAAGAAACTGAGGCAAATAAGGGACTTGCCCAGGGTCACCCAGCTAGGTCTTCCTGACTCCAGGTCCCGCCCTCTAGCTGTTGTATCACCTAGCTGCCTAACAACACTTGCCCTCCTGTAACTCACAGTTGTTATAAAGCTAAACACATTGTAGCCCATATAATACTTTAGGAATATGAGTGATTATTATTCTATTGAAATTTGTATCATGTTTAACTGTGTGCACCTCTTTTGTCTCATACGAGACTGTAAGCCCCTTGAGGACATGAACGAAACATGTCTTGGTTATTTTCTCCCTTCTCTCCATTTACCAGTTCCTGATCTTTTTCATTCAACAAGTATTTGTTACAATGTATCAAGCTTTATACCAGGCACTGGTGGCTGATGGTGGGGGGGGAGGCGTGGTGGGGGAGGGTGAGAAAAGACAATCACTACAGATGCCAACAGAAAGAAAGTTTGAAAAAAAAGCCATATGATAGTCACAATTATTTTAAACAGATTCTAACCCTATGTTATGAGACAGGACTTTATGAGGATTTTTTTCATACTTGCTCTCCTGAGATTATAATTTCACTCTGATCTCCTGTGTCATCTCACCTTCAGTGACCTGCTTCAGCACTTAAATCAAACCGACATATGATCTAGAATTGGATTTTTATTATTGGCTAGTTTTTTTGGCTTAATTAAAGACAACTCAACCCAGTAAACATTACTGTATATTTCTGGCTTCCATTATCCTAAAAAGGGACCTTGAATAACAATGTGCTTACGGTAGATTCGAATGCTAGCAGTTGATACAAACACAAAAATATGGTCTTAATTCTATCTGCCTCTTTCACGCTAAACTTCTATTGATTTCAAGACCCACGAATCAAAAGAAAACAAGACAAAAAAGATCAGAACCCTTTTTCAAGGACTAGGTGCATAAGCTCATTAAAATTAATTTCTCTGAATTTTTTCCTTCATCTTCAAATTCAAGTACACAAATATTGATTAAGCACCGACTATGTGTAATATACTATACTGTGCACCAAGGTTATAAAGATAAAACAAAATAGTCTCTGCCCTTAAGGAACTTAGACGAATTCAGAACAATGTTGGGAGGGAAATGTCCATTGAGAAATGATTGAACATTGTAGCGCAAAAAATGATTTCAAGTAATAGGTGATGGTATTATAACAGCTCATATTTGTATAGTGCTTTAAAGTTCATAAATTGCTTTCTTCATTAACCCTCTGTCAAATAGTTTTTGAAAGTTTGGAACCTGAGACTATCTGGAATATGAGCTCCTAGAAGCCTACATTAGATTCAAGGTGATTTAGGGTTTAGTACCTGCTCAAAACCATGACTCATGAGCCCCCACTGATGTATTTACTTCTACCAGCTGTCCAGGAGACACAATACTCTGAACAAAAGCTTTTTAATCAAATAGTATAACAAGTATGGGATATGGCCTCCTTTAAATTTTCATACAGCTTGTGAAGGAGGGCATAGACTAGGGGTGGGGAACCTGTGGCCTCAAGGCCACAAGTGGCCCTGTAGGTCCTCAAGTGCAGCTCTTTTTTTTATTCAGTCAAAGGTCACAATTGAGGACCTAGAGGGTCACATGTGGCCTTGAGGCTGCAGGTTCCCCACCCCTAGCATTGACTATGTGTGTACTTTGGCCATACAAGACAGGTGCCACAATGGATAGAGTGCCAAGATTGGAGTCAGGAAGACCTTAGTTCAAATCCGGCCTCAGACACTTACTAGCTCTGTGACCTTGGACAAGTCACTTAACCCTATTTGCCTTAGTTTCCTCATTTGTAAAATGAGCTGGAGAAGGAAGCAGCAAACCGCTTCAGCATCTCTGACAAGAAAATCCCAGATGGGGTCACAAAGAGTCAGAGATGCCTGAAAACTAAACAAGAGACTAAACAAGAAACAGTGTATTTCCTGACTGTAGGTTCTTTCTTTTTGTGTGCTCTCCCTGCATGTTAATTCTCTGGTCGCTTTTGTTCTCCTCATCCTCTGGCTGGCTGGTTAAAATAAACCATCATCTGGGATGATGATGAACTACAGTTTTGAGTAGGAGTACCCCAAATGCCACATAATGGTGAGTCTTGTTTTATAGGTGAGGCAGTAGTGGTGACACAAGCCACTTGTCGAAGATCCCCCAGCTAGGAAGCATTGGAGGTCTGAGCTTAAGGTCGGGTCACCTCAGGCTAAGTCCACTGCTGTTTCTATTACCCCAGGCTTCAAAGCCAGTTGGATATTTCCCTCGTTTTAGTCTTGTTTCAAAAAGAACTGGCCTTTTCAATGATGGACAAAAATGTTTGCGAAAGAAGCAGTTTGGTAGAGTTATATGAGGTTGTCATTTTCATAATAGTGAAATTAGATTCTCCTGTCCAATTTTCAAAAAAACTTTTGGTTTAAGGAAATCTGATAGTTTTCTTGAGGGAAAATGGTTATAGCTCAAATAGATAATTTTTAGTTCAACTCAACAAACATGGATTCGATGCCTACCATGTGCCAAGCATTGTGCTTGGATACATAGACAGATATAGTATAGGCCCTGCTTTCAAGCAGTTAGCAATCTCATATAGGACTGGAGGGCGAAGACACACATAACTGGAACAAAAGGGACAATGAAATCAATACAAAATATATACTATTGTCTAACACAATATTGGGAGAAATTCAAAGAAGTAGAAATCACTTTCACCTGGTGGAGCTGGAGGAAGGCCTGGGGATCACCTTGTGGAGGTTAGATTTGGATATTGGATGCTGGAGGAGGGGAGGGACTTAGAGATGGGAGAGGGAGAGGACTTTCCAGGTCTGCGAGGCCCAGAGAGGCTAAGTCATCTGCATGAGTTTACACAGGGAGGAAGGGGCAGGAGCAGGATTTGAATACAGGCCGGCCCTCTGGCTCCAAGCCCAGCACTTTCCCATCACTCTACAATGCTGTATGAATAGTGTGTGTTCACTTACATGTGAAAGTGGGATAGTCTTATTTAAACTACCTCCCTTATATGATTATTGTGAAGAAAGTGTTATGAAAATCTTAGGTATAAGGCTAGAGACGGATCTATGATTTCAATGTTATAGGGAACTCCCTGAATGAGGAAACCCTTTCTACTGTATATAAGTAGGTAACTTCTCTGCAGTTTAGAGCTTGGAGAGTGGCCTAGGGCACTAAAGGGTTAAATAACCTGCCCAAGGTGACACAGCCAGTATGTTTGAGAGACAAGTCTTAAACTCATGTCTTCCTGACTCCAAGACTATGCCACATTGCTTCTGGTCTGTAAATCTTCAGGGTGCTAAATTGTGTCATTTGTTATTAACATTATTACTTCTCAAAAATCCTTCTCCAATGCCCAGAAATTTGAAAAAAAAATTAATCACATTGATCAATGAAACGACCAAGTAGGAGGATTCCAGAGGACCAATGATCAAGAGTCCTACCCACCTCTGATCAGGAAGGTGATGAGCTTAGGGTATAGACTGTGAGATACATTTTATATATATATGTATAAAATATACATAGTATGCACGCACGCATGTATGTATGTTTATATGTGTCTACATGCATATATATGCATACACACAAATATGCATATACACACATACATACACACACATATTTGGCACAACCAACATGGGAATTTGTTTTGCTTGATTACATATATTTGTTACAAAGGTTTTGTTTTTTGTTTTTAGTGTGTATGTGCGGTTTTTGGTGGGGAGGGTTGGGCGAGTTAGGAGGGAGAGAAAATAAATTTGTTAATTGAAAAGACTACAATTTATTAAGGAGTTAAAGACATTTCCAACCTTTCTTACTCTAATTGCTTAGTATCATTGTTAAAGAAGACTTAGTCCTTCAAAGAAGCGTGTGTGTGTGTGTGTGTGTGTGTGTCTGTGTGTCTGTGTGTATCTCTTGCTAGAGGACCTCTGAGTCCTCAGAAGCCCCCTATCAATCACCTATATTAGGTGCAGGAAGTGCAGTGTGACTGACTTTGATGACAACCCTTCCTTATAGCTTTCTCAGGCCTAATTGCAGGCAACCATCAATAAGGCTTTCTGTCTCCTTCCCCTTCACAATATAGATGTCCATAGTTGGTTTTTTGTTTTGTTTTTTTCACTTCTTCTCATGAAGCATTTGGCACATAATTGTCAGACACTGTAAATTGTCATGAGCGCATATGCCACGATCCAGGAAGCAAAGTCCAGGGGTCCTACCTGGCAACAGGAACAGAATGATCCTTCAGATGATGTTGTGTCTGGCAAGGCAGAACAGGCTTCTTCGGGTGATCTGGAACTTCATAAACAAAGACAATTCCATCCAAATCACAAATGACAGATGATTGAGTGAAATTTTAGAGCACATGGGAGATATTATAGTTTTGGTAAAATGCAATCCATATCTCATTTGGAATCGTGCCTCCAGCTTCTAGCAGGTCTATGGGGACTCTAAAATTTACATTCTGAAGCCACCTTGACTGCTGAGGATTGTAGGCAATAGACATCCTTAGTCCCTAGATACTTTGGGATTTTTTTCACCAAAAAGTGTTCCCTAAACTTTTTTGGTCCAAAACATACATTTGACTTTGCTAGGGAAGGAGAATGCTAACTTGAACTCAGTGGTCCCTAAACTTTGGAAAAAGGGTTTGCATTTTTAAGCTGGGGAAGAGAAGGCTTGGAGGGTATATGATCACAGTTCCTTAAATATCTGAAGAGACTTCATATGTCAGATGAACTGGAATTATTTTGCTTGGCCTTTGAGGACAGAAGTAGGAGCTATGTGTGAAGTTACAGAGAGACAGATTTTTTTGCCACAGTATATGGGAGAAACTCCTTACCAATTAAATTTATCCAACAATTGAATGGTGTGCTGCGGAGGTAGGTGAGCTTCCTGTCACTGAAGGCACTTAAGCAGAGGAAAGATGACCACTTGCTGGGGATGTTACGGCTCAATCATTTCAGTCGTGTCCTATTCTTCACGACTCCATTTTGGGTTTTCTTGGAAAATATTCTAGGTGGTTTGCCATATCCTTCTCCAACTCATTTTATAGATGAGGAAACTGAGGCAAACAGGGTTAAGTGACTTGCCCGGGGTCATGTAGCTAGTAAGTGTCTAGGACCAGATTTGAACTCAAATCTGCCTGACTTCAGGCCTGGTGCTCACTCCACTGTGTCACCTAGCTGCCCCACGGATGTTATAGAAGGGATTGTTTGCTCATTCAGGTCGGAAATAATAATAATAAATTGGAATGATAAATAATAAAATTGGAATAGATAGCCTATTAGATCTCACCCAATTCTAAGATTTCAGTGATTTTATGAAAGTCTCTGATCCCTGTTCTTCTCGTGTGATTAGAGGAGGGGAGGGAGATGGTACCTGTGTATAGATTCTTGCAAGCAAGGGGTGGGAGGGAGATTTATTTGTAGGAGACTAGAAATGGTGGGAAGCTACTTTTGAACCTCACATATAATAGAAAGGAAGATAGTAACAACTAACCTCTGTCCCATAGAAAGTTGGCTTGCATGTTGTCTTTAGTGAGGGTGCCACAGATTTCTGATTTTATCCTATTATCCAGGAGTCTAGCCAGCTGTTTGTCCACTCTTCCCCACACTATCTCTATGCATACACCCACACTCACACCCACCCATCTCCCATCCCCACATTATCCACCCTTCCTTCCCTCCACCCCAGCTATCACTACTTCAACATTCTTGATAGAATGTGATTTAAAATCTAACCTATTGACAACAAAAGGAACACATATCTCTGTGAGGATCAAAAGTGTGGTGGAATACTACTTTGGAAACTGTCTGAAGCAAAGGAAAAGAGCCCCTGGAGCTGCAGGCTTTGAAGGTAAACATTTGGATGTGACCAAACTGTTTATAAGTAGGAAGCGAATAGCTGGGGTCTAATGATTCTTGCTTTTAGCTCTGGTGAAAAAAAAATTGTGTAATGCAAGGTTGAAACTCTAATGGACAGAGTATGGGTTTTGGGATACGGGTAAATTTTAATTTTGTTTGTCAACTCTTTCTTTACATAGATTAGAGTTGGCTGCACACTGAGCTCTAGGGATACAAAGACAAAGTGACACACATATACAGGCTCTTCTGTGATTAAAATAATGAATAGAATTCCTTGATCTGAAGCACTAATAATCCAAGTATGGCAATGTAAGAAAATATTATACTCAAATAACATAATGAATGTACCTTTATCTCCTTGATGCACCTGTATAGAAAGAATCAGAACAATGATGCTGAATGACTCACAAATAGAAATTCCCAGAAGATTCAATAATAGAAATTTGAAAATGTATAGGTAATAGAAATACTATTCAATAATAGGAATTTCAGAATAGAAATAGTAAAATAAAATTCAATAAGATAAAAAGAATTCAGACAAAACTGACCCATACATATTTTTATAACCAGGGCAAATTGTCCTGGTTAAGAAAGAACACTTTGGGAAGAAAAGTGGGTTAGTCATTTCAATTCCTAGTATCTCCTTTCTGACAATCATTAGTTGGGCTCCTTAGGGTTTCTAAATGCTCTATAATTGACATGTACTTTCATTTAGAATTTGTAAACTTGGGCTTGGAGTTCCCCACATGGATGAAGTTTAAAAAAATTTTAAAATGCAGGTCAGGTTGAAAAAACCCAACCCTCATGACTTATTCCATTCCTTAAAGTAAATTTGTACCATAAATTGAAATACACAAACTTTGATGTAACCTTGCTCTTTTATAGTGGAAAGAGCATAAGACTTGGCTTCAGAAGAGCTGGGCTCTGGTTTTTGATCTTTCACATACCAGCTGTATTGCTATGAAGTCTCAGCATAGTTCAGTGGCATAGTGCTGGCTTTAGAGGTAAAGTAACTGGGTTCAAATCCTACATCTGCTAGCTATTAGCTAAGTGGTGAGGTCAGTTAATTTCTCTGGACCTCAGATACAAAAAGGAAGGGTTGCATAAGATGACCTCTAAAGCCAAGGTGTTAAACATACAGCCTGTACCACTCCCCAGGGCCATGGAACCAGATTAAACTGTAGTTGGGAAATTATAATATAATAATTATAAATAAAATAGATGAATAGTAAATTGATTATTATATTGAATAAATAACAAATTTATTATTAAATTAAATAAATGATAATGAATATGGAATTAATAAAATAAATAATAAAATGGAATATTGTTGTTGTTGTTGAGTTGTTTCTGACTCTTCCTGACTCCATTTGGGGTTTTTTTTTGGCAGAGATACTGGAGTGATTTACCATTTCCTTCTTCAGTTCATTTAACAAATGAGGAAACTGAGGCAATCAGGGTTAAGTGACTTGCCCAGGTTCACACAGTTTGTAAGTGTCTGAGGCCAGATTTGAACTTGTGAAGATGAGTCTTTCTGACTCCAGGCCTTGAATTCTACCTGCTGTGTCACCTAGCTGTCCTAGAATGGATGATATGATATTAATATGTAGTTTTCTCAGACAACATGTGAACTGCAGAAATCCTTATGGATGATTTTGGGGGGGGGGTTGAGTTTGACACCACTGCTCTAACATATTCATTCCAGCTCTAAATATAGGAATTGTAAACTGGATTCAATAAGCAACATAGGCCTCAGCAGGATATTTTCAAGGCTATTATACAGTGCTTTATATACTTTGTCATCCATAGTTAAGATTAACTTTACATTCACTGAGGTTGAACAAAAGACTGATTGCATTGAATGGAGTATAGATGGAAATGCCCTATACTTGCTGTATGATAATGGACCAGTAATTTAGTCTCCAGGAATTTCACACAGTCCATTGAAAGTAAGTACTGTCTTGGTAGTCATTGAGAATCCTGTCTCAGTTCCAGCTCTTCTCACCTTTGTGGTTAAACTCCTCAAAAGACCATCTACAGTAGACATCTACACTTCCTCTCCTCTCACTCTTCTTAACTCCCAACAATCCAGTTTAGACCTCATCATTCCACCCAGATGCTCTCTCCATAGGTACCAATTGCCAAATCCAAATGCTTTTACTCAGTCCTCTTTCTTCTTGAGCTTTCTTCAGCCTCTGATATTGTTCATCACCCTCTCCTCCTTGATACTCTCTTCTCTCCAGTTTTTCAGGATACCACTCTCTCCTGGTTTTCCTCCTAACCATCAAACTTCTCCTCTGTCTCCTTTGCTGGATGCTTCTCCAGATCACACCCTCTAACTGGAGATGTCCTACAGGGTTCTGCCCTGGGCCCTCTTCTCTTCTTCCTCTATATTATCTCACTTAGTGATCTCCAGATCTCCAGATTCTCCAGATCACACCCTCTAACTGGAGATGTCCTACGGGGTTCTGCCCTGGGCCCTCTCTTCTTCTTCCTCTATGCTATCTCATTTGGTGATCAGCTCCCATAAATTTAATTATCATCTCTATGTTGATGATTCTCAAATCTACATATCCTGCCCTAACCTCTGTGCTGACCTCCAATCTCCCATCTCCAACTGCCTTTCCGACATTTCAAATTGGATGTCCAGACATCTCAAACTCAACATGTCCAAAACTGAACTCATTATCTTTCCCCCTCAATGCTCCCCTGCCACCTTCCCTTAACTGTAGAGGGCAACCCCCACCCTCCTAGTTCCTTGGGTTCCAGGAGAGACCAAGGTGCCATCTTCAACTCCTCACTATTTCTCATCACTCCACCCCCACCTTCACCCCATAGCCAATCTGTTACCAAAAGCTATAGATTTCACCTTTGTAACATTTTTCTGATATACCCTCTTTTCTACTCTAATACTGTCACCACTCTGGTACAAGCCTTCATCACTTCATACTTGGATGATTATTTTTGTTTGTTTTTTTCTCTTAAAGACTAGCCTTAACCCCAAATCACTCTGGTCCCAGAGCAAGTCATTGTCTGGGCTGCAGTTGTCTCAGAACGAATGTAAATAATGATTGTTTCTGTTTTGGCCAGAAACTCTGAGAGTCTTCCCCTCCCAGATCTGCTTTTTTTTTTTTTAAAGAGGCCATTCTTTACCTCAGCCACTGAATGAACACTGCCTCAGTCAAACTGAGACCTATTAAAGACCTTAGCATGAAAGGGCCAATGTTCCCTATTGCATCCTGGGCCATTTCCAGTTGTTGTCCCTATCCATAGCTGGCCACTGGACCCAGATGGCTCCGGAGGAGAAAGGGAGTCTGGTGACTTTGCACAGGCCTCCTTCATTTCAATCCAATTCCCTTGCATGTCACGGCATCACCTCCCTGATGTCATGGTCCTCTTGGTCTTCTTTGAGAATGAGGGACAAACAACAGCAGCAATTGCAACAGCCTGATGTTGGCTACCTGCCTTAACTCTCTACCCACTCCAGTCCAATCTCCGTTTGGTCAGCAAAGGGATTTTCTTAAAGTGCCCCTCCCATCCCCCATTAAACTCCAGTGGTTCCCTATTGCCTCCAGGATCAAATATCACATCCTCTGGCATTTAAAGACCTTTATGAACTAGCTCCCTTGACTCTACATTGTTAGCCTTCTTACACCTTACTCTGTAACGTTCACTCTTTGATCCAGTGACATGGGGTCTCCTAGCTGCTCTGTGAATAAGATACCTGGTCTCTTGGATCTGGGCATTTTGTCTGGCGATCCTTCATGCCTGTAATGCTTTGTCTCCTCATTTTTTACCTAATGGCTTTCCTGGCTTTTAAGTTTCGACTATAGGAAGCCTTTCCCCAAACATTCTTAATTCCACTGCTTTCCATCTTTTAATTATTTCTTATTTATCCTGTATATAGTTGGTTTGTACATATTTATTTGCTTGATGTCTTCCCCATGAGACTGTAAGCTCCTTGAGGTCAGGGACTGTCTTTTGCTTCTTTTTGTATCTCCAGAGCTTAGCACAGTGTCTGGCACATAGAATAAATACTTATTGACTGACTATTTTATTTACCGCCTATTTGACTTTGGGCAAGTAATTTCTCTTTCTCTGGCCCAAGTTTTCTCTAAGATGAGGAGGCTGGGCTGGGTGGTTCTAAAGTTTCTTTAAGCTGTAAATCCAATGCCATCATTTTAAAAATTATTGCTTTATTAGAAATAACATTTAACATCAATATAAACAACTAAGCTTGCTTATTAACTTTTAACAATTAATTTAATTGATTTCAACACAGGTATGATTATACACTTCTAATCCCTCCCTCTAAGGACTCATCACAATTTTTGTTGGATCATTATCATTCACTTTTCATCATATGACCCATAATTATTATGTACTCTATTCTTCTGGTTCTGCTTTTTTCCACACCATGGATCATAAAGATCTTCCCAGATTTATTTACATTCCTCATAATTTTCCTTCTTAATTATATTATAAAATTGAGCCTTAAATGCTAAGTAGCCATTTGACCCTTGGCAAGTCACTAAGCTCTATCTCAGTCTCCTCAACTGTAAAATGGGGGTCATCATGGCACCAATTACATATGACAGTATGTGCAATATTTTACACTTACATCTTCCCACATCTGCAAAGAAGGGGGGGAGGTGAATTTTCTCAATTTTTTTCTGGAGCCAAAGCTTGTGACTAAAGACTTTTTGTTTAAAGAGACACCATGATTTTCATCAACATATATGCTCAATTAAGGTGTTTGCCAGGGCCTGTATACATTTACATTTGTAGCTAGTTACCACAAAGGTAAAGATACATACCAAATTAAAAGTCCAAGGAGAAGATGGAGTCTCTATTATTAGAGAAATTCTCTAGATGTTCCTCACCAGGGATAACATTGTGCTGATTTTATCAAGTCTTGGGAACGCTACAATACTTCTCAATGACAGATAGAGAGAGCATTTATTATGTACTTACTATATACCAGATACTGCCCTAAGTGCTGAGGATACTAATGTAAGAAAATAAGACAGTCTCTGCCCTCAAGGAGTTTCCATTCTAATAAGGGTCTTGCCATAGCATGATAAAAGTTCCCCAGCACATAAAGGATAGCTAGAAGGGGTAAGATGGGGGGAGGTGGGAACTGGGAGGGAGGAACCTGTCTGTGGTAGGGAGATGGCCAAGAAATGAGAAGGAAACCAGAGACAGTCAAGATAAGGCAACAGCTCTCTGATCAGAGCCCAGCATGGTTCCAGGGGCTAATTGTGTCCACAACCTTGACCTCATCATTATCACTGATGGGAGGAGTCAGAGCTAGGCATCTCTTCTCACAGCCATGACCAAAGGTTATGGTGTGGAGGGGTTGGAAATGTTAGCCCAAGTGGGGATGGTAAGAAAATGAAGTGGAAGCCTGGACCTAGGCAAAATAAGGCAAAACCTTACCAGTCAGAGCTCAGGATGGTTCTGGGGAGTTAATGAAATCTATCATCATTAAAAATAAATAATCCAAGTTATCCACCATGGAAAAATAAAGTAGATAAAAATCCATATTGCCCAGGTTATACTATGAAGATTGTTGGATAACTCATGGAACTAATCCAACAGCATACTAGAATATGAATACTTTAATGTGTCTTGGATGTATTGCCATTCTTGAAGATTGACAATAATATGGGCCCCAAATTGAATGGAATTAAGAAATCCTATTGTACTGCCTTTGGAAAATTATACAGTAATTCCAATGATAGCAACCTGCTTGCTGCTACCAAAACCTATTTTTTTCAATGCAAATATCCTTCTAGTGATTCTCTTATAGTTGCAAGTTACAGAATACCACGATCTCAGAAGAATCAAAATTACAAGAGACTTAAGGACCAATGGAAACACAGATGGTGGACCTAGGTAGGCTGCAGTATAGTTTGAATGGTTATTTATATGGGAGAGGTGGGATAAAATACAAACACAAGTTCGTATATGATTGGGAAAAGAGATGGGTTTTGATCTCCTTATAAGAATGAGTGATGGACAACCCAACTGCTGCACTGGTATTCATGATATTGAAGTGATCAGCTCAAGTGCATTGATGAGATACTCTATGTAGGCTCTGCCAAAAAAAAATGTAGACAAGACTTACACTTGGGATAAGAAGTGATGGAGGTGTTACTATATGTACCGGCTGAATTAGTGCTACGTTGATAAGGTCAATGATATGTTAAATATCCCTGCCATAATGGCTTCCTCCTTTTTTTTCCTAGTAATTTCTATTAATTAGTCAGTAAGCATTTATTAAGTGTCTACAATGTGCCAGACACCATGGTAAGTGCTAGGGATACAAAGAGAGGCAAAAGACAAATCTCTGATGAGGAGCTCATAGTCTAACGAGGGAGACAACACCCAAATACACCCAAATAATTATATCAAGGATATATATATGCGTGTGTGTATATATATATATATATATATATATATATATATATATATATATATATACATATATATGCCGGATATTAGAGATAATCAACAAAGGCAAGGTGTTCATGTATAGAAAAAGGAACTTAATTGTAGTTTTACGAAACACAGATATTATAATTTAAATTCTTGGCTCTCATTGTAATACTGTGCACCCTGTCAGACCACCTTTCCCAGAATGCCTCATTAAATTGCCTCTATTAAGTGCCCCATTTCATAGAATCAGGGAATGCTGGAGATGGATGAGTCTCTGGAGATCTTCTAATGCCACCCCTTCATTTTACAGCTAAAGTAGCAGAGGACTTGAGAGATTAAGTGATTTGTCTCAGGTCACATAGTCTACACTGGACCCATAACATCTGACTCCAAGGTTAGGGGTCTTTCCACTAAAACACATTGCCTCTATACTAACCCTGAACAGATGGTACAATCCATGACTTACACTGAGTTTTGTGCTGTGCTCCATAACACCATACTAAGTTTTCCAGTGTATTTTCTCTAGCTGAAAATTCTGTGATGTTGAAAGATATACTCTCTCTTTACTTGAAAAGGTCTCTGTCGTGTAATGGTATGGTCTCTTTAAATCAGTTCAGTTACAGATATCTAGACTACTGTAAAAGCATGTGCTTTCATAATATAGAATTTGTTCCCCATTACCATTTTTTTAATAGTACTGAAGGAGATGCCTACTTACATCACTTAAATCCTTCAAACTGATCTGTCTGGAAGAGAAAGAAATATATGGTTACATAAAATATTTCATAATAATCAAGCTAAAATTATTCCAAGTCCTTAAAAACTTTGATTACATTTTCATTGCCAAATTAACAGCCCCTGGTCTGGTGAGAAATTTATAGCTGCTATATAAAAGTAAAGCCAGGTTATTTTTCCCATAATTTTCTTGGAGAAAAAAGTTATGATCTGCTATAAAAGGTGGTGACAGAAATGAAATTAATCATGAGAAATATAAGATGTCCAAGTTCATTCGTTTGGGAGAATTTTAATACCTTCATCTTTCCTTCTGACATTTTGTTCACCATGTCAAACTTCATTAGAAAAATCATGCCCACTCCTGTCACCATGGTTTTAAAGCTCCTAGTTATTCACTTTGGGGAAGTGTAAATAGTTTTCAAAATGAAACTGTCAAACCAGGCAGAATGGGAATGATAAAATGTTAGACCTGTAAGCGATCCAAGAGAAAAAAAAAGATTATTACGTTCAGTCGGAAGAACTGGGTTCTTGTCCCATCTCTGCTACCTACTGGTTTTGTGTCCTTGGGCAAGGCAGTAAACAACCTGAGCCTCAGTTTCCCCATCTGTCAGAAGTGGATCATAATACTTATATAAAAACTCACATTTCTAGCATGAAGGTTTATAAATCACTTTTCTCAAGTACTAGCATTCATGTTTGGAAGATGAACAAACAGCAGCTCAGAGAGGTTAAAGACCTAGTCCAGGATCTCACAGCTACTAATTGTCACAGGTAGAAACAGTATTTATTAACTCATGACTAGTGATCTCACTACAATGCCACACTGCTTCACATACTTGCACTGTTTCAGAGGGTTGCTGTAAGGCTCATTCACTTAACAATCAGTCAACACACATTTATTAAGCACCTAGTATGGGTCAGCCTTCGTGCTAAGTGCTAGGATCAAATGAGACAATGGTGATTTGTAGCTATAATGTTGCCCCTTTCTCTCTCTCTCCCCTCCTATCTCTCTTTGATATATCTATATCTCTCTATCTAGAGAGGGGGAGGAGAGAGGAAGACAAAGACAAAGACAGAGACAGAGAGATATGGAGGGAGGGAGAGGAAGGAGAAGGAAGAAAGAGAGACAGAGAGAGAGAGAGAAAGAGAGAGAGAGAGAGAGAGAGAGAGAGAGAGAGAGAGAGAGAGAGCGCGCAGGCAAAGGTGAGAAAGAAGAGAAAAAAAATTTCAAGACCGAGTCCTGGGATACAAGAGGGCTTGGGGGCAGGAAATGGATGATGATATGATGATAATGAATAGAAGTAGGAGGAGTGGTCAGGTAGATAGGAGGAGTACCAGGAGACAGCATTTCCATGGAAGTTGAAGAAGGGCAGGTTATCCTGGAAGAGGGAGTGGGGGTTGGTCAACAGTATCAAAAGCTGAAAAGAGATTTCAAAGGCTGTGGCTTGAGAAGGGCCATTAGAAGGGCAAAAGTTCAGTCAAACATCCTGCTGTTTTGCCTATAAAGCATCAGAGGGATGGTTTGAAAGATATTTTGACTGTATGTGTGTGTGTGTGTGTGTGTGTGTGTGTGTGTGTGTGTGTGTGTGTGAAATGAACTTACAGGACTGGTCAATCATGTTTTAAAGATGCAGAGGTTTAGTTTTAAACTAGCAAATCACTTGGGAATCCGAGGGCTCCTTTTTTCTCATACTTTGTGTCGACCCATACAGGGCGAAAAACAACCATTCTAACAGCAGGAAGGCAAGACGACCATAGCCAATTGACAAAGCTGCAGCTGTCTGGCTGACTGCAACTGATACAGTAGATTTCTAGATGTAAATCAGTCCCTAAATAGAGACCACAACTTGTTCTGATTGCTCAAAAGCTATTGCATTTTTGCATAGAGTGATGAGCTTGGTTTTACAGAGAGCAATTCATGTTAAAGTGTTTTACATGGCAGCTGTTGTGGATCATGCTGGCTGAGGAGCTAGAACCCAGCTGCCAATGTCAGGAACTTTTTGTTAAAGAAGAAAATAAGAAGACCAGAGTGAGACAGTGAGGAAAAATCATAATAGGGCTGTTGCTGCCTGAACTAGAGAGTAATTAAAAGTCAAGACTGCCTAGTAAAAGGCTTTGTTTAGAATAAGCTAGAAAAGCTCCAGTTTCCTCCTTCCTTCCTTCCTTTCTCTCTTGCCTTTCTTCCTCTCTTCCTTCCTTCCTTCTTTCCTTCCTTCCTTTCCTTCTTTCTTTCCTTCCTTCTTTCTTTCTCTCTTTCTTTCATTCTTTTACTTTCTATTTCTCTCTCATTCTCTTCCTTCCTTTCTTCCTTTTTCTTTCAATCTTTCTTTCATTCTTTCACTTTCTGTTTCTCTCTCATTCTTTTCCTTCCATGCTTTCCTTCCTTCTTTATTTCCTTCTTTTTGTCTTTCTTTCATTCTTTCTTTTGTTCTCTCTCTTTTCCTTCCTTCTTTCTTTCTTTCATTCCTTCTTTCTCTTTCTTTCATTCTTTTACTATTTCTCTCTCATTCTCTTCCTTCCTCTCTTTTCTCCCTTCTTTCTTTCCTTCTTTTTTCTCTTTCTTTCTTTCCCATTTTCTTCCTTTCTTCTTTTTTCTTTCAGTCTTTCTTTCTCTTTCTTTCATTCTTTCATTTTCTTTCTATTTCTCTCTCATTCTCTTCCTTTCTTCCATACTTTCCTTCCTTCCTTCTTTCCTTCTTTTTACTCTTTCTTTCATTCTTTTTTTGTTCTCTCTCTTTTCCTTCCTTCCTTCCTTCCTTCTTTCCTTCCTTCCTTCTTTCCTTCCTTCCTTCCATCCTTTCTCCCTCCTTTCTTTGTTTCTTTCTTTGTTTCTTTCTTTCTTTTCTTGGATTCATAGACTTTTAGAACTGGAAGAATCCCTAGGAGATCATCTTAATACTGTCCTCATTTCAAAAATGAGGAGAAGGGCTCAGAAAGCTACTGACTTCATGGAATAGAGTGTGAGGCCTGGAGACACACAACCTGGGATTACTTCTTGACTCTGCTATCACAGAGCTTTGTGACATTGGGAAAGTCACTTGGCTTTTCTGAGCCTTAGCCCCCTCATCAGTGAAATGAGGGTGTTGGATGAGATGATAGCTAAGGTCTCTTCAAACTCTCGTATTTGCACTCTGTGTTCTAGGGTCCCTTTCTGTTCAAACATTCTACAGTTCTAGAAACAGGAAAGTTAAGATTTAGAGCTGGAAAGGAACTTAGAGATCATAGGTTTAGAGCTGGAAGGAAGCTCAACAGCCATTAAGTTCACACTCTTATTTTATAAATGAAGAAACTGAGGCATAGCTAATAAGTATCTGAGGCAGGCTTTGAATCCAGGGCTTCCTGACTTAAAAAAAATAATCTAATGCCCCATCCAATGGGCTGTATTGCTTATGAGACACATTAGCTCATTGATTTCTATGGATTTAAATTTCCTCATTGGTAAAGTGAGGGGCAGGTAGGTGGTGCAGTGCACTGGGCCTGGAATTAGGAACACTCATCTTCCTGAGTTCAAATCTGGGCCTCAGAGAGTTACTAGCTGTGTGACCCTGGGCAAGTCACTTAACTCTGTTTGCCTCAGTTTCCTCATCTGTAAAGTGAACTGGAGAAGGAAATGGCAAACCTCTCCAGAATCCCTGACAAGAAAACCTCAAATGGGGTCACTGAAGAGTTGGACATAGCTGACAAAAGACTGAACAACAACAACCAAATGAAGGAGCTGGATTAGGTGACCTTTAAGAACCCCTCCTAGCTCAAAACATAATTTTCCTGGTCTTGTCTTAAAAAATAGAATAGGGCCTTAGAGTTTAAATTTCCTCTTCCTCTATGGAATCGTCATCCTCAATGTCTAGGCTTATGATACATCAGTCCCTTTGATGCACCCTACATTCTAGTAGACTGGCCTACCTCTTATTCCTAATACATGACGTCATTCCATTTCCTCTCTCAGTGCCTTTGCCCAGGCTGTCCCTCATGCCTGTTATTCACCAGTTAAGCCTCTTAGCATCCCTCACTTCTTTCAAATATCAGCTCAAGAGCCACCACCTCCCAAAGCTATGCCCCCTACTCCCTACAAGAAAAGCTGGCTGGCTGGCTGATAGGATTCCCCTAAATCACTATTTATTGACTTTGTATATGTTCTAGATTTATCTATTATTTATTTATCGATTTTTATATTGTCCCTCCCCAAGAGAGTATATGCTTTTTGAAAATTGGGACTATTTAAGTTATCACTGTAGGTCTACGACCTTGCTTGTTGAATGAATTAATGAATTCCTTGTAATAAACACATTGTCAGAGTGGAGAAAAAGGGGCTCTGAATTACCTGTCCTAGGTAAAGTTAAATTAAGAATTATGATTGCTTTCAGCTGGGCAATAGCATCTAGTAGAAAGAGTACCAGGTTTGGATTCAGAAAGTCTAGGTTCAATTTCTGGTTACCCGTTAGCTTTGTGGCCCTTGGCCAGTGACTTGGCCTTCCTGGCCCTGAGTTTCCTTTTCTATAAAATAAAAGGGCTAGTCCAGATGGTCCCTGAGGTCCTTTCTAGCTACCTGATTTTTCTTCATCCTGAATAGGCAAGGTGGTGCAGCATCATATTGGGAGGCAATAGACTTGTATTCAGTTTCTGGTTCTGCTATGTGTTAGCTTTGCAATTTTGGGCAAACTCACTTAAGTTCTACCAGTTTCACTTTCATCATCCCCAAAGTGAAAGGGTTGGATTAGCTGACCTCAAAGGACGGTATATATATTCCTAATCATAGTAAAAGAATCTTGACTTATAGATGGCTCTAAAAACCAGGGACTATAGCCTAGCTTGGGACTTTTCCCTTTCTCCCAAAACAATGACCCCCCCCCCCAACCCCAACCTTCCCCCTGGGGCTCTGATACAAGAGAAGAAGGCATATGTGAAGGTCGCACAGAGACTCAAAGCCCAATGGGGTGTTGGTAGTTGAAGATCAAAGATGCTGCCTGTGGAGAAGCTCTAAACTACTTTTGATCTTCTATGATCTGTATTTAACACTCAGTAAGCCAACGATAATGAGGTACCGGAGCCTGCCTTTTTTCTCAGCCACCCCCATCAAAATGGAGGGCCAATATATAATCCCTCATATGTGTTTTACAGTTTAGAAAGCCCTTGCGTGTTTAATCTTCACTATAGCCCTCTGAGATAGATTCCCATTTTACTGATCGGGAAATTAAGGTTCCAGAGGTTGAGGCCATATGTCCTCCAGTTAGTCATTACAGAACTGTTTTTGGAATCTTGATTCCCAGTTCACCTTTCTCTCTGTTAAATTCATATTGCCTAAACAGCCAAACCCCAGAAATAAAACTAAGCACCTCACACAGTGCTAGGCACAAGTGAGAATAATTACAATTAGGGAGAACAATAAACTTGCCTGATTCACTATATTCTTAGAAGGGATCTATCTTAAAACGCAACATTCCTAAAGAGTAAAATTAATAGTAGGTCATACTTCTGTAGTCAGTTAAATTTCACAAAGCACTTTCCTTACTACAACCCTGTGAGGCATGTATTATTATTATTGGTGTTGTAATATATTATTATAGCATCAAATGGGATCTATATCTATATTTATATATCCCTATAGCCCTTTGCAAACTTAAAGTATTATGTAAATGCTGGATAAAATTTGTTATTTTTATAATGATTTTTGCTATGACCCTCATTTTAATGAGATACACAGTGATCAGGCTTCAACACATTTATAAGTAAGGAATTACATAGAAGTAATATAAAGAATGTCATTGACCAGAAAAGAAGATGAGCCAGTCTTTAGAACAAGAGATGGTGAGTGGGCAGTCCAAGCATTCTAGTGGTACTGGGATATCAAGAGACCTTGAGTGAAGTCCCCAACAAGTAGGGTGAACTAATTGTTGAGAACCTATGGGAAGATACGAATACGTGATGGAATGAGTGGAGTGGTTGGTTATGGAGTTAGGAAGACTGTGTTCGATTTCTGTCTCAGACACTTATGAGTTGTAGGACCATGTGCAAGTCAATTAACCCTGCTCAGCTTGTTTCTTTATTCGTAAAATGGGGACCTATCACGTCTATCAAATAGAGTTGTTTCAAGGATTAAATGAGGCAACATATGGAAAATACTTTATAAACTTTAAAGTTCTATATCAGTGCTTTTATCTTATTGTTATGGTGTCATTGCTGTCATTGTTAATGCAACCTGCATCTCTGGGAGTTGATTCCAAATCAAAGAAGTCACAGATCCATTGGAGTGTTAGAGTATCTTCATTTTAAAGATGAGAAAACTGAGGACAAGTGAGATTAAATGACTCCGCCAGTGTCACATAGCGTGAAAGTGGTGGAGCCAAGATTTGAACCAGTTTCTGGCTCTGAGACTTACATTCTTTCCATAACTGGTTTATTATTTAGCATCTTAGGTTGCAAATAGTTTCCCCATTCACTTTCTCATTGGATTCTCATAAGAAACTTGTGAGGGAGATTGTACAGGTATTATAATCCTGATTTTTAAGATAAGGAAACTGAAGACAAGAAAAGTAATTTGTTCACGATCAAAAGCTTCACAGGATGTAGAGCTGGAGGGGGTCTTAGTCTAACACCTTAACTTTACAAATAAAGAAACTGACATGGAGATTTGAAGGCACCTTCCTGAGATGTCCAAGTGAGTAAATGGCAGAATCAGGAGTCATACCCAGGTCTTCTGGAAACTCAAAGGGATCAAAACTCGATTTAAATTTGTGGCTCTGGGAAGGATGTTTCTACTCTCAAAAAAGGAGATGTTTGTTGATGTGTCATGCCTGATTCTTGATGACCCCATTTGGGATTTTCTTGGCAAAGATACTATAGTGGTTTGCCATTTCCTATTCCAGCTCATTTACAGATGAGGAAACTGAGGCAAACGAGGTTAAGTGACATGTCCAAGGTCAAACAGCTAGTAAGTGTGTGAGTCCCGATTTGAATTCAGAAAAGTGAGTCTTCCTGACTCCAAGTCTGACATTCTATCTACTTTGCCACCTAGTGCCCTCCCCCACCAAAGGAGATAGTGATTAACAGAACTGTAGAATATTTTTAAAGCTGGGAAGGGTATTAGAACATGGAACTACAGAATGAAAGGGAACTTTAGAGATCATCTACTCTAAACTTTTTTTTAAACAGGTTAAGAAACCGAATCCAAGAGAGAGTAAAAGACTGTCTACATTGAAGCTACTAAGAAGTATAGCTAAGGATTGGGCTCAGGCACTCTGATTTCAAATCCAAGGCTCCTGCCGTTATAGGTCACACTGGCCCAGTGAATCTAAATTGCTTTGAAGATATATTCTGTGGCAAAACAGCAGAAAGGGAGCTATTCCTACACCCCAAAGAAATTCATTAAAAATATTCTTTCTAAGTCTCTTGGGAAGATGTTACTCTTTGGACTTGTTGCATTTTATGATCACAGCAGGGTAACAAATATACTTTGAGCAAAGCGAGAAGTGATCCATCATGGACACTTAATATTAGAGGTCTGGATTTTTCAATATCTATTTGTCAAAGAAGCAATAACATTTTTGACAAATGTGTTTTCACGTGATGTTTTCACTTACTGAGATTTAGTGATTGGGAATTTAGAAACTGTATCAAACCTAAAACAATGAGAAGTTCCTTCTAGTTTGTGAATGCAGTTTCCTGATTCAAATTCTTGGAGTTTCTAAAGTCTTAAGGGATCAAATTAAACCCTGACCATGCCTCTTTCTTGGATGGCTACAGGATGTCAAGGAAGGTGTATGGGATTTCGAGAAAAGAAATCTTGGTTTGAGTCCTGGTTCTTTTTACTGACTGTGTGATCATGGGAAAATCACTCAACCTCTCTCAGATTCAGTTTCCTTATCTGCAAAATGGTCATAATAATTTTTGACTGGGTTACCTCACAGGAAACTACTTTGTAACCTCTAAAGAGTTATTTAAATGGGAATGAGAATCATAGAATTTAGAGTTTCAAGGGACTTTGAAGAACATATAGGTAGAAAATAAACTTCTTAAGGGCAGGTACTATTAATTATTTTGTTTTCTTATTCTCAACATGTGGTATAATGCCTTGTACATGATAGATGTTTAAGGAAGGCTTTTTGGATTAGATGAGATGGGATCATGTAGTTCAATCACCTCATTTTACAAGTGAGGAAACTGAGGGCTGGGGAATTAAGTATTTATTAGTGTTATTAGTTAAGTGTTTATTATTAATATTTATTAGTATTCTTTAACAACAACTTTATTTTTAGAAGAAATTAGGTTGACATTTTCCCCAGATTGCATTTCTAGCGGTCACTTCATTAAGTCTTGGAAAGATGTGTTGAAGTTAAACAATTTTTTCCCTCTTCCAGGGAGGCAGTTTTGACAGTTGTCTGTGGTGTGTACAGCTCAAAACTCTTACCTGGTGTTCCTGTTGACTTTTAGCAAATCATTTCTTCGGTTGACAATGGGCCTACTCTTTTCTGGTTCAGGAGGAAGGGGTCGATATTTCTTTGGAATGCTGTTTGGAGGCCTGTTATTATAGAGAAACAAAAAAAGATTAATTGGAAGATCACCAGATTTAAAAATAATGGTTCTTACAAGAAAGGAAATGGATATAGGAAACACTTTAGACTATTGTTTCTAGAATCAGTTACCCTTCTACAGCCATTAAGAAGTTTTTAGAGGGGTATAGACATTGGAGCTACATAGCCTTTCTCGTTCCACCCTCTCCAGTTCAAAGTTCATCCGATGCCCTCTTTTTGTTGTTGGTGTTATTCTTAGCTTTCCTTGACAACCTCAGGCTCATTCTTGTGACCCTATGCTCTCTTTTATTTTCTTTAAAATCTAAACTTAGAAAAACCATACCGAATAGAACAGAATATTGTCCATGGAACTGTAAATCTCAATTATGTACAGCTTGCTTTCCCTTTTAAGCATTTAAACACAAAACTTTCAAGGGTGTCCAGCTTGTCTAAGTTTTCTTCTAATCTTTCTGTTTTCTTCTGTACATTCAAAAATACTTCAATGAATTTCTTCCTTCCTTCCTTCCTTCCTTCCTTCCTTCCTTCCTTCCTTCCTTCCTTCCTTCTCCTTCTCCTATTGCCCCCAACTCCCATTAAAAAACAAAACAAAACAAAAACAAAAACCTTGTCCCATTCTGTAACTTGATCCCATCACCTCTCTGTGAGGAGATGGGTAGTATGCTTCCTCATTGGTCCTTTGGAATTGTGGTTGGTAATTGCATTAAACATAGTCAGTCCTGACTCTATTCCTACCCTATTGTATACTTCCTCTTTCATCTGCCCTTCCATTTTCTGCACATGCCTTTTCCAATTCTAAACTGGTTGGTGAGTTCCCTGGGCTTCTACACTTGTCTCTTTACACAATAGTCCCTTTTATTCCTCATCAGAATTGGTTCCCTTTATGTCATCAGAATTTCATTCCTGAATAGCTTTCATCCCCCTGGGCTGATTTCCCTAGTCAACATTTTAGTCATAGGATCCTAACTAAGCCTAGCTCTGAATCCTCTAAAATCTGAATTATCAAGTAAAGGAGAAAATGCCTTCATGAAGAAACAAACATATTTTGAGAGTCTTACCGAGGAGGTGGCAAAGGATTCTAGAGAAAAGAGAAATGGCAAGTAGTGTAAGTGGGAACATTGACAATCTCAATCGTGTCTACATTTTATAATAGACCAATATAAGAATTCATTTTTGATATCACCTTAAGATTTAGAAAGCACTTCCCTCAAGGGAGCTCTGTGAAGTTATAAGTATTTCCTCCTGCCCCCAAATAACTCTGTATTTACTTTGTACACATATACATATGTGTGTATATGTGCTTATATGTATATGTATGTGTATATATATGCATATATATATATAATATTACTTATCTTTGTACAGATTGTTTCCCTTCAGTAGAATATAAGGTGCTTGAGAACAGGGACTCTCATTTTGTCATTCTATTCCCTGTGCCTGGCACATAATAATTGCCTGATCTACTTTATGGAACTGAATTGAAGCAGGTAGTTTGGAGATTATTATCTCCATCTTACAGGTGAGGAAACTGAGGCTTGGACAGAAGTAAATGACTTGCTGATGGCCACAGAATAGTAAGCATCACTCACAGCTAGGACTTAGAGCCTGGCTTTGAAACTCTGAGTCCTGTACTTTCCCCACTGTTCCCCACTGCCCAAGTCATGTGAGCATACCACACAGAGTCTTAAGAAAACTTATAGAGCACATTTCCCTAATGGACATTTAGCACTGACGTGATTCGAATCCTATTGCCAAGAAGACATGCCTCTACACACATCATTGGTAACGCTTCTGCTCACCTTGATTCCTTTGGCTTCGCTTTCTCCTGAAAAACAGCAACAGAACACACCATTGAAACACTGGCCACAAAATAACAAATCCATATACCTTGACATCTCTGTGGATATCATCATGTCCTGTGTCTGGAGAGAAAATATAGGGCTCTCAAAGGGGCAATGGAAGCTAATGGAAAGACTACTGGACCCATAGCTGGAGTACATGAGTTCAAATCCTTACTCTTTTACTTATAACTTGGGATCTCAGCAAAGTCTCTTCCCATCTCACAGTTTCAATTTTATTTTCTATAAAATTAATGAGTTGGACTAGGTGACCTCAAATGTCTCTTCTTGGCTCTGAATTTATGATTTTCTCCATTATTGTGGTTCAGACTTAGAGATGAAGCCTGTTACAGTAGAAAGAGTCCTAGAGTAAGAAAACTTGAATTTAAATGCTGAAGTTATTGCCAATATGTGAAAGTCACATATAAATGCTCAATAATTACCAAAAAAATTTAGCAAGAATTTTAAGAGAATAAGAAGTAATAAAATACATTTTTCTTTTAAAAGTTCTTTTTTTAATCTTAACACCAAAAAAGAGGAATATTTCCATAGACAAAGTAAAACAGAAAAAAAGATATGTGAAACTGAGAATTTCTGTTATGTACAACGGAAGTGTCAAACTCTAGGCCAATCCTTTTTTTAATCTCAACACCAAAAAAAGAGGAATATTTCAATGGACAAAGTAAAACAGAAAAAAAAATATGTGAAACTGAAAATCTCTGTTATGTATAACAGAAGTGTCAAACTCTAGGCCAGTGAAACTCATCAGTAAAATCCAAATCCAATTAAAACTGAAGTAGGAAATGTTTAACAAAATAAAATATAATACAATACAGACCACGTTAATTTGTGGTTTTCTAAGTTAATATGTGGCCAGCCAAGATCAGTTTCTACTTGAGTCTGATGCCACTGATGTACAGCTTGCTTTTGACAAAGAATATGACAAATTTGACGTGTTACTTTTCACACTGTCCTGCTTGTCTGTATTTTCTAATAAAGGATGTTCTTCTTGATAATACTAATATGGTTCGGTGGGAAAAAAATCTCTGGATTAGATGCCAGGAGACCTGAACTCTTCTTGTCCTGGTCTGGCTACTACTGGCTTGTATGATTACATTCAATCCAACACTTATTTTTTTTTAAATTTTACTTTATACCCAACACTTATTTAATCTTTTCTCTGAGCAGAGCTGGGTGCTAAGCCCTGGGGAAGGTTCAAGGTTTGGATTACCCATACCCCACAGGACCTGGATTTAAGCAGCTCTCTAGATCAAGTAGTATTGGAACTAAGGACTGGAACAAAACTTCTCTCTACAATATAACCCATAGGTGAGCATCCAACCTCTGCTTAAGACTTCTAGCTAAGTCCAGGAGAGATCATGCAATCCGTGCATGGATAACTATGATGCAGAGTAATGATAGCTTACTTTTATACAGTTCTTGATAATTCAGTTCATTTATAACAACCCCGTGGGAGTGGATAGCGAAAGATTATTTACAGGTGAGGAACGTGGAGCTTGGAGATGCCTATGGTTACAGGGACTATGTCAAAGGACCCAGTCAAGGAGAGTTGGGGTGTTGATGTGTATTGTCAACGTCCTTGTCACCACTCCACACCACGCTGTCACTCCAATCAGCATAACAGGAGCACAGAAAAGTGCAGTGTGTTGTGTTGTGTCTAGGGAAGGAATGACCGCAACTAACTGAAGGGTCCACTCTGTTAACCTCAGTCTTCTCATTTGCAAAATGGGGATAATAAACACACCTACCTCACAGGGTTGTCAGGAGGATCAAATAAGATAAACATTTGTAAAATGCTTTGTAAACTTTAAGCACTACATAAATGTGAGTTATTATTATTGTTGTAAATTCAACACGAGACAGTAAGGGAGAAGGAGACACTCTCCAGAGACAGGGAAACAATACAATCAAAGGTAACAAGGCAGAAAGTAACAGGACACATTCATTCAATGAACGGGCAAGTAACTCATTTTGGCTAAAATATGTAGAAAATGGGTGTTTGAAATAATGCTGGACAATCAGACTGTGTCAAAGAATTTGAATTTATTCTGTAGGTACTAGGGAACCATGCAAGGGGTTTGAGTAGAGTGGTGGCATGATCAAATTTTTACATAAAGAATAATAATCTAAAATATAAAGGACATATTAGAGGGAAAACAGACAAGAGGGATGTGAGGGATGTAGCAATTTACAAAGTACTGTAGACATACATCATCTCCCCCAGTCCTTACAACCATCCAACAAAGTCATTACCATTGCCATTTTTTTGGTGAGGAAACTGAAGCTCAGAGAAATAAGTAATTTGTGTATGGCCACACAACTGGTCAGTGTCACAGGCATGTTTTAAACAGACTCTAGGCCCATCCCTCCTTCTACTGCCCTTGTTTGCCTCTTAGGACATCAGATTCCTATTGGATTATGTTATTTCTAAGGTCCCTCCCAGCATATTGAGGTCTATGGGTACTGCCAAATTAGAGAAGGATCGTGAACAATATTTTATTATCATATTCCCTAATGCTAACACTTGACTTTCTATATGCAAATTTCAACCATGGATTGAAATCCAACAATCACCAACACTCTTAACAACATAGGAACATAAAACATGCCTCAAGACACATTGACTGATGCGGCTCTAAAATTTACAAGCTTGCCTTTTAAAATTATATTACCCAGAAGTCTCCTCCACATGAGGATTTATATGGTGCCAAATTGAAAGACATAGAATTAATTTTCCCCTTTTCTGAGAGTCTGGGAATCCACATTGGTGCTTAGAGGTCTCCCTTCTCCTGGGATGCTGGATTTGGCTATGGGCATAGTTATCTGGTGTTCTCAAGTTGTCTCTTTTCAACCCCATCGCTGTGACTATTAGGAATCAATGTTCCTGCTGAGCCTTTTGTCAGGGTCTGACTGATCTTCCTAAATCATAAGTTTGATTATGTCACTCCTCTACTCAATAAACTTTACTTTTTATGGCCTCTAGAATCAAATATAAACCCCTTTGAGTTTAAAGCCCTTTTCAATCCGGCCTCAACTTACCTTTCTGGTCTTGTCACACAATAGTATCTTCAATATACTTAACAGTCATGTTGAAATAGGTACCATTTTGATGTCACTTATCATTTGTGAAGTTCCTTTTACATATACATACACATTTACATATACATATACATTTATATATACATCATTTATCCTTACAACAACCATGTGAGAGGGGTACTATTATTATTGCCTTTTTAGGAGGTCAACAAGTATATATTAAGCACTTACTGTATGCTAGGTATAGTTCCTGCCCTCAAGGAGTTTACATTCTTATGGAGGAGACAATAGGCAAATAACTGTGTATATAAGACATGTAGAATATAAACGGAAGTAATATCAGAGGGAAGTCTTTTGCAGATGAGGAAACTGAGGGCTGAAGAACCTAAATGATTTGCCCAGCATCACACAATGAGAGAGTATCTGTGGCAGGATCTGAGCTTGGGTCTTCCTGACTCCAAGTCCAAAGTTCTATCTATTGAACCATCTGGAATCATGGAACATAAGAACTATAAGGGACCTTAGAAGTCATCCATCCAATCCCATTAAACTGAGACCCTGAGGTTGTGACTTTTACAGAAGAGGAAACCAAAGCCTGGGGAAATGAAGTCACTTCCATCATATCCTGCCCCATAGCTAGCTGATTTTAATTTATTTTACTTTCAAGGTATTAGTTCTTTGCATCCTTTTTTTTTTTTTGGAGGGGGTGAGGTCAGAGTTTGCACCTGTGATTGTGTTGTTGTGGATGGAAATTCCTCCTCCTTCTTCCACTCCCAATTTATGCGGATTTGTAATTTATAGTCATGGAGAATTGTTTGGGACACGGAGAGGTTTAACAACTCGTCCATGATCACACAGCATTTATCAGGACATGACATGCAACAGGCTCTTTTGAATATTTACTGTGTTTTATTGTTCATTGTAGTAATATTATAGATAGAGAGGTAGCTTCAAAGCCTAAAAGACAAGAGTTCAAGTTCCACTTTTGGTATCAGTGACCCAACACAACTTGCCTAGCCTCTCTGTACTCTAGGCAAGTTGCAAAGAAGGTGTCAATCAACCTGCTTTGGTAGAGAAGCTCCTCACTGGGAGTTCTCTGCACCAAAGAAATGGCAGGTCTGGTCCCTGTCCCTGTCCCTGTCATGCATTTCATTTATCCACATCGAATTCTTATCTTTTTATAAGACTGTGAACTGCATGAGAGCAGGCGCAGTGTCAAAATGATTTTTAAAAAATCTCCCTCAGCCCCTAGCATAGTGTCTTGCACATTAATTCTGGTGCCTTCTCTCTGTTAATTATTTCCTATTTATCTTGTCTATAGCTCACTATAATATGTATGTGTACATGTACATACACACACACACGTATTGGTTTGCTTGCTTCCTCCCCCATTAGATCATTAGATTAAAAGTTCCTTGAGGGCAGGGACGGTCTTTAGCCTCTTAATGTATCCTTCGTACTTAGCACAGTGTCTGGCACATAATAAAGGGCCATATGAATGTTAATTATTGTTGTTCTTGGGTTTGTTATTGTCAACTCCTTGTTTATTGGATCAAATTCAAACAAACCAGCAAACCTAACGAAAGGAAGACCAATTACACCTCTTTGCAGCAGCTTCCATTTAAAATTCTCTTCCTTTATTATGGTTGTGAGGTAGAGAGTGTAAGTATTCATCTCTATTATACAGGAGAGGAAAATGTGGCTCAGAAAGTTTAATGATTTGCTCAAGATCACACAGCTAGTGTCAGTTACAGGATTTGAACCCCTGTCTTGCCACACTAAGCATAGTGTTACATCATGTCCCTCAACCTGGGAATTGGGGGCAGGGGGAAGAGGGTTAGAAGGAGAAACCTACCTCTTGCTAATGGTATGAATCTCCTGGGCACTTTGATTTTGCCATGCTTTATAACCACTTGCGAAGTCTCATTAATACAATATTTTTATGTATACTTTTGCCTTTTGGAAAGTCAGCATTAATTCTTTTTATTTATTTACCTAACAAAAGGACACTGGAGGATTTTTAGTATTCTGAGATGCTATAAAAGACATGCGATCTTAAGAGCCCAATGGCTTTCTGTACGGTCTCTGAAGGTTTGCCTTTGCGCCACCTGGTGGCTCATAATGTTGCCAGCACAAACTAAATCAAGTGTTTGCTGGGAATATCAAATGCTGGCTTGGTCTGGATTCCTAAACCAATTAGTCTCTTCCAAGGGCTGTTGCCTCACGTGACATATGATGTAAATAGATCTGCCAAGCCATTTTGTTCTCAGTTCTCCTCCCCACCCGAGTATGGACTCATAAACTCAGAGCTGAAAGGAACCTTAGAATTCATCTAGCCAAGCCCTGACCTAAAGAACAGTCTTCCCTATGTTACTAACGGTCAGGAGACAGTTCCTCTCACTCCCTCATGAGGCAACCTGTTCCACTTTTGCTTATTTTGGGCAATACTGATTATTAGAAAGTTTTCCTTTATTTTCTCCTATAAAATTAAAATCTGTCTCTCTATAGTTCTTTCTTACTTCCAGTCCATTCTTCATCTTGGTCATTCTTTTCTGGACACATCCTAACTTGTCAATACCCTTCCTAAAATGTGGGGGCAATATATTTACTTGAAAATATTTTTCTTAATTTTCTTTCCCTCAATTCTAACAAGAATCTTGGTAGTCAATCAGTCAGTCAATAAGCATTTATTAAGTGCTGACTATGTGTGAGGTGCTGTGCTAAGTGCTGGCCACACAAACAAAGGCAAAAGACAGTCCTTCATATCGAGAAGCTCTGTGTGACCTCGGGCAAGTCACTTAACCCTGTTTGCCTCTTTTTCCTCATCTATAAAATGAACTGGAGAAGGAAATGGCAAACCACTTCAGTATGCCAAGAAAGCCCCAAATGGGGTCACAAAGAGTCAGAAATGACTGAACAACAACAAAAATTGACCCTAAGCTTTTTGAGGGTGCAGACTGTGCTATAGCTATCTTTGGATTTGCCCCAGAGTCAAACCAAGAACATGCATGGCATGTACTAACATTTTATCAACATTGGTTAACTAATGGAGCATGAACACATGATGCAGTGGGATGTATCAGGAATCCTGGAGACTAGGCCTGATTTTGCCATTAGACAATTGTGTACCCTTGGGCCAGGCAATTAACCTTTTGGGGTTTCATTTATCTTTTCCCTTTTCTTTCTCTGTAAAATTTGTAAATGCGAGGTTCGTAACGAGGTAAACTTGCTGATCTTTGGGGCTGTCTCCAATTTTTAAAACAATCATATAGTTTAGTATTTGTAAATGAGGAATATATGTCAAAGTACTTTCAAGTTTAGAGTGCTTGAATGGTACAGCTGGAAGAAACCTAGAACATAGAACATGGCATGTTGGATCTGGAAGGATCCTGACATCATACTATCCAGACTCTTCATTTCAGAGTAGTAGCGCCTCAAGAATATATCATTATTATTATCATTTCAACTAGACGCTGTAGTTTTCCCACATACAGCTGGTATTTGTCTGCTTCAGTGGGAAGAAGATTCTAACTCCAGGTCGGGTAATTCATGAGCATTATTCTCGATTTGCCATCAATGTTTTAAACTCACATGCAGATAAAGGAGTGGGCAATAGCGGATGGGGGAGAAGTTGCAGTTACAGAGACTCAATCCATTCCTTAGTCAGTTTCTGGAACCATGAAATTTAGTAGTTACAGTATGTTACCAATTTTGGGCTTATCACAATTGTAATGTAGAGCTGTTATGCAGAAATTAAATATTAAGACTTTATATCCCTGTGATTAATTATGGATAAGTCAAAATGATGAGAAGTTCTAGGGACTTAATTTTCTGTGCAGTTGATGAGGCCTGATAAAGAAACTCCTTCAAGCAAAGACATAGTCTGAGAGATGAAAGAGAATGGAAAAACCAAAAATGGAATTTTGCAGGCCAAGGCTAAAGAGGATAAAGGACCTTGGGGATCATTTAGTTCAACCCTCTCATTGTACAATTAAGGAAACTGGGGCTCCAACTGGGAACATGATTTGCCCCAAAGTAGCACAAGCTTGAGAGGATTTGAAGCCAGGTCATTCGACCACAGAGTCTGGTGTCTATACTGTGTCATGAATTAGGAAATTGAGTAAAGTCGGAAATTAGATGGAATCTTTTGGTTATATTGAAAGTGTTCAGTCTTTAAATTGCCCCTCAAAACAAGGTGAGATGAAATTTAAGGAAATGAATATTGAAAACTAAAAATAAATAAATTAACCTATTAAAAAAAACAAGATAAGAAAGGCAGTGTGGGGAATGGAACCGAGTGCTGGGCTTGGATTCAGAAGACTCGAAAGGGTCAAATTCCACCTTACGCAAAGCCTCACTGATAGTAAATGTCTCAGACTCTTAACCTCTCAGATGATCAGTTTTCTAATTTCAAAATGGGGGTGAATGTCTCACAGGATTGTTTAAAGGAATAAATGATAATGATAGTAATCATATAATAGTAATATAGTAATCATAGTAGTAGAGGATAGAAAGACCTGGTATGCTATGGTCCATGGGGTCATGAAGAGTTAGGCAGGACTGAACAACAAACAATAGTAATGTAATGGCAAGCTGGGTGGGACTTTTTACTGTTTTCTCTTTTGGAGTGCTTCTCAGCACTAAGGCAATCAAGTGCATTTGAGTGACTCTTGCCTTTGTTTGTAGAATTACAATGTGATGAGAGTAGGAGAGGTGTGAAGCCCTGGAGAGGTGTGAAGCTCTCAGGCCCTGAAAAAGGGAATATATATTCTGAGGGTAGCTGTTAAGCTAGAACTCTCAGAACTTTGGGAGGAGAGGTTTTGCTTTTGGGGCTCACTCATTCAAAGAGTGTTGGTGTGGAGACTCTAGGTAGCTGTTAAGGAACCCTCCCCAGCTTTGAAAACCCAGATGCTGGTGCTTCTCTCTCTGGTAACTAGGTATGTATTGCTATGGACAGATGATTAGAGGCCCTCTCTGCTCATTTGTGTTATTTGCTCTGTTTATATAATTTCTGCTTGTAATTTCTGTTTGTGTTTTCTCTGAAGTTCAGGGTGTTGACTTTTCCCCCTGAACTAAGTGAATGATATATGTATGTTTCATTAAAGTGAGATTGTAAACCCCTTAAAGTTGCTTTCCTTAGAAAAGCAGATCAAAGAACCTGTGCTAGTAGCCCTCCTGTGTACTGGTTTTATTGGCCTTACACAGCCACAGTAGTGGCAAGTAGCATTGTTGTTACAAATAGTAGTAATAATAATAATAGCTGGTTGTACTTGAGGCTTAGCACAGTTCTTTATAAATATTATGTCATCTGATCCTTACAACAATCCTGGAAGTACTGTTATAATCTCTATTTTACAGATGAGCAAATTGAGGCAGACATGTTAAATGATATGTTTAGAGTCACACTATAAAAACCTTACAAATATATATATGATAGATGTGTATATATATATTTATATGCCATCATTATTATCTCAATAATAATCTAAATCATTCCTACAAAATATTATTGCATAGAGATGAGGTCAGACATTTGCATTTAGGAGCATCTTAGTGTCACAGTAACCTCAGTTTATGTGCGTGGCCATCTAGTCCAATCCCTACCTGTATAGGA